>NC_067158.1:39000910-40200910 GCF_903995435.1 Acomys russatus | reverse complement strand
TCTGGCTGGATTTCTCTAGGTAGACCAGACTGGCCTCAAGCTCACAGATATCTATCTGTTTCTGTGAGGCATGTTGATACATGAGCCTATGCTGGCCTCACCTGCACCCTGACCTTCAGCTTTCTTTTACAGTGAAAATATCCTAAGCTCCTGCTGTAACTTTTATGATAAGATGCTCCCCAGGGACCATATCTTTATACTCTTGCTTAAATTCCTTAGAAACCCTCACAAAATAATGCCTGAATCTGCCAAAATTCTACATATAGTTATTATAAAGAGAGTAAAGAGCGACTGTCCCTTGCAATGCCCACTCTCACACTTATTCTTCCTGAATGCCTCTTTTGTGACTTCTTAGGTTACCCTGTGCTTAGATCAAACCCTTTAATAACCTCTGAGCCTGAATCTTATACTGGCTTATCCTGAAAGTTCTTTCTTTAGTGAAGCCAAGGATCTAGCTCCACCTTAGTGCAGGTCTCTGAGAAGAACTGGCCTGCTGCAGGTTCATTTAGTGGCAGCATGGAGCCACTGCCACTAAAAAACACTGTTGTACAAGACACTCAAGTCTCTGTTCATTAGATGAATGCCTGACTGGTGATTAGGCAGAGAAAGTATTACATTCTATGAGACTCTACAAGCTTTACCAAAGTTTGCAGAGAATCTCTGCAGTTTGTGAGATGTTTGCAACATGTTGACAATTTAGGACTCCATCTTACCCTTCTTTTACTGTATCAAGCAAAGAACCTGAGGTTTTCCCATGTTGAGAGCTCAGGGCTTTCTCAGGGCTTTCCTAAGACATAAATGGACTTCCAGATTTCCAGGAATATTTCAGAACTTTTTTAGAACTCTCTGTGAACTTTTCAGTCTCTGTATTTTCCTTTTAGGTTTCTGAAGAAATCTCTTAATTTCTCAATTTATCTCCAATTCACAATGGAGCTCTGTGATTGTTTTTATGGACAGATGTCTGGAGGATAGGCATTTTTATATAATTGAGCTTTCAATGGGGTAGCCCAAGACAAGCCCTTAGAATGGCCAGAGCACAGTAGACTTAGAGGTTCCCTAGGGGTGGAGCTTTTTGCTGTGCTCTAAACCAATATGGCATCCTCTAGTGCTGAATTACTGTTTCTTACAACTACCCTGGTAGCAAAATAGTTGCCTTTTAAGGGTGCTGCAGAGCTAGGTAGAGAAAGCAATTCTCTCTGCTTTCAATGAGACTTATAGGCATTTTCTTAATAAATGCTTATTTAATTATGCCAAGCTTTGAATAATGAGGAATAAATTTTTGGGTTCCCTCTCTGCTGCTATAGATATGCTTTTTCCCTCTTGATGATTTTAAGGATCAGTTTCCACATCATCTTTTCAAAAAGTCTATCCTTTACCTATAAGATTCATTAAGTACTCTGGTCCTCATAACATCCGAGACATGTCCTTCCATAACAAGCCCTGTGTCAAGGGGAGTGATAGGTTCCCTTGTTTCTGTTTTTCCCTCACAGTTAGATAATTCCTTGAAGAACTGGGATGGCTTGCATGATCATTGGTACTGTCAATCTCATTGAATCCAGAATCCCCTCTGATGGAAGCCATTGGGCACACTTATGAGGGAGTGTGTGGTTAGCTTATGCTATAGGAGGAGTTATCTTTACATTAATTGAGATGCGAAGACCCACCCACTGCGTGTGGCACCATTCCCTGGCTGGGATTCTGGATTATATAAGTGAAAATGGAGCTAAGCAGCTGCCTGCATCCATGCTTTCTGCTTTATGACTGTGGATATAATATGACAAGCTGCTTCAAGCTTCCAGCTGCCCTGGCTGCCCAGCCATGATGGACTGTACCTTTGAACTGTGAGTCAGAGTAAGCTATTTTTCTCATATAAGTTGTTTTTGTTCGGGTATATTTTTTTATCACAGGAACAGGAACAGAAACTAAGATGGTGCTTCATAATGATAGAGTCCTCTCTTTAATGGCGTCTCTCATTGAATTCATTTATCTGTTTTTTAAATATATTTTCTATCTTCTTTTATTCTAAAATTATTTAACAGAAATAGGCTTTAGACGATTCTGATAGGAAAATACTTTTAAGGCGCAAATTTATATTGTGTTTAACTTGATGTACTTAATAGAGTTAGGATAAAATTTTGTTTCTGAGATTCCTAGCTCCTGACCTCTATAAAGTTTTGTTTTTATTTTTATTTTTTATTTTTTGATACATGGTTCCTCTGTGTAGCCTTGGCTGTCCTGGACTCGCTTTGTAGACCAGGCTGGCCTGGAACTCAAAGAGATCCTCCTGTCTTGGCCTCCCAAGTGCTGGGATTAAAGATATGCACCACCATGCTCGTCTTTGTTTTTAATTTTAAACATAAAATTGTGAGTTAAAGATAGAAGTAGCCAAAGTAGAACAAGTAGCAGACTTCCATTATATATCATCCTTTTTGCATGGTCACTATGGGAGGTTACGCCTATTTCTAATTACATTTTAATAACTCAGATTTTACCTTGGCCCCCAACTATTGCCAATATAATTTCTTAACTTAAATCATAAGCCTTTTTTCAAACTTAATTTGCTCCATTTTCTGTGCCAAAGTGCTATGAGTAAATCTAAGTGTACCAGAGGACCAAATTCTTGGTGAATAAAAACTATAAGCAGGTTTGGTTCCAAGAGCTGCGGTTGGAGACGCTGCTTGGTCTTCTTATGATGAGGTACCATGTTGGTCCCTTTCCATGGAGGGACAAAATGAAGGCTCCTGGGTACTAAGTGACAGCAGCTTCTGTCATGAGTTTGCAGAACTGAATAGATGGCAAAGAAACTGAGACAAAGGAAAAGGTGACTGTGAAGATATTTAATTCTCTCTCTCTCTCTCTCTCTCTCTCTCTCTCTCTCTCTCTCTCTCTCTCTCTCCCTCTCTCTCTGGGTATGTGTGCCTGTTTCTCTCTCTCTCTCTCTCTCTCTCTCTCTCTCTCTCTCTCTCTCTCTCTCTCTCTCTCTCCCTCTCTCCCTCCCTCTCTCTCTCTCTCTCTCTGTCTTTCTTTTCCAAGACAGAGTTTCTCTATGTAGCCTTGGCTGCCTGGACTTACTTTGTCGACCAGACTGGCCTTGAACTCACAAAAATCTGCCTATGTCTGCCTCCCAGAGTGCTGGGATTACAGGCATGCACCACTGCACCCAGTTGATATTTAATTTATTCCTCTTACATCAATCCACATACTCATCTACCTGAGAAGGTTAGGGTGGTATTCTGATGGCAATGTAGCCTTTTGAGATTCTGGCGAGAGAGGCTGTAATATGTTTCTCATTATGTTTTGCAAACATGAGGTGGAGCTCACCAATTCAGAACCTCCGGTCTGTTCTTCCTGGGGAAAAATAGGAGTAATATAAATTAGCCTGTTCCTCCTCTAGTGAAAAATAGAAAGGCTGGCAACATTCAGTCAAGAGATCATCAAATTAATAAAGACTTCTCAGCCACCTGATTCTGTATCTCTAGAGAAATAGGCATGTTTTTTTTTAGAGGACCAATTTATAAGATAAGCATACTGTCATTTGGAATAAATGAGTCAACCACAAATGCACTTTTACACTTTGCTTAGTTTCTACTTCTTTTAAAATCATATTTTCTAACAAATATAATTTCAGCAGAGTTTGCAACACTAACTTTGAAATTGTAATGAAGCTGTTCTTGGGGTGTGAAGGATTAAGGGAAAGTGTTAGTGATTAATAATAGAAACTGGCAGAGATTGGGAGGTTTAAAGATTCTCATTGTTAATTTTGTTGAGGCAGGTCAGACCCAGCTATTTTTAGAGCTATATCTCTGATTTCTATACAATGAAATTAAAA
Source organism: Acomys russatus (assembly GCF_903995435.1). Lineage (NCBI taxonomy): Eukaryota > Metazoa > Chordata > Mammalia > Rodentia > Muridae > Acomys > Acomys russatus. The sequence continues at coordinate 40,197,081 of NC_067158.1, read as the reverse complement.
TTAGGAATAGTCTTATGTCTAGAATGTACTGAACATCTTTCTTTTTATAGCAAATGGTACTTTTGATACTTGTCATTTTTAAAAATTGCTATAGCTCACGGCATAAAACAAAGAAATTCTAATCAGTAAACAATCTATTTTGAGTTTACATCCAGAAATAAGACAGAGAACCACTAGTAGAAAAAGCAAAAAAAGCTAATGAGAAAAAGGAATATTCTGCTATTATAACATGATTTACAACATTCAAAAGAATTATTAAGTGAATTTCTGAGGGTCAAATCTGATTTTATACTCCCATTAAACTCCAAAGTCACAGTAATGTCCTGTGTTTCTAAATGAAGACTGTAAGTATTGTCAAATCAGCAACTCAAGTAACAAGTAGTTGAATTTGCTCATTGATTCAATGTATTGCCTCATTTTTATAAACTATTAAACAGAGAGAAAGGCTCTTTCAGCCAGTTGGTGTGTCTTAAAAATACATTTATTAATCATACTCCTGGAATCAGGGAAGTCCAAAATTAAGGTGCTGGCTGATCTGGTGTTAGGTGAGGTCCTGCCTCCTGATTTGCAGATAGCAACCTTCCCTTTGTACCCTACCCTAGCAGAAATCAGGGAAATTGTTGGCATTAATCTCCTCCATGAAAGCTTCATCATGTGACCTATGGACCTCCCAAAGGACCCACCCTCTGATATCATTTTGGGAACATGGTACTGCATAGGCGACTGTGGTGGTGTAACTGACATTCACCCTACAATATATATGTCTGTAAAGAAGTGCATTACTGCTTCAGATTTAGCCAGAGCTCAGTGTTTTCTACAACCCAAGAAGGCCTGGACTCAGAGAAGTGATGGGGTGTTTATGTCCCTGTTAGAAATGGAAGCACCTCCCTATGTATTATTATGATAAAAGAATGCAAAAAGTAGAAATATTAGCTTAATTTGGGAGCAACGACTCAGAGAGGAGGAAGAACTCAGCCTATAGAGTTCCTTTCTATTCCTTCCAGCTTGAAGTTAGGGTGTTGTGATGACCAGACTCCATGAGTCAGCTCGAGGAGCTGTTGGTTCATTGGCTGCTCATTAGGACTAGGAATCCTGGCTGCCCAGTGTAGAGGCCCAGAGAGCAGAGCAGAGCTCTGAGGTACAGTGCTGGGAGCAGCCTGGCTTCTCTTTCTTAGAGAGCTGTCAGCAATGCCATTCTCTGATAGGCTTGATGTCATGGGATGATAAAGTATTCCTTATTTCAAGGGAGACGCTAAGAACTAATATCCAAAGGAAGAGAAGAAGCTGTGAGTTAGTTATCTGCATTTCCTTCATTTTTCCTGACAGTTTAGTTGTCAAAGAGAGGTGGCCCGATTTTTTCCAGACAGCTTTCTGGGCTTTGGAGACCTTGGAGATAGATGACAGAGAAGGAAGGATCATGAATGATGACAGTAGAAGCCGCCACGTGTCTGAAAGGGCTAACATAATGAGAACTCTAAGCATGTGGGAGAACTTCCAGAACGCTACTGGGATTTTGAATGGAGTTGTGGCCTTATAAAGGTGGCAGGGGTGCACAGGCAGAGAACATGGTGTGGATATCTGAACGTGGCCTTCAGCTTATTGCCACTTTGATGAGTGACATTAAGGGAGACTTTACAGAAGTTAGGGGAAAAATGTGCAGAAGCTCTTAAAAGAGTCATGTGTCAGGAGAATTAAGAATTTGAAGATTGTGCTTATACTTAACACTGTTCTTCATGTTTTGAGGCATGTTTCCTGACAAGCTAGGTTTGTTTTTTGTTTTTGTATGTACATGTGTATATTTGTGTGTATGTGTGTGAGTGTATTTTTATAAGTACATGTGTGTGGAGACATGTGCATGTGAGGTCAGAAATTAATATTGGACAACATTCCTTGATAATAGACCTTGTTTTTAAGACTACATCTCTCTTGTTGCCCTAAAGCTCACCCAGTAGGCTAGGCCAGCTGGTCAGTGAGCCTTAAGGATCCTTATGTCTATGAGTCCACAGTACTAGAATCACAAGAGCACACCATCGTGCCTGGCTTCTTTAATGTGTGTTCTGGTGGGGCAGCCAAGGTGTTCATGATTATAAGGTATGCACTTGGCCGATGGGGGCACCTCCCAAGCCTGGCTAGTTGGAGTTAGGAGTCAGTATGATGCTCATTGCTTAGCTGAAGGAAATGGTCATCAGTTTCCTCATCTGTCCAAGGTTTGTGTTGGTTTCAGGAGCTAGCATTCCAGGTTCAAAAGTGTTGCTCCAAGTAGAACTGACAGTCTGAAATGCACAATGCCCACGTCCAAACTCATGCTCTTAACTATGGCAATAATCCAGTGATATTTGGATAGTAGAAATCTGAGGAAGAATAATAGTAACCTGTGAAATTTAATAATGACTTTTATATTTTAAGTCAGCACTTAGATAATATATAATTCTCATGTTCTTAGTTCACAAATATTTCCTGAGCTACAATTATGTTTGCGCTATTTTAGATATTGAAACCATTTAAGTGAGTAAGGACAGACCTAATATTACCTTCTACCATGAGATGAGTGTTTGTTCCATCCCAGAATTCAAACATGTGGTGTTCTAATCCCCCATGGGTGGTGTTTATAAATAGGGCCTTTGGGAGGTTATCAGTTCAGATTACATCCTGGTGATATGGCCCTAGCAATGGAATTGACATCCTTATAATGGAATGGAGGCTGGGTGGTGGTGGAGCTCACCTTTAATCCCAACATTCAGGAGGTGGAGGCAGGTGGATCTCTGTGAGTTTTTGGCTAGCCTGGTCTACAGAGAATTCCATGACAGGTAAGACCACATGGAGAAATACTGTTTTGAAAAAACAAAACAAAACAAAAAAACCTATAAACTGAGCTCTTTCTCCATGAGTAAACACAAAGAAAAAGTCCTGTGAGTGCACAGTGAAAAGGCTTTATCTATAAGACAGGAAGAGCCCTTCACCAGCAGCCAAATCTGTAGTTCTCTGTCCTTAGACTTCCAACACTTGAGAACTGTAAAAAGTGTCTTATGTTTGTTTGGAGACAGGGTCTCAATATATAGCTCAGGCTGGCCCAAAATTCACTATGTAGCCTAGCCTAGCCATACTTTGAACTCATGACAGTCTTCTACTTTAGTTTTCCAAGTATAGGGATTGCAGGCATGAGCTACATCCTTAGCTAGTATGTGTACTGTTTATTTATTTTTTTGTTTCTGTTTTTTTTTTTTTTCTCTTTATAGCTCTGGCTGTCCTGGAATTCACTCTGTAGACCAGGCTGGTCTTGTGCTCATAGAGAGCCACCTGCCTCTGCTTCCCAAGTGCTGGAATTAAGGCATGTACCATCACACCGGGCCCCTAGTATGTGTACCTTTAACTATGGAGATGACCTAGTAGTACCAACACTTTATGACTAAAATGAATTCAATGACTTCATAAAGCCTCCTGGCACGTATTCTTCCAAGTTGTCCCATCTTTTAGAACTATCATCTTTTTAAAAAAAATTAAATAATTTATTCCAATTATATCTCAATTGTTATCCTCTCACTTGTATCTTCCCATTCCACCTCCCTCCACTCCCTCTTTCACCCTATTCCCCTCTTCTAGGCCTGTGACAGAAGGGGACCTTCTTCCCTACCACGTGATCACAGCTTATCAGGTAGCCTGCTTCCCCTTCCTCTGAGTGCCACCGGGTCTGTCCACCAAGGGGGCACCAGAGTTCATGTCAGAGTCAGTTCCTGCTCTCCACACAACTGTGGAGAATGAGCTGTCCATTGGCTAGATCTGAATTAAGAGGTCTAGGTTTACTGCATGCATTGTCCATGGTTGGTACAGTAGTTTGTTCAGGTGCCTCTAGGTCCAGATCCCCCAGCCTTGATAGTCTTCTTTTAGGGTGCTGTAATGAGACATTTTCTGTCAATGAAAGAGTATTAAAATAGGACCATGTGTGGTCTCTATCAGTTTCTACTTGAGGAAAGCTCTGGAAGGAATTTGAAAGAGACAGCTTATGACATGCAATGAAAGAAATTATCTTAGCGTAAAGGGATTCACTTGATTCCAGGTTCTGGAGTGAGGTCCCACATACACTTACCCTTTTTCTTTTATTGATAATTTGGATTTGAATAACTATAGGAAGCAATTACCATAGTGACATACTCATGTTCTTTTCATGATCAACTCTGACTATGTTGCTTGAGAGGAAGCCAGAATCCTGGGCTGTAAGGATATGTCTCTGTTTTCTTGGCAGCTAGCTTTGTATCCCATGCTGTAATGGACTAAGCCTAGAGATACAACGATATGCATAGCAGTTCCCAGGGTGGGGAAAGCTACATCTACATTAAAAGTTCTATGACTGACTGATGGCTTAGAACTTGATGATTGTGGAGAGTGGCAATGTTGCAAAAACAGCCAAGTTATCTTGGGCTCTCTTTACATCGGCTTAATAACCACTTATTCTCCTCCTCCATGGCTGACTTAATATTCTTGTGACTACCCATTAAAACCATTTGGAATGTAACAGTATAGCAGACTACTAATTTCCACTAAGACCAAAGGTAAGGAAGTCATCAGATAGTACCTGAAATCTGTGGCAGATTTACTGTACTCTATCTTATCTGAGATTTTTAAAACCCTAAATTGGACAGTGATCACTCACATTAACTGAAGAATAAACTCCTTCTAAGGTGACAACTGTGTTTTGTATTCATAGAGATCAGGAGAAAAGGGAAGACCCTTAGAGCATAAGAGTTGTTTTGGACCTGACAGATGGATGATGGACAGTGAAACACCCACTTTGAGTGAGCATGCTCCACACCTGTTTTCTTTCCTATCATGACATTTCAGCATAAGGCCAAGGCTATGTTGGGATCAACAAAAAGGTAGTAGGTGCCATTTCCACTGTGAGCAGTAAGGCAGGGAGCAGTGGTGTACATAACAACAATTTCAGGCTTGTAAGTATGTAGCAAGATGCTTGCTCTGGGTTAGGGAACTCAGGTTGCTTTGTTGAGATAACACAGTTTTGGTCTTAGGGTGAATCTGAATATGAATATAAAATGATTCATCCTGGGAAATCATTTGTCCTCTGTCTCAGCAGAAGTTCAAATTAAATAGTCACTTGAAAGGGAGTATAGGAGGGAATTCCAACAGTATTTGAACTTCAGATCCATTTAAATAGCTAGTTCAATGATCTCATTAAAATGTAAACCTCATACTTGATTGTTCTTAGGTTATCAATTTATTTTAATGCCTTTTATTTTCTTAAAGTCCTGGTTACTTATTCATTATGAAGGTTATTAACTTTTAGTGCTTCAGTATAACCTAAGTTAGTAGAAGTAATTCAAGTTTTTACACTGTTAAAATGGGTTATGTGAGTACATGGAAGACACAAGAAAACAATACAGAAGAATTCCTATAATACTTAAAGGTAATGTAACTTTACCAATTACATTAACCTCACAAATGAGAGACATTTGGTAACCTACACTCATTTCAGTCCAGGTATCTTCGATTGCCATGTACTCAATACAGGCCAACAGATGTGCTGTTGGTTATGAGTCATACAATGTAGTAGACTATATAAAACATTGTTCATCTATTATGGAAGACCTACTTCTAAATCCTCAGGGTAAATCTTACTGTAGCTTGTCTTTCAGCTAAAACTCCATCAAGTACTTCTTGATCTAACCGTAAGTGCTGCTTATGTGGTAGTCTCTATGTGTAAAGCACTGAACTTAACCATTCTTGTTTAGTTTAAAAATATATCCTTCACTGAGGACTTACTGGTGCTAGTCATTATGCTAGATACATTATGGTACCTATTATCTCATAGGTTATTAGTTAAATCTCTTCTAATCTTGACAATCCTGAAAATGAGACACGTAGAATCTAAGTAACTTACCCAAAGTCATCTTGTCAGTAGATATTCGAGCTGGAACATGGATTCAGATTTTTCTCTGACAAGTGTTATATTTACCCTATTGTGCAAATTGATAGTCTAGCCTGTTTCTCAACTGAAAAAATGAGAGTAGCAAGCAAGAACTGTAATACTAAGAATACGAACTGACAACCGTCATTGGCTAGGAAATTTCTAGATGCTGACTGCAACACTACAAACATGATAGATACTTTGCCTAAGCATAGTAGACCATCTTTTGATTTAGCAATTAGAATGCAGTTGTTCCATTGCAGACATTGAATAACTTATTTAATGAGTTCTTCTTTTTTTAAATCCACAACTATATTTTAATACAAATAAGATGTCTTCAGCCAGATTTTTCAAATGTATTCTAGGATGGATTAGAGTCAACCTTAAACTGTTTTAAATAAAAACTGGACTTGATTTTCTGGTTGAAAATCCTCCCAGGGAATCCATTCTGTCATTGTTTCCAGATGGAAAGTGGGAATCTCACACCCATTCTCTTGCCTGCTTAGAACTGTCTTTCTTGAGTCACTGTGTGGATCAACATTTAGCTTCTGTGGAAGGTCATGTCAGGAATCTTTTGACATTTATCATTGTATTTGTTATAAAAATGTTTCTGAGAACTTGCCCTTCACAGCATTTAGTTCCCATTTATTAAGTCTTATTGATAGATTTTCTAGGCAGAGCTTTACTTGTGTTATGGAATGAAGAAGTTGTTTCTTTCTCTTCAACACTAAGAATTCTGTGCCTGTTGTTCTCACACATTTCAAAAAAAAAAAAAAAAAAAAAAAAAAAAGCTCAAAATCGAATTGGAAGTCACACAACAGTAAACATTTAGGCACATTCGTCCATAGCTGTCATTTTAACAGCCTGCTGGAAGAGGAGGCTCTTTCAAACCCATGAAGAAGGTGGCTCAGGCTTTGCTCAGCATGGACTTTTATTTGGGAAAGATTTTCGATTCCAGAAGTCTTATCAGAGTGCAATATGGCAAGTGTGATAATCCATGTAACTGTGTTGGGTGGTCCTTCATACGCTCTGTCTGTGGTAGTTCCTGTCACTTCATAGTGTTGTCATACTCTTTAGAAGTTGCACTATTAGCCGCTGTACGCACGTTTTACCCTGCTGTAGTGTAAAACTATGGTTTGCACTCTTAAACTGGACAGTAGCTGCTAGAACGTGGAGTTCATAGCACTATTTATTCTCACTGTGTAGTCATCCTACTGTGGTGCGCAGTACTTTATCCCATGAGTGGTTCTTGGTTTGACACTGGATAGAAACTCATACACCACATAGCTCATTAGCACCGAGTTTAGATCTATTGTATGTGAGGGCCTCAAGAGCAGATACTGCTCTTTAAAAATTGATTACAAGGAAAGGGAGCCCTCCAAGTTCTTCCGAAAGAACAGAGAACAGAATAGTTATTTTTAGCATTTACATTATTTTCCTGCCAGGTCTCCCAGGCAGAAGTTGAGGCTGCAGCTAAGTTCCATGTATTGCTGCAGGAAGCACCTGTGAGGGAGCCTGGGAAAGGCTGAGCTGAGGAAGCACTGGGAGTGGATTCGTTATAATCCATGTGAATAACGCCTCCTCATGCCAAGCTCATGTCTGTGGGTTGAGAGTGCTTCTGGCTGTGCTAACTATGAAAGCCATGTACAAGCTTTTCTCCTCTCATGCCCAATCTGCGGGTCCCCCTACAAAAGGTGATGTATTTGACCAGTGGCTGGACAAATTTCAGAATGGGAAATCTGAGAAGGTGACTCAGTAGTCTAGGCTATAGATTAATTTTATTAGCATGTGCTTTAGATTTCAGTGGAACCATGAAGGAAACAAAACCTAAAGTGCCTTAAGGGCCTGAGCGAGATGCAGAACAGAGATTGCTTCAGAGATTGAGATTTGGGAAGGCTGGAGGTAGATGGACTCAGACCATCCAGACACCCTAAAACACATACAGACACAGCTGTGGCTGATGCCATGTTTAATGATAAAGGATTCCAGAAAAAAAAAAAAAAAAAAAAAAAGGAAGTAGAGGATGGATGCTTGCTCTTACTCCCTAAACAGGCCTGACTCCTAAGCCTTTCCCATCTCTTGCCCCCTCTCCTGGCAACGGGGCTGAATTCCTAGGCCCTGTTCTATTTCCATATCAGGGCAGTGAAAGTAGTAGTTGGCAAATATGTCTGTTCTATGACTCAGAGCTACTTCAGTGAACTCCAGCACTCCAGCTTTGTTTCTGTGTTTCTATCAGCGTAAATACTGTGTATGATTCAGTAAGTCAGAACTCAGTGAAAAGATGGCTGTGAAGAGTTAGCTGCTAATACCTCAATACTTCATATCACTTACTACAGTTTTAATTTTTGACATATGTATATATAGTTTATATGAGATTGGTGTCTGTCTTTCTGAATAGTAGGTATATATGGGGGTTGGACACCTTATTTGTGTTTTGCTTCAGACTCTGTCGAGATAGGGCCTTATTCTGTATTCTCTATTAGCCTGGAAATCATAGTAAACGTTATGCCTCAGACTTCCAAGTTCTGGGATTATACATGGAAGCCACTATGTCCAGCACATGACTGTTTCTGATTCTTAATTTTTTATAAGTTCCTAGCCCAATGTGCCAAAGCCACACATAAACCAATTGATGAAAATGTATAACTGACTCTCTAGACCTGGTTGTCCTTCCTTTCTGTAGGGTTCTCTTGCTTAAATCTATCAAAGTCCTATAGAATCAGGAGAGGGATGAATATTATTAGACCTAATTAGGTCACAGTACCATCCACAAGCAGAGGCAGCTGAGTGCAGATGCATCTGAAAGGAAGTCCCTTTCAAGGGGATATCCTGCTATCTCCTGCACTCCCCAAGTGCCATATACAGCTGGGGGACTGCGGATTGTCTTCATCTTCTCATCTTTTTTTTTTTTTTTTTCATTTAAAATTTTTTTTCTCTTTTCAATTAAATATTTTTATACATATATTTATATTGTTACACATATATACAATAAACTACCTACAGCAAGAAGAACCATGACACAATCAGGAATTATATACATGTTACATTCTTAGTGTTTTGGCTATTTGTATTTGGCGGCCTTGAGGAAAACATCTTTCCTATCTTGGTGCATCTAAAATTCTGAATGTAAATCAACATCTAGAATATCTTGTTATTATCAACTTAAAACATCTATCTAGACCTAAATACATCTTAACCCCTAAACAACTAAGCTTAATTGTAAACTAAACCATCTGGTCTTCAACCCCATCAGAGCCTTGAGAAGGAATAAAATTGATTATCTGAGTATAGGTTATCTGAGTGTAGGTTAACAGCTTTCCAAATGAGAAGATGATGGAGACAGTTTGTTACCTGAATAGTTACCCAAAAACTTTCTATAATGTTGGAGAATCTTCTTCAGCCTTCTGCCCCACTATATCTGACAGACATATTTGTGATGCAGGAACTATTGAGGACTTGCTTACCCTGTCTTAGCAAAGTTTGGCCATCTACTCTGCCTGCATTCAAGCTTGCCCTTTTTTAAGGCAGAATTCTGTCTGTGTAGAAACAGGAACATTTTCCCCAGCTGCTGATTTGCCACATTTGAAGCCATCTCCATGAGGAGTTTATTTGATGCTCATCGTCCTCTGTGAGATAGGATGGGTGTTGCCAGGAGTTAACTTGTCTCACTTTCAGTGGCTCTTGATAGGCAGATTTGGGCCCAGGGGTCCTGCTCAAACTAAAGCACCAGCCAAGGACAATACAGGAGGTAAACTTTAAACCCCTTCCCAGATCTAGCCAATGATCAGAATATTCTCCACAGTTGAGTGGAGAGTGTGATATGACTTTCTCACGTACTCTGGTGCCTCACATTTGACCATGTCCCCTGGAGGGGGAGACCTGGTGGCACTCAGAGGAAGGACAGCAGGTTGCCAAGAAGAGACTTGATACCCTATGAGAATATACAGGGGGAGGTAATCCCCCTCAGTCACAGTCATAGGGGAGGGAAATAATGGGAAAATGGGGGGGGGGAGGGAGGAATGGGAGGATACAAGGGATGGGATAAACATCGAGATGTAACAAGAATAAATTAATAAAAAAAATGAGAAAAAAATGCAAAAAAAATAATAAAAACATTTTAAAATATCATATTCTGTATGTCTCTGAGGTTTTCAAAGACCTTATATAACTATTTACCTTATCTTTCCATAGAATTATATCTATCTGCTGCACCTAAGATGTATATTCTTTGGATAAAAATAGACTAATAATTGATGTGACCATGATTTGATCAACTAACATTTAACTTTAACTCATTCATCCTAAACAGCCTGCAATAGCACTTTCAAAGTATTGGAAGTAAACTTTGTATTATAATAGAGTTATAGGGGTATAATGCCATATATTAGGATATATATTTGTATATGTGTGTGTGAAGAATATCTTTTTTAAAAATATATTTTATTGATTTATTCATATTACATCTCAATTGTTATCCCATCCCTTGTATCTTCCCATTCCTCCCTCCCTCCCATTTTCCCCTTACGCCCTCCCCTATGACTGTGACTGAGGGGGACCTCCTCCCCCTGTATATGCTCTTGGGTATCAAGTGTCTTCTTGGTAGCCTGCTATCCTTCCTCTGAGTGCCACTAGGCCTCCCCATCCAAGGGACATGGTCAAATATGGGGCACCACAGTTCTTGTGAAAGTCAGACCCCATTCTCCACTCAACTGTGGAGAATGCCCTGTCCATTGGCTAGATCTGGGTAGGGGTTCGAAGTTTATTGCATGTATTGTTCTTGGCTGGTATCATAGTGTGAACAGGACCCCTGGGCTCATATCTGCCCATCATAATGTTCTTCTTGTAGGTTTCTAGGACCTTCTGGATTCCTCTATGTGAAGAATATCTTAAATTTGAATTCTATACTACTGTATCTAAAACTAAACTTATTTTGCATCTATATACAAAATACAAAATTCTATACCAGTTAATTAAAAATAACCTTGTAAGTGACAATGGAGGCATTAAGTTGAGGGGTAGACTCACTAATGTACTTTTTTCATCTTCTCATCTTGTGGACGTCAACACAGGTCTGTGGAAAGCTGCATATCTCAGGTAGGAATGCGATTTGTAATGCAGTTTTTACTCTTGGACTAGCTTTTTCTAATCAAACCCTCAGCACCCTTAGCATATCACCATACTTTCTTTAGTACAGATGTCCCAGAAACATCCCAGCATCTGAGATTACATTGCTGGGAGCATGAACTTGGACAACATCCTCTTGTCCCTACTCCCAGCTGCCTTTATAACTTAATAGGAGTTGAAGCTCATCTAAGGATGTAGCTCTGGGAAAGGATGCCTTGCTTTGGGGCTTTCTTAAAGGGTGATGGCTTTGAGGAGTAGGAAAGAAACCATTTACAGGTAAGCAACAAAGAGTTGCTTTTCTTTTCTTCCTCCCAGAACTCTCCCTTTTCTTTAATAGCTAAAACATACTTTATCTCTTCCTTTCCCTGCATTCTTCCAGACTGCTGTTTCATTTGGAGACAGGGATTCTTAAAGGCTTATGTTGAACCCTCTCCCCTGCTATTTGATAGGAGGCCAGCAAAGGCCAGGACAAAAGAAGCAGAGAGGATGGCTTGCTGGCTTGGGCCACCTGCAGGAAGGCACCTAGGTGGAGCTCAGAGACTCTTTTGCGGAAACAGAGCAGTGAGTGTGCCTGCAATCTAAATCAAAGGTGTTTATAAAAAGAATTCCCTCTTTTGGAGCGGAGTTCTTCCCCTCCCTGCTCAGGTCCTGCTGTCTTCCTGCTGTCACCAGGGAAGGGCTTGCGGCTTATTCATGGTTTGAAAGGCAAAAAGCTTTAAATGGTACCATCTTTTCCGGCTCAGGTTGCTGACGCCAGCTCTGCATGAAGCCCCACCGCCTGGCCAGGAGCTATTTCTCTATAGTTTTATTTTTCTGCTTCACTTTCTTTCTTTCTTTCTTTTTTTAAAGTATTTTTCTTCCCCAGTAAAAGATGCATGAATGTGTCTTACAGGAAACCACTTTAGAAACAGGAGGCAGGAGAAAATATGTCAATTCAATCACTCCAAGGTTCCAGAGCCATCCATGCAGACAGCATAAGCATGTTGGTATGTCCTTCTGGCCATTGCCACCCCATGGCCATTATTCTCAAAGATACTGGAAAGTGACGATTTCCAAATGGAATTTTATGCTTGAATAATATTATTTTAAGGAAAATAAAGAGAAAGCATTGGTAACATCCAACTCTTCCAGGACTTTGGGTCAGGCTAGGACTAGCCTAACCATGTAGAGTGGCTGTGGCATAAATGGGGGGACAGGTGGCAGAGGTTGACTCTTATGTCTGTTCCTTATGTCTGTGGCTAACCTTGGATGATGTTATCTAGTTTCTAAGCCTGGTGTTAAAAGGGAATTATAATATAACAGGTTGCTTTAAAGTTATAACATCAACTCCAAGAGAGCAAAACTAACTGAACTGTTAAAATATATATATTCAGCATCTAACAGAGGTACCCAGATAATTACAAGCAACAGTGAACTAGGGATTAAGGCCTCTTATGGAGCTGCCTTGCTGGTTGGAGGTAGAATAGGGAGGGGAGTTGTGCCTTATTCTGGATTAAGCACTTCCCTCCTAACCCTACCTGCTGGAAGTAAACATTTCATCACAAGCTGCTATACCCATGGTGGCTCACCAGCCAACATCAAAAAGACACCCCGAAGTGGCTCTCTGAGGGCTCTGCAGAGGATCCAGTCAGTGGCTGGAAGTGGGAAAGCAAGCAGAGACTGCAATGAAGTTCACAGAAGAAAATTCAGGATAGATTTGGGTAGAGATGCAGGTTTAGTTTCGTGCCTCTGAGATTCAGTGACTCGTTCAGAAGGTAATAGGGTTTCAGAAGAACAAAGCCTGGGAGACGGCTGGATGGACATAAGCCTTGCTCATATAAGAAGGGGACTCTCAAGGGGAAAGACCCAAATGACAAATCCAGTTGTTTCCCATTATTGAGAGAATTTTTCTTCTACTTATCAGTTGCTAAGAGATCCACTCTGGCCTTCACTGGGCTGAGAAGAAAAGAAACACACTTCTCTTCTTATTTACCAAGTGCCCCTGAGCTGCCCACAGGTCCTGTCCTAGGACTTCAAGGAAGGCTAATGTTCCAGGCAAGAAGTAATTACAGCTCTTGGTTCCAGCTGCCTGGGTGACAGCTCACACAGTTAATTGGCTCTGCTATGCTGGTCTGTTTTCCCCTGGCTTGTGCCATAGTTCTTCCTCTTTCCCTATGTTTGAGGGAATTTTTACAGTCCAGTGCACTCGGCACATTTAGGTTACCTCTGAGGAAAGGGCCGCCACGAGGCAAGCATTGATTTCTAGGCCTCTGCAGTTATGTTGTCTGGGGTGTTAAAGAGAGCTGTCTGTTCATTAGGTAATGTATGGCATTTTCATTAGCATTAATGAGGCCCCTCTGAATAACTCAGACCCAGAGTGACTGGGATTATTCTGTGCCACAGAAAGTGATTGGGGAAAATTTCCTGGCTCATTTAGGTCCTTGTTAGGAACAAAGGAACACTGAATAAATCCCAAGATAATAGGCAGCTTGCTTGAAAAGTTGATTCTCTGAGAAGTGTGGCAACAATATTTTTTAAACATTTTATAATGGAGACTTTCAACCACATACAAAAGAATCATGTTGCATTCAGTCTCCACACCCTCGGTGCTCAGCGTCAACAATTGTTAGCAGTTATCCAATCATCACCTAATCTCCCTGCTTTATTCCTATGCAATGGTCAGACTTCATATCAGTCTAAACTTCATCCGCAGTTCTTCAGGGTCCATCTCTAATGGATAAAAATGTTCTGCCCTGCCACTGTTGCGCACTGTATTTCCACGGACTGATGTATGAAGTGGTGCATTGATAATGGCTACAGCATCCGTAGCTAAGGCCGTGGTTCTCAACCTTCCTAAGGCTACAACGCTTTAATATATGTCCTCATCTCATGGTGACCACCAACTACAAAATTATTTTCATTGCTACTTCATAACTATAATCTTGCGACTTTTATGAATCAATGTAAATATCTGTGTTTTCCAATGGCCTTAGGGGACCCCTGTGAAGAGGTCATTGCACCCCCTAAGGAGGTTGTGACCCACAGATTGAGAACTGCTGACCTAAGGAGTGAAGGAGAAGAAACAAGCCACGTTGTGTAGAGAATTGAGGGCACCAGGAAACCCTGTAAGGCCTCAGTTGACACCACGTGAAGCTATAAAATGGAGACTTACTACTTGTCCAGATTATTCTGGATGAGAAGGTGAGGACTTGTTCTTTCCATAAACGTCTGGATGACCCTGGAAATAACCCATGGAAGTGTGTGGGTGCTGGGGCAGGATATAACCTCCCTCATCTACTCACCCACGAGCAATATGGAAACAGTATGAGAACAGTTTCTTGAGAGACTCATTGCAAGGGGCTGGTAAGGGACAGCACTCTCGACAGTAGAAGGAGTAAATTCTTTGTATCTTAAGGGGTATGGGTTGGTTCTCATCACGGCCTCCTTCTAGATGTCAGAGAGCCCAACAAAACCAACAATGACTCTTCAATATGATCTCACAATATCTACAAAAGCCCACACATGAAAGACTTTAAAGAAATTTAAATAGATTCTTTTGATGCTGGTTCGGTCTGAATTTTAAATATGCAAATAAACATTGTAGCTTTCTGAGAGGAGTCTTATATGTACAACATTTTAAAAAGAGTCCTTAACTGCTGTAAAATTGGTCTTACTTTTTTTCTGTTTGCATGGGTACATACTTATGACTTAGAAAACGTAGTAACCAGGGAACGAGCAAGCTTTTATTTTACAGTGAAAAGCTGAATGTTTGGAGTGTACTGGAATCAGAGGAATATGCCTTGCTGATCCACCCAGGCCCCTGTATGACAGCTATGTATCACACAGGCATCTGAAGATATGCCACTGTTAGAACAAAGCATGTGCTAAAATTACGTCACACTTTATCACACAGATAGCTTTTCACTAACGCGGCCTATTGACATGGTCGTTTTTGTGTGGGGTAAAATGTGGATAAGAATAGAGAAGACAGTCCCTATGGATGCTGCAGAGCTATTTTAAGGTTGTTTCAAAGCTGCATTTGTAACTGCTATCTCAGCCTTAAGGGGCTGGTACTGGGTACCGAGGAACTGGAGAGAAGCGGTCTTGAAAGGCTTAGTGAAAAGTTTGTGAGTCAGTAGCCTTCAACTGTGTATGTGCTGTGTGACAAGGCATCAACACCGACAAAGGAGATGCAGATTGCTTCGGTAAACATTTGTTTTGCAATGATAAGGGGGAAGATGAAAGTCAACACAGAGCAAAGAAGTAAACATGTGTGCAGTTCATTTTTCTTTTAGTTGTGGATTGGTTATTTCCTGGGATCTTTTAATGAACCATACTTTAGAACTAAAAAGATACAAATGCTACTTCTGTTTCATAGGTAAAGATAGATACTTCTTCAGTGAAATATCCAATACATGAAAGGTTTAGGGATAATCTACACCATTGGATGACAACTTTATTCTGTCTCTGACAGACATGGTACAATTCCTTGGGTTTTGGTTCAGAATAGGGAAAGAGTGGAAGATGAATGATGATGGGATGTCTGGGATGAATTGTCTCCAAATGGAACCATTGTCACACAATTATCTTGGGTCAGTGATTTAAGATGTCCTTATCTTAGAGATGATACACTTGGCTTATGTGTAGGAGTTTATGATATAAAGGAATGGGGAGGCTTGGGGGATTTTCAAACATCTAGTATTATTATAGTGGCCCACCATGCTAAAAGACACAGTGTGGAAGACAGTGTGGATCTGAAGGTAGGTATGATCGTTTTCACAGTCTGAGCTGTAGTTATTAGTGGTGTAGGTTTATGCATCATATGCAGTGTTTGAGTTCTGACCTGTAAAGTGAGTCCTTTAGGGTGAGCGGAAGACCAGGCCATCAACACTCATATTGCCTGGGAATTCACACAGCCTGTGATGTAAAAGTTAGGCTTTGTGCCACTGAACCATTTTACGTATTATAGGTGAGTCTCTGAACGGTTAATGTTTGCCTTAATTATCTTATTTACAGTCCTGTGGTTCAGTATTGAGACTATAACTAAGCTATAATTTACTGGGCATTTATACTGTGTATTTGAAAAATAACTTTATGGGGGGAGTAGATTTGCTTATTATTCCATTTGTAATTGACACATTTTTGAATACTGCCATGGGTAAATTGCTCAAAGCCACAAACCTGATGAGTTTGGGGGCATGTCCTCATACAAGCATTCAGTGGTCCAAATGATGACAAGCTTTTCACTCTAGTTATCATCTTCTGGTGACAGAGGACTAACAGTGCTTGGATGTGAACTGCGAGAAGAGGATAGATAGATTGCTGTTGGAGGACTGAGAACTGAGAGTAGTCTAATTGGTCAGAAATCCCGCTGAAGCCTTTTTTTTATAGGTCAGTGGCTTCTAACTTTGTACATAGGAGCCTCTAGCTTTGCTACTATTGATCAGACTTCTTACATTGAAAGCTTGCTGAAACCGGACATAATGAAACTCACCAGATATAGCTTCAGCTTACTTTTGTCCCCAACACTTGTGATCACAGAGAAAGGGAGTTTAAATCCTTTTGGGGCCTGCATGATCTTGCTGTCAGATTAACCCAATGTTCAGGAGAATGGAGAAATCCTCTTAGTTTGGCCAGGGTGTGTTCTTTTACTCACTGGCATTAAACAGAATGGGGACTGGGCAATGTATTGAAAAGACATGTGAGGGGATAACAATTGAGATGTAATCTGAATAAATTAATTAAATAAAAAAAGTAAAAATAAGCAGTCAAATTTCAAACTGGTTGATTTACTCTGTATATTTTTTCATTTTTCTTCATTAATCCTCATTAAGTACATATGTATCCATCTTAAAGGACTAGTTGCTCTGCTTTTTCATTTCTTAAGGTAGAAAATTAAGATAGTAATATAATCTTTTCCATTATAATATACATGACTCTATTTTAAGTGCAAATATTTACTTTATTTTACATATAAATATTAATAAATAATACATTGGGTATAAAAAAAGAAAAGGCATGTGGTTAAAACAGAGTGGGACAGCTAGAGAAAATAAACTGAGCAAAGATTTTCCATGATGTTAAGATATTCAGAACCTAATTGTTCTACTTCCTTTAAGTCTGGCCTCTTCATGTGAAATGAGACCAAGAACTTTTTTGTGTATGATTGTTGAGGGAAACAGATAAAAGAAAGCCCTCCATAAACTGTACTGACCCATGGAAATGTTACTTCCTCGTAGTGCCTGCGCAAAGTTGCTGTTTCTTGAATGGCTTTTGCTCTGAAATGTGACTCATGTCAGGTATAGCCTACCACCTGCTATCACAAGCCATGTGCCTATCAAACAAATGGATATGTGATTACACCCGAATGTATGTGTTCTAAGGTCTTCAGCCTCAAAAGAAGTAATGCTGAGAGCTTTACAAACAGTCTGGGAGGCAGTTAGTTATAACACATGCAAAATTCTCCAGTTAGGTCCAGCTTAATTTTGGGTTTACCTTACAATGGTTCTGTTAAAAGGTTAAAAAAAAAAAAAAAGCCAAATAACAAACTTGCAGATAAAAATAAACGGTTTATTCAGAAGGAAAACACAAAGCAAGAATGCAAAGCTCTGACAACTGGAGCATTTTAGTTGAGCTAGAACTTTGCTTAGGCTTATAAACTAAGGAGAGAAAGCAGGGATTCTCAAATGAGTAAATCCCAATGTTGTGCCATATGATGAAGCCTGGATTGTTCAAAATGTGGCGTGGATGCATGGCTTCACATTTAAGAGGGAACCTCTCTGCTTCCTTCTTGCTCAGGAATTCTAAACCATGCCTTTAAGAAAGCTGTCTTTAGAGATCTTCCCAGGAGAGAAATTAAATTTATGACCTTCTTTTTCTCTAATTGTCATTGCATGTATGTTTGTGTATACATATATATTCCTAAATATAACATTCTTGATGCATTTTCCTTTCATATTACTGACATTATTGCTGGCTTTCTTCTCACTGAATACTGAAACTGCTGTTTTGACTGCTGGTGTGTTTTCATCAGGGACTCCTAGCTTACTTAATGGATGAGATTTCACCTAGTTTCCCCTGTCTGGAAGTAGTATGGCTGGAGCTGCGTTTAACTTGGCATAGTTCTTTTTGCAGCATTGCTTTTTCTGTCTGCTTGTCGTCTGTCCTATTACTCTCATTGTGAGTGTTCAAAATTCTTTCTCTAGTCACAAGAGCATTTTTGTTTTTATCTTCTTTAACTTTATCATATCGAGGCAATTTCTAGTCCATCGTCTTACCCAAAAGTTTTTGATAGTGGAAATGATATTAAGTGACCCATCCCTAGACACAGTGAATTGTGTTATCTGTGGAAAGGGCAAGGGAGAAGATAAGATAACAATCTTAGGATGGTGAATCAGTGCAGAAGGAGTGATTGTTCTTAATCAAGCATTTAAAGCACCAAAGACTCCAATAACAACAATGTCATTATGGTGACTATGGATGACACCACTGTTGCCAGTATCATCGCTACTAAAGCCATTTCTTCTGTAACTGTTAGGTTGTTGCTTTTACTCCTCCATCTCCATTGTTTCCACCTACTGTAGCTTAGTTGGCAGCACTGGTATCTTCACTTGAGATAAGCATTTTGTCTATCATAGTGCATTGCAATTGTACAGCATTCCTATAAGGGAAACACCATCACCTTCTTCCATAAAGAATTAGAGCTGGGTACTAGTTGGCTTAATCTGAGATTACAATCATTCCTGCATCTCCCAATACAGGTCACCCATAATGGGTTATGGTCACGCTTCCTACCGAAGTATTTTTCCACCTTAGTAAAAGGTTGATCTTGAGAGAAGAGTGCTATCTTTTTAACATTTGTTCATAAAAAATTGATGAGGATTCTGGAGAGAAGGCTCAGCAATGAGGAACACTGTCCTCTTCCTGAGGACCCGGGGTTGATTGCCAAGGCTCACCTGGTGGCTCACAACCATCTGTAACTCTAGTTTCAGGGGGATTTGATGCTTTATTCTGTCGTTTAAGAATGACAGGCATAAACACGGTATACAGAAGGCATACATACAAAGAAAACACTCACACACATAAAATAAAACAATAAAATAAAATAAAATAATGTGAACTGGACAACTATAATCCCCACATTTGCGGGGCCGAGGTAGGAAATTTGTGAGCTTGAACCCTGACTAAGCTACATGAAAAACTATATGGATAAACAAACTGGTAAAGAAATTTGAATAAATATGTTTTTCTTTTGTTTGGATGAAAGATGTCAGTGAATTAGGGTTACAGAGTGCAGAGAGCAGGTGTTTGAGATTTGTATTACCATACAAGGCATTGTGAATCTTCAGGAAGCCATTTCCATCTGGCTATAGTTTAATTAGCACATCTGTTCATCAAGTGGAGTTTGTTAAGATTCTCTCTGGTCTACTTCATGGCAAGAGGACAACTGGGAATGCGAGAGAGTTTCAAGGTTCCTTAAAAAGCTAATATTGAGGCAGGCATGGCAGTGCATGTCCGTAACCCCAGCCTTTGGGCAGGCAGAGGCAGGCAGGCAGATCTCTATGAGTTCTAGGCCAGCCTTGTCTCCACAGTGAGTCTAAGACAGCCAAGGGCTACATAGAGAAACCCTGTATTGAAAATCTTTGTGGTAAATTCAACTCATTAGGATCTTAAACTAGCTTAAGGGTAACAAGAATCATTTCCACATGGAAGCATAGGCCTCAACTATGAGAGGCCAGGATGAGGTACAGTTTTGGAAATATTAGAGTTTTGAGGTATTAGAGTTGAAAGTTGTTAAGCCAAGTGCAAATTATATAAAACCACAGGACTTCACATACATAATTTAATGAATTTTTAAGCAATAAAATTACTTTGAATAATGAATTTCTTGGATGTTTTAGGTGAGGAGAGGAAAAATAGAAGCATGCCAATTAAATATCAGACCAGAGTAAACTTCATTACTTAAAATTATGAAATATTAAAAAAACATATGCAATTGAAACTCCTGTGTCTTGTTTTGTTTTAACAAATATCAAAGAAGGCATCTAATAGAACATCACCCCAAATATATGGAATTTGTGCAAGTATATCAAGCCAGTTTACACTGACCTTGACCTACTTTGTTTTGTTGTACAGTTTGCTACCTTTTAAAATTGAGGCTTTTCTTGAGTTTTTGGAATTTCTTGCCATATCATGGTAAAAAATTATTATTATTCATTTATTCTCTGGCATTGTATTTATAATTTTGATTGAGGCTTCTGAGATTTCATATTATTACCATCTTTACTTCTCTCGGGTTAGAAGTTGAGAATCAAAGTCATTATAAAATTTAAGGCCACAGAGTAACGCGAGACAGTGTTTGCAGTCCCCTCTTTCTGAATTCAGAACATAAGCTATGTACCTAGGTGGCATCTCTCGCTTTCTGGCTACATTCTTTGATGCCCTACTTCTTGGAAGTCAAAGCCTAGCAGTGTAGTACAGTGGTATCTGTGGTTGCCATTGATGGGGGATGGAACTTTCTTGTGTATGTTTTTAGTCAGAACACCTCAAGCCTGTGTACATGATATCATGCCCACTACAAAACTCAGAAGTGCCATCTCCTTCAACTGCTTGATACCAGCACTCATTACCACACTGTCATGCATGCATCTGAAACTTGGCATGCCCCTTTCCTCTCCAAGCACTGTGCTTGGTATCCTTCTAGTCAGCCATGTGTTTTCATCCCTATCTTCTCCGTTGCAGAGAATGTTTCTGATTTCTAAAGTAGAGCCTTGTGATGCTCCCGTGGGCTGATGCTACAGCCTGACACTCTTCCCCTATTGCAGTCACTTTGATGCATAATCTCTGCCACATTAAGTCCATTGGCAGAGAAGACCATCATCTGTTCCTCTTTATATTCCAAGTTCCTGCCACAATGCCTTACACATGACAGAGACTCAATAAATATCTGGAAGGATAAAGTTAATTTTTAATAAGCAATGGACACATATTGGGAAAGATGAGCTACATTTCCAACATAAAATATGGATTAGTATGTTTTTTTTAATTTAAAAAGAAAATCTGAGATTTGAAGAGGAACTTGTGACAAAGCTTTAAAAAGAAATGTCATATTTTGCTACACCTTAAAATAATTTTCTAATACAGAATGATGTAACTACTTAAAAAAAAACAATTAATACTCTCTGGCTACTATGACTTGCCTCAGTGAAATTACCTTGCCAAATGGAAATTATCCTTAAGCCCCTAAGTTCATCCCTATTTCTTACTCAAAAAATTCTTATGCACATCTCCAACCAGAATAGAACCTTCTTTTCAGCTCATGCCTTCCCATTATTGTTTAATGAATGCTGGCATAGGTTCAGCCTTAGAATTTAAGTGGCTCTAGAATGCTGTGTCAGCATCTAAAATACCGTTGGGCATAAGAAATTCATATTAAATACATAAACAAATCTCACTTTGAAGAAAGACAAGTTCTACATTTTACCTCTCTAACCAAATAAATCAGTAGAATTTTGGAATTTAATGTCCAGGGCTGTCTAAGTTGCTAACACAATAACAATAATTAATAACATCTATGACAGTAACTTTTCTTCTCCTTCTTCCTTCTCCTTTTTCTTTCTTCTTCTTCATCCTGGTCTGGAAGATGTTTCTACTTCAGTCTCTCCACATATCTTATTTAGTGTCCTGTGACTGACAGAATATATTTCGTAGCAACTTGGCCAGTCAACAGTTCCATTGACCACCTCTTTCTTCCATAAACCCTTTAGTATACACCCCACCTGTTCTCTTTCAAATTCATGGCCTCTTTTTTCTTTAATTGTTGTTTTACACACACACACACACACACACACACACACACACACACATACACACGCACACGCACGCACATGCACATGCACACACACGCGCACGCACGCGCGCGCGCACACACACACACACACACACACACACACACACACACACCACTTAATATATAAACACAACCTGTTTGGTTTGTATATGTTACTTGTATGTATATATTTTTCTATCCTGACTATTTGGTATTTGATAACAAATTTGTGTGCTCTTGATTGGGGAAGACCATTTCTATCAGTCTCAGCATTTCACAATTACCTGTGGTCCTTTGTCTAGGTTTGAAGCTTTGTAAGCTTCCCCCATTCCACCTTAGCATGCCAATGGGTGTTGTCCTTTTTCAGCTCATCTTTAGGCAGTCATGTTGTTGAGATTTCATGGGTGTGGCTTCTGACATTACTAGAAAACAGAGTCTTTACAGTAAACTCCTTGTTCCTCTAGCCCCTTCAATGCTTCCAGCCCCATTTTCCCAATGATATGTGAGCCTTACGTACAGATGCTGTGCTGTACATATATTAGCTGTGAATGAATTCTGCAACTTCACATTTTTTTCAGTTGTGGATTTCTCTAATGGTCACTATCTGTTCTAAAGAGAAATTTCCTTGATGAGGAGTGAGAACTGCACTTACCTGTGAGTATAAGTATTTATAAAATAGTTTAATAAAGTCTCAATTGTATAGATCTTCTTCAGGATCCATGACTTCACTATCCCTGGTAGTTGACCATGGTTCTAGCACCAGGCATGAGTTTCCCTCTTGTACAGAGGGCCTTAAGTCTAATTAGGGAGGTGTTGGTTACTGGCAGTATATGTGCGCCACTACAGCACTCTCAGGATTATCTTGCCATGCTGTGGCTGGGTGGTTGAGAGACATCATTGCTATGTGGAACTATTGTTTTTTTCCTTCCTATAGAAGCTTCTATGTCTACTTCTCATGCCATGAAAGTCAGTCCTCCTGGAGGAGGCTTTCAGGTCAGATCTAGCTCTAGTCCTCTGGCTTCCATGTCCAAAGTACGGGGTGTCTTCAGTAATAGGTACTTACCTCCCACTTCTTGGAGTGGACAACTAAGGGCAATAACAGTATCCTATAATTTTAGGAGAATTAATTAGACTGCTCTGACTCAAAAGAGTGCGTCTTGTAGCTGTTATCAGGGTTTTTGTTTAATAATTTGTATCTATTTGAGAGGATATTGCCAGCCCAGATGGGAACATTTTGTTTAAACTATATATGTGTATGTATACATCAAGTTAGCTTTTTAAGACATCTGGATGTTATTTTATCCATCTTTCTCCTTCTGTATTTAACTCCCTCTCTACTCCCTAAGCAAAGCTTCCCATTTTCCCAACTCCCCCCTCCAGATCAATTATACTCTGCTATTCCCCTCTCTATTGCTCTTCTGATTACACCCGACAGTGATCCCTTTTACTTTCTTGGTTTCTACAGTTATTTCAGATTGTATACTCACATCTGAAGACTTGGAGGTAGGAGCTTCAGATGAGAGAGAACATGTAGAGTTTGCCTTTCTATTCACTCAGTTGTTTCTTTAGCTGTGCAGAAACTTTAGTCTTTTTTCCTCACTTTGTAAATAAATGTTTTATTTGTCTATTCCTAGTTTTAAATGTGTGTTTGTTCCCACCAAGATTTACTTTTTTTCATTTAATTAATTTATTCAGATTACAACTCAATTGTTATCTCATCCCTTGTATCCTCTCGTTCCTCCCTCTTTCACACTATTCCCTTCCCTTAGGTCTATGACCAAGGGGGACCTCCTCCCCCACTATATGGTCATAAACTATCAAGTCTCATCTTGGTAGTCTGCTTATTCTTTCTTTGAGTGCCACTAGGCCTCCTCACCAACGGGAGGTGGTCAGATACGGGGCACCAGAGTTCATGCCAGAGTCAGTCTCTGCTCTCCACATAACTGTGGAGACTGTCCTGTCCATTGACTAGATTAGAGGAGGGGTTTGATGTTTACTACTTGTATTGTCCTTGGTTAATGTAATAGTTTGAGCAGACCCCCCTGGGCCCTGATCCACCCCTCATGATGTTCTTTTAGTAGGTTTCTGGAACCCTCTGGATCCTTCTATTTTCCCATCTCCTATATTTGTCTTACCTAGAGTCCCAGGGGGATGTCCTCACATCTATCCCAATATCCTGGTAAGTGAAGACTTTCATGGGACATGCCTTCTGGACTAGTGTCCAATTATAAGTGAGTATATGCCATGTGAGTCTTTCTGCTTCTGGATTAGCTCACTCATTATGATCATTTCTAGTCCCATTCATTTGTCCACAAATTTTGGGATTTCTTCGTTTTTAATAGCTGAGTAGTATTCCATAGTGTAAATGTACCACAGTTTCTTTATCCATTCTTCAACTGAGGGATATTTAGGCTGTTTCCATGTTCTGGTTATTATGAATAGGGCTGCGATGAACATGCTTGAGCATATATCCTTGTTCTGTGGAGGAGCAAAATGACTAAAGGGCAACATAAAAACATAAACAACAAAACCAAAAGCAATATGGCATCTCCAGATCCCAGCTATCCCAAAGAAAGCAACCCAGAGAACTCAAACACAATTGAAACACAAGAAAATGACCTCAAATCCTTAGTAATGAAGATGATAATGGAGGAAACAAATAAAATCTGTAATCAAATGCAGGAAGATGCTGCCAAACAGGTGGAAGACATAAAAGAAGCCTATAGAGAGGCACTGGAAAAAATTCAGGAAAATACAACCAACCAGATGAAGGAAATCAATAAAACAGTTCAAGACCTGAAGATGAAAATGGAAACAGTGATAAAAGTACAAACTAAATTTTTTAGTCTTATGAGGTCCCATTTGTCAGTTATTTTGCCTTATTCTTCAAATGGAGTCCTATTGAGAAAGCCTTTTTCTATACATGTATCAAATAGCAAGCAGCTTGTATTTTCTTCTAGCACTTTTATGTTTAGATCTTTGCTCAATTTGAAGTTAGTTTTTTTGTGCAAGATGATAGATACTAGTCTAAATTCATCCTTTCAACATTCAGTACTCACATTACCGTTTGTTGATAATGTTTTTTTCCCCTTTAGCTTGTGTTTTGTTAGCACTATCAAATATTAAGTGAGTGAAATTATGTGTACTCATATTTGGGCCTTAAATTTTTTTCTATTGGCCTTCATGTCTCTCTTGGTTCTGTATCATTTTGTTTTTACTATTATGGTTCTGTAATATATCTTAAGATCTGGGACTCTTTTATCTGGGATGCTCTGTAGTTCTATCTACTTTTTAGGATAGTATTTTTTCTATTTTAGTGAAGACTGAGATAGGGATTTTGATTGCGATTTCATTGATTCTGTAAAAAGTTTTGGTACAATGATCATCAATTGTATATTTATGTAGTTTACATTTAATGGCCCTGCATTACAGGGATAAAGCCAACCTGGTCATGGTGGATATCTTATTAGATGTGTATCTGTATTTGACCTATAAGTATTTTATTGAGCAGTTTTGAATATATGTTCACCAGCTTGTCCTGTGGGTACTTTTTGTTGTTGTTGTTGTTGTTATGTCTTTTGTAAGGCTTTGATATTCAAGAGATACTGACTTCATTGATGGGATTTTAGAAGTCTCTTAGATCCATCCACTTGTCTGCTACTAATAACTTGAGGAGATGCTTTTCATGTCTGAGATATTTTACTCAATATCTCTTGAGAGGATCATTAATACACACATATTCCACATATATGTATATATTACATGTGTAATAATATATGTGTGCATAATATACTCCACATACATGTATGTATTACATACATACATATGTACATACATGCATGTATTTTAAATAAGCTTATAATATAATGTTTCTTATGAGTTTTTAAAGCATCTCGGTGTTTTTATCTCTTCTTTCTTCCTCTCCTTCTGTACTAATCTCTCCACCATTAGAGCACTCTGCTCCATGCAGCTGCCTTTCCTCTTTGATAGAATGTGTGTCCATGTGCAATCTTCTTCTTTAGAATAACTTCTCTCTGTGGTTCTCCCCATTGTCCCTTTCTCCTTTCTTGGCTTCTGTGGTTCCTTCAGGTTTACATTCAGATCTAAAAATTTGGAGCTAGGGCCCGCTAATAAGACACTTCTTCCTTGTTCTTTTTAACAGGCTTAGTCCCTGTGTCTTGTAGTTAATAAATATGTATAACTATGTTGATCTAATTTTACTGTTTTTACTGACTTTACTGTTTCTCTGCTTTTCTTTTCATGCCAGAGTTGAGCATGTGACCATAACTCAATGACTTTAGGAGCTTTCTAAAACTGTGAAAGGACCAGAGTAAATGGCATTTGATTCTATTCTTCATGGAACTTTATACAGACTGGTATGGATAATCTTGTTTTTAAACAGTTCATTCAGTGAGATGGAATTCATTGTTATTCTTTCCTGTGTTCAGAAAAAAGAGATTCATATTTTTTTGAGATTCATATTTTTATCAGGGCTTGGATTGGTGAGGAGATACAGAATGACCTTCTCCTAGTGCCCAAATTATAGTGTATGTGTGTTTGTGTGTGTGTGCGTGTGAAGAAACCATCTAGGAACCACACTGGGATTAAGACAGACAGACATACAGGCAGGCAATCAGACAGACAGACAAATGGGCAGACAGACAGTTATACTTAGGCTGGGTGAATGATGGAAACTGAATAAGATAAATCTTTAGAGATGAGGATGGGACACCAGCATCCTCAGTAGAGAGGAGAGGAAGCAAAGATTGGACGGAAACCTGGAAACATTGTAAACATTTTTTTAAATAGACACTTGAGTTTGTCTAAGGCTGAGCTGTCAAGGACATTTCGAAAATCTTCTACATCAAACGTTTATGGTCTAATAAATAGTCACATTTCATGTGTCTACCTTTTTATTGATTTAGGTAATATTCTCGTGATGATTATAGGAACTGGGAGCTTGTGGCAACTTTGAGATTCTGGGAAAATGCCTTCGCTGCTATAATTGAATTAGAAATAGGAGCTGTGGCAGGACACAACGGCAAAAAGGGGAAGAGGGATGATTTTTTTTATGAGATATTGTGAATCTTTTAGAATTACCAGGTTTGATTATGAATATCAGGAATGACTGGGTAGCATGGGATAGGATAATAATGTAAGAAAGCTGATATTTTTGGTGTTGGCAAAAAAATTATAGGACTACAAGAATTAGAACAGAGATAAGTTAGCTGTTACAGCAACTGTACCATCAGAAGAGAGTGATGTCTTAGAAGATATGGGGGTGCAGAGAAAGTATAACTGTAGGGTTTATTGAGGGATTAGATTTACAGTGTGGCAAAAAGTTTTATGAATAACACTAGAAATTTGGACTAGAGAAAATGGCAAAATTGCTATTGACTTTGACAGGAAAGTTCCAGAAGGAACAGATTTTTGAGAAAAGGAAAATAAATAAATAAATAAATAAAGAAAGAAAGAAAGAAAGAAAGGTTTCTTGGTAGTGACATACTCACCTTGCTTCTCATTCCACTGTGTTCTCTTCTGAAGAGCTATGTATAGTGTATCGAATTGTCCAGAGACAACACTCTCCCATGATATGAGTGGGAGTGAAGCTGTTATTTTTTAATGTATTGTTTTACATGAAATCAATAGACGTACTTCTCTTTATTTCAGAGAAAGGTGTTTGGAAAAAGCATAGATACCAAGCTATTCTTTGATTTCAGCACATGCCAGGGAGAAATTCTACTCTAGTCATGATTCTTTCTATCTTCTTGAAAGTAATACCTTCATTGACTCAGCCAAGAATATGGTTATGAAAAACATAAATAACATGAGTTTAATGACATTTATGAGCTTTTTCATGAAAAAGCACTGCTTAGTTTATCCTTCTCTACTAAATAGGAATCTAGTTTCTAGCAGTGTCTGTGCTAGGTAAGTTAATAAGATGAATCCACAGCACATGGCTATAAATGTACCGAGATAGAACAGCATGTGGGGGCTCCAAGATATCCAGCTCTGGGAAGCTGCTCTCAGTGGGAGGGCTGAAGAAAAGTCTGGCCTCTCCAATAGAAGAGGTAACCTGTGGACTTTCTCTGAACTATTGGGACTATCCAGCCGAACGAGAGAGCAGATGGCATCTCTGTGAAAAGTGCTTAAAACACAGAGGCAGGTACAATGCATCAGCTTTCTGTTGTGTTTTTCAGGCTGCTGGGCTTCTTTCTCAAAAGCAGGTAGCACAGGGGCCTTCAAAACCAGTGTGTGTCAAACCACCATCCATGCAATTCAAAACAGGCTAGAATGTGATGAGGCAAACAGGCATGTGACAAAGTAGACCTCTTCACAGAGGTTCTGGGTGGAAAGATGTTGGCAAACTTCTGTCTCAGCACAGAGAGAAACTTTGTAGTGTGGAGATCCAATTGCAAAAAGCCATGTTTTGCTGAACACAGAGGATTGCTAATGTAAACCATGTTTGATTTAGAAGGTTGGTAATAGCCCATGTTTGTTTTTGCTTTTCTTATGGTGTGTCAGGTTCTTCTGAAAAATTAACACAGAGAAATGGGAGATCAATAAAGAATATATTTTGCTTTCCAACTATGCCAGGGAAAGAAAAACATTACAAATGTATGAACCAGTCGTAGAAGAATATGAAAGGAAGAGACTAGACAAATTACATGGGATAATAAATTAGTCAAAATAAGCAGTACACCATTAGCAACACTCATCCTCAAGTTCAGCTTTCCTTTCTAATATTCTGGAGTTGAATGTGGGTACAAAATTTCAGGAAAAATCCTCCTTTTTTCCCGTCACCATGTGAGCAAAGCTGTGAAGACTAGGCTTCCCCACTATGGGATCGAAATAGTACCTGCCTGAGAGAACTCTAATTGGTGGGATTTTCTTGGTAAACATTATAATTTAGAATCATTTGATCTGTGTGGAATTTGTCATTCAGAACCTGAAAAATCACATTTTGCAAAATCATTTCTTGTGGATAACTCTTTGATTTTTTTTTTAAAGGATGCACAAAAGCCAAAACTTTCCTTATTCTGAATTCAGCTCCACGATCAGTAATTTTTATAGACAGGCCAGATTTGATTTTGCTGTCTGCAAGTCTGAAGTTTATAATGCATGTAATTTGATTTTCTTTCTCTAGAGGTATTTTATCTACCCGATATAAGTCTTTATCAGCTTAGGCGAAGTAAAGCTTGACATAAAAGTTATTGTTGAATCCTTTACTTTTAAAGATACTGTTAGAGATTTGCTAATTTTAAAAGACATTGGCGGGGGGGGGAAGGGAATTGAGCTTACATTGTTTATAAATGCTAAGAAAGCTTCATAGTCTTGACTCTCTTTTTTATCATACTAACTTGTCTTTTTCTCCATGTGTTCATGTGCATATAAGTGTAGAGGCCAGACAGGGGCCATACAGACATCCCTTTTTTTGAAATGAAATCTCTCTCTCTCTCTCTCTCTCTCTCTCTCTCTCTCTCTCTCTCTCTCTCTCTCTCCCTCCCTCCCCACTCTCTCTCTCTCTCTCTCAGCAGGAATTGGCTAAGCATGTTAGGCCTGGATGTTTAGCAAATCCCAGTAATGTACATGTTTCCACCTCCCCAGGGCCGAGATTAAGAATATATGCCACCATGCCCAACCTTTTTTGTTTCATATATGTACCAAGGATGCAACAAAAGTCTTTATGGTTGTTGGCTGACTGAAGTATCTTCTCAGTCCCCCATTTTACCTTTTTAAAAGTAATCTGAAATATTAATGTATATTGTACTAAATTTTTAAAATCTATCAGTCACTTTTGAATATTTAAATTCTTATTCAAATTATTATTGTCATATCAGTTTAATAAAATGTTCACTTAAATAATTAAAACTTTGAAGAAGAATTGCTCAGTAGGAATGACCTCTCAAGTCAGTGAGGGCTTTCTGCTTTTCACACTTTAGTGTTGCAGATTTCATTTTGCTATCCCTATGAAATGATCTCAGGGCTGTGTTCTATGGAGGTGGGAATAACGTAGCTGAAGCATGAGCCGCAGCAGAAATGGTGAGAATGTGCTTCTGCCCCAGGTCTGTTGATAAGTATAGCTTAGTAGAATGCTCATTAGAATGTCTGACAGAGTTGGAATTTAGGAAACACTTGCTTCATTTTTTTCCATTGCCCTGAATTTGACACATTATCTATTTTCAGAAAAACATAACAATAGAAAAATCACATTGTATCTCATTGGATTCTTTACATAAAACTATAGATTTTGGAGCACCAAATGAACCCACTGATAACATGCCTATGCCACTGATTTTAAAGGTCTTCATAGTCATAAGAGAGGTTAAAATTTTATGAAAGAAATAACTGTACAGACATGGAATAAGAACATTAAGCTTTTTAAAAAATAGAATTAAATTCTTCTTTCATATAATGCATCCTAACCACACTTCCTCATCCCTTCACTCCTCGCAGCTCCCCCACTACCTCCCTTCTCCCCCAGATCCACTCCTCCTGCATTTTCTCTTGAGAAAAGAGTAGGCCTCCAAGAGATGACAGCCAAACAGAACAAAACAAGATACAATAAAAAAGACAAAATCCCTTCTATGCAGGCTGGGCAAGGCAACCCAATAAAAGAAAAGAGTCCCAAGGGCAAGCCAAAGAGTCAGCGATGTACCCACTTCCACTAATAAGAGTCCCACAAGAACACCAAGCTAATAACCAGAAGGTATACACGGAGGACCTGATGCAGACCCATGCATGTCCTGGTCTTGTCACTTCAGCCTCTGCGAGCCTATAATGAGCCCTGCTGAGTTGATTCAGTGGGTCATGTTCCTTGGTGTCCTCCTTTCCCCTCTGATTCCTACAATTATTCCTTCCTTCTTCCACAGGATCCCTGATTCCAGAAAGAGGGGATATGATGGTGACCTCTAATTTAGGTTCTCTCTCTACAGGATGTCTGGCTGTGAATCTCTGCATCCACTCCTATATGGTGATGACTGGTCAAGGCACACATCTATGAATATAGCAGAATATCATTAGGATTCATTATATATATATATATATATATATATATATATATATATATATATATATATATATATGTTGTGTTTGAGAAATGTAAATTTTTAAGTAATAGTATAATAATAATAATAATAATAATAATAATAATAATAATAATAATAATACCACCTATATATTGCTTTCTAATTTATGGCATCTTTTTCTTTAATTGTTGTTACATACACTCCTAAATACATAAATGAAATAAATAACAAACACAGTCTATATAATGTTACCTGTATGTATATTATCTCAGGGCTGATTTCTTGGTATTGGGCAAACAACTAGGTGCTCTTTCTTAAGGAAAGCCATTTTTTTTCTTTCAGACTTTCTCAGTTGCCTGTAGTTCTTTGTATGTTGATCAGACTTCATGGATGTAGCTTCTCTGACATTTCTAGGAGACACAATCTCACAACAAATATCTTGTTTCTCTGGCTCTTACCATATTTCTACCCCTCTTTTGTAACGATTCCTGAGTATTAGTTGCTTTGTGTTGTAGATGTCAGTTGGGATTAGGCACCACACAATTCCTTGCTCTCTGCATTTTGGTTGGTTATAATTTTGGTCTCTTTTGCAAAGAGAAGTTTCATTGGTGAGAGATGAGGATTATGCTTATTTGTGGGTATAAGGACAATTGTTTAGACTGTAGTTAGGTACTATGCTGATTTAGTAAAGTGGCAGTTGTAGGTTTTCCTCAAAGATCTGTGATTTCACTAGCTCCAGATAATTGGCTAGGTTTCCAGTACCAGGCATGGTTTCATGTTTTCCTTCTTGTTGAAGTCCAAATAGGTCTTAAGTTCAAATAGAGAGTTGTTAGTTACCACCAAGGTATATATACCACCATTGTACCTTTACTGTTATTGTGTCTTTTAAAAAGAGTAAATATGCTTATGCCACAGAAGGATACATTTTGACTTAAACAGGTGTTCTGACTCTTTTCCAATACTATTGGTGATGGTGCTTAGTTTTTATTATTGTGATGAGACACTATAGTTAAGGCAACTTATAAAATAAAGTGCTTAATTTTGGGCTTATGATTTCAGAGGATTAGAATCCAGGATGGAAGAGTAAAGGCATGGCAGCAGGAACAGCTGAGAGCTTGTATCTTGATCCACAAATAGCAGGCAAATAGAGAGAGGCACAGTATTTTGAAACGTCAAACCTTTCCCATACAACAAAGCTACATTTCCTAACCTTTTCCAAATAGTTCCACTAACTGGGGACCAAGTATTAAAACATATGAGCCTGTTGGGTCCATTCTTATTCAAACAACCACAGGTCCTATGTAAGATCCACAGAAGGTCATCCTCTCCGCTTAGGAAGGCGTTTCACCTTTCCCTTTCCTCCAGACATTCCACAACCCCCACCTCAAGAAGTATAGGACTTCAAGTTGCTTCCTTCCCTTATAGATGGCTATTAATGGGCCTATAACAGGGCTGGGAAAGTAAGTGAAGAATCTTGTTTCTTACAGTTATTTAAATCTTGGGTCCTCAATATAAAACTACTTGAGCCAATGCCGACACACCTATCTATCTATATTTTCTTTCTTTCTTTCTTTCTTTCTTTTTTTCTTTCTTTCTTTCTTTCTTTCTCTCTCTCTTTCTTTCTTTCTATCTCTCTGTCTGTCTGTCTTTTTATCTTTCTATCATCTATTCATTTTACATCCCCATTGAAGCCCCCTCCTTCCACTCCTCCTGGTCCCACACTTCCCTTCTTCTCAGAAAAGAGGAGGCCCCACCACCAACCCAACACAGAACATCAAATCTCGTCAGAATTAAATGTATCCTCTTTTGCTGAGGCCCAACAAAGCAGCTCAGCTAGGGGAATGTAATACAAAAGCAGGCAACAGAGTTCATGTGCAATTACTTTGGAAATCAATCTGGTGCTTTCTCAGAAAATTGGAAATAATTCTACCTCAAGACCCAGCCGTACCACTCTATACACCCAAATGATGCTCCACCATACCACTAAGACATCTGCTCAACTCTGTTTATAGCAGCATTATTTGTCATGGCCTGAAACTGGAAACAACCTAGATGTCCCTCAACTTAGGAATGAATAAAGAAAATGTGATATATTTATACAATGGAATACTACTTAGCTATTAAAAACAAGGAAACTTTGAAGTTTGCAGGCAAATGGATGGAACTAGAAAATTTTGACACTCTCTTGAAAAGTAGGAGGTAGAGGGTGACAGAAAGATTATAAAAGCTAGAGTTCAGGAGAAATGGAACAAAACAGTGTTTTTTTGTACAAGACAAGACTATGGCACTTGTGAGCTCCCAGAAGCTCTAGTTGCTGCACAAGACCAAGAAATATAAATCCTATCAAAAGTACAGCACGGAGGTACAAGGACACACAAACTCTCATGCCCTGAGGAACTATTGACAATTATTTTTGGGAGGGGGGGTGGAGGAGTCAATTTCTTTAAGGCTACGACCTCTGGTAGCTTGAGCACACTCTAGTGGATGGTTCCACTCTCATGAGTATATAGGGGAAGCAGAAACTGAACTACATAGGTTATTTTTTTTTGAAAATCACACATAACTTTGGAGAAAGTGGGGACAGAGTGGATCTGTGAGAAGTGAAGGGACAGAATGGATGATGAGTTATGATCAAGACAGTCATAGGAAATTGTCAACAAATGAAAATACATACACACATATGGAATTGATCGTATAAGGGTTAAATAGAAACAATTTATGGCTACTACTTTCTGTAAACCAGCATGGTTTTGTTTTGCTTTTATCTCATTTTAGTATGGAGCCACTTCAGTTACCTAAGTCTAGAGCAGATAGAACCATTTGATAAAAACTCTAGACCCCCTCATTAAATATACCTTACTATACATATGCATGCATGAGGTGTTTTGTGTAAGTTAGTTTTATTTTTAGAACTTGTTTCCTAGAATTGACTTTAATTCCCCCATTAAAAAAAAAGTTGGATCCCCTTTATCACTTTCCACACACCACTGTTTGCAACAGAAGTAGAATTTTTGATGGCCTCAGCCTTTCATCATCTCATATGCTCATGGTCATTACCATGTGATTCAGCAATTACTCTCACAAAAGAAATGGAATAAAACTTCCTTACTGCCTGGTTGGGATTTTGCCTTCCATACTGTAGTAGACATAGCTATCTTTTAGTTTTGAGCTATAGCCTCAAGATCTTCACATTTTCTTATTTTTCTCTTGTGTCTGTGTTGATTGCAAGCAACTTGATGGCTGTTGGCCAACCTTGTAGAAGCTAGCTAGTGGGAAATAAGATATGCATAGCACTGGCATTTGCCACTGGTTATTGGAGGTTTTGCAGCTACCAGCCCCTCCCTAGATACTCAAGCAATTTTGGCTAAAGCTAGCCGTGCCTCCCAGATGACTCTGAGAACTCTAGCTGCGTGTGTGGTGATTGCTCTGTGCTATTGAGGTCTCATGATGGTTTTTTATGTATCATCATAAGGGCCATAGATATGTGGGCCATAGGATTTTCCATGAATAGTTTTGATTTTTAAATATTTTTTTCCTTGCTCAAGATGCTCACAACAGTGAAAAGACTGGAAACTTGGAACCTGGCCTATAGAAAGGCAAGGAGTGGTGAGATTTTCATTTTTCTTTCTTTGATTAAACTTTTCCAGTTCAAGAGCTGATATGATGCAGTTGAATCTTCTCTGATGTCTGGGTCCTAGGATGCTGTGGCTTCTGCTTATTTGATGCCACAAGCTATGATTAAATGCATTTCTCTTTTTTACTTATCCAAAGTCTTTTTCTTCGCTTACTGTTCCACTTGGAGCTACTCTAAAATGACCTAAAAGTGGCTTAAAACCATCACTGTATTTTTTTTTCATAGTTTTTGAGTCAGACATTAGGGAAAAGTCAAGCTGGTTCATTTTAATTTAGCCTTTTTGTTTGTTTGTTTGTTTGTAGGAGTCATTAGCTAAGCATCAGAATGCTTTACAGAACTAAACCACTTGGATGATCCATGCAGCTATTCACTATTCTTGCCATTGGCTGAGAACTCAGCTGGGCTGCTCTGCAGGGTGCTAGTGCTGTATTCCAGGTCATCATCTATGGGTCATGGTTGACTCTCCTCCAACTAAATGTTCCAACGACGTCAAACTTGATCTCTCTTTGTGGGAAATGCTACACATTCGGGCGTGTTTTAAATAACCATTCCCTCTGTTTTCCAGCTAGAACTTGTTTCTATTTCTCTGTTTGTAAGGTAAGCTGTTCTTATCCTGAAACCCTTCCAAAGTCTTGTCTTCCAGGATGTGTCTAAGACTATTGGCCTAAAGTCTCATTGTGAACATCAGGAATAAGCTGTGTTGATTATCTTTTATCTAAAAAAAAACCTGTGATAAAGAAGCAAGTTATCTGTCCTGGCACATCTGATACATAATGTTTACATAGACATAGGCTCTTGGCAGTAAATGCGCTGATTTGAAAAGGGGTAGGTGGGAGATGCACAGAGCAACTGGTCCCTATGACTCAGGCTCTGATGTATACGTTCTTCAGTGTCATCAAGGCCTGGTTCTCTTTGAAGCAAAGGTTATAGTACAGAAAAGCACTTGGAATTTTATTTTATAATGAGAAGTATGTATCATATTTAAAGATATAGTTCTCTAAATCTTAATTTCTTATACAATTAGATGAAATTTCCAAGAGATGGCTGAAAGAGATGTACATTTATTTGTTTTGGGTTACTGAGGAAATAAGATTATCAATTTGTTGCTGTCTTAGCACTATGCAAGTCATCCTTGATATCAATTTAATTCTAATTTCTATTTTTGTAGGGTTGAATTCTAGAAACTCTGGCTTACAATTATCCTAAGAGTTAATTGTTGTTACATTCTGTTATAAGAGGGAAATTTGTCTCATGAAATGTGATTTCCAGGAGTCTCTCTTTTGAATTTATAATTTCATTTCCTTGGTCTTCAAATAAATGGAAGTATTTTTCTAGTCATTTTTTTCATTGTTACTACCTATGTTTGGAAGAAAAACATGATTCATTCTTTTCCAACTCACAAGAAGTTTGGCAAACTCCTATAGTATTTCTAAGTGTTAACAGACTTCTGAAGCAGTTTTGTTACTGTTTTGGTTTACTCTACTTAAATGCACCAATGGAAAGTTCTCACCAATTTCAAAATCTGAAAACTTCATAAGGCAAATTGCCCAATGTATACACAGTTGTCCAATTTCAACATCAATGTTGATGCTGTGGCACTTACAACGGAAAAATGTGCCTCATTAATAAGTGTCTGGACAAGAGCCAACAGAGCCCAGACTGAAATAGACTCCACCTCCACACACTGTTCTGTGAATGTGATTCACCTTGCTCATAAAAATCCGGGCCATTTCCATCTAGCCTTCAATTCAACCATTCAAGACTGATCTGTCTGTAAATAAATGAACATCTGTACAGAAAATGCATTTGTACTTTCCCCTTCTTCTAAGCAAAACCACTTGAAGTTATGGTGATCCAAAACTTCATTTATGAGACACCCAAGCACCTGCACAGGCCACACCGGCTCAGGGAGGTTGGGAGAAACACACCCAAATGCTCACCCCAGCCATTCTAGCTCTGGAAGGCCAGAAGAAAGACACCCGAGCACCTGCTGCAGGTGCCACTGTAATGGGAAAATGTGTCATGGGGAGATAAGAAAGATGGAGTATGCAGTGGAGAGATGGAAGAGAAAGCAAAACCTAGGGGTTTATACACCATGGAGAAATGTGGAACTGGAGAGTCAATGGCAGTGACAAACAGGCAGATATGAAAAGCCCATGGTGAAGTCCTGGCCCGGACTGCCACCAAGGGCCATGTCTGCATCCATGGTCCTGCTGTAGCTGGGGTCTGTGTCAAAGGCCATGGAGATATTCCTGGTCTAGCCTAAGGCACTTTGCCAACCTGGCCCTGTCGTTCCAAGGCCACCACAATTGGAACAGCTGACCCCTAGGGCATGACATGGGAGAGCTATCCCTGCTCCTCATCTGCCAAGGGGTAGCATGGGTGAGGGAGAGATGCCCCTTGCTGCTCCGTTGCCCTTTGCTGCCTGCAGCAAGTGGGAGAGCTGGTACTGAGATCATGAGAGCAGGAGAGATGGCCCTGCTCCTCCCTGGCTATAGCACTTGAGAGAGAGGTCCCTGATCCTCATTTGGGCAGCACTTAAGAGCTGGCCCTGGTGGCAAAGGCACGGAGAGCCAATCCCAAGGTAATAAGAGCAGAAGATCTGACCTTGCCTACAGCATTGAGTGAGCTAGCTACAGCCATGTTGTAGAGCTTGCCCTAGTAATGCAGGCACAGGAGAGCTGGTCAGCTGATCAACTCAGCTACCTCCCAGGCCTGGAATCAGGGCTTTGAGTTGGCCCATTCCAGCATGTACTCCATCTATGATTTCCTGGAGCATGTGAAAGGGCCAGTTGTTCAGATCTATGTTTCAAGTTCTTTATGACACAGGCAAAAATAGGCTATCTAGTGGAGTCCTGGTGAGGATCCAGCATTGATAGTGTAGCAGAAGCCAGTGGCCTTGAACCAGACCAATGACTCGTTGCCATGAACATTTGCCAGTAAAGATGTGTGGACAAAATGGTACACAGTGTGACACACTGTGACACAGTATAGATTCCACAATAAGATTTTTTCATTCTATCTCATTTTATTTTCTTTTGGTAGGGAAAGTTGCAAGAGTAGAGGGCAGATATGAAGGGTCAGGGACATGTGTGGAATTGGGATGCATGATGTGAAATTCACAATCAATAAGAAATTAAAAAAAAAAACCTTAGGGGGAAAATTTTCATTTAGATGGAAGAACTTACAAAAAGGGCAAAGACAATACTTCCAGGACTGCTGGTTATCTACGATTTCAAAACAAAGTTAAACAATCCTATGGCACACACAAATTTCTTCATTGAGGAAAAAAAAAAGACAAAGGACTAATATTGTCGAGTGTAACAGGCACAGGATCCTTGGAGAAGGCTAATAGCCTTTGTGCAAATCTTTTGACCGCTTTATCAGTTGCATTCACAGTTTCCAAAATGGATTGGGAAAAGACACGTTTCATGGAGATGTTATCTAGAAAATAAATTCAGATAATAATGCCATTGAGAGATAATGATAGTTCCATCCAACTAATTTTGAAGGAGCATGATAAGATGTATTAAATTCTGAAGTATATTGGAAGGAGCATAAGTAATTTTAGTCAGGATAATATTGAAAGAACTAATGCTTAAGTGGTTTGAATTGGTTCATTTTTAGGTCACCTGGAACTCTGAGCTGAAATTGTGTTGCTCTAAAATGTATTTGTTGAAATCCCAATCCATAAAGGGATAATGAAATGAAAATGAAGTGAGTCTTCAAAGTGACTCCTAATCCAGTATGCCTGGTGTCTTCATGGGAAGCAGTTAATACACAGATATACAGAGAAGGAAGATCCTGCACAGAAATAAGCATAAGATGCCATCACCAAGCCAAGGAGAAAGGCATTTATAGCAAATGGGCCCATCGTCCCCTTAGTCCTGGTTCCCCAGTCTTCAGAATTGTGAGAAAAACTGCTAATGTTTTAGTCATCAAGGCTATGGTAACTTATTATGGCATCTGTAGAAAATTCACTTACTTGGCTTTTTCTGAGCTCTTACTGATGGTCCTGAGAGGCTTTTCTGCATAGCTACATTATAACCTTTCCTGGTGAAGATTTTTTTAAAAAAGGATTTTGGTCATGATACATTCAAGTCTTGGCAAAAATAACAACAACAACAACAACAAAACAACCAACCAACAACAACAACAAACACTTTCGTGTGGTAGGTCCTATTTATATGGTGTTTTCAAAGCCATCACTGAATGTGGCTCTACAGCTCTATAGATCTGACAATCTATCCTGGCACATTATGGGTTTCCTGCCTTGTCTTAGTAAAGAAGGCAATAGAACAAACTGGTAGCCTATAAAATGGGAAAAGATTTTCACCAACTCCATATCTGTCAGAGGGCTGATATACAAAATATGTAAAGAACTGAAGAAAGTAGACATCAATAATGCAAATAACCCAGTTAAAAATAAAGAACAGTTCTAAGCAGAGAATTCTCAATTGAGGAATCTCAAATGATTGTGAATCAAAGATATGTTCAACGTCCTTCACTATCAGGGAAATGCAAATCAAAACTGCTTGGAGATTCCATCTTACACCTTCCAGAATGGCCACAATCAATAACTCAAGTGGCAGTTCATGGCAATATGTGAAGCAAGGGGCATGTTCTTCCATTGCTGGTGGGAGTGCAAACTTGTTTGGCCACTATGGAAATCAATATGGTGGTTTGTCAGAAAATTGGGAATTGATCTACTTCAAGACCTAGCTATACACTCTTGGGCATATACCCAAAGTATGCTCCACTATACCACAATGCTCAACTATGTTCATAGCAGCTTTATTTGTAATAGCCAGAGCCTGGAAATAACATACGTTATCACTCAACCAAAGAATGCATTTGAAAAATGAGGTGCATTTACAC
The DNA here is from genome assembly GCF_903995435.1 of Acomys russatus. Classification (NCBI taxonomy): domain Eukaryota; kingdom Metazoa; phylum Chordata; class Mammalia; order Rodentia; family Muridae; genus Acomys; species Acomys russatus. The sequence continues at coordinate 40,157,692 of NC_067158.1, read as the reverse complement.
AATGGGTTATTAGTCAGCTGTTTAAAAAAATGACACCATGAAGATTTCAGGCAAGTAATAGGTAGAACTAGAAAAAAAATCATCCTGAGTGAGGTAACCAAGATACAGAAAAGCAAACATGGTAGGTACTCACTTGTAAGTGGATTTGAGCTGTAAAGTAAATGATACTCACACCACAAGCCACAGACATAAAGATGCTAAACAACAGGGACGGTTCAAGGGTGTGTGTGCATGGACCTCTCTGGGAAAGGGAAATAGAATGCATTTTCTGGGTGGATTAGGGGTGGGTGGAGATGGGACAAGAGGGACCAGATAGAGGAGGGGTTAAAAAAAAAAGAAATAAAATCTGCATAAAAGCTAGTGAGATCAAATCCCTTTTCTGTATACTGTGTCCTTTTTTGGAGATTTTTCTCTTCAGCTCGTAAAGTGAGGAGGAAAGCCATAATATGAGAAGTGGTGATGTTTGCTATGGGGCCTTTGGCCAAGCCAAGGGAGCACTTTCTATATTCTAGACTTGATGTATGAAAATTGTATCTTGGGGTCTATTGCTTAATCCCATGTTTTCTTTAGGATATAACTTGGTTTGAATAGACTCTTTCCAGATACTTAACAGAGAATAAAATCTAAAATTAATTTTTTAAAAAAGCACAAAATATGTTTTATTTAATCATCTACTGTTTCCAACTTAAAGTATTTCTAATAAAAACTTAGGGGCAAAGTCATAGTTATAAAGGTAGGGTATGCCTTCACTAATTCTCATTAGTGGAGGAATATTCTAGTCCTTCTTACATGATGAATATTTTAATTTATGATGTCATTTAATTACTTGTTGCATGGCTTGGCCTAAAGGGCTGGAAGAGAAGAAGAAACAAGGTGAAGAGAATCATTTATTTTGTGTTTTTGCCCTGTTCTGGAAGGACTGCATCATTTTTTGCTCATATGCGTAGGGGACAGCTACTTACCAGGCTGTACCAAGATTCAGGAGGGTGTGGACAGGTGTGTCCTCTTTTGTAGCACAACCTTTTTAGGATTTTAGTATGAGTAGAGGTATGTATTTGGTGGTGAGGCTGCTACCTGTGAAAAGTAGCTGACACCTATTTAGTGCTGTTTGTAACACTGCTACAAGATCTTCTATGCCAGAAATTATTTAATTTTCCCCCAATTCATTAAGCAACTCTTTATACTATTTTGAGCATGTATAATGTGGATGAAAAAAAAATTGATGTGGAAAAATTAAATAGAAAGGTTGCACCCACAGAACAATATTTCAGCTAAGCCCAAGCAATTTGTCTCTAGATTTCTTGCTTTGAAATATTATGCAGCAGCATCTCTGTGTATCAGTCAAATGATAAACTCATGAAACTGTAAAGGAATACTGGACTTAAAGATTCCTTTGATGAGGTAGGGAAGGCCATTGTCTCAGAAAGACATATCAGCTAATGTCTTTTTCTTTTTAACAACTAAAATATTTCTAACTTTTCAAGACTTGGTTAAAACTCACATCTTATATAAACAGTCCCATTTCACAAAGTCATAGATTTATTTTCCCACTAGTTATCTTCAGTAGCACTCTGTACCATGCATCTTATTTATTCATAGATTCAGTTATTTATTCACCTTTTGGTTACTTAATCAATCTATTGCCTGTTTTTTTGAACATTAGTTACCTTCATGGTACTGCACTAGACACTAATGATATCCTGAATACAAAATGGATTGTGTTTTCCGGGCTTCACTCTAAAGTAATGGAATGTGTGTGTGTGCACACACACACACACACACACACACACATATGAATAATTAGCATTATTGTAGAGTTGTCTTGTTATGTTTCACTGATAGCTTCTTGGACCAATTGTATGGCATTCATTCCCCTACCACCATACCTACTTTGGTTATAAACACATAGTAGGAGTTTGAAAAGGACATCCTCTTTTGAACACACGGTGCTAATCCCTTTAGGTGAATCTACTTAGTGCTTCAAAAATAACACTAATGAATAATAAGATTATTTTATGAAAATATAAGCAATATTGGCTTTAATAGCTTGGTTAACATCCTTTGTAGCATATAACTGTTTCTAAGACTGCTAAGTATGTTTAGATTTGAATATATATTGAATTTGATCACCGAAGCTGGGCTGTGGGAGCTGAAGGTGTACCACAAATGCCCCTACAATTTCTAACTCATTTAGAGAAAATGTCACATTTGCTCACCTTTGACTCAGCTCCAAATTGCTCACATGTTGTACCTAACAATCAACGCCAACTTGCAATATTTTTTGAGAAGACTAATATGAGATACAGCACATTTGTGAAACACACACAGAGAACTGGTGGTGAGAACAGCTGTTCAATTATCCATTTGAATCCAGAGCCTCCAAATACATCATGTTCAGAGTTGGGAGATTTTAGTAATTAGTCTGTCACATGGGAAACATGGCAAAGAAAGTTTGCTGTGCTTTTGTTGAGCAATCAATTCAAAAGTGAGAAAAACCCAATTAACCAGCTAGATTGCGTTAAGTAGAGGATAATTCAGCTCCTTTTGCCTCCTTCTGGGAAGTGATAGAATCATAGAAACTGTCTCAAGTGCCTTTCTTATAATATACTGGGTCTGGGAGTTTTTCTTAGATCTAGCCAATGGTCAGAATATTCTCCACAGTTGAGTGGAGAGTGTGATACGACTTTCTCACATACTCTGGTGCCTCACATTTGACCATGTCCCCTGGAGGGGGAGACCTGGTGGCACTCAGAGGAAGGACAGCAAGTAGCCAAGAAGAGACTTGATACCCTATGAGAATATATAGGGGGACGTAATCCCCCTCAGGAACAGTCATAGGGGAGGGGAATAATGGGAAAATGGGGGGGGGGAGGAATGGGAGGATACAAGGGATGGGATAAACATTGAGATGTAACAAGAATAAATTAATAAAAAAAAATAAATAAATAAATAAAAAAACAAAACAAAAAAAAAAATAAAAAAATAAAATAACTGATTTTCACATTTAAAATCAATGTCCACCGACAAAGTGAAAAGAAACTTTTATTCATTGATTAATGTCATTTTGGAGAGAGAATCTTTTGTTACCTTAGCATATATACTTTAGCATGAAGATAAACTACTATTTTTCTGATTAATTAAAACATTAATCATTCTAATTTTAGCTTATATTATCTATTACTAGTTTTTATCAAAAATCCTCTTTGTGTATAAGGTCCCCATTATAGCTTTTACAGAAGAAATTATTTTCCATAGCATTGCTCTCTCTACAGATTCTTATTTTATATGAACATGAGTTTTTGGGGTTTCATTTTCTGTCAAAAGGCAATCTTAGACTCGTACATAGAAGAGAAAATTTAAGTATTTTCCTCAACAAAACTTCTTAGAATCCCTCTAGAAAATCCTCCACTTCAGACCCACAATGCCATAGCTGCCAGATAATGCCACATTGCTTTTGACAGGAACAAGTTAAAAAAAAATAACACCTGCTCTGTTATAAGAAAGTTGTAGATGGCAGCTTCTAGGATGGACTGACTGAGCCTTCTCCTCCTCCCACCCACGTTCCCAACCCTTGATCTTAACTGGGTGGATCATGGGAACTGATCCATAGGGTCTCAAAAATGGAATAGGTATAAAGTCTATTATGTAGTTAACTTTTAAAAGATAGCAACTGGAATTTATATTTAAAAAGCACATCTCGGCCGGGCGTGGTGGCGCACGCCTTTAATCCCAGCACTCGGGAGGCAGAGGCAGGCGGATCGCTGTGAGTTCAAAGCCAGCCTGGTCTACAAAGTGAGTCCAGGATGGCCAAGGTTACACAGAGAAACCCTGTCTCGAAAAACCAAAAAAAAAAAAAAAAAATAAAAAAAAAAAAAAATAAAAAAATAAAAAGCACATCTCTAATCACTATTCCATCAAACACTTTCTTTTACTTTTAGGACATAATTTATCCATCAAAAGCACCTGCCCTCTGTACAGTGGAATGAACAAGAAATATTCTGGGGCCTGAGGTGATGAGACACTGGCTAAAGTTGAGATTCTCAGAATATGCATATAATATCGATGCGGTGTTACAAGTGTCTGCAATCTCTGTGCTCCTGTGGGAAGATGGGAGACAGAAACAGGGATCTTAGAAAGATTACAGGACATGTACCTTGCCACACACGGGTGAAGAAAGATCCCATCTCAAAGATGGTGGAAGACAAAGATTGGTAGCTGAGACTGGCCTCTGACATCCACACATACGCTGTGCCATAGTCTTGAGGAGAGATACTTATAATGACAATCATATGCTCAGTCAAAGTCCAAATCAAGTCTGAGAGTGAAATGACACTTTTGGACATATAAAATGTCAACAAATTCATTGCTCCCAACATCTTACTCAGTGTATAAAGACAGATTAAAAAATAAATGCTAAATCACTAGATCCCCTAAACATAGACAAGTGAAAAGGGAAGGAATGTCCACTGTGTCTGCTCTGCAGCAGGGCACGGGAGGAGCAGATGTACTCAGGAGCAGTTAACAATGGCTCAGTGAGAGATGTCTTAAGGAAAAGAATAAGTAAGCACTTGTGTTTGACCTTACTGGGGTATGGTTATTCTCCTTTCTGTTCCTATAATAATATCCTCAACCTAGAGTCAGGTATAAAGAATAGAAGTTTATTAAGCTTGTGGTCCTGTCATCTGACCAATTCAAAAGCATGATGCCAGCCTCTGGTGAAGGCATTCCTTGTACATCGTGACACGCTGGATGATGTCACAAGCTGAAATGTACCAAATGTGCTAGCTCAACTTTCCCTCTTTTTTCTTTCCTTTCTTTCTTTCTTTCTTTCTTTCTTTCTTTCTTTCTTTATTTTTTCTTATATATACATTTATATTATTACACATGTATAAAATTAACTATATACAGCAAGAAGAACCATGACTCAATCAGAAATTGTATGTGTTACATTAATAGTGTTTTGGTTATTTGTATTTGGCAGCCTTGAAGAAAATATCCTTCCTATCATGGTGTGTGTAAAATCCTTCTTCCTAAAGGCAGTAAAGCCATGATGGGATCCCATATACATCACTTCATCTAATACCAATGATTTGCCAAGAGTCTCAGCTGCAAAGACATGTTACATAAAACTGTAAGCATTACCTTTATTATGTATAAGCTCTTGTGGGACAAGTCGAAACCATAGTAGGGTGTGTTTTGATTTTCTGACAAGGAGTTGGAGGATACAGCAATGGTTACTACAGAAAATCCAGGGAAAACATGACCCTTGTTTTTATTATTTGGAAGAAGTTACATAATGTCCATTGCTGTCTGTGAAATAGTAAACAGATACATTCTCTTGAGACTGGCTAGGATGATGAGTGAATTTATCTGGGCTAAAGTATTCTCAGACTGCCAGTGAAATATTCCTGAACATCTCTGTGAGAGTGTTTTCTGAAGAGACTAGCATATGAGTCAGTTAGAAGGTCCAGTTAGAGTGAGCAAAGATCAATCCAGTGAGGATCCAAATAGATGACAAAATGGTAATTTCTCCTTAGGCTGGGATATATATAGCTTTTATAGAAGAAATTATTTTCCATAGCATTGCTTTCTCTACAGATTCTTATATGAGCATGAATTTTTGGGTTTTCATTTTCTGTCAAAAGCAATCTTAGACTCATACATAGAAGAGAAAATTCAAATATTTTCATATATATATATATATATATATATATATATATATATATATATATATATATGTATATATACACACCAGCCTTTGGATATCAGAGCTACTGGATTTCAAACCTTAGAGGCACAATATTTACACCAATAGCAGACCATTCAGCAATTCCTCACTTCCATAAGGCATATTATGGGACTTCTTAGCCCTCACCTTACATAATATAATGTATATAATATATAACTATATGTATCATACACATGAGCCAAGTTGCATAATATATAACCTTGCCTGTTTCTTACATATCCTACTTCTCCAGAGACCTCCAATTTGGCAAACATTTGAGGAAATGACTAAAGAGTTTATCATCATAGTTCTGAAGTTTAGGATATGAGATAGTTATGAATAGTACCCCCTCTCTGTGTGTAGGCATGCATTTGCCATGGCATATGTGAGGAAGTACAAAGACAATCTCAGATTTGGTTCATTGCTTTTCTCCCTGATTGAGATCAGGGTCTCTATTTTGTTGTGTGCAGCAGCATACACCAGACTAGCTTGTCCGTGATTCTGGGATATGGCTGCCTTTACCTGTATCTCACCAGAAGAGCACTGGGATTACAGATGCACACTGCAGCCTCTGACTTTGATGTGTGCTCTTAGGATCCATACTCCCATCTTCATGAATGTACAACAAGCATATTACGCATGGAGCCATCCCCTCAATCTGAGAACTACTTTCTGTTCCCTCTTAAATCAAGACTAAGTCTTAGAATTATGTCTTAACACAAAGAATGGTAAATTCTCAGGTCCTTTATTTTATGGCCTATAAGATGCCCATCCTATCTTTTTCCTGTGCCCCATGTCCTTTTTTCCCCTGAGGATTCCTAGGCTTTGCATATTCTCTAATGATAGGATACATATATAGAGACGCTGGAAGTCATGACTGAATTTCTGTGAACTTGTCCATCCCATTCTTGCGTGCTTGCCCCTTCTTCCCACATTAAACCAGGAAAGCTCTTGACAAAAGGTGTGTACAGAAAGGTGGTCTTCTCTCTTTTCCTTTTCTCTCACTAGATTTTACATTCTGCCTCTGGCAGGGACTTAGTATTAGGTGGGGTCAATAGGCAGGGCTGGATAATACATTTTTCCCCCCGCTTCTCCTCCCACCTACCTCTTCCAGGTTTTAGAACAGGCTATTTCCCATTTACTCAGCATCAGTACCCCAGGACTGTTTCCCTTCACAACCTAGTCTTTAACCCTTGAAATTTTTGTCCTTTTTTTTTCTTTCTCATTTAGCCTTTAGGGTGAGATTTTATCCCATTAAGACCAGCTAAGGCATACCAGGCTATCACTGATTTCTACATGAATCCTGCAGAGTCAACCTGTTAAACAAATAGAGCCTGCTGACATTCCCCCTTCAATACTCCCTCCAGCCCAGGGGAAGCCCACCAACCCCTGTGAGGGTCACCATCATAGCAGACCTGACTGGCCCCAGAGATGGAGACAGGAGGCATATATGCTTGAGTTTTTGTCTCTATTTTGTTTTCTATTTTCTGGATTCCAGAATACTTGTCTTCAGTCAATTTTAGGAGGCAGATTATAGTGGAAATTCTTTGTTTCTAAGGTTCTATATTTTCCATGTCTAAAGTCTTGGGGTGAGCTAAGAGCTGATGGATTTGGGGACATGGAGGAAAGACATCTAATTCACCCTTGGTCAGTCAGAGAGTGCAAAAAGTTGACTTTGCTCAGTTCCGAGAGGCAGTACTTGAGAGCTCTTGAGCTCCCTTGAGCTGTGACAAATAATTAAGGATATGTAGAGAGGTGCTGGAAAGCACACAAAAGATTGTCTCCATGGTGCTGTGTAACAGAATCTCTGAGGACGAGATTATTAAGGAGGAAAATGTGGCTTGTGCCTAGAGCATTATCAGTAAATGTGCTGAATGTGTATATTGAAATTCCAAACTCCAACTTCTGTGATACTGGGAGGTAGGTCTTTAAGATATAATCAGATTTCGATTAGGAGGAGATAGATTCAGGGTCTGCATCTCACTGGGGAGTTGGGAAGGAGCGAAGCATTGTTAATTCACTATTATTGTGATGGTTGTTTATCCTGTAATGAACTAAGATGTTGGTAGATAGGACTATTTGACTCCTTAGTTGACTAGTCCTGGTTGCCTTGAGTAGAAGACTATCAGCCTGGCAACTGACCTGGTGTGCTCTCATTGGCTGCTGTGAATGCTTCTAGGATGCATTGAGGAAGCTATATAACAACTGTAGCTGCTTCCGGGCAAAGCATGATGTTGACTTCTGAAGCGTTGCCAGCCACAGCTGTTCCAAACTGCGTGTGCTAGACTTTTAGCACCACAAGTCTTGATAAAATATGGATAGCCCTGTAGCCATATTCTTTCAAACCAGAGGAGAGAAGCTACCTCTGGTGGTTCAACTGAAGATTGTTGTCAACAGCATTTTTTTTAAAGGCACTGTCATTAGGCCCAACACTAAGGCTTCTCTTGAGTGGTTTTCCTTGACTGCTTTTGACATGTGTTTAGTAACTTATCTGGTAACAAAATGAGTTGTAGTAGCAAGAAGTATGGTGGTATTCACACTGGAGATAGTTGTAGTGGTGAGAACTGAACAGCAGTAAAAGTGGGAGCATTTCACCCAGTGATTCTGCCAGTCACAGTGGTAATAGCAGTAAGAGGCAGCTGAAGAGTCTAGAGCAGAACAATGAGGAATGACAGAAGTAAAGAGAAGAGGAAAGAGGATAAAGGGTTTATGCTAAAGAAGGATAGAAGGGTATAGAGAAGAGAAACGATAGACATTTTGCTCATTGGCAGAGTTTTAGGCCTTCAGAGCCAAGGGTTTGGGGGTAGAGAGATGGCTCAGTAGTTAGGAGCACATGACACTCTTGCAGAGGACCTGACTTTAGATCCTAGCCTCCACACCAGATGGTGCACAACCACCTGCAAATCTGGCTCTTAGAGCTGATGACCTCCTTTAGACACTACTGGCACCTACACTCACCCAGCCACGGACACACAAGTATACACACAATTAAAAAGGAATAAAGTAATCCTTTAAAAAAAAGGAAACCAAGGATTTAAGACACTTTAGGCCTAAGGAGTGCTGTACTAGCTGCAGTCGTGGCTAGAGACTATGGCTTTCTAGATCCCCACACTGTAACATTGGTCCCAGTAAGTAACAAGGGAATGTGAGCTGTCACACTAGAAGGTGCTGCCTTCTGCTCTTCACAGTTGTCCTCAGCCACTACTGGACAATGCTAGAAGCTGAAGATCACAAACCTGCTAAGGAACAGCACAAGTCCTATCTGAACTGAGGGGAACAACCCCATCAAGGTGATTGATAATAAGTATGGGATCCCCATGCTGAGTTTCATTGGTTTATCAAAAAAAAAAAAAAAAAAAAAAAGGAGGCACAATAGCTTTATTTCTACTCTGATCAGGTGACACACCAAGAAGATGACTTTCTGCCCTCACCAAGAAGAAAATTTATCATCACATGGATCTTGGCCTTCCTAGCCTCCAGAAGAGTAAGGACTAATAGGAGTGTTCAGACCCCTCTAGTGTGCTGTGTTTCACCACAGTAGCCCGAACTGAGTCCCAAACACGTAGTGTCTTAGAAATTGTTCAAAGTCCTCTGACATTTACTCACAGTTCTGCAATGAACTAATCAATGCAGATTTAATTTAATTTTGGGGCTTTGCAATATGTATTTGTTTTAATTTGTACAACGTGTGAGGTGATAGGTAGCAGAACTAGTAAATACTATGACATTTAAAAGTGACTAATCTGGGCAGTTTGCCTACATTTTTCTCACAATAATCATATAGAAAGGGAGTGATCTAGGTAATAAAAATATTGATATTGTGATTATTGTTATTATCCTGTGAATAAATTACCAACCCTAGACCTAATGGCTCGGAAGGGACTTTCTCAAATTTGTACACTAGGATGAACTCATTTTGCTAGCATTAACAGCTGAAAGTTGAAACACAAGATTCAACAAAGAGATCCTGCACCATGAAGATCTTTATCCATTTATATGCATAGTTCAAACTCTAATTCCAAGTATCAGTAGCCTTCAGATGGGGCAGAAATGGGCGTTCCATAGAGATATGATTAGGTTCAATATGGCGGTGTGAGAAGAGAGTCTAGTCCACCGCTGCCATGAGATGCTTGTTCAATGAATAGCAGTAATTGCCGTCTCCTGGTTCGTGGGTCGGTGCAAGATGTAACAGCAATTAAAGAAAAGGAGGCCACGACTTTGAAAGACAGCAAGGTAAAGAGGGTATTTGGGACGAGTTGGTAAGATGAAATGGAAGAGAGAAAATGGTATTTATTTTATAAATAAAAATATAATAAAAAAGAAACAATCAAAGTGATTCAAGATGGAGGGGAATGAAATATCTGGTTTGTGGTCAGAACTGGAAGTTATATTAGAACACTGGAGAGACATTTGAGGGTAATGTTGGTAAATTTCAGAACTCTCTCTTTTTCTCCTTTTAATTAATGGGAAGGATGAAATAACTAGGTTGCTGGACTCTGGATGGTGATTTAAATTAGGAATCTTCCCCCTTCTGATTCATCTACTTCAAAGCAGTGTTTAGAATAGAAATGGAGCATCATGACTGGCTTAGAGTTGAGGCTTCATTTTTCTTCTGTGCTGTCTTAGACGCCGTACTGAGATAGCCTATGATTAAGGAAATTTCTCTGCCCATAGAGTGAGAATGAGACTCGTATGTATTTACTGAGTCATTGAAAGTAGTAAATGAGTTAAGATGTGCAAATTGTCATTTAAATGGTTTTGTATAGAAGATCTTTTTAAGTATTTGGATATTATTGATGAAGATGCAGTGTCTCTACCTCCATCAATCTCCATTAACCTGAACTTGCACCTCAAGCTTCGGGAGTCTGAGGTGTGAAATGAAGACTTACTTTGATTTTTCTGGTCAGAATTGAGAATATTGTGCCCATTGATTTTGAAGAGATAGTTCATAGCCCTGATGAGCAAGGTTTTTAAGTTTCCACTCAGGAATGACTTGCCAAAAGATAATGCAAGTGCTTTGTGTTTTAAAACAATAGCTGCTTATTTACCAGAATCATAGTATGAATACCAAGTTTTAAAATAATATATGCTACAAGGCCTTGTATATTGTTTCAAAAGTGTGTGCAAGCTACTTGCTTAGAAGTTAGAAACACACGTTCTTTTAACACAACTTGTTTTTATCATGCTCACTATTCCTGATGATCTATTATCAGCAAAGTCACTTATCCTTGATAAAAGAATGTTGTTTCAATAACCCACATCTAAATGTCTCCTTAACTCCCGCATGATATTTCCCTAACAACTACCACCTATGTTTAACCACACACCTTTCCAGACAGGGAAGTCCCTTTGAGTCATAGCTGAAATATTGGCAGCAGCTGAATTGAGATTGAGTCATCGCCTTCGTGCTTTGCCTATTAACACACACACACACACACACACACACACACACACACACACACACACACACACGCACACACACACACAGATAAAGCTTAACATAAATCCCATCTTGTGCTCACTCTACCCATGAGCCACTGGTAAGCTCATTCTGTGTAGAGCTTAGAAGTAGAGCATCACTGGTCAATTGACAGGCCTAGTCCAAACAGGCATCACTTTCACTGACAGTAGCAGAATCCCTTGCTATTCACAGGAGAAAATATACACAGCATCATAGCCAGAGCTGTAGCTCCTTTATGCCTATGGCTATACATATTGGTAATGATAACCTATGGTTACTTCATCTTACATCTACAATAGGTGCATCCACCTGGAGGCATACTGTAATACTTCCTCAAATATACTCAAAGCCCTAAGACTTTTAAATATCATTATTTAGGCCATGGAATTTAATAAACTTTCACAATTGCCATCTATGGCTTATTCCTTAAAAATGTAATTTGCCATGAGAAACACATGTTCACTCTTCATCTTGCACCCTGGTAACTTCGTGTATAGATAGATGTTCTACTCTTTAACATAATTCAGATGCCCACTCCCATCAAATCTAAGAGCAATAATTGAACTCAGATATAAATAGTGTTTGCCACATTGAGCAGTAAGCCAGGCTCTGGAAAGCTGTGCATTCTTAAGGGCTAAATATGTTTTGAAAATATCTTCCCAAGTTATCTTGGAACTAACTCTATGAACACACAGTCTCAGGTCTACAAATCATCGCATTCACTGTGAGGTATATAGGTTGACATTTCTATTTTCAGAACTTTAAGAGCCTTAGCCCAATTTTAGAGAAGCTTGAATATATAGTTTGGGGAAATGAGGAGCAGATCGTGTTTGGATCATGTCAATGCCACTTCTACCCCCAACATTTATGAATACATAGGGCAGTGCACCTGTGATCTTCAATAAGAATAGTGCTGTGTTCAGAGATGTGGGTGTGAAGTTGTCTATTAATCTCCTTTGAATGTCACCTGAAGTCACTGGCTTGCATTACTTAAGCACAGATTTTGTTATTCTCCTAGTTTAAAACAATGGGACTTGAGAGGCACTGTGGTGTTTTTGGTTTTGTTTTTTAAATTTACCACTGAAGGAAATATATGCCCCAATTAAGTTTATGAGCAAAAATTCACAGCAGAAGCACCTGGCAAGTTGATTCATCTGAATGTTTGTTTTCAATTCAAGCTTTTAGGGACTGAGCATAAAAAAAATCTGGCTAACACTTCAGAATGATGCCTGTGTTCCAATCATTGTTCTAACAATGTCTGTTAAATCAGATAGTGCATACAAAATACAATGAGATCATGCCAATGAAAAACTGGGGCAAAGACACAAAGGTTGCACACCAAGAAGGTGGTAGACCCAAGCCCCAAACTCAAATTTCACATTCCAGATATTGTTGTCTCACCATGATGTTATATCATAGAAGAAAATAAATGATTGGCATATTCAACTAAAATCCCTAATTAGCTGCCTTTGAGCTTTCATAGGATATGCTATCTCAAATGGACTTAACTTATAAAAGAGGTCAGAGTTTTGGGCATTTTCCTTTTGGACTCAGAATGAGGACTAACGTGCCATAGTGTGGGCTGTGGCTTACCTAAAACAAAAATGAACTCTAGGAATGACACTGACCTTTATTTGAAAACCAAGCAGTGGAGTAATGTATCTTGTGTCCTCACTCCTTGTCTTTTACTTTGCCAATTCTGCAAATGGCTTGGGTTACTAATTATATGTGTTCAAGGGCATAATCAGAACCCAACTTGTTATGTAGTTCGGCATGACTTTTAACATAAGAACTCAGGGTGCCTGTATACTGACACAAATTTATAGATTATTCAATATTTTTTTTTGGCTCAGTTGAATGTTACACTTCCTTTCTAACAGTTTTGTCCAGCTGATGTTGCTAATGTTTGAACATGGCTCAAGTGGCTTCCATAGTCTCTCCAAAGTTCAAGAGGGAATTTTCTTCTGGCACTGAGTATCCTCTTCCAACCCCCTGTTTCCATTGAAATTCAGTTCCTATGAAGTTTCTTCTTTTAAACCAGAGGACATTGTGAGATGATGGAGCCAACTCATCGTCCTTGGCCTCATGTTGCTCTCTAGTATATGTTCTCTTGAGACCACTAAAATTTTTTCATTTTTGTATAACTGTGACCTCATTTATAGGCCACCTAATGGAACACCTACTCTTTGAATTAGATTTAAGTCAACTGATATGGAATTTTAATTATGTCTGTATGACCTCTTCTTGCATACAACAGAAAATCACCATAGACATGCTATCCCATCAAATTTACAAATCTTGTATGCACATACACCGCCACCACCACCACCACCACCCTGCTTTCCTCCCAGTCCATCCTCTCATCTCTCCCCACTCCCCATCTTACACTCTTTTCCTCAGAAAAGGGAAAGCCTTCAATGGATATCAACCTGCCTTGCCATCTTTACCACTGTACGTCTTAGAGGCAGGACAAATTGTGAGTAGAAGGTTTTGTGGCTGGGTTGGTGCCCCTACCTTCCATTGGAAGTCTTTCTTGGTTACAGGAGGTAGCCATTTCAGATGGCCCTGTTCCATATTCCCAGTTGCTAGGAGTCTTAGCTAGGGTCTCTCTCATAAATTCCTGGGAGTTCCATTGTCCTAGGTTTCTAATTCATCCCAGAGACTCCTGCCCCCAACTAATTACAATTTTCTCTCCTAGTTATTTCTCCCTTTGTCTTCAATTCTCCCCACACTTGATCCCTACTGTTACCCTCCCCTCCTCACCCAGTTCCTTCACTTCTACCCCTGATGTCTACTCTATTCCCCCTTCTCAGTAAGATTCAAGCATCCTGCTTTGGGCCCTCCCTTTACTTATCTTCTTTGGGTCTGTGAACTGTAGCATGGTTATCCTGTACATTATGGCTAATATTTACTTATAAGTGAGTACTTATTATATCTGTCTTTCTGGTCTGGGTTACCTCACTCAGGATGATATTTTCTAGTTCCATCCATTTTCCTGCAATTTTCATGATGCTATTGTTTTTAATAGCTAAGTAGACTTCTACCAAATTTTCTTTATCCATTCTTCAGTTGCGGGACATCTAGGTTGTTTCCAGATTCTGGTTATTATGAACATAGCTACTATGAATATAGTTCAGCACGTGTCCCTGTGGTATGGTAGAACATCTTTTGGGTGTTTTAAGTGTTATAATTGGGTATTAAGGTAGAACTATTCTTAATTTTCTGAGAAACTGTCAAATTGATTTCCATAGCCCTTGTACAAGTTTTCCCTCCCATCAGCAATAGAAGAGTGTTCCTTTAATTTCACATCCTCATCAGCATGAGCTATCACTTGAGTTTTTTATCTTAATCATTCTGATGGGTGTAACATGGAATTTCAATGTTGTTCTTATTTGTATTTCCCTGATGACTAGGGATATTGAACATTTTTTTTTTAAAGTGCCTCCTGGCCATTAGAGATTCCACTGTAGAGAATTCTTGGTTTAGATCTGTACCCATTTTTAATTGGGTTATTTCATTTGCTGATGTCTGATTTCTTGGGTTCTTTATATATTTTGGATATCATCACTCTGTCAGATGTAGGGTTGGTGGATGAAGATATTTTACCATTCTGTAGGTTACCATTTTGTTCATTTGATGGTGTCCTTTACCTTACAAAAGCTTTCCAATTTCCTGAAGTTCCATTTATTAATTGTTGGTCTTAGACCCCAGAGCCAGAGCTGTTGGTGTCCTGTCCATGAAGACATTCTATGCCAATGTGTTAAAGTCTATTCTACTCTTTTCTTTCATCAGATTTAGTGTATCTATCTGGTTTTATGTTGACGTCTTTGATCCACTTACACTTAAGTATTGTTAGAGTGATAGATATGGATCTATTTGCCTTCTTCCACATGGAGATTTCCAGTTAGACCAGCAACACTTGTTGAAGATGCTTTCTCTTTTCCATTGCATAGTTTTGGCTTCTTTGTGTCCATAGGTGTGTAGGTTTACTTCTGGGATTTGATTTCATTGATCAACCTAGCTTTAAAAAAAAACCAGTACCATGTGGTTTTTATTCCTATTGTTCTATAGTACAGTTTGAAATCAAGGATGGTGATACCTCCAAAATCTCTTTTATTATACAGTATTGTTTTAGTTATCTTGGGTTTTTAATTTTTTCATATGAAATTGAGGATTGCTCCTTCAAGGTCTATAAAGAGTTGTGGTTTTTATATGAGAAATGAATGAATTTGGTAAGATGACCTTTTATGTTATGTTGATCCTACTGATCCATGAACATGGGAGATCTTTCCATCTACTGATATCTTCTACTTTTCTTTCTTGAAAGACTTGACATTCTTGCCGTACAGGTCTTTCACTTGCTTGCTTAGAGTTTCACCAAGATGTTTTGTATTATTTGTAGCTATTGTGAAGGGTGCTGTTTCCCTAATTTCTTTCTTATCTTATTTATCAATTGTATAAATGACAGCTACTGATTTTTTGAATTAATTTTGTATACAGCTACTTTGCTGAAGGTGTTTATCAGGTATAGGAGTTCTCTGGTAGATTTTTGTGGTTATTTATGTATAGTATTGTATCATCTGCTAATAGTAATATTTCAACTTCTTTCTTTTCAATTTGTGTCCTCTTGATCTCCTTTAGTTGTCTTATTGCTTGAGGTAACAGTTGTCTTAATCTAGCTGTATTAATGCTCTATTTTCTGTAACATCTGAGGGATACCTGATTTTTCCAAGATTTTTATCGTGAAGGGGGTGATGGATTTTGTCAAAGGCTTTTTTAAGCAACTAATGAGATGATCATGTGATTTTTTTTCTTTCAGTTTGTTTATGTGGTGGATTACATTGATGGATTTACAGACATTGAAGCTTCCCTGTATCAACAGAATGAAGCCAACTTGATCATGATGGATGATGCTTTTTTATATGTTCTTGGATTTTGTTTGTATTTGATTATTTTTCATCAATATTCATAAGGAAATTGGTCTGAAATTCTCTTTTTTTGTTATATCTTTGTGTGTCTTAGGTATTATGATGACTGTGGTAATGTTTGGTAATGTTCCCTCTCATTCTATTCTGTGGAATCGTTTGAGGAGTATTGGTATTAGCTCTAATTTGAAGGTCTGGTAGAATACTTTGGACTTTTTATTGTTTGTGTTTTTTCTTTGTTTTTGAGACAGGCTCTTGATGTAATGTGAGTTGGCCTTGAATTGACTATGCCCCTGAGGATGACCTTGAACTCCTGATCCTTCTGTTTTTGTATCCCAGTGACTAGGATTTCTGGAGAATTCCACCAAGACTGGCTTTACAAATCTTATTTAAAATTCTGTAACATGGATGAAAAATTCCCACTATGTAAGTTTATAGGCCATATTAGATTCCAACCAGCCAAAGAGCATGTAGGGAATGAGAGGTTGTAACTTGCTTTTGCAAGAAACTAATATTTGGAAGCTACTGTTAGTAGGTGGTAAAGACCTTCTGGTGTTTGTTTCTTGGCTGTCTAGATTTAGTATGAAAGCTCATTATACTCTATGAAAACAAAAGAAATGCAAATAAACAGAACATGTGAAGCTTCTGAACAGCAGCCTCTAAAAATTTCTTCTTTTTAAAATTTATTTATTTATTAACATTTTACATCCCAGTTGTAGCCCCATCCCTCCTCACCTCTCATTCCTGCCCTCCATTCCCCTCTTCTCTCTTCCTCAGAAAAAGAGAGCCCCCCCATTTCCCATCTACCCCAGATCTTCAAGTCATATCAGGACTGAGCTTGTTCTTCCTCCCTGTGGCCTGGCAAAGCAGTCCCACCAGGGGGGAACGATCAAAAAGCTAGCAAGAGAATCCTTGTCAGAGATGGCACTACTCCTTTTACTAGAGGACCCACATGAAGCCCGAGCTGCTCATTGGCTACATCTTGGTAGGAGGCCTAGGCCCAGTCCATGCAAGGTTCTTTGTTGGTGCCTCAGTCTCCACAAGCCCCTCTGGGCCCTGTTAGTTGGCTCTGTTGCTCTTTTTGTGATGCTCCTGTCACTTCCAGGTCCTTTTCTCCTTCCCCCAACTTTTACACAAGACTCCTTATGGATTGCCCAATGTTTGGATATGAGTTTCAGCATCTATTTCAAGGTGTGCTGGGTGGAACTGCTCAGAGGACAACTCTGCTAAGCTCCTGTCTGCAAGCATAGCAGAGTATCATTAATAATGTCAGGCGGTGGTTCTCTTGGTTTCAGTGGCAAGGTGGTACCTACATTCAATCCCAGCACCTAGGGAGACAGAGGCAGGCAGATATCTGTGAGTTCAAGGAAATCTAGGCCTACAACGTGAGTCCAGAACAGCCAAGGCTATAGAGAAACCCCATCTCCAAAAACAAACAGACAAAACAAGAATAAGAAAAAGAAAAACTCTTGGTTTTAGAGCCATAGTACTGGCATTTGACTTTCAGGTTGCATGCAAATTAGCAGCACTTTGTTAAGTATTTCTGGGTCTTTCTCCTCATGTCATCTTTCATATAAAATTTTTCTCGTAAAGTTGTGGGAAACTTTAATGATTTTATGTTTTGTAAAATATTTAAAAGACTACAGACACATAGAGACCAACACAGAATGCTTCGTCTTGCATCTCATTAGCAACTATGTTTCAGTGTTTGTGTCATTAGAACTCTGGGAAGTAGGTATTATTATTTCCATCTCACTGAGACACAGAGCTCTTAAGTTGTTTAAAGCAAAAGTGCTGGCAGGCATGCATTGGAGATAGCATATAGACAGTCTGGTTTCTAATGAAATTTTGGTAGCAGAAAAAGACACTAGGGACCTGTAGAGGCAAACACATTGTGTAGGAAGGAAATAATTTGATCGATTGTCATGAATCAATACATGGGGTAAGGTGCTATGTCTAAGGGATAGGAGAGCCCTGGTTCTTAGCTCAACCTGTGGATGAAGCTGAATGTCATTCCCAATTAGTTAATCTGAAAGAAATGACATTCCCTGAAGTAAAGTCAATTTTAGGAAAGTGGAATTGTTCTATGCTGTTTACAGTTGATTCTTAGTAGCTAGAGGGGCACCATCTCTGACTGCTGCTTTCTATGGAGCAAGTGTTTGTCCCCTCCCATTTTTATGTTGATATCCTAGAAGGCACTCTTCTCATGTTAGGACACAAGGCCTGCGAAAAAATAATTTGATCATGAAAATGTAACCCTCATAAACAGCTTTAATGTCTGCTATGAATATGTCCTCACAAAAATTTGGGGACAGTGTGCGAATATTATGAGATAAAGCCTTTGGGAGGCATCAAGCAGTGAAGGGGCTTCCTTCATGAAGGGATTGGGAGTTTATAGAAGAAGTTGGTTCTTCCCTGTCAACTTCCTTAGACCACAGAAGGATGTAACATGTGTTTTCCAGTGGATGCAGGATTAAAATAACACTCTGGACAGAAATCATCTATCCATAGGCAGCTAACATATCTGTTGCCTTGACCTTGGGGTTCTCCATCTCAACAATAGTGAAGATCAATCCTTGTCCAATGTCTTGTCTCAGATGCTTTGTTGTAGAATGAAAACCAATAAACAGTGTCCTTACAAAGGACGCAGAGACCTCTTTTGCCTTTTTTGTGCCATGGGAAGACATAGCCAGGAGTTATTAGTCTTTAGCCCAGTGAGGATGCTCTGCAGAGTCAAGTTATTCCAGCAGTTTAGAGAATACAGAACCATGGGAAGCAAGTTTCTGCTCTTTATTTGTCCTCTAGTCTGTGCTATTTGGCTCCAGAATCCCAAGCTAACACACACACTCTGCTGTGGAAATGATTAGAATTGTGAGGACAACAGAAGTCATTGGCTGTGAGAAGCCCAAGCACAGAACCATTGAGGCTAGTCATAACATTGAGCTCTTAAGAAGCTTCGGGAACCTGCACAGGAGGCTGTAGATTGAGAGTTGTAGCATCCATTGTTCTGGCTTTAGATATTCTAAAAATGCCTGTATATAACACTAGGTTAAAGAGATCTCCTCATAGCCCTCATTAAACCTTGATGGACCTGTGCTGTTTTCTGTATTACAATGTGAAGAATAGGTGATGCTCAGCTAAACGGACTCTTAACAGATTTGTCACAGGAAATTGACAGAGGGTAGTAGAATGTGGGACCTTTTAGTGGACACAAACCTCATTTTTCAGGAAAGGCCTTTTAGCGTGGTAAATCTCCATGAAATAAGCAAGCTATGCATACAAAATTCAATGGCAGAAGAAAAATGTGTGAGAAATGCTGACCTATTAACAGAGATGGCATAGGAAAATAGTGGGGATTAGACAGACAGCATTTTAAAAAATTGAATGTTTGCATCACATAACCAGCATTTGAGTTTTGATGATATGATAAGCAGATATACTTATTTTAAAAGAAATGAGAGTCAGATCTATCTCTGTTTTGTAGAGTTCTTTATCTTTAAAATTTTAGCACTGCTGGTTACCAAGAAGAGACTTGATACCCTATGAGCATATACAGGGGGAGGAAATCCCCCTCAGGAACAGTCATAGGGGAGGAGAGTAAGGGGAAAATGGGAGGGAGGGAAGAATAGGAGGATACAAGGGATGGGATAACCATTGAGATGTAACAAGAATAAATTAATAAAAAGTTTAAAAAATACAATTTTAGAACTGCTAATTAAACAAAAACATCTTACAGGAACTAAATATGCTTCTCTTATTCATAACTGGGGGATCAGGTGCTTATTATTCCACTAAAATAGTATGTCAAACAAGCTTTTGAGAAATATAATATTTTTTGGATTGTCAGGTTGGGTTTTACATTTTTCTTCTGATGTTAACTGCCAAATCTATTACTATGTGGAAGTCTGAAATCCCATACCAAAGTGACCAAAGACAGTGAAGTGTCCCAAAGAAGTTATCTCTAGGATTTTCCTGATGCCCTTCTAGTTCCTATTTTTCATGCCCAACTTGGCATGATTCTATTGGACCTTGTTAACTCAGTAGCATTTATCAGGATTCAGTTTTGTTACACAATAGACTGTCTTTGTTGTTCTATTTGATCAAAAGGGAAGGTATGAATAGGGTGGAGGGGGAAAGGAATTGCATTCGATGGATGAATTCTGACTCATGGTAAGATTTAGCTTGAATATTTCACTCCTGATTTCCTCTGAGGTGGCTTTTCCTAGGTGCAAAATAGCCCCAAATAATTCAACTGTGTGGTGCCTATACATCATGGCCAGTATTAGCTCTCTTCACTGAGTGAAGACACAAACAGCAGTTCAATCCATCAAGCTGTGTGTTATGTAAAAGCTAGACCTTTGCAGACAGACTGATTACAGATTATTTGAGGGAAAGAGGAAGAAAGGTTGGAAAAGAGGACACACTGGAGATATGCCTATTATCAAAATAACAAATGCCAAAAAGCTTACTTGCCCTCCCTTTTCTACTGAAGAAGAGTCCAGACTTACTTTACATATAGAAAAAGGGCTGTATGTCACAGAGTTTCAGGGAGTCTGCATGATAGTGTCAAGTGCCCAGACCATAGGTTTGGCCAACTCAGTTCCTGACTAAAAACCATATAACTCAGAAGACTGGTAGACTGGTATTTTCTTCTTCTTCTTTTAACCCAGTTGGTCATTATTCTCCTTTGGGTTTGCTTTTACAGTAATAGAAATTTCTATCATGATTAATTGAGGAGCCTCTTGTGGGAATTTTTTTTCCAGATGGGACGGTAGCACATTTGCTGTGATTCCCTCAGCATTCTTCCTGTGTAGCAAACAGCTTGAGGAGGCACAATTGGAAGAAGGCTTGTAGAAGGAAGAACTGCAGAATTGTATGGGCTCAAAGTGCATTGTGGGATTAAAATGAGTCTCATGATTCAAGAAATCCTGGCTTTCGAGGGTCCATTAGTGATGTTAATCTGCATGAGCACCCTAAGGCTCCTGCTTTGTTCTGAGTAGAACTGGATCAGGGTATTTTATTTTGCAAGAGTTGGTGCAATGAAGTACTAAGAGTTGAGCAGTTTGAACAACAGAAATATATTGCTAATACTGTGCACCCTGTCACCTCCTGTGACATGATTTACCCAACATGTGAGAGAAAGAATGACAGATGTTAGAATGACAGAATCCCTGTCCAGTTCTGGAAACACAGAAGCTTTTCTATTCCATCCTGGAGTGGGTACTTAAGACCTTCTGCATACACTGCGTACACATGACTCAGACCACTCACCCTGCTCCCGGAAGTCTCAGCTCAGATACTGTTATGACAAAGTATAATTTTCCCAAGCTGTGAAATTTGTTCTGAGTCAGCTGACAAGAAACTCAACACATGCTTCCCCCACTTGTGTCATGACTAACACGCACACACACTGAACTGGGAGTTATTATATTGTTATGCCAGGCAAGTGACTTGGGCAGTTATTATCATAAAGGGCATAGTGGGCATGATGCATTTACTAAAACAAATGCACAGATGAAGATGCCTGTTATGCTGTCATGTAGAAATAGTTGGAATGTGTTGCATTTTTAACTCCGTAGAAGCCACATATACTAGGCAATTCCCCAAAGTTCTTTACCCTGGTCATACATTCTAAAGGTTGTTTGGAATTACTCTCAAACACTTGGAAATTAAATCATGTGAACCGAGACTATAATAAAGTTCCCTATAAAACAGAAGGACAGGGTGACAAAGCTTTATTGTTCTGACGGTGCTGAACTTGAGAAATAGGTTTGTGTTCTTGCCCAGTCACAGGCAGATGCTATGATGGGAAGATATTTTTCAGAATTGGTAAGAGCTTTGCTTGGCATTCCAAGAGGTTTTAAAGCTCTTAAGCATCCATTACTTTGAAAAGTATCATGTTAAATTCAAATAGCCAGTTTCTAGTTTGTCATCACCCAAAATAAAAGAACCTAAATTAATTGAGTCATTCACTGGAATATTTGTTGCCATTATGTATGAGGAATTTTTAAAACAAGATGTCTGATAATGTTTTAAAATTTATATTAAGGTTTGATTTTTTAAAATTATGGAGTGATGCCTCATACATAGAAGGTATTGAATACTTCTTTGTAGAATTAATGGATAGATAAATAAAAGGAGGCATATTATTTTGAGAAGATGGTAAAGGATGTGGTTTTATTAATTTTGTAGGAAAGTGGCAAGGGGGAAGAATAATATCTCTTTTTTATGACAAATACTGTTTTGAGGTCTTTTGGATTGGGATGTGTTTTTCCTCTCCTTGGCTGCAGGCTGAAAGAAATGATACTCGTATTTTAAAAAATTAACCATTAGACACAGCAAAAACGTAAGTGGTAGAAGATTTTTATTGTTTGTTTTTATTTTGTATTGTTATATTATTTCCTTTAAAATGAGACATGTCATCCTAGAGGAAGGAGAGACAGTCCTATAACGCAGGAAGCTAACCAGACTTAACAAAGCTCAGCATTAAACTTTGAGGAAGATTCCTGAGGTTGTATAGTAGCAGGGAAAGGCTGAGGAAGAGCAAACTGTCTTCTCTGAAGCTGCCTTCAAGTTGTGCAAAGAGCTCGGAGGAGGCAGCTCTCCTGAGCCACCACCTCCGTGGCAAGGACTTTTCAGTGATGCCTGTCTGTGCTCTTGTGTTACCAGCATTCCTGGAAGTAATTCCAATGGCTGCTTTGGTTAACCATGCTACACTCAGTTGGGATTGCTTATTTGGTCATATCACTGTGAATAGATGTTTGTGTCTATGTTTTCCTATGGGTAGGATGTAAAACAGGAAAACTATGGAAACCACAAGAGAAGATGGGGAAGCAAGCAAGAGCAGGGTTCTGCAGAAGCCTGTTGCCAGCAAAATGTTTGTTTTTTGATAGAAATAAGCTAGATACTATGGGACAGTAAAGGCTGATATTGAGACTTCCCTTGGCATCTCTGTTCTTTGTTTTAACCTTTTTCAGTAAGCACAAACTTCAATCCAAAACTTTATACATCCAACCCCAGAGAGCTGCTGCGGGCCAAGAAAGGACCAAGAAAGGAACATTATCCTGTCATTAATAGGGTGATGGTGAAAATAAGTAGAAAGTTTAGGGAAAGGGTAGGAATGTACTCAGAGTCATCAGATGGAGAAACTGAGAATGCGGGAAATCTATTTCAGATCTTTGAGCCTCAAGACAAGTTGGCCTGTAGAAGCACTGGACTGTGCTTTGCCTCCCTGCCACAGATATCCATCCTGACTAGACACTTGATTTCTATCAAGAAATTGTGATCCTCCCTTCTCTGGAAGAGCTAATGAAATGTGCTAAATCAGTACAGATGATTGTGGCCAAGGATTCCGGCCTTCCAATGGCACAGTCTACTTTCATTTGACTAGCTAGTAGCTGATGGATATACTTTGTTATAGCTGCCCCATCCTAGGGGTTTCAGATATCCTTATTTCTGGCTAAAGCACATATTCTGATTTTATTAAATATAGTTATTAAGTAACACCCAAATTCCTCTACTAAGGTTTTAAATGTAATTTTATTGTGGTGACTGTTTCAGACTGAAAGTATTCAAGTAATTCAAGTCTATAGCTAAATCTGGTGTCTAATTCCTAAAAGAGGCCCAAAATAAGAGTATTCCACGTGGACCTCTTTTTTCTGACATAGTTTAGGAGAAACTAACAGAGTTGTATTTGTGTATATGCATGTTGTTATATGTGTGTGCCAGTACATATACATAGCTGCAGGTCTGTGAATGGCCCTCTCTGTGTCTCTGTCTGTCTGTCTGTCTGTCTCTGTCTCTGTCTCTCTCTCTCTGTATATGAAGTTTTCCAAGTTTTAATCTGAGAATGTAAAATGTGTTTGGAAACACAACTAGCTTCTGTTTTTCTGTTTTTCAGTGAATCTAGAATACAGTATGTGCTCAACTAGCGTTTGATGATCTCAATAAAAGAAGTAGAGTTTTCTGAATATGTCACTGTCTCTTTTGTTACAGAAAAATCCCCTAGAACCATTTTTAAGATGGTAACTTGTACTGGAAATTTTTGATAATTGTAAATTCTATAGGAAGCAGTACATATTTGGTTGACTCTCTCAACTCCTCTGTATAGGGCACTGCATATAATAAATTGGCTTTCCCACCCATACAGACAGCAGACTACAATTATTTTTATGTTACTTTCTATCCTTTGATCTTGAACTAACCATCATTCTAATCCAATTTTATACTAGGAAAGAACTATCAAACCCCTAAGTTTTAACATTCCTATTTTTATTCTGTCAGTGAAGATATTGAAGTATTTCCTTCATTGCTAGTGGGAATGCAAACTAGTACAGCCACTTTGGAAATCTATCTGGTGCTATCTCAGAAAACTGGGAATAGGACTTCCTCAAGACCCAGCTATTCCACTCCTTGGAATATACCCAGAAGATGCTCCAGCACACAACAAAAAATTTGCTCAACCACGTTCATAGCAGCCTTATTCATAATAGCCAGAACATGGAAACAGCCTAGGTGTCCCTCAGTAGAAGAATGGATAAAGAAACTGTGGTACATATACACTATAGAATACTACTCAGCTACTAAAAACAAGGAATTCCCGAAATTTGTGGATAAATGGATTGAGCTAGAAATGATCATAATGAATGAGTTTACCCAGAAGCAGAAAGACTCAAATGGTATATACTCACTTATATCTGCATACTAGCCCAAGGGGCATGTCCCACGAAAGCCTTCACTTACCAGGAAACTGGGACAAAGGGAAGGGCATTCTATTGGGACTCTAGATGAGAGAAGCATGGGAGAATAGCAAAGTAGAAGGATCCAGAGGGTCCTAGAAACCTACAAGTAGAACATTATGATAGACAGATTTGGGCTCAGGGGTCTCGCTCAAACTAAGGCACCAGCCAAGGACAATACAGGCGGTAAACTTTAAGCCCCTACCCAGATCCATCCAATGGACAGGACATTCTCCACAGTTGAGTGGAGAGTGGGGTATGACGTTCACACAAACTCTGATGGCCCATATTTGACCATGTCTTCTGGATGGGCAGGCCTCGTGGCACTCAGAGGAAGGATAGCGGGCTGCCAAGTAGATACTTGATACCCTATGAGCATATACAGCAGGAGGAGGTCCCTGTCAGTCAGAGTCATAGAAGAGGGGAATAAGGGGAAAATGGGAGGGAGGGAGCAATGGGAGGATGCAAGAGATGGAATAACATTGAGATGTAATATGAATAAATTAATAAAATATATTTTAAAAGATCCATATAAAACACTATATATATGGAATTCCCATTACTATTAATGAATTTTACTCTGTTCTCTCTTCCTTAGTCTAGACTGAAGACTCCCACTGCCACCTGCTGTCTTGACATTGGCTTTTATTCCCAGTTGAGAAAACACCCATGTGATGTTAACTCTGTGCATTGGAGTAATTACCACTGGGTAGTTTCAAGGCTGCTTAGGAATCCAGTGGCACTGAGGTAGGTTTCCCCATGTCTTCAATAAAATCCTGTCTATGACCATTTAACTTTTCTAAGCAAAGTTTTTTATTGAAACCAGCTGGAAAATATGAAAACTTACAATATAGTAATTAATATATACTATATATACTAAATATATAATATGTATATATATTTATCTAGAGCAAGCTAGGTAGAAAACCTCATTCAGTGATACATCCAAGATTTCTTCTTGCTATTCACGTTCTTTCATGTACCAGCTGTATATCCTGTCTGTACATCCTATGAATCAGACACACATCACATTTTACAGAGCCTCTGTGTAAGTGCTCAAGCATAGGTAGCATGTAGCTTGAGCACGGTCCTTGATACTTTGTTCTTAGAAGCATGGATTTGTTTCAGACTTTGACAGTTCTCCTGATGTCTGTGGTTGAATCCCCTTACCTTGTGCCCCAAATACTGGATCTTGCTAAGTGGTGACTCAACCATCTTGAGTCATATGACCTTACATGTCCTGTCTTCTTATTAGTCTCTACATTTTATCTTAATATTTTGAAAATCAAAGCAGAGATGGAAAACCATTAAGAAATTCTCTTTTGTATGCAGCATATTGATGGGTCCTGTTTTCGCATCCATTCTGTTAGCCTGTGTTTCTTCATTGGGGAATTGAGGCCATTGATGTTGAGAAATATTGACCAATGGTTATTGGTTCCTATTATTTTCATGTTGGTAGTGGTAGTATGTGTGTGTGCTTCTTTTATTTTGTTTTTGTGGATGTGAGGTTATTTATTTCCTTTGTTTTCCTGTGTAAAGTAACTGTCCTTGGGTTGGAGTCTTCCGTTTAGCATTTTCTGTAGGGCTGGATTTGTGGTTAGGTACTGTTTGAACTTGTTTTTTTTTTTCGTGGAATATCTTGTTTTCTCCATATATGGTGATTGAAAGTTTTGCTGGGTATAGTAGCATAAACATTACCTTAGAGTAAAGGGCTGGAAAAAGGTACTCTAAGCAAAAGGACCCAAGAAACAAGCTGGAGTAGCCATTGTAGTATATAATAAGATAGAATTTCAACCAAAACTAATCAAAAGTGATGGAGGACACTTCATTCTTGTCGAAGGAAAAATACATCAAGATGATGTCTCAATTCTGAACATCTATGCCCCCAACACAGGAGCACCCACATTCATAAAATAAACAGTACTAAGGAAATTCCCTTTTATCTTCATGAACATATTTAAGCTCTTACTTTTCTGTAGGTGCCGTAGTAACTCAGACATGGTTCCTTCTTCTTTCCTTAAACTTCATGTCTTAATCTCATTTCCAGATGTTGCATGCTGACAAGGATTTTCTCCCCCAGAAATCTGTCCATGATCCTCCACTTCCCAGCCCATGATATAAGCTAAATGCCCAAACTGTTCCCCTAAACTGCATTGTTCTGAGTAGTTACCTATAAAAATTTCCCATTTTATAATATGTCATTCCTAAAAGACAGTATTTTCTTAGAGTAGGATCTGAGCCTCGTGTTCAACTGTTTTCAGATTAGATTCAATCTTTCTACAGAAAAGACTCAATTGAACTTGATTTTATCAATGTTGGCCTTCCTAGGAATTCCTCAGTTAGCAAGATGCCCTAGCTTTCTATACTAAGCAACCATCATATTATGAAAACAAATAAGCATCTTAAACTTAGGGTGCACATATAAGTAGTCAGCAAACACCAAAATGCAGTTGGTGAAGCAAAAGACAACATTTTTCTCTCCTTAGCTAGGCATTGATTAGGCCTAACAGAAGAGGGAAGAAGGGCCATGCTGACTCCTAAGAGAGGGCTAAACTGAGGATGGGCGAAGCTCTTGCATAAGAACTACAGTGTTTTCAGAGGCAGGTTTTATGAGGAGTGCAGAAAACAAATCAATAAGAAAGGAAAAAAGCTGCAGATCCAGCTTTTGATCAAGAGAAGGAAAATGCCACGAGAGGGCCATGCTATTCATTATAGCAGCCTTCGGGACATCCATTAGACAAGCTCAAGGATCTCTGGGAGTCAGGAAGCATTAGTTTCCTTGTAAACCTAGTAGATAATACCACTGTTGGCTAGACAACTCTCAGCTCAGCCTTGACATTAGTCTTTGGCATTGGCTTCTCTAAGGGGATGCAACAACATCAAGAAATGCCAAGGAATCTGCACTCCGGAGCTGTTGCCCAAAGCTATGGTATCTGTGAGCTTCTAAACACTTTTATGTGGCAACTGAAAATTATTACTTAGCTTTGGGATGCTTGTGCCTGCAAGTCAGTGATTTCTTTCCAGACATAGGCTAGTATGGCAATAATTGATTGTGTCCAGTCTGTCGATGTTGATAGAGATGGTATGCGCATGTTTCACAGATGTTATGGCAGTAGCAATAACAACAGCTTTTAGTACAAACCAGACGCTTTTGTATTTCTCAATTATCCTGACAATCCCTTTGTTGGTCTTAAACATATTTGCTGATTCTACAAATAATCAGCAATATCTCAGGTTTGGATCAGCCACTATCGCTAAAATTAGTATTTGCTTTGCTCTTCAACCACAGTATAGCTTTAAGGTCTTCCTTATACTAAAATGTATAGAATTCTGTAATATCTCTCATTTTATACAACAGAACCGTTTTTGCAATAGTTTTATTTCATCTATATTACTTCATGATAGCCTGTCTGGACATTACTTAAATCACACTTTTTGAGCCATTTTGCTATATTAGAGGCACAGAAGCCAAGTAAAAGGGAAAGATATGAAAACTACAAGTTCAGAAAGAAAATGGTTGTTATTCTGATCCTATCACAGTAATCCACGTTTCCACTCATCCACAATTTGCAAGTGTGCTGAACTCCTATTCCATTATGTAGCCTACTGATCCCATTGGGTTTCAGTTACTTTTTATTATTTCCTTTATGAAAAAAATCATAAAGTTAACCTTGAATATTATTTACATTGAATTTTAAATTCATATTTAAACTATGTAAAGCCTACTTAATATCAAAGTCTCTGCTTTGATGCATCTTTCTGATGAATGATTGGATGTGGAAAGTGAGGAAGGGTACACATACACATGCACAATAGGCATGGATCTGAGTTGTTCTGACAAAAGTGGGAAGGAGAGGGATTGGGCGTTTTTGTAGTATCAGAAAGCTAAACAAACAAACAAACAAACAAAAAAACAAAAACCAAAAAACCTTCTGTTGGAAATTTTTGGGGAGAGCAAAGTACAAATTTCAAAATTCAAGGATATTAGCATACTTGGGAACTTTGTGGGAAGTCACAGGACAGAAAGTGGTGGATCACGTTAAATCAGTTACATAGGGCTTGATTAGGAAATCCTCTAGGAAACTACCACTGTGACCATGTGGTGGTTTTAATCATGGGGTAAATAGAATCGTACAAATTATATTGTCTCGAAAGATACCATAGCTGCAGGTAAGCTAGTTACTCAGATCCAACAAATAGCAGATTCCTCCTAAGTTTCTCAAGACTACTTTGTGCACTAATGACACTAGAATTCAAGGCTTCTTAGATTCTAGATGACCCATTCTCTTCTCCATTTCTCAAATGTGACAGTTTCCTTTTCAGTTCAAAGATTCTGTATAAACAAGCAGACAGAATATGACAAGTTGTTCCTCTCTTATCCTGGAGAATTCGTGTTCATCTAGTGATCTCCACTTGAATTTAGGCTCTGTAGGTAAGTGCTTTGGGTCTGAAGCTTGCCCAATTTGCCTCAGTTCCTCAAGCTACAGTGTGATTTCTATAATATTGAAAATTACCTCTTTATTATTTATCTCTTGCAACATGCAATGGTTATTTTTTTCTGTCCACCTGGGTAGACTATATCACCCATTTATATAACCTGTCTCTAAGTGTTTCTGTAAAGATATTTTGTACCTGTCATTAAAATCTATCTGTGACTAGTTGATTTTAATCAAAAGTAATGACTTTTGATGACCCATGTGGGCAGCATTTAATCAGTTGAAACATTTTAAGTGCAAACCTTAAGTTTCTCTGTAGAAGAAGAAGGAATATAAATTAGGGATGAACAGTTGCTAACCTAGCACCTTGCCCAGTTGATGGCAGTCTTGTTGGAGCTCATAAATCACTTGAGCCAAATAAGCACTTGAAAGAAATATCATCCAGAATCAGTCTGTCTCAAAATATGTGAATACACATGTACATCTTTCTATCTACCCATCTATTTATTAGTCATCCATCAGCCATCCATTCATCCACCATTCATACATCTATCTTCAATCTATCTAACCATATATCCTATTTTTTGTTTGTTTGGTGTTTTTTTCTTTGCTGAGTAACCTGATTGACATTCTGTCTTAGAGTATGGAAACATGTTGGTCTTCTTTATCTCCGTGTCCTTCAAACTTTGTACAGGATCTTATACAGAACTAGCAGTTAATGTACAACTTTAAAAATTACAGAATTTAGGGAAGAAAAGGCTTAGAGAATCTCTATATAGTGCAAATCCAACTTTCATCTTCATTTCAATCAGGACAGAGCGCGTGGCATCAAAGCTGAATCATGATTCTCACTCATGCAAAATGGCTCCACAGGACAATGTTGTGCCAACTCAAAGAAATGGCAGGGCCGAGTGAGGACTGAATTCTCTCAACTCTTCTTTGATGTCTGTTATCTGTCTCTCTTTTACATTCAATCTGATTTGCTTCCTCACCCTATTGAGCCATAAGCATTTTCATAATAGACCAGGAGAATCTGCATGTCCAGGCAAGAACTTCATCAAGAAGATATACGCCAAGAAGATTCATTAGAATTTATTTATTTTGGAGAAGTCGAAAGTCACTCATTAGAAAGAAAAACTAAGCTGAAAACACATAATATTAGGTCATGTCTTATTTATCTATGATGAGAATCAATGTTATTATTTCCCAGTTGCCCACAGAAATAGAGGAAAGGTTATTTGAATGAAAATGAAAAATTTTAATTATTTAATAGATTTTCATTTTGACTCTTGAAGAGCCTCAGTGTTTGGACAGGACTGAAGGAAAGAGAGAGTGATTCAGCTACAGCGATGCTGGGCTTTGTGTGGTGATGAATCCATGATGACTTGGGCTGTCACCCTCTGCCCTGAAAGTCATTTAGCCGAAATAAGCATTAGTATAATTTATGATTTTGTTTTTACAGCCAGGACAAGGGAAGAATTGATCAGGGAGCAATCTATCAGTCTTGCTGAAGGCCTGCGGTATTTTCACCCTTAAATTAAAATGAAAACCATGGAGACTATCGATTCAAAAATCTTCCAAACTCTGGTCAGTTCTCAACTCTGTCAGAAACTGTGATCCCTCTCAGAGTTGGGACTGATTGCTTATTAGCTGTGTTAGTAAGGCTGTCTCATTTCTTACTTTCCCTGATTAGCTTTGCTTGACTATCTGAGTAAATTAAATTGGTCCCATTGTTTGTCTCAGTCTAACTACATTCTTACTGGACATGAGCAAGTGTGAATTTGGGGTACCTCTGGGGACCTGCCATTCTAAAACACCCATTATAACTCATGTCAAAAGGACAAATATGGTCTCTGCCTTAAAAACTATATAAGCATGCCATATTAAAAATTGAAGGCATAAAGTATAAATTACTATAAGCCACAAGATATGTCTTCTCCTGGTTTTTTTCCTCTAATTACCTATATGTCCTAGGGCAGATGATTGAATCCCTTGGGGCATGGTTCACTCAAGTAATTTTCAGGACCTTTAAGTTAGCATGAGATATTCTTATGGCAGCAGATATTAGCAACAATAATAGATTGTTGTGAGTAATAATACTGTAGTGAGTAAAAGCTTATTGCATAGAGAAAGCCACCCATGGATAATAGTGTAAATACTGTTTGAGCACTGACTGTGTATAAGGAATGTGTGTATTACTGAGATGATGCAATGACACATAGTATTTAACTACTTTTATCCTCTTTGTTTTTGATCAGCAGTGTTAAAATAATACACTGTGGGGCCTGGGAGATGGTTCAGCAGGTAAGGGGGCCTGATATGTAGACAGTCGAGCCAGAATTTGAATTTCAAACACCTGTGTAAAAAAATTGTTGTTGCTGTGCACACCTCTGATTCCAGTGCTATAGAATGGAGAAATAGGAGGAGGATGGTGACACACTGCCCATCAGCCTACCTCTACATTCAATAAAAGGATGTATATAAGAGAAATAATGAAGAAAGAAATATAATAAGATCTCCAGTGTCCTCTTCTTGCCTCCATGGGTATGCACAGAGGCAGACATCTGTTACACATATGTAGAGATATTACACACACACACACACACACACACACACACACACACCACAACTCACATACATAGTTTAAAAAAGAGTTTTAAGAAGCAATACATGATAGAAAGGCAGCCAGGATTACAAGTCTGTGCACAAGCCTGTGCTAGAATACTTACTTTGGCAACCACTGCCTGCAAGTAGAGAAGATGCCAGACTCACCCAGCTGACACTGTAAATGGTAGTTAGTAAAAAGCAAGGAAGGAAAATGCCAAGCTCCTAACTTGAGGTTTTAGTTCCATATCCTTTAGTGTGACTGAAGGAGGCCAGCACCCAGTGTCAAGAGTTGCCAGCATGCTTATCTCTTATCTCACGTTTGCCTATGAGGGACTGTTAATAATGACCCCACTTATAGAGGTTGGTGTGAGTTTATTTAATTTGTTTTGTTTTGTTTTGTTTTTTGGTTGGTGTGAATTTAATGGGGGTGCTACTCAAATATAAAATGTGTTGTAGTTTTCCTTATTGCATTGCTGACTTGTCAAATGTCTCATCCACACAGGGGCAGGGTAGGAATAGTGTATGGAATTAGTGTCTGAATATTGGCAAACATTCAAATTTCGACATAGAAGGCGGCATAGAGCTATCTCTTTTTGGAAACACATAATATCTATAGGCTTTTTAAGGGTGAGATATATGGTTCACATGCACAGCTATAGTCCACAATCTATAAGTATATTTAGTAAAGGAACAGTTGATTAATTGGTAATAGATATTGTATCATGAAGAAAAGTGCATGGAAAACAAATATATGATTTTTCACAGCATGTGCAAAACCAATCAAAATATAACCCCTTGAATTCATTCCCACTGGAAGGACTTAATTTATCTCGTTTTAAATAGCTGATTTATTTGTGTCTGTGTGTGAAATGCAAAATCAGAACTTTCAAAAGGAGCCTTTTTATTTCTGCAGTTCACCTGCAGCAAGTCAAGACACACTTCACCGCAACAAAGACTTTTAAGTTCTGTTTAGATTAAAGTCGTTCCGTCTTGAAAAATTTGATTCACTGTTCAGTATGCATGTCTCCTCTGATAGTGCTGAAGTTTCAAAGATGAATTTTGAATGTTGCTATTAAGATTTTCATTCTATGAAAGGCTCTTTTCGCCCATTTGATCAAAAAATAATGTTTCCTGCAGCATATTCTGATCATGCTTTTATTTCCCCCCAGATCCTCCTCACCCACCTACCTACCCACCCATCCAATGCCACCCCTCCCTAAAGTAATCAAAATCCACATGTAAGTCTAGTCTCTTCTTCTGCCGGGGAGCACAGCATGTAGAAATCCTCCATATGAGTAAGCAGACCGAGTATAGACAAAGAAATGCTTTTGATGGATTGAGTAGCACGTTTGAAGACTAGATTCAAGGGTGGGAACCAAAATCAAGTAGGTTATAGGTAGTAGAGGAAACTTGGAAGGAAAATTTGAAATTAATACTTATAAGTTGTCCAGAACTCAGGCAGTTTATCACACCCAAACATGCATATTCAGTCACGACTCTGGCACAACAGAGCAAATGATGGAATTGGCCTGCCTTCAAGTGTGGCCTGCCTTCACATCAAGCATTCCAAGTAGTCCATGTCATGATGCATCCTGGAAATTGGAAGAGGTAATGCTTCAAGTTGCCCCAGGGATGGTGGTGAGGAAGGATTAAGAGCATGGAATTTCAACAGTTCTTCTGTCAGCTCCAAGAGCATAGGATTGGAACTGATCTGGGGAGGAGTTCCATATATATATGTATATGTCTGTACACACACACACACATATACACATATATATCATACATTTAAGCTTACATGTTTAATTATGACTCATGTTATATGTTAGCATGCAATTGCATACAGGTAGAATTTTTGAGGTTGGTCATTTCAGATTATAGTTTTAAATTGGACAATAATTTTAGAAGGAGGAGTAAAGGAAATAATCTACACACACTGCAGTCAGGTCTCAAATGACCATTTTGTCTCTTACTTGCAAATCTGCCTGATTTGTTTTCTTCTTTCTGATCTTAAAACGCAGACATTGTAAGTCTTCTTAGTTCCATCTCAACTGGATGATGCTGTTCTTCACACATGACCCTCTGCAGCTTGTTCCATTCCTCTTTCAGGCCCATTTTAAATGTTGCATCTATCATACAGATATTTATATTCCCAATACCACTGAATGAAGATGGAATAAAAAAATCTTTCAAAAGAATGCAAGTGAACTGATTCATCAATAAGACCTACCACATACTAAATGGCAATCCACAAAGGAGGATTATTACTGCTCAGTTTATACTTAAGAGAACACAAAGTGAATTCTACCAGAAATAAAGAATAAAATGTAATATTATCCTCTTCCCTTATCTCTTTAAAACACTTTAGCTATTAAAGAAACTCAGTGACAACGTAGCATGGGGACTGCAGCAAATGCAGAGTAAACCCTGTGCTGCCACCCAAAACAGGAGAGAGAGAGGAAAGACATAAAAGGTTGGCACATCCCACAGAATGTGGTATAGTATTACTTTCAAAATGATATATTAGTATATACTCAGATAAGCTAAGGATGTATTTTATGATCTCCAGGGCAATATTAAATAGTACTAAGCAGAAAATAAAAGACTAAAAGTTGAAAGAAAAATTACTCAAATGAAGGAAGAAATAAAATGAGCAAAATCAGATGGGAAAAATAGACAAATACTGTCAAAATGGTAGCTTAAACCACAGTCACTTCAGGAGTTGCATTAAGTGTAAATGAACTAGACACTTTTATTATTCAGCAGAGACTTACAGTATCAAATTAAAAGCAAAATTAAATATGCACTCTATAGATGTATTTTAAATAACAGGAACCCATTGGCTAAAAGTAGAAAAGCAATAAAGTAAAATCAACTGTCTGAAAATAATATTAATAACTTGTATGGGTAATTATATTATATTTGATATTATATTAATATCAAACAGGAAAGAATTTAGGTCAATGACTAGAGATCTGGAGAAGAGTATTTAAAAATATTTACTGTATATCCTTCATGGGAGATATAATGATTGTGAAGATGGATATAGATGTAAAACAGTACTTAGAAGAGAAATAACCATATTTTAGCTGATAATTTTAATTCTCTTCCTTAACTGGGAAAACTATCAAGCAAAACCAACTTACTAATTGACAAAACAAAATACACTCAGTAAGACAATAGAAGGGTTCCACAATGCTAACCTAAACCTAGGTGTATACACAACAATACGTGACGCTAAAAACTATTCTTCAGGTGTTCGTGGAACACATAAAATAGAGCACATTGTGTGCTGCACAATTTTCTCAGTAAATCTCAAATAATAACATTTTACAAAAAAAATTTTCAAGTGATTGTAATCTCATATTATACTTCTAATTAAACAGTGTCCCAAAGAGGAGATCACAGTAATATTTAGCTGCAATGTATATATTACTATTTGTTACCTTAAAGAAGAGACTTGATACCCTATGAGCATATACAGGGGGAGGAAGTCCCCCTCAGTCACAGCCATAGGGGAGGGGAGTAAGGGGAAAATGGGAGGGAGGGAGGAATGGGAGGATACAAGGGATGGGATAACAATTGAGATGTAATATGAATAAATTAGTAAAACATTTTAAAAATCCACCTAAATACATAGAAAAAACACAAATAAAATGAATAAAACTAACAATAACAAAAAACCCTCGAAGCCATTTCTCCACAAAGTTTACTACAATTGTCAGTAAAAGTAGAAATCGTTGAGAATCCTAAGTGAGACAGGTAACACTATGACAAAAATTTGATCATTTAAGTGAAATACAACAATCCCTTCAAATGTCCACAAATAAGAAAGCTTTGGGTTAAGAGTGCTACCTTTAGCTTAGTAGTAGAACACTTGTTTAGTTTAGATGACCTCTTGTTTTCTATCTCTGCACCAAAGCAAACAATTTTGAGTAGTTTTGTTTTTGAGAAATACGCAAAGAAAAAAAGAGAAGTTGAACAACGCTACATGTGCTACAGGAATAGAGTCCTTATGTAAAAGAGAAAATGTCAGAAAGTCACTGAATGATGTAAGCAGGGCTAAGTGGTCTATGCTTGTTGGAGACTGGAGATAGTGGTGTTGATAGAAATGTCAACTATGGAGACACCAGCCTGGGATTTCAGAGGGCAACAATATTAGAAGCTGAGCTTGAAACCAGTTATTCTTAATATATTTGGCAAATAATGTGGCTTCTTTCTGCTCTTGTTCTAAGAATTTGCCTAGATTTCAAATTGAAAAGACATGGAGGAGATTTCAAGACAGTGTATTTACTTTGTGCCATAGTTACTAGTAATCACTTCTTTTCCATCTCATTGATTAACTAATTGTATATCACTGTTGCAGCTTCTCTTTCCTCTCCTCTCAGTCCCTCCCTCTCACCCTCCCCTCTCCTCATTCTTCCCTCTCTTTCTCAGAAAAGGGGAGGCCTCCCAAGGACATCAACCTACCTTGGCATATCAAGTTGAGGTAGGACTAGCCCCATTTTCTCCTATTGAAGCTAAACAAGGCAGCCTGGTTAGGGGAAAGAGATCCAGAGGCAGACAACAGAGTAAGAGACAGACCCTGCTCCAATTGTTGGGGGACTCATATGAGAATCAAGTTGCACACCTGATATATACAGAGCCTAGGTCCATCCCATGCAAGCTCATGGTTCAGTCTCTGTGAGCCTCTATGGACCAACATTATTTGATTCTGTAGATTTTCTTGTGGTGTCCTTGACATTTCTGGTTCCTTCAATCCTCATCCCCCTGTTCCACAAGGTTCTCCAAGTTCTACGTAATATTTGGCTGTGCGTCTATGCATCTGTTTCCATCAGTTGCTGACTGAAGCCTCTCAGATGACAGTTATGCTAGGCTCCTGTCTGCAAGTAATGTCAGGAGTGGGGTTTCTCTCATAGGATGGGTCTCAAACTGGACAATTCATTGGTTGGTCATTCCCTCAATTTCTACTCCATCTTTATCCCTGAGCCACTTTAGGCAGAAAAAAATAGGGTCAAAGGTTTTGTGGGTGAGTTGTTGCCCCTGTCCCTCCATTGTAAGCCCTACCTGGTTACAGAAAGTGGCCATTTCAGGTTCCATATCCCCTGTTGCTAGGAGTCTTAGCTTGGCCCCCCCCCCCCTGTAGATTTCTGGAAGTTTCACTTGTCCTAGGTTTCTGGCTCATCCCAGAGCTTTAAGCACCACCACCCTGCCCCCACACCCACACAACTAATTTCAGTTCTGTTTCCCAGTTCTCTCTCTTTCAGGCCTCTTTGCACTTGATTCCTCTCATTTCCTTTCCACCTTCCATTTACCTCCCATGTCTATTTTGTTTCCCTTTCTGAGTAATATTTAAATGTCCTCTTTTGGGCCCTCCTTTTTACTTAGCTTCTTTGGGTCTGTGGATTGTAGCCTGGTTATCTATTTCTTTGTAAGTGATTACATACTATGTGTGTCTTTCTGGGTCTGGGTTACCTCACTCATTGTGATCATTTCTAGTTCCATCCATTTGCCTGCAAATTTCAATATTTTCTTGTTTTTAATAGCTGGGTAGTAAGTATTCCATAGTGTAAATGTATCCCGGCTTCTCTATCCATTGTTTGGTTAAGAATAAACTGATATGAACATAGTTGAACAAGTGTCCTTGTGATATGGTGGAACCTTTTGGGGTATATGCAGAGGAAAAGACTAGCTGGGTATTAAGGTAGAACTAGTCCCAATTTTCTGAGAAAGCACCAATTTAATTTCCAAAGCAGCTGTACAAGTATGTACTCCCACCAGCAATAGAGGAGTGGTCCCCTTACTTTACATCTTGACCAGCATGAGCTGTCCCTTGAGGTTTGGATTTTGATTATTTCCACATAGAATCTCAGAGTCCTTTTGGTTTGCATTTCACTAATGACTAGGGATGTTGAACATTTGTTTAAGTGTTTCTTGGCCATTAGAAATTTTTCTGTTTAGGATTCTTTATTTAGATCTGTGAACCATTTTTAATTGGGTTATTTGTGTCACTGTGTTACCCTAATTTCTTGAGTCCTTTATATATTTTAGCTATTAGCCGTTTACTGGATGTTGGGTTGGTGAAGATGTTTTCCCATTCTGTAAGCTGCTATTTTTGCCTTACAAAAGTTTTTCAGTTTCATGAGGTACAGTTTTTTTAATTTTTTACATATACATTTATGTTATTACACATATATACAATAAACTACCTATAGCTCGAAGAACTATGAAACAACCAGTAATTATATAAATGTTACATTCTTAGTGTTTTGGTTATTTGTATTTGACATCCTTGAAGAAAACATCTTTCCTATCTTGTTGCATCTAAAATTCAGAGTGTATGTAAATCAGTCTCCATCACCTCTTGCCATTATCAATTTAAAACATCTGTCTATACCTAAAAACATCTTAACCCTTAAACAACTAAGATTCATTGTAAAAAATAAGCTACCTGGTCTTCAACTCCATCAGAGACTTGAGAAAGAATAAACTTGATTACCTGAGTATACCGGGAGTGCAGGTTAGTAGCTTTCTAAATGAGAAGATGACAGAGACAGTTTTATACATGAATAGTAATCAAAAAACTCTTTTATTATGTTAGAGCACCTTCTTTAGCCTTCTAGTCCAATATATCTGACAGATATTTGTGAGGTATGAACTTTTGAGGACTCACTTACCCTGTCTTGGCAGAGTTTGGCTGTCAACTCTGCCTGCATCCAAGCTTGGCCTTTAGGTAGAATTCTGTCTGTGGTAGAGATGAGGAAGGTACAGTTTATTAATAGCTGATATTCATGCCTGAACTGTTGGTTCAGAAAGTTGTCTTGTGTGTCAATGAGTTCAAAGCTGTTGCCCACCTTCTCTTCTATTAGATTTAATGTATCCAGTTTAATGTTGATGTCTTTGATCCACTTGGACTTGGATTTTGTGCAGGGTGATAAATAAGGATCTATAATCGCATTCTTCTACATGCAGACATTCAGTTAGACCAGCACAATTTGTTGAAGATGCTATCTTATGTCCCTTACATGGTTTTGGCTTTTTGTCAAAAATCAAGTGTTTGTAGGTGTGTGGATTTATTTCTGGGTCTCTGATTTGATTCCATTGATCAACGTTTCAGTTTTTATGCAACGCCATGCAGTTTTAATTACTAAAGCTCTGTAGTATGGCTTGATATGAGGGATGGTGATACATCCAGAAGTTCTTTTATTGTACAGCACTCTTTTTAGCTATCCTGTTCTTTTTGTTTTCTCATATGAAATTGAGCATCGTTCTTTAGAGATCTAAATGATTGTATTGGAATTTTGATGAGCATTGCATTAAATCTATAGATTCTTTTGGTAAGATGGGCATTTTTACTATGTTGGTCCTATAGATCCATAAGGATGGGGAATCTTTCCATATCCTGTTATCTTCTTCAGTTTCTTTCTTCAGAGACTTGAAATTCATGTCATACAGGTTTTTCACTTGCTTGTTTAGAGTTATACCTAAATATTTTACATTATTTTTTATTATCGTGAAGGGGGTTTCTTCTATAATTATTTCTCAGCCCATTTGTTTCTTTATACTGGTGGGTGGGGCTACTGATTTTTTTGAGTTAACTTTGTACTCAGACACTTTAGTGAAGGTGTTTATAAATTATAGGAGTTCCTGGGTTGAATTTTGGAGTGGCTTATGTATACTATCATAGCATATGTAATTAGTGACATTTTGTTATCATAGATCCTTGCAGGGATTTTTATTCTTTATTTTTCACACACACTATGCTGTGAATCATTGATAACTGTCTCTTTTTGGTAATGATGGTACAGTGTCACCCAAAGATCATGTATACACTATGATAAAGGTAGTGTATTCAATGGACTAGATAGATTCAGTGCCTTTAAATATTTAATTTATTGTTTATTACTATATTAATACATAAATATATTTAGGTAAGATATTTATATATTATAATATGTTTAAAGTAGTATATTTATATATAAATATGTTATATTTTTATATATCAATATAGTTAATATATTTATTTAATTATGCATTATTTCCTTTGGTTATTGTACTCTACAGCGGAATACTGATTTTACCCAAACAATAAATCAATAAATTATATTCATTGGCATCCTATTTCAGGACACTAAGTTCAAAATTTGGGGTATGAATATTCATATCAGTAAATAGAATTCAGTCTAAATTTTTGACTCTGCTTCCTTTGGATTCTGACCTGGCATAATCCAGACTAATTTTGGCTCACAGTAGCAGAAAGTTACAGGATTTTGATGAGAAAACTTTTTTCCAAATATCATAGTTTAGTTCTCCACTTTCTGCCCCTAGAAATCTGGACTCCTCCTTCATATCCCAGTTTAGAGGCAATGATTTTTGATCAGTGATGAACAAGAGCAAAGTACAAGAATCAGTTCATTTAGGAAGAGGAGGTGGTTCTATCAGCAGGTGAGATGTAGGGGAGGCGTTCAGTGGTTTAAGGTCTATAATATTATCCACATCATTGTTAATCATCCTGTTGTAATTTTCAGTCTTATTGTTTCTCAAACAGTACTTCAATTCTTTTCTCTTTCTTATTAGCATATACTCATATATAGTGTTGGGGGCTCATATAGAGAACTTACTTTCAATAGGTCATGTACTTTAACCATGTTCAGCTCTCTCATTCCTTCCCTTTAGTCTCCAATAACTTTCTCTCTTTTGCTCATTGCTTCCTTTCTCCTTATCTCTCTCCTTCTTTGTCAGAAATTATGTATTTATTCATCCATCCATCCATCCATCCATCCATCCATTTGTCTGTCTGTCTATGTACCTGTCTATGTATGTATGTATGTATGTATGTATGTATGTATCTATCTATCTATCTATCATTTATCTATCCTATGACAATGAACAGTGATATAGAAGTGTAAGCTAAATAAACCTTTTTCTATGCAAAGGGGAATAAGGAAATTGAGTAGGTCACAATGAACAATCCAGTAAGCAACAATTCCCTGTGGCTTCTTTTTGGCTTCCTACCTCCATATTCCTGCCTTGAGTTCCTGTGCTGACTTCCGTAAGTGATTAGATGGGACTTGAACAGTAGTTAGGATGAAATAAACCCATTTCCCTCCAGGTTGCATTTGTTTTTGCTTTTGTTTTAAATCACAGCAATAGAAACCCTAACTACAACAGTGTTATATATAGTTGGATCATAGGATTTGTAGTCCATTTGTAGTCCTCTTAAGGACCTGCCATACCTAGTCCTATGTTATACACTTGGTAATGTTAAGAATTTAACCTATATGGTAATTTATTGATCGACAAAATTACACTTTGGGTCTGATTAGAAGCTCCATCACTGACAAGAGGTCCTATACTCTTAACGCAATTATCAAAATCTCTTAGGTCCATGACTGGCTATTAAGTCAGTAGTTAGAAGCTATGAGTTTGTCCTTAGGAGAATGATGTCCCATTTCCTCTAAGGTGGTTGGGTAGGTTTCTGTTTGCTCTCTTGGTCTACAAATGCTTATTTTCATCAGGAGGTGGTTATAAGCTATTACTGGTCTTATACAGAGAAAAAACTAGGTTGAACTCAGGGACATCTCTCTTTTCCTTTATCTTTCATTTGTAGGTAAGAAGATAGGAGCTAAAAAGAAGGAAAGAGAAAGATAGAAATATAGAGTGAGGATAGAGCAAAAGATAGAAGATTGAACCTACTCTTTAACACAAGTCCTTAATTGTTACTCACAAAGAAGGTTATTTTCAAGTTGTTGGTATAGAGTTTTGTTTATTGATGTAAATCATGGTCATGCCAAATACTTGTCTAATTTTATCACAAGAATATATATCTTAGGTCTAACAAATAGATATGATTCTATAGATATATAAGGTAAAATATCTGTGTAAGGTTTTCAAAAGCCTCAGAAACCTACAGTATATGGTACTTAAAGATGCTTTTATTATTCTAAAGATTATTTGACAAGACAAGTTAACTCCTGGTAATACCCAGCCTACATCAAAGAAGGTGATGAGCATCAAAGAACCTCCTTATGGAGTTGGCTTCAAATGTGGCAAACAAGCCACTGAGCAAAATGTCCTTGTTTCTGCTACAGACAGAATTCTACCTATAAATGGTCAATCTTAGATGCAGGCAGATTTGGCGGCCGAACTCTGCCAAGACAGCCTAAGCAAGTCCTCAATAGTTGCTGACTCGTGAATATGTCTGGCAGAGATACTGGGCTAGATGGCCGAAGATGAGGCTACAACATTGTAGAGAGTGTTGGATGACTGTTCAGACAACAAACTGTCTTAGTCATTTTTTCACTTTTGAAGCTGCTAACTAGCACTCCCAGTTCACTCAGGCATTTAAGTTTTATTCCTTCTCAAGTCTCTGAGTGGGGTTGAAGACCAGACAGATTAGTTTTACAATCAGGTTTAGTTGGTTAGGGGATAGGATCTTTTAAGATCATGATAAATGATTTAAGGTAATAGAGATAAGATATGATAGATATTGAATTTCATTCAGAAAATTTGACCCAACAAGACAGGAAAAATGTTTACTTTAAGTTTGCCAAATACAAATAGCCAAATCATTATGAATGTAACATTTATATAACTCATGATTGTCTCAGGGTTCTTCCTGCTGTGTGTAGTTTCTTTTATTCACGTGTAATAAAATAAATGTATATGTTAAGAAAATAAAAATAAAATGCAAAAAAGAAGCTAGGAGCTTGTGAGTTACATGTTTAAATTTGTCCATATAATTAGAACTTGTCAGATTACTCCCTGCACTTCCTGACATCACTGAACAGCCACTGTGCTACAGGTTGGCTTCAGTAGACATTGCCCTACAAGAAATCATAGCCACCATCATGTTCACATTTGCCTCTGGGTGAGCCAGTGACTAGTGTTGCATTCTCTACCAACATCCAGATTTAATTAGAACAGCAACAATCTGAGATATCTATTTTCTTGAGAGTGTTCTACTCACAGCCACTTCTGTTAACAATTACCTGATTTGTCAGGATATTTACTTAGAAGCAATACAATTATCTCTTGCTAAGTTAATAATATTTTAAAACATAACATCCTGATATAAATAAGCAGACTTAAGAAGTGTTTTCTGAGAAGTATGGTGTCAGAGTGAACAAAATACCAGTCGGTCTTGATTGTCACTAACACGTGAGCCATCTCTCACTCACAGGAGTGTAAAGGTAGGCATCACTGTACCACTTTACTTTACATGGTGAGTCTTTGCATGGGCCAGACACTAGGCCTTCACCCCTGCTGTCCAAAAAGAATCAACAGTGTCTTCTCCAGGTCTCTCCAGGTGACATCACCATCCCATTTTACTTTCTTCTACCTTCTAATTCTCAAGTACATTCTAACACCCACATCCCAAGTTTCAAGGGATAGAATCATGAAGCTTTCCAGCTTCCAGGTTCCAGAAAAGCATGTTAGAGGTAGATCAGAGTACTTGACAGGAAGACATAGATATACTTGCACAGAAAAGTTCTCCAGGGCTCACACACATCTGTTTCATAGTTATTTCAGGTTACAAATCACATAAGTTTTCCTGTTGACTATTTCTATTTCTAAAAGATCATTGATAAACATGGACAAGAACAAGACACGTTTATTTCAAATATTAAGTGAAAATAAGAAATGAAGTAGTGATTTAAAAAAAAAATCTTTCAGTCATGGTCACCAGAGTGGAAATTATACTCAGCAATACAATAAACTCAGGAGATTTATAGGTTGAACAAACAATAATACACCAACTCATCCAGAGCCAAAAGACCCAAATCCCATTATTTAGATATGTTTTCACCAAGGAGCTTTACAGATTAAACAAGCATCAATAGACTAACAGCTCATGAGTAGCACTACGATAGATTTTAGAGTGAAAACCATAGCAAAATACGACAATTCTCCTGTATTGTCAGTGGCAAGATTGGCCTGTACACAACTAATGGATATAGATTTAATGAAACTTGCTCACATGTTGATAATATATGGACAGATTTTTACAAGGAGGAAAAAATGAGGATCAGAACTAACAGAAAAGAGCCTTTTAGTTACTTTGAAGTTAACCTTGAGTCAGGATTGTGGTAGCTCTAAATATATGGACCCAGAGGAAGCAGCATTTGTAATACACGGAGGAAATGCTATGCCACCTTGAATGTGTAGGACTTACTTAAGCACCATACATTACTTTTTGATTCTTCCTTTTCTAGAAAGAGATCAAGATTTAATTGGCTTAACCATGCTGAGTCGAAGAGGAGGTATGTAGACTATGAAATATTTTCATGACCACAATACTAATAATTATAGAAGTTCCATAAATCAGATCCAGAGCTTTCACTCTAAAGCCAGACATAGATCATTTATGTTCTGGTCTTTTCATGAAGACCATAGTTGTTACATGCCTCAGTTTCTCATTAATATTTCTTGTAATACTGTCCATTTCATGTGATGGTTCTAAGATAATTGGGTAGGTGTTGTTTACTATGTCCCCTCTCAGGCTGATGACATAATTTCATAAGATTAATGCTTTTAAACAATCTACCTTCTAGTTTCTTGACCCATGACAAATAATTAATACTAGTTAATTATGTACCTTATTTGACCTGACTTTCATTGTATCAGTTAAGGCATCAAATAAATTCTATGCCTTACTTTTTATTTCTTCTTTCTCTATGAAAATCTTACCAGC
Source organism: Acomys russatus (assembly GCF_903995435.1). Taxonomy (NCBI): domain Eukaryota; kingdom Metazoa; phylum Chordata; class Mammalia; order Rodentia; family Muridae; genus Acomys; species Acomys russatus. The sequence goes on along the minus strand of NC_067158.1, from coordinate 40,113,106 downwards.
ACTAAACTATACATATTATTTATTTTTTAAAAAGTTACATTAGTTGAAAAGCATAACTTCTCCAGATAGGCTTATATCTTTTTCATATTGGATCAACTGATAGTTTTATTACACTCTCTCTTTCAATGACATACCAGGCTTGAATTTCTTAGGGAAAATCAATGCCATTTAACTTGGACCCTAAGAAGCCATAGTACAGAGAACCCCTATGCACGTGGTCTTAACAAAGCTGAAGTAATTCAGCATCAACATGGCTAATCAGTCAAAAAATTAGCTTGAAAATCAATCAAGTCAGTAAGACCAAAAGTCAGGCAGATAATTGGTAGTTAAGAAAAATATTAAAAGTGTTGAACTCTTTTCCCATTTTTATCTGGATTTGTTGGAGTCTTGTGAAAACTGCCCATGATTAATATACTCAACATTATGGCCAGAGAAGGGACCACTGGCTGTGTATTGATACATTTTTGCAAGATCTGACCTAGCTAAGATGCATTTAAAATCATAAAAGAGGAAGCAGTGTGAATAATCCAGAACAAAAAATGGACTGTGGTTTGTTTCAGAATGAATTATCAAAGAAATACAGCACCAATCCCAATATACAAAGGTCAGAACATCTGTTTTGCAATCCAGCTCTTCCACTTACTTCCTGTGTGAACTTGGGAAATTTGAACTCCTCTTTGCCTTCATTTTCTCCAGCATGAGAGCAATTCTTCCTCCCAGGAGGAAATTGAAGTGTAAAGTGCTCAGAATAATGTCTGAAGTTTGATAAGCTTTCAATCATTAAAAATTATCTTTATGTTCAACATGACTCACTAGACACCAGGGAAATGCAAATCAAAACCACAATGAGCTATTGCCTCACACTGTTGGAATGCTTGATATTAAAAAAAAAAAATGAAGGATGCCAAGATTGACAAGGACATGGAGAAGAGGCAACACTCCTCTATTGTTGATGGGCATGTAAATTGGTCCAGCAACAATGGAAAACCAAATGGAGTTTCTCCCAAAGCCAGAAACGGAGGGTATATACCATAAATTCAATTTCTTGGTATAATTTTAAACGAAATGAAACAGTATACAAAGAATATATCTAGACCTCTGTATCTATGTAACACTGTCCACTATAGGTAAGATATAAAGGTGGTCTAAGTGGAGCTGGCAAGATGGCTCAGAGGGTAGCAGCACTTATTGCTCTTGCAGAGGACCTTGTCTCAATTCCCAGTACCCATGTGCCATCTCACAACATTTTGTAGCTCCAGTTCCAGGGGATCTGACACCCTCTTCTGGCTTCCTCATGCACCAGGCATATATGTGGAACACAAACATAAATGCAGACAAAACACTCATACTCACAAAATAAAAATAAAGAAGACTTTTTAAATGGTGTAAGGGGAGGGTGAGATAAGCAGGAAGAAATTGTTTAAAGGAAACAAAATCCAATTCCTCATGGTGGCATGTATAATCACTCCATTCTGCTCCCTTCTAAATTTCGAGCTGGATTTCTCTAAACTTAGGTCTCTGTCCTTTCCTATTAGCTCCTCAAAAGTTACCTGCCCAGGGTCTTATCTAGATTCCTAGGCTGTTTTACTAGTTGGATCAAGGTACATAAAATTAATATGCAGAGTTTGATATTCCCACAATATAAGAGTAAGTCCATAATGAATCCTTTCCAGATGATGCTATTTTCATTCTAATAGAGGACCCAGTGGCTCCAATTAAAATGACAATTCATGATATTTGTTGTAGACTGTTAAGGAAATGCATTCAAAGTAAAAATTCATTTAAACGTTCTCAAACTGTGTATACTCACACAGAGGTTTGGACCTGATGGGTGCAATTACAGAAACAGGTGGAGAAAGACCCTAAGCTTCCAATGGCAGATATTTTATATGACAGCAAACTACTAGTGAGTTCCCCTAGATACCACAGGCTTTATGTATGTTTGCTCCATTAATTCACACAGAAATTCTGTAGATTAGGTAGCATTAAAAGTCTTATTTATGAAGGAAGAAACTAAGAGTCAGATTATGGGACATTACACTGTTAGTCACCTTGCAAAGACAAAAGCTGAATTCAGGGACAAGCTGGCCATTCCCTTTGCTGTGTTGCTATGCTTTGAAATATTTATTCTCTACAAAGGCCAGGTACTGTGTTCTTAGTTCTATTTCATGCAAAGAATATTTTACTCAAGGTCCCTTAACAAGAAAACTGAAAACAAAATTGAGATTCAAATTCAGTCCTTCCTGTTCCTCAAGGCAGTGCTATCACCACTACACAATGCTGCTTCTATGAAGGTCTTGAAACTCAGTTTGCACCTGCAATTACTCTCACATTCATTCCCTTACAACAAAGTTGCAGTGCATTTTGTACCACAGACAAAATGTAACACATTTGGCCACCCTGCCTCCCAATAACATCCAGCTGTAGTAGGGCCTACCTCCTTGGGAACTTTTCCAGAGTGCCCTTCAACAAAAAACAATTGTATCACCTGCTGGCATTTAGACTGCCTAATGGCCAAGTGAAAAAGCAAAATGTGACTTTACTCAGATGAAGTAATTCTGCCTGCATTCCTCCAGTGTGATTTAATGTGCTGTAATTTTGTATGCAATTAAGGAGCAATTAAAAGCAAGCACAGTAGAGCTCAATTCTCTAAATGTAGCATTGCCCAAGTTCGAGATCTTGATTCCCATTTTATTTGTTTCATGAAGGCTTGGTAAGCAGGCAAGGGCCTTTTTAATTATTTTTCCTGCTTGAATTATCCTTCATAACCTTCTTGCCATTTAAGGGACATATGTTTCTGTGACATTTTTTTTTCTGAGAAAAGGAAAAGCCATTGGGACAAGGTTGCAGGGGAGGAGGATAAAAAGCAATGACAACAGAACAATCTGGAGAGCCCTAGCTTTTCAGACTGATGCCTTCCTCATGAATTCCTCTGCTCTCTAGACAATCCACCGAACCAGCCTTTCAGGGCACCAAGAGGAAAGGCTTAACTAGGACAATCGCCTAGGGAGAAAGGCACCCCTTGTTGGGTGGGTAAAGGACAAGGTGTGCCACACGCATTTCTCCCATGGACGGTAGGTTTTTATACAGAGAATTTAGAAGGAAGAGGCTGGTGGTTTTGACTGGCTCTCTGCCTCCCACCAGCATTGGAATAGCCCATGTCAGACACAAAGCTCACTGTGAGTTAGGTATTTACCATCTGTATTTTATAGTTGGTGAGATCAAAGAGGCAAAATTACTTGCCTAAGGGCACACGGTAGGAGAGGATGCGCAACAGATTCAGGTCTGGCTCTAAACGCTGGGCTCCCTTTGGAGGTCTTCATTCTGACAGTTAACAACATTATTAACAAATACATTTGACTAGGACATGCACTGTCTAACTGCCTGAAATGTGAATGCTTCCGCCCATGTTGAGAGTCTTCTTTCTGCTTGAAGGGACCTAACAGAATGACAGGCCTGGCCCCTGCTGCTTCCTTCCGGGAGCATTCTGCAGGGTAAATGGGAGGACTCATCACTAGCAAGTTGGGTAAGTACCGAGGAAGGTGCTGTTCATGTCCTTCTTTGCTGAGAACCGCCTACTAACAGCATGGTTCTCTCTAATCTCTCTAGTTTGGAGCTTCAAAGTCCTTAATCTATGAGCAAGTTTGGTTTTCTACTTACATCAGTGACACATGAATTACTACACTTTACAAGGCAATTCAGTCTTTCCTTTCCATACTTTTCATTGTCTGCCTTTGATAAAGGCGATCACTTATTATTCTAATTACTATGTGCTTGACTTGATTTGCCTGTCTCATAGGTGTAACTCCAAATGCAGCCCCATCTTTCAGTAGGCTCACAATCTCACAGGAGGAGCCAAATATAGAGGAGACAACATGGTATTCCATTAGGAAGTTATGACTTTGCCTTAGAGGAGTTTGTTTCGTCTGTGCATTTGCAGGGAACTGATGTAGAAGTTACCACATGCAGCTTAACGGTCTGTTGTAGTGTCACAAGTAAGTAACATATACATGACATGAATAATGTCATTAATGTAATAACTTTAAAGCAAAGGTTAATATTTTTATTTATAATCAGCAAAACATAAAAACATTTTTACCTTACAGAGTAAGCTTTCCACATTTTTTTAGATTAAAGAGTAAAATTTAGTTTTTAAAAATTAATGAAACTGATACAATATAAAAGAAAATATAAGTCACCACTTCACCACTGCCTCATCTTTTTTTTTTTTTTTTTTTTGGTCTGATTTTTAAAATATTTATTTATTTATTTATTTACTTACTTACTTATTTATTCACTTTACATCCTGTTCATAGCCCTATCCCTTCCTACCTGCCAGTCATACCTCCCTTATCAAATCACATCAGGACTGACCATGTCTTCTTACCCTGTGGCCTGAAGGAGAAATAACCCTGTTTTTTAGGATCCCAAGTTTGGGATCGAAACGGTCTTGTGAGAGAACAGGTGAGGCTAATCCACTAGAAGACCAACCTCCTCAGGCGGGAGCTTGATTGTTGCCAGCTGAAAAGATCCCCGTGAACAGACTCTGGAAGGAGATATAAATGAGCCCAATCCTGGAGGTAGGGCTTTTTGGAGACTTCAGATAGTTTTTGGCTGTTCATCGCTGCACTTCGAGACAGTCCTAGAGAGAGACTGGAGAGAAGGCTTTGGAGCTCTGGCTCCGGCTGAGGTTCCGGGTTCTGGTTACTCCAGGTTCCAGCAGAAGAAATCCTGGTGAGTATGCCAGGAGAATCGTTCTTCAGAACTGATATCCTTACGGTTTTGTTATTATTTAATCCTCTTTTCCTAGTGTTTTGGTTAGTCAGGTTATAAGTGACATATGCTCGGTTAATACATTTGTAATAAAATATATTGGTTAAAATAATTGAGTATACAGTGGCCTGGCAAGGCAGTCTCAACAGGGGTAAGTAATCAAAAAGCTGGCAAGAGGAGTGCATATCAGAGACAGTCCCTGCTCCCCTTACTAGAGGACCCACATGAAGCCTAAGCTGCCCATGGCTACATCTGTGTAGGTCCAGTCAATGCAAGGTCCTTGGTTGGTGTTTCATCATCAGCAGGCCCCTCTGGGCCCTGTAGTTGGCTCTGTTGGTGTTCTTGTGAGGCTCCTATCACCTCCAAGTCCTTTTCTCCTTCCCTCACTTTTCCACAAGACCCAGTATTGGACTGTGAGTCCCATCATCAGTTTGAAACACTGCTGGGTGGAGCCTCTCAGAGGACAACTCTAAAAGGCTCCTGTCTGCGAGCATATTAGTGTATTGGTAATAGTGTCAGGGGTTGGATCTCTCCCATCAGGTGGGTCTTGGGTTGGACCAGGGCACTGCTTAGACATTCCCTCAATCTCTGCTCTATCTGCTCTATATTTGTTCCTGCACACCCTGTAAGGAGGGTGAAATTTGAGTTGAAGTTTTTGAGGATGAGTTAGTGTTCCGGTCACTCTACTAGACTTGTCTAGTTAGAGGGTGTTCTCTTCCCTCTGCTACTACGCCCCTGCTACTAGGAGTCTCTGCTAGAGTCCCTCTCATGTCTTCCTTGGGAGCCTACCCGGACTTAGGTCTCCAGCTTGTCACAGAAATTCCCTGACCACCGTTTCTCTTTTCTCTACAGGCCTTTTATCGCCCTCACCTCTCCCCAAGCCTGATCTCCACCCTCATATTTCTTTGTTGTTCCTCTCCTATCTTGTTCCCTCTCTTTAACCACTACCTCTGTCTGTTTATTTCCACTTCTGAGTGAGGTTTACTCCTCCTTGTTACTTATCTTCTTTGGATTTGTGCACTGTAGTGAGTTAATCCTGTATTCTATGGCTAAACTGCACTTATATGTAAGTATATAATATGTGTGTCTTTCTGGGTCTGAGTTACCTCAGGATGATCTGTTCTAGTTTTATCCACCTATCTGCAACTTTCATGATTTCTTTGTTTTTAATATATTCCATTGTGTAAATGTATCACAGTTCCTTAATCCATTCTTCGGTTGAGGGACATCTAGGTTGTTTCTAGATTTTGGCTATTATGAAGAGAGTGCTATGAACATAGTTCAGCAAGTGTCCTTTTTGTGTGGTGGAGCATCTTTTGGGTATATACACAGGAGTAGTATAGCTGGGTCTTGAGGTAGAGCTGTTCCCATGTTTCTGAAGAAGCATTAGATTGATTTCCAAAGTACCTTCTCACAATTTAATTACTGAAGAAATGAAAGAAGCTCATTGAGGTCTTACTGGGATACACATAGTTTCTCCAAGAGAATGCTTAAAAATTTAGGAGACAGTGTGTGTGTGTGTGTGTGTGTGTGTGTGTGTGTGTGTGTGTGTGTGTGTTGGAAAACACTATTTCCTTTCCTTTCATGATCAGTATTCTTTAATGTGGCCACTGTAGTTTTCTAAAAAGTAGACACTGTTGAATGGCATGGTTTAAGGGTACTTCCAGTGTTGGAACCCAGGGCACACTCTGATTCTTTTCTTGGAATTTACTAACTGTGGAATTTCAGCTTAAAATATTTTCTCCAGCAACAGTTTCACGACTTAAAGAATCATTGTATTGATTGATGCATACTTTGCATACTTCACAAAGTTGTGGTGAGGTTAACACTTTGCTTGGGTTGTTGCCTATTTTTAAAACATGAGAGTTCTTTTTGTACTGTGTATATGATTCATCACATGTATGTATGGCTAACATTCTCTTCCATTTATTGTTTGATTTTTCCTTTTCTTTGGAAGATCAGTAATTTTAATTTTAATGAACTCTTTCTCATTGACTGAGATTTTTTGTGTCCTGATGTAAGGCCACTAAAATGGTCTCTACATTGTCACTAAAAATATCAGGTACTCTCCACTATATTCATATTCATTCATGTGTATACACCTCAGGGACAGGAATGCAGGGCTTGCCAGTGGGCCAATCTGACTGACCAGCATACTCTGGGGATCCACTGTTTTCTACCTCCTGAATGCTAGTATTATGAGTGGCCCTGCCATACCCACTTGGCTTTTATGTAGGGTGGTGGGGATTCAAATCATGCTCGTGCAGCAAGCACTTGACCTGCAGAACCATCTTCCTTGTTTTCAGAATATGTTTACTGTTTTAAATATTGAGATATATTAGTGGTTACACATATATTAACTGTTTCAGGCTTTCCTTGTTCTTCTGTGATGATCCTGACTTCCGTGTGTAATCTTTCTTTTGCTGGAGCTTCCTCTAGCGTTTCTTGATGTCTCACTCTAGGAATAAGTAAGTCTTTCCATATTTTCTCTATAATGTAGCTTGGTTGACGTCTATGTTTCTCCTTTGGTAGCATTCAGAGTGCCTTCCTGTACCAAAGACATTAGCACTTAGTTTCTGTGCAGGCACCATATTCAATGAAGTATCTAGGTGTTGTCCTCAGAATTAAGGCCTTGCTTTCAGTTTTTGGAGAGCAGCCTATAGATTGGCAACAGCTGTGTTGTTCGGAGGTTCCTATGAAGCCCCTTTGGATAAGAGCTCAGAAGTGACCTTATCTTACTATTAGAAGCTTTATTTGTTAACAGGAGATGTGCTGTTGGGGCTCTCTCTTTTCCCCATTGTTTGAAGTTTTTCATTTAGATTTTATAGATATATGTATATATTTTCAGAAGCTTCTACACCGTTAGTTTTCTATTTTACCCCTCAAATGGTACTTAATTTTTATTGTCTGTCCTTGTATTCTTTCCCTTGCTTGCCTCTTCCATCTCCCTCTCCCACTTGATCATCCAATTTTTCTCCCCCCTTCTCTATTTATAACTATCTATTGTAGTTCCCTTTCTTAGGGAGATCTGTCTGTCTCCCTAGTTCCTTTCTCTATACCTAACCTCTGTGGTTCTGTTATGCCCAGATTTTGAGAGACTCCCTGAACAGGCCACTCAAGAGCTGAGTTGAAATGCAATGACAAGAAAGTCTTTATTGCAGCTTCTAACCTGGGCCACCTCTCCCATGTACTGGCAAAGCAGATGCAGGGAAGAGTCTCAACTGAGAGAGGTTTTAGACAAAGAAATGGGTTTTGCAGTATATGATTGGATGACATTTAGGCAGAAAAGCTGCAAGCAAGAAGTTACAAGCCTTGGTGCTTCATGGTTGCATAATAGGTGTAGGGGCAAGTTGGCCTATAGAAGATTGGTTGAAGCAGTCACAGGGGCATTAGGAACTTTGGCCTGGCTTCTCCTCATTGGTTGTTGCTATGTGCCAGACCACTCACTAGTCAGCTTGGCCAGCAGAGAGTATATTTGGACTTTCCCAAGGTGAGCTTATTGTGTTTCTAGGGAATTTTTTTTTTCTGGAATCTGGGTTCAGGTATTGGCTAGGTTTAACACAAAATGAAGTTTCTTTTTCAAAATGCAGTTTGTCTCGTCCTTTTGGTCTATGGGTTGTAAGCTGATTATCGTTGACTTGACTTAAGAGCTAATATCCACATACAAGTGAATATATACCATCCCTTTCTTTCTTTATCTGTGTTACCTCACTCACAATGATTTTTTTCAACTTCCACCCATTTACCTGTGGATTTCATTGTTTCATTTTTTTAAACATGGGAATAATGTTCCATTGTGTAAATACATTACATTTTCACTATCTTTTCATCTGTTGAGGAATGTCTATGTTGTTTCCAGGTTTTGCTATTATAAATAGAGCAGCAATAAGCATAGTTGACCAGTGTCTCTATAGTAGAGTAAAGCATCCTTTGATATATGCCCGAGTAGTACAGCCAGGTCATAAGGTATACAGATTCCCATCTTCTGGAAGGACCACCACATTGATTTACATAGTAGATGTACAAGTTTGTACTCATACCAGGAATGGGCAAGTGTTTCTCTTATTTCAATTACTCACTAGCATGAGCTATTACTTGTTTTATTGATCTTACATTCTGATGGGCTTAAGATGAAATCTCAAAGTAGCTTTTATTGACATTTCCCTGATGGTTAAGGATGCTGAACATTTCTTTAAGCATTTCTCAGCTATTTGAATTTTTTTGAGAATTCTGTTTAAATGTGTACAACATTTAAAAAATTGGGTTATTTATTTTCTTGATATCTAGTTTGAGTTATTTATATCTTTTGAACACTAACCATCTATCAAATGTGAAACTGATATAAAAAAAATCTTTTCTTATTCTGTAGGCTGCCATTTTTCCCTACTTACAGTGGCCTTTGTGGTACAGAAGTTTTTCAATTTCATAAGAATGAATTTATTAATTGTTAGCATTAGTGGCTGTGCTAATGATGATCTGTTTAGAACGTCTTTTCCTGTGCCAGTGAGTTTAAGCTATTCCCTACTTTCTGTTTTGTTTGGTTTAGTGTATCTCATTTTATGCTGAGATCTTTCATCCTCTTAGATTTTGGTGCTGTGCAGGATGATAAGGGTGTATATGTTTGCATTCTTCAATATGCAGGCACCCAGTTTAAGCATCCATTCACTGAACATGTCCTTTTTGTCCAGTGTGTATTTCTGGCTTCCTTATCAAAACTAAGGTGTCCATAGGTGTGTGCATTTATGCCTGGGTCTTCATTTTGATTCCATTGATGAACATGTTTGTTTTGTAGCAATACCATTCTGTTTTTATTACTATAGCTCCTTAGTAAAACGTGAGTTTAGGATTGTTTCAGCATTTCTGATGGTTTTGTTTTCCTTATGAAGCTACAATGTGTCCTTTTAAGATCTGTGATGAATTGTGTTGGGATTTTGATGGGGATTGCATTGAATCTGTAGTTTGCTGTTGGTAGAAGGGTCATCTTTATTATGTTAATCCTACCAATCCATGAGTATGGAAGAACTTTTCATCGTCTTCTATCTTCTCTAATTTCTTTCTTCAAATTCTTAATGTTTTTAACATAGAACTCTTTCACCTGCTTGGTTAGAGTTGCCCTAAGGTGTTTTTATTATTTGAGGCTATTGTGAATGGTGTTTTCCCTGAATTCTTTCTTACTTTGTCATTTGTATATAGAGGAGCTACTGAATTTTGTGAGTTAATTTTGTATCCAGATAATTTACTGAAAGTGTTCTCAGCTGTGGGATTTCCGGGTGGAATGTTTATGGTAATTTATGTATACTATCATATCATCTACAAATAATGGTACTTTGACTTCTTCCTTTCTAATTTGTATCCCTTTTATCTCCTTTAATTGCCTTATCTCTCTTGTTAAGACTTTAAGTACTATATGAATAGGTATGGAGAGAGTAGACAGCCTTATTGTGCTCCTGATGTTAGTGGGATTGTTCTGAGTTTCTCTCTATTTAGTTTTGTGCTCACTATGGGATTGTTGTAAACTATCATTATTATATTGAAGTATATCCCTTTTATCCCTAATATCTCCAGAAATTTTATCAAGATGGTGTGTTAGATCCTATCTAAGGCCTTTTTTTGCATTGAATGAGATGATCATGTTTTTTTTTCTTTCAGTTTGTTTATGTGGTGGCTTTTGTTTATTGATTTATGTAAGTTGAGCCATCTTTGCATCTCTGCGGTGAAGCCTACTTGGTCATAGTGGGTGATCCTTTTGATGTGCTCTTGGATTGGTTTGAAAGTACTTTATTGAAAAATTTGCATTTATATTCATAAGGAAAATTGGTCTGTAATGTTAGTTCTTTGTTGAAACTTTATGTGGTTTGGGTATCAGGGTAACTGTAGCTTTGTAAAACAAATTGGACAATGTTCCTTCTATTTCTATTTTGTTGAATAACTTGAGGAATATTAACATTAACCTTTTTTTTTAAGTTTGATAGAATTCTGCATTAAAGCTCTCTAACCCTGGGCTTTCTTTGGTTGAGAAGTTTTTTTAATGATTCCTTCTATTTCTCCAGGGTTTAAAGGTCTGTTTAAGTTGCTTATTTTTATCTTGACTTAACTTGGATTGTGTCTTAAAATTTTTTTGTTTTTTCTTTTTTTCCTAGATTTTCCAATTTGGTTGGATACAGGTGTTTAAAATATGTCTCTATGATTCTTTCAATTTCCTCAGTGTCTGTTGTAATTTCCCCCCTTTCACCTTAAATTTTGTTAATTTAACAACTTTTCTCTGTGTCTTCTACTTCATTTAGATATGAGTTACCAATCTTATTGATTTTCTGAAAGCACTAACTTTGCCTCATTGATTCTTTATATTGTTTTTGTTTGCTTGCTTGTTTCTGTTTTATTGATCTTAGCCCTCATTTTTATTATTTCTTGCCATTTACTCCATTTGCATGTGTTTCTTCTTTTTGTTTTAGTCTTTCAGGCATGCTGTTAAACTACTAGTATGAGATCTCTTCAATTTGTTTTCTTGTTGTTCTTTTTTAATGTAAGCACGTAGTGGGATGAATTTGCCTCTTAGAACCACCTTAGTTTTCCCATAACTTTGAGTATTTTGTGTATTTCATTCAATTTTAGGAAGTCTTATTTTTCCTTAATTTTTGTCTTGACCAACTTTTCATTCACTAGAGAGTTATTCAGTTTCCATGAGTTGGTAAGTTTTCTGTTGTTCTAGATTTGATCTGTCTTAGTCAGATAGAATGCTGGGTGTTATTTCTATTTTCTTGTATCTGTTGAGACTTGACTTTTGTTGAGTATGTGGTTTATTTTGAAGAAGTTGATGAAATGCAGAGGAGAAGGTATATTTTTTTTTTGTTTTTTGGGGAAATATTCTGTAAATATTTGTTAAGTACATTTGGTTTATAACTTCAGTTAGATCCATCATTCTTTTGTTTAGTTTTTGTCTGGATTACCTACCTGTTTGTTGGCAAGAGTAGGGTATTGGCATCTCACATTATTAGTGTGTGTGGCTCAATATGTGATTTAAGATGTATTAAAGTATTTCTTCTGCATACTTTGGTACCCTTCTGTTTGAAGCATAGATGTTAAGAATTGAAACTTAATCTTCATGGAATTTTCTTTTGATGAGGATGTAGTGTCCTTCTCTATCTTTTCTGATTAGTTTTATTTTGTCAGATATTAAAATGGCTACACTAGCTTGGTTCTTACCTCCATTGGCTTGAAATATCTTTTTTCGTCCTTTTACCATGAGATGGTGTCTATCCTTGATATTAACATGTGTATCTTAGGTGCAGCACAAGGATGGATCCCGTTTTCACATCCATTCTGTTTGTTTGCGTCCTTTTTTATGGAGATATTGAAGTTGAAGGATATCAATGAGCAGTATTTGTCAATTCTTGTTATTTTGCCATTGTGGTGTGTGTATTTTTACGTGTGTTTACCCTTTTGATTTGCTGAGCTAAGATTATTTAATCCTTATATGACTAACCTGTTTAGGTTGGGGTTTTCTTTCTCATGCCTTTGATGGAACTAGATTTGTAGAGAGATATTGTTTAGATTTGGTTTTGTCATGAAATGTCTTATTTTCTCTAAATGTAGGAAGGGTAAGTTTTGCTAGGTATAGTACTTGGACTGGGTTTTTTTTCCTTCGTCTCTTAGAGCCTGTAGCACACTTGTCCAGGCCCTTTTGACTTTTGAAGTTTTTATTGAGAAGACAGGTACAATTATAATAGGTCTGTCTTTGTATGTTACTTTGTCCCTTGCAGCTTTTAATATTCTTTCTTAGTGTTTTGATTATATATGGAGGGAAATTTCTCTTGTGGTTGATGTATTTGGTGTTCTGTATACTTCTTGCAGTTTGATGGCCATGCCCTTCTTTTGGCTAGGAAAGATGTCTTTTTTGATTTTTTTGTTGAAAATATTTCCTAGGCCTTTGACCTGTGTTTCTTCTTCTTCCTCTATTCTGATTATTCTTATATTTGGTCCTTAAATAGTGTCCCAGATATCTTACCAAGTGCTTTTTTTTTGTTGTTGTTGTTGTTTTTTGTTTGTTTTGTTTTTAGATTTAACATTTCCTTTGATTGGGGTGTTTGTTTCTATTGTGTATAATATTTTCTCTTCCTTATATTCTATTTTGTTGGTGAAGCTTGCCTCTGAGTTTTCTATTTAAGTTGTTAAAGTGTTAATAACTGTTTTAAAAATGAAAATCCGAAATCATTCAATAATACCAATAAAGACTCAGGATCCACATGCTGGTGTGAAAACCTGCTAGCTCAGAAGGCAGACAAAACACCCAGCTGAACTTCTTACTCAGCTCATGTCCCAGAGGAACCACTAAAAGGCCCAAAGTTCAAAGACAAAAGCTTGCTAGCTCAGCCAGCAGCCCAGGAGGAAAAGCCAAAACACTGAAAGCCAAAGAACTTGCTACCTCAAAGCTCAAAAGCCCCTTCTTCTACATGCTGCCTTAAATACCCTTCAACTCAAAGTCCTGCCAACTCTTTAATCGCTGTCAGCTGGTTTCTTGTTCTGCCTCTTGACCTAGGATTAACTTTATTAAGTCAGTGTACAGAAAGCTCTTGGATTAAAGGTGTGTTCTAGGGCTACATGAACCACACCATGATCACCTGTTCACAATAAAAAGGAAGTTCTTTGATTAAAAGTGTATGTTGAAGCTCAACCACACCAAACAAAAAACAGAGTTTTACAGTTCACAATCGCAGGGTTCACAATGCAATTGAATATCTTGAAACATTTAATTTTTGTATTTACCTCAGATTGGGTTTCTATTGCTACTTTCAGGTCTTGAACTGTTTTATTGACTTCCTTCCATTATTTGTGCTATCATAGATTTCTTTAATGGATTTATTTATTTCCTCTTTAAGGACCGTAAATGGATCACTGTCAGCTCAGGACCCCCAAGACCAACTTCTCAGCACAAAGTAGATTTATTTGCCCCAGAGGGACAAAGGGCATGAAATAAAAGACCAAGACAGGAGATAGTGGATTATGGACAAGGGGAAGGGATCAAGGGAGCAGGAGATACATTATTTGTCAGGGGAGGGGTGAGGTTAAGGGACTGTCTGGATACAGAGGAAGCAGATGTGGCCTGTAAGACAATGTTGTTTATAAAGGTAAAGGGGAAAACCCTGCGTTAAGATAAAGTCTTTAATTTTATTTGGGCATGTCAGTTAGGTGAGACAAAGGGGACTTTTGATTGCTGGACTTTAATAATTTAATAGCTGAAGTTTGGTAGTCAGCTTCAGCATAGGGAAGTGGCCAACTAAGGAAATATAGACCTTGGTAGCTATCTTTAGGAATGAAATATAATAGTTTAGCAAAGCAGAGGGAGTGGGGGAGAAGGGCAAGGTGTGCCAGAGCCTTGTTTGACATACTCGGGATGGCTAGCATCCCTTCAGAGCACTATCATATTCATAAAGGCTATTTGAAGGCCTTGTCTTGTGCTTCAGCTATGTTGCAATTTTCAGGACCTACTGTGGTAGGGTTGCTATCTCAAGTAGAGACTATTGTTCTGGTTAGTATTCATTGTGTTGTTATACTTGCATCTAAGCATCTGTTTTTGGGCTGATTATAATTCTATAATCAGCTGATAACTGTTTTTGTCTTTTTGGTTGGATCTTTTGTCCTTTGGTTTCTGCTACCCTCTCTGGTTCTTAGGAGGATATAGTAACTGTGCATTACCTCTTTGAAAATCTTCTGAGACCCTGAAAGGTGTTACCACTGGGTGTTCTGGATAAAATATGCTCCTAGGTATTGGGAGCTGATACTTAAAAATGGGGATGGGCTAGGAAGGGCTGGCTGAGGGAATTCATAAGATGGAGGATGGCAGGCTGTTCCACAAGGATCTAATTAGTCCCCTGGAGATGGAGGAAGAAAGAAAGGAAGGCCACAGCAGTAGGCTTCTACAGAGCTGTTGGTGAGATGTGGGGTGGGATGCCTGGAGCTTGCCTACCTCCTTTGCTTGCCTACTTGCCTCTTGGGTAAGCTTGGCTTGTGGGTTCCCAGGAAGTGCCTGCTACAGTTGAGGGACAGCATAACAGGACAAGTTGGGAAGAAGATTGGAAGGAAAGATCTGTGTAATCTGCTGGAGATGGGGACAGATGGCAGCAGGTGGTGTGCTATAGAGTTAGGTTGAGATGTAGATGTGAGAATTAGATTTATTGCGTGGAAGGAGAGGTGAAGATCTGTCGTTTAGTCTACCTCCTCCTCTGACTAGAGTGGCCTGAAGGCTTCCAAGGAATGTGGTTGGAGTTGGGAATTGGAAGAAAATAATGAGTGGGCGGAAGGAAATTTGGAGGAGAAGATCTGTGTGATCTCCTGGAAATGGATATGTGTGGGAGAAGTGAGGCCACAGAAGAGAGGAGATCTGCTTCAGAGCTGGTGGTGAGATTGGGGGGTTGGATTTGGAGGAGAGGAGAAGACTTGCAGTTAGCCCATCAGCTTCCCTGGCCAGAATCTACATATGTATACTTAAACACACAAAGGATATATAATACACAGAAGTATAGATCATTAAAGGTTATGAGTAATAAAAGTATGTTGTGGACCACTCATTTCAAGAGCTGATATATTGTCTTGAACATTGAAATAGTCCTAGGTGCTCAATAAATGCATGAAGTATTTATTCACAAAATAAAATTATGTTAATCTCCAAACCAAGTGATCATTATAGACTCTGCTTAGCAAGAGGTATTAAGGCATCTTTTTTGAACTCTCCAAATGTCTATAATCCATTCCTCTTCCCAGGTGAAAATGTGGGCTTTAAGGACCATTGAAAGCTGATGGAGTTACCTAGGTAACCCATTAAGGAAAACACAAGGGAATTAAAATCTGACTTTCAGTATTTCCTTTCCTGCATGCCTTTTGAAATGAGGTAAAAGTACAACATCAAAGCTCCCACTTATGAAGCAGATCAAACAGAACCCATGACTCGATTCTAATACATCAAACTATCACCCTCCGATCCTAGTCATCTTTTTCTCGAGCCTCTGGCTATTTTTGGAACCACCTGTCAACAACGGCCAAATGAGGCCAGAGTTCTAAGAACGTAAATGGGATGACACACCTGCAAGTACTTAAGAAGTTTTTAGACATACTTTTTTGAAGTTTTTAAGAATGAGTCAGAAAACATGACAGCAATGAGGTCTTAGCTGCACTATCTACTGAAGAGAAGATGAAGATGATGGGTAGCATCTGATACTTGTCTCTCTCTAGGGTTCTAAGTTGCTATTTAAAACATACACTGCATGAGATTGTCAAATTTTTAAATTAATCATTAAAAAAAAATCAAATCCAAGCATTAGAACAGGGAATACTGGTCCTTAATTCACATTTACACATTTAAGCAAATATACTTAAACTTCCATAACAAAAGAGAAAAAATAAAAAAAGATGTCACGTTATAAAATCCCCAAATGTCACAGTGGGCAGTGGGCGGTACTCCTAGCCATGCAGATGTGTGATTGACATGCAATATTCCTTTCACTCAGGCAAATGGGCATCTGGATAAGAGTACTCTCAGGATGAGATTTTTTAAAAACCTTATCTTATTAATATTACTTATTATTTTTATTTTGTTTATTACTTTTTTCTTTCTTTCTTTCTTTCTTTTTTTTTTTTTTTTTACCATATATGTCCTTTGGGTATATATCATAGCTTCCAACTTAGGGATTTTATGGGATTCCTTAGTATGTAAACAAGGGGATCTCTGTTTCCTATGCCTTTTCTTATGTCCTTACTCTTTCCCTTGTTTTGACCTATTCCAATGTGCTGGTTTTTGTTTCATCTTATTATATTTTATTCTATTATTATTCCTGTTGCCCCTTTATAGTTCATTCAATTCTATTTGAATGGTTGCATAATATTCTAAAATATGTACATATCACATTTAATGTATTTGTTCCCTTGCTGGCAGATGTTCAGCTGCTTCCACTTTTAGGCTGTTATGAATTTTACTGATATAAATAAACATTCATGTTCAAGTCATTGTATCTGTATATAAGTTCATATTTTTCTTGCCTAGATAACTGTATTGGGGTGCATGTCAGCTGCTATATTAAAGACTACTTTGAATTGTTTTCCAGAGGCATTGCACCATTGCATATTTCTGCCTTGGATCTTTATTTTATTATTATTATTATTATTATTATTATTATTATTATTATTATTATCGTCGTCGTCATCATCATCATCATCGTCATCATCATCATCATTATTACTATTTTGGTTTTTGGACCCAAGGTTTCTCTGTGTATCCTTGGCTGCCCTGAACTCACTTTGTAGACCAGGCTAGCCTCGAACTCACAGAGATCCACCTGTCTCTGTTTCACTGAGTGCTGGGATTACAGGTGTCTGCCATTATGCCAGGCTCATAAAATTATTTTAATTAACTCATGTCAGTTTAATTTATTGTCGATGGCATATCTCTGTGACCTCTAAGTAGGCTTTGGAAGTAGATAGATATTGGGAAAGGTAATGATTATTCTCTTGCCTTCTCTCTGATATATACCTTTCACTCTATGTTAAATCTTAGTGCAGTGTTAAACTTTTGAATTTATAGTAAAATGATAAGGGAATAATGATCTGTTTATCTTATTTTTGATCTAACAGCAATATCGTTAGTGAGTCATTATTTAGTTTAAGAACTTTTCATCACAGCAAAAATATCAGTTTTGGAAAATGTTCCCAGAGAAGTTTTTCTCATTATTTCACAGTTGCATGAAACATTTGAGAACAGTCTTTTGGTATCTATCTCCATCATTTTTTTTTAACATATCCATTTAATTAAAATCACAGAATGAACACTTTTTTGAGTACATAAAATTACAAATTTTTTGTTAGTGTTCCATTCATAATTTTGTTATAAATATTCACAATTGATATGAATCTTCATTTCCCAGGATTTCAGATCAACATCGATACATCTTTGTGAAAAATCGATATGGAGTCTTTCTGTTTGACCTCATGTTGTTGAGTAATTTCTACTCTGTTGAAGCTGTGGTTTGAATATGTGATGGTCCCATCACATCAACTACTTAGGGTCTTGGAAATTAATTCCCCAAAACATTTCTGAACTCACTTCATGATGTTTGACCTGCTGAGAGTGCCTATTCTAAAATCTTTAACTTAGTAAAAAAAACTAAGTTTACTTTGTTTTCCCACCCATCCTTTTTATTTATACAGCTGACAAAGTTTTATAATTTTTGTACCTGGGTTTTGAGTCACTTCCTGTCTCTAGATTTCCATACTTTCCATTTTGTGTACTAACTCTGATTGTTTACTTTTAATTTATAAGATTATTTTGTAATGCCATGAAAAATGCCATAAAATGTTTAAAAAGCAGCAACAAACCAGGTGTGCATAGCTGTCTTGATCGCTGGGTTTCATTATGTTTCATTAATCTATATGTTTGTTTGCCTTATTCCAGTCTCTTGCTGTCCCTTTCATTATCACTCTGCAGTATAGCATGGGATTAGGAAATATGATTTCTTTGTGTTCTTTCTGCTTTGAATTGCTTCTACTACCTGTATAGTTTTTGTGCATGTATATAAATTTTACGATTTTTTTCTAGTTTTGTGATGAATGTCCCTGAAATTTTGGTAAGAGATTGCATTGATTCTATTAATTACTTTGGCCATAAAGCCAATCTCACAGCATTCACTCTGCAAATCTAAAAGCACAGAAGAGCTTTCCACTGTCTAGTGTTTTCTTCAATTTTTCTTTCTGTGTTTTAAAGTGTTCTTTATAGAGGCGTTTTACCTCCTTAGTTTGGTTCATTACTAAATATGTTTGAGGCTATTATGAATGAGATATTTTTCCTAACTTATTTATATGTAAGGTCATTACTGGAGTATATAAAAATACTGATTTTTTTCTTGTGAATATGTTATGTTAGAAACACAGATGAACACATTTGTATTTTTCTACATCAGAATTTATTGAACAACAATAAATTGGCAAGATTCCACAGTTTCAGTGACAGCAATTTGACATACAATATACCAACCTTGACTGGTTGAGACAAATTAAGGTATTTTTATTACAATATTAATTACTAATATTAACTCTCACAGGATTCAATTACTCTATATAGTATTCATTTTGTGCATCTATTGTACTGCTTTTGTGTGTTAATTTGACACAAGCTAGAGTCATTACAGAGAAAGGAGCCTCAGTTGAGGAAATGCCTCCATAAGATCCAGTTGTATGGCATTTTCTCAATTAGTGATCAGTGGGGCAGGGTGCAGCCTAATGTGGGTGGTGCCATTCCTGGGTTAGTGTCCTGGATGCTATAAGAAGGAAAACTGATAAAGCCAGGGGAAGCAAGCCAGTAAGTAGCACCATCCATATCCTTTCATCAGCTCCTGCTTCCCAGGTTCCTGTCCAGGCTTCTTTTGGTGATGAAGAACAAAGTGGAAATTTAAGCTGAGTAAACCCTTTCCTTCCCAGTTTGGCCACTTGGTCATGGTGTTTTATTTTAACAATAGAAATATCTATCTATCTATCTATCTATCTATCTATCTATCTATCTATCTATCTGTTGCAGAATGAATACAAGTTGAAGAAGAAGAAACAGAGTCCACAGAGGTATCAGAAGTGAGCTGAAAGAAAGCCTGTATTGCTAAGATAATGAATCAGACCAATAACAGGATAGAGCTGTTGGAGTCAGTGTTTGAGAGCAAAGCACATAATTCACCTCCAAGATGAAAGCCTGGACAGGGTCAGAGAAGAGGAAGAAGTGGGCTCAGGTCTAGCTCTAGAGTGGTAAACAGACAGGCAGTTGAGTAGGCCATGTCCACAGCAATGGATCAATCTGAACCTAAGCTCTAGAGATAGTTGGTAAATGTTCTGTTTATCAGTCTTGGTATCACCAGGTATCGGATGATAATACGAAACCATTCATTCACAGTTTTAGGGGGTTATGTCACTTTAAGATGCCTACATGAGGGAGTTACACTCTTTCTGTGGTCTGGCATATTTAGTAAGTACTTCGGTCTTGCTACCCTGGTATGATTATACACACACGCACCTGTATTGTCTTATTTCTCCATGATAAATTTACAACATAGCTGCCCCCCCCCCCCAGGAATAAGAATCCATCAGTTTAGGATAGATATTGAATCTCATTCGGAAATCTAGACCCAACCAGACAGTAAAAACACTTCAAACGAGACGAATGCAGATGAATGTAACATGTATAGAACTCATTATTCTCATGATTGTCACATGGTTCTCTCTGCTGCATGTAGTTTGTTTTATACATGTGTAATAAAATAAAAGTATTAAAAAAAAGAAAAAAGAAACTTCAAAAATCTCATTTTACAGAAAAAATTAAAGATCTTACTACATATACAATACTTTTGCTTATGTTTTCAGACTTGAATCACTAGTGTACTACATGATAATATGTCAATAAATAAAAGAACGAGTTTAAAGGTATTCTGGCCAACGTTTAAAGCACACAAACTAAGAATCATGCAAGAAATATGGCTGTATTTATTTTGTCTTTTACATTCGCAATCCATATTATGATAAATGATTACATTTATCTATACCGGCATAGCAATGAAACTTTTGGAAATAAACATTCTGAATGTTAAAAAAAATAAAAAAGAATCCGCCAGTCTGTAAGGGATGGGATACTGAGAGCAGTCATCCTTCTCCTTCAAAATGGAGTTAAAAGATGCCCGTAAAACAGAGTCCCCTAGGGTGAAGCAAAATGCTAAAACAAACAAACATTGTTTCATATAATAGGGAGTAACTTAGTGGAGGGCATACCCCAGTCTCAGCACCTATGTCCTGTAACTTTTCCGAGTGTTTTCGTCATATCCAAACTTTTCTGGTGAAGACTATGGGGCCTTTTCATTATACAGCTACTTGTCTGCAAAGAGGGATTATGTAATGTTGGCAGCAGCTACAACAAATGGATGCTTAAGAAGCATATAGACGCTCTGTCTTCACCAAGTTAATGGTCCAGAGGGAACCGAGATCATCAACAAGTGGCAATGAAGTGTAGTGAGGAATGGAACGGATAGAAGGCAGGCGCTGTGTGAGCACACCGAGAGACCAGATTCTAGGTCAGGGGAGGCCTCACTGCCTTCTGATTTTTGTTTTTACCATTATTTTCTCATAATAGAAGTTAGAAGTAGTCTCAAGCTCCTTGACGGCCATTGCAGCCCATTCTAAAATGATGCAAAATTAAGTTCCATTTCTAATCCACAGATGGTTAGAATTAATGACCTAAGCCAGTTGGTGTGACAGAAAGAAAGAAATGAACGATTTACAAATACTCTATGTAGACACAAGCAGATGCTTGAGCAGAAATAAAAGTAAATACAGCAGTTGTGAATTTGTAGTTTTAAGGAGATTAACTAAAAACCTGGAATTGAAAATAACCATGTGAAGCTTTGTCCAAATATGGCGAGAGGCAGTTGATTTAATGAATCAAGTTGGGTTGGTTGTGTGGGCAGAATAAAAAAGAGAGCACAACAGAAGCACCACATCCCCTCTCTACACAGACTCACCGCACCACATCCCGTCTCTACATGGACTCACTGCAGCTGCTGAAGTCAAGCTATCAAGACGTTAAGAAGCAGGCAACCCATTATCTGATGGAAGAAATAGGGCACATCAGTGGAGCGATCAATCAGATGTGAAGCAAAAACATATTTCAAAGGTGCACCAGAAATAAAACAAACAAATTCCAGCCATATAACCACATTGCAAAACTGAATATTTTTAATTAATCAGACCTGTAGTTGAGTGCAAACCCTAACTACCCTATCTGCCACCTTCTGAATGGAGATGTAGAAAGAGAAAAGCAACTAAGGGAGCTAGGAAGTGCAGTATCACTTTACTATTTATAGAGCTGATTTGGAGGCATCAATATAGGTGGAGTCTTTCACTATAGACTTTGGGACTTATATGGAATGGATAGGTAAGCACGTTTGTGCAGAGTGTCTCCTTACATGGATTAAAAAGCCTAAACCACATAGCCTAGGGATGGGTGAAGCCAGCAAGCCAGGGGCAAATCTTTGCTTCCCAACAAGATATAAATGCAGAAATTTTGTTCCTGTGGAAGTGTGAAGGGATGAATACAACACCCCAATTAATTCAGCGCTAGGATGTGTCCTTCCTCCTGTTATGGGAGGCACAGGTATACACGTGGGCTTATTCTCCTATGCTTCTCTAAGAAGAGACGGGAGTGGGGAAGGATTCTTTATTGTATGAGTTGCTTCCAAGATTGTGAGAAAACACATAAGCATATTGGATAGAAGTATATAATATGGAAGTGTGAGAATGGAAAGCCATTGACACTTTGAGGACTTCTCAACTGAATGAGATTAGGAGTGTCTTTAACAGCTATGTCTTCTAGATGTCCCACAGTCATCCTGTGTTCTTTAATTTTTTTTCCTTTTTTTAAAATTAATTTATTCTTGTTACATCTCAATGTTTATCCCATCCCTTGTATCCTCCCATTCCCCTCCCCCATTTTCCCATTATTCCCCTCCCCTATGACTGTTCCTGAGGGGGATAACATTCCCCTATATATTCTCATAGGGTATCAAGTCTCTTCTTGGCTACTTGCTGTCCTTCCTCTGAGTGCCACCAGGTCTCCCCCTCCAGGGGACATGGTCAAATGTGAGGCACCAGAGTACGTGAGAAAGTTGTATCACACTCTCCACTCAACTGTGGAGGATATTCTGACCATTGGCTAGATCTGGGAAGGGGTTTAAAGTTTACCTCCTGTATTGTCCTTGGCTGGTGCCTTAGTTTGAGCGGGACCCCTGGGCCCAAATCTGCCTATCATATTGTTCTACTTATAGATTTCTAGGACCATCTGTATCCTTTTATTTTGCTAATCTCCCATGCATCTCTCATTTAGAGTCCCAATAGGATGCCTTCCCCTCTGTCCCAGTTTCCTGGTAAGTGAAGGCTTTCGTGGGACATGCCCCTTGGGCTAGCATGCAGATATAAGTGAGTATATACCATTTGATTCTTTCTGCTTCTGGGTTAACTCACTCATTATGATCATTTCTAGCTCAATCCATTTATCCACAAATTTCGGGAATTCCTTGTTTTTAATAGCTGAGTAGTATTCCATAGTGTATATGTACCACAGTTTCTTTATCCACTCTTCTACTGAGGGACACTTAGGCTGTTTCCATGTTCTGGCTATTATGAATAAAGCTGCTATGAACATGGTTGAGCAAATTTTCTTGTTGTGTGCTGGAGCATCTTCTGGGTATATTCCAAGGAGTGGAATAGCTGGGTCTTGAGGAAGCCCTATTCCCATTTTTCTGAGATAGCACCAGATAGATTTCCAAAGTGGCTGTACTAGTTTGCATTCCCACCAGCAATGAAGGAGTGTTCCTCTCTCCCCACATCCTCGCCAGCATGTGGTGTCGCTTGAATTTTTGATCTTAGCCATTCTGATGGGTGTAAGATGGAATCTCAGAGTTGTTTTGATTTGCATTTCCCTGATGACTAAGGAGGTTGAGCATTTCTTTAAGTGTTTCTCAGCCATTTGATACTCCTCTGTTGAGAATTCTCTGTTTAGTTCCAAGCCCCATTTCTCAATTGGGTTATTCAGTTTGGTGGTGTTTAATTTCTTGAGTTCTTTATATATTTTGGATATTAGACCTTTGTCAGATGTAGGGTTGGTGAAGATTTTTTCCCAGTCTGTAGGCTGTCGCTTTGTTCTCTTGACAGTGTCTCCTGCCTTACAGAAGCTTCTCAGCCTCATGAGGTCCCATTTATTAATGGTTGACATTAAGGCCTG
This sequence comes from Acomys russatus, assembly GCF_903995435.1. Classification (NCBI taxonomy): domain Eukaryota; kingdom Metazoa; phylum Chordata; class Mammalia; order Rodentia; family Muridae; genus Acomys; species Acomys russatus. The sequence continues at coordinate 40,089,540 of NC_067158.1, read as the reverse complement.
GGCCGTTGGTGTTCTGTTCAGGAAGTTGTCTCCTGTGCCAATATGTTCCAGGCTCTTTCCCACTTTTTCTTCTAAGTGGCTTAGTGTCTCTGGTTTATGTTGAGGTCTTTAATCCACTTGGATTTGAGTTTTGTGCAAGGTGACAAATATGGGTCCAGTTTCATTTTTTTACACATAGACCTCCAGTTAGACCAGCACCATTTGTTGAAGATGCTATCCTTTTTCCATTGAATGGATTTGGCTTCTTTGTCAAAAATTAAGTGACCATATGTGTGTGGATTCATATCTGGGTCTTCGATTCGATTCCACTGATCAACTAGCCTGTTGCTGTGCCAGTACCATGCTGTTTTAATTACTATTGCTTTATAGTACAATTTGAGATCAGGTATGGAGATTCCTCCGGAGCACCATTTATTGTACAAGATTGTTTTAGCTATTCTGGGTTTTTTGTTTTTCCATATGAAGTTCAGAATTGAACTTTCAATGTCTTTAAAAAATTGTGTAGGTATTTTGATAGGGGTTGCATTGAATCTGTAGATTGCTTTTGGTAGCATGGCCATTTTTACTATGTTAATTCTCCCGATCCATGAGCAAGGAAGATCATGCCATCTTCTCAGGTCATCTTCAATCTCTTTCTTCAGAGTTTTGAAATTTTTTTCATACAAGTCCTTCACTTGCTTAGTTAGGGTAACTCCTAGATATTTTATATTGCTTGTGGCTAATGTGAAGGGTGTGGTTTTCCTAATTTCTTCCTCTGCAAGCTTGTCATTTGTGTATAGGAAGGCTACAGACTTTTTGAGTTTATTTTGTATCCAGCCAATTTGCTGAAGGTGTTTATCAGCTTTAGGAGTTCTCTGGTGGAGTTTTGAGGGTCACTTATGTACACTATCATATCATCTGCAAAGAGGGATAATTTGACTTCCTCATTTCCCATTTGGATACCCTTGATCTCCTTTTGTTGTCTTATTGCTCTGGCTAGAACTTCGAGTACTATATTGAAGAGATATGGAGAGAGTGGGCAGCCTTGCCTTGTTCCCGATTTTAGAGAAATTTCCTTGAGTATCTCACCATTTACTTTGATTTTGGCTATTGGCTTGCTGTATATAGCCTTTATTATGTTGAGGAAAGTGCCTTGTATCCCCGATCTCTCTAAAACTTTAAACATGAATGGGTGTTGAATTTTATCAAATGCTTTCTCTGCATCCAAGGAGATGATCATGTGGTTTTTTATTTTCAGTTTGTTTATATGGTGGATTACATTGATGGATTTCCGTATATTAAACCATCCCTGCATGCCTGGAATGAAGCCTACTTGGTCATGATGAATGATATCTTTGATGTGCCCCTGTATTCGTTTTGCAAGTATTTTATTTAATATTTTTGCATCTATGTTCATAAGAGAAATTGGTCTGAAATTCTCTTTCTTTGTTGAATCTTTGTGAGGTTTAGGTATCAATGAGACTATGGCCTCATAGAATGAATTTGGTAATTTTCCATCCATTTCTATCTTTTGGAGTAGCTTGAAGAGTATCGGTATTAACTCGCCCTTGAAGGTCTGGTAGAATTCTGCACTGAAACCATCTGGCCCTGGGCTTTTTTTGGTTGGGAGACCATCGATGATTGCTTCTATTTCTGTAGGGGAAATGGGACTATTTAGCTTGTTTATCTGTTCTTCATTCAACTTTGGCAATGGAAATTGTTCAAGAAAATCATCCATTTCCCTTAGATTTTCAAATTTTGTGGCATATATGCCTTCAAAGTAGGATCTTATGATTCTTTGAATTTCTTCAGTGTCTGTTGTTATGTCTCCCTTTTCATTTCTGATTTTGTTGATTTCAATACTGTCTCTCTGCCTTTTAGTTAGTTTGGCTAATGGTCTGTCTATCTTGTTGATTTTCTCAAAGAACCAGCTTTTGGTTTTGTTGATTCTTTGGACTGTTTCTTAGTTTCTAATTTGTTAATTTCAGCCCTGAGTTTGATTATTTCCAGGCATCTACTCCTCTTGGGTGTTTCTGCTTCTTTTTTTTCTAGGGCTTCCAGTTGTGTTGTTAAGATGCTTATGTGCGATGTTTCCAATTCTTTTTAAAGGCACTTAGTGCTATGAATTTCCCTCTTAGCACTGCTTTCAATGTATCCCACAAATTTTGGGTATGTTGTTTCTTCATTTTCATTGAATTTCAGAAACTCCTTGATTTCTTTCTTTATTCTCCCTGACCCAGGTGTCATTTAGCAGAGAGTTGTTTCGTTTCCACGTATGTGTAGGCTTTTTGTTATTTCTGTTGTTGTTGAATTGCAGCCTAAGAGCATGGTGATCTGATAGGATACAAGGTATTATTTCAATCCTCTTGTATCTATTGAGGCTTGCTTTGTGACCTACGATGTGATCAATTTTGGAGAAGGTTCCATGGGGTGCAGAGAAAAAGGTGTATCTTTCTTGTTTGGGTGAAAGGTTCTATAGATATCTGTTAGATCCATTTGACCCATGGCATTGGGTAATGATGTTATTTCTCGGCTTAGTTTCTGTTTCAATACTTATCCTTCAGTGAGAGTGGGTGTTGAAGTCTCCCACTATTATTGTGTGGGGATCGATGTGTGGTGTAAGCTTTTTTAGGAGATCTTTTCAAATGTGGGTGCCCTTGTATGGGGACATAGATGTTCATAATTGTGATGTCATCTTGGTTGACTTTACCTTTGATGAGTATGAGTGTCCTTCCTCATCCCTTTTGATTAATTTTGGTTGAAAGTCTATTTTGTTTTGATACTAAAATGGCTACACACCTGCTTGCTTCTTGTGACCATTTGCTTGGTATATTTTTTTCCAACCTTTTAACCCTGAGGTAATGCCTTTATTATGGTGAGATGTGTTTCTTGGATGCAGAAGAATGTTGGATCTTGTTTATGTACCCATTCAGTTAGTCTGTGTCTTTTATTGGAGAATTGAGGCCATTGATGTTGAGAGATATTAATGACCAGGGACTGTTAAGAGTCTTAATTTTGATGTTGTTTCCAGTCGAGCGTTTGTGTAGTTGTTGTTTTTGCCATGGGATAGTTATCTATTTCCTGGGTAGTTTTGTTTGTAGCTTGACCCTTGGGATGGAGTTTTTCCTTCTAGTACCTTCTGTAAAGCTGGGTTTCTGGATAGGTACTGTTTGAATTTGTTTTGTCATGAATATTTTGTTTTCTCCATCAATGGTTATTGATAATTTTGCTGGGTAAAGTAGTCTGGCCGGGCATCTGTGGTCTCTTAGGGTTTTGCAGGATCTCTGTCCAGGCCCTTCTGGCTTTATGGTCTCTGCTGAGAAGTCGGGTGTAATTCTGATAGGTTTACCATTAAATGTTATTTGGCCCTTTCCCTTGCAGCTTTTAATATTTTCTTTGTTCTGCATGTTTTGTGTTTTTGATTATTATGTGGTGGGCAGTTTTTTCTTTCTGGTCAATTCTATTTGGTGTTCTGTAGGCCTCTTGTATGTTTATAGGCATTTCTTTCTTTAGATTGGGGAAATTTCTTTTTATGATTTGTTGAGAATAGTTTTCTGGGCCCTGGAGTCTGATATCTTCTTTTCTTCAATGCCTATTATCCTCAGATTTCTTCTTTTCATGGTGTCTTTATTTCTTGGATGTTTGTGTCAGGAGTTTTCCAGATTTGGCATTTTCTTAATGGTTGATTCAATATCTGTGATTGTATCTTCTAGCCCTGAGATTCGTTCTTCCATCTCTTGGATTCTGTTAGAAAAGCTCACCTCTGTGTTGCTCGCCTTCTTCTCTGAGGTCTCACGTCTCGTTTTTTCTCTTCTGTCTGTGTGTTTATCATTGAATCCATTTTCATTTCAGATCTTGAACTGATTTTTTGATTTCTTTCATCTGATTTTTTGTATATTCCTGAGTTCTTCTTCCATTGCCTCTTTATAGGTCTTCAGAGCTTGAACCGTTTTCTTTATTTCTTTCATCTGTTGTTTGCATTTTCCTGCAATTTTTCCACTTCCACTCTATGTGCTTCTTTTATGTCTCTCACCTATTTTGCTACGTATTCCTGCATTTGAGTACAAATTTTATTTGTTTCCTTCATTATCATCCTCATTACCAAGGATTTGAGGTCATTTTCTTGTATTTCCGTTGTATTTGAGTTCTGGGTTGTTTTTCTTTGGGATAGCTGGAAACTGAGATGCCATGTTGTTTTGGGGTTTTTTGCGTATGCTTTTTCGTTGTCCTTTAGACATCTTGCTGTCTTTGTTTTTGTTGGGTAGCTTCCAGAGTTGAATGGAGGGTGTCTGACGATAGATTCACTTGTTTTTTCACGATTTCCCTAGGCTGCGAGCTCAAAGCTTCACTGGTGTAGATGTTAGGAGTTTAGCCCTGTTGTTCTGGTCTCTCACAGCCAGTGATCCTCAGCCCCTCTCTGCTGTGGATCCTGCAATTGTTCTGGGTCTCTGAATGAGCGTTGGGTCAGGCCAAGGTATCCACAGCCTTCTGTGTTCCCTGCCAAGTCCAGCTAGGAGCACTGGGACCGAACCACGGGCTGAACTCAGCTAGATTCTCAGGGCCTGAACCATCTGCCAAGCTCAGCTAGGGATTTTGGGCCCAAAATGCACACAGGGTCTATCCAAAATTTTTGGGCTGGGACTACGCACCAAGCTCTGCTAGGGCCTTTTGGCCCAAAGTGCGTGCTGTGGTCAGTTATTGACTCAGGGCCTGAACTGACCACCAATCTCAGCCAGGAATTCTGGATTCAACTGCACACTGTGTCCAAACCAGAGTCTTAGAGCTGGTGGAACCGAGAGCTCTGTCCAGCCTGCGCCACAGCAGGAGAACTGCGGCTGCTCTGAGTTCGCGCCAGTGGTGGAACAAGTGCTCCGCCCAGACTGTGTCACCGCAGGGGAGCTGCCACTGAGCTGAGGTGGTGCCTAGGATGGAACTGAGCACGTCATCAAGCCTGCGCCACAGCAGGAGAACTGCGGCTGCTCTGAGTTAGCACCTGTGGTGAAACCAAGTGCTCCGCCCAGACTGTGTCCTGCAGGGGAGCTGCCGCTGAGCTGAGGTGGTGCCTAGTGTGGAGCTGCGAGCTCAACTAAGCCTGCGCCACAGCAGGGGAGCTGTGGCCACGCTGAGTTAGTGCCTCGGGCAGAATTGCTTGCTGGGCCGGCCAGTACCCGGGACTCTGGGCCGAACTGTCCGCCGAGTCCAGTCTGGGTCCAAAGGCTCCACGCGACCCAAATCCTGCCCCGAGTCCCCTCTCCCGCAGCAACTCCCACCAGCCACCACACCAATCGCTTCCACCGGAAGGCTATGAGCTGCAAACCTCAGCCGCCGCTGCTGGTGCCGCTGGTGCTGCTGCCTCTGCCGCTGCCGCTCCGATCAGAGCCTGTGTTCTTTAATAGGGGGAAAAGGCAATGCTTTTTGTTTGGAAATTTGTTCCCAGTACTCTCTTAACTTGATTCCTCTCATTGTGAAGTACTTCCTGAAAGCACTTTTCTTGGGTAGAATATAAAATCCAAAGTGGCAGGTGCTCCCAGTTGGGTATAGATCAATGGACAGACAGATATTTGATGAATCTCAAATGCTGAGCACTATTTTATATACTCCAAATACCCTGGCACACAAAGATAAGTTCCTTCCTGCTCGAAGCTTTTATTCTTGTAGCTCAGTGATTGTAGGAATAAGCACAAAATGAATGCCAGGTCATAATAATTGATTAAAAAAAAAAAAAGGCATGCTGTCCTAGCTACTCTTCTGTTCCTATGATCAGTCACCATGAAAACCTGTAAAAGGAGGAGTTTTGTCTTGGTCAGTGTTGTGTTGCTGTGAAGAGATCCCATGGTCATGGCAACTCTTATAAAGTAAAGCATTTAAATTGTGGCTTGCTTACAGTTTTAGACATTTAGTCCATTATCATCATAGCAGGAAGCATGCAGGCATGCAGGCAGACAGGCATGGTGCTGAAAAAGTAGCAGAGAGTTCTATATCCAGATCTGTAGACCGCACAAGAAAAGACATTGGGCTTGGAATGGGCTTTTTGAAACTTAATGTCTATCTTCAGTGACACCCTTTCTCAAACAAGGCCACACCTCCTAATCTTTCCAAATAGTGCTGCTCCCTGGTGACTAAGTACTCAGATCTATGAGCCCATGAGGACCATCCTCATTCAAGAAGCCACCACCAGCTTACTTAGGCTTATGGTTCCAGAGAGAGTCTTCATCATGGTAGGAAATCATGACATCGGGCAGCACTCATGTGTGGCAGGACCAGCTGAGCATTCACTTCTCAAACTGCGAGCAGGAAGCAAAGGAAACCAAAACAAAATGGAAGGAGCCTTTGAACTCTGCATTTACTGCTTCCAGTGACATCCTCCCTCCAAAAGACTATACCTCCAAAACCTCCCAAATAACACCACCTGAGACTATGGTGAACATCTCATTCAAGTTACCACAGTTAGTATTCCATGAAGAAGGAAGCCATAAAAGCCTGACATTTGGTATTGTCGTAGCAAACAAGAACAGGAGCCAGCAGCAGAAGTCCTGAGAAAAGAAGCATCAGCATTGCAATCTGAGGAGGACCGGTCCCACTTGAAGAGTATGAGCTCCACAGATAGGAATGCATTATTGGTTTTTATTTATTTATTGTTCTATGAGAAACCGGGCACATACTATTGTGGCATCTCTATTAATTTTTAAGTGTTTTCAACCAATTTGCAGTATTTGACCTAAAAGAAGAGTACATAAAAATACGTGTGAATTGAGCTAGAGGACTGCCAATGCTAAGCTTCTTTCACAAATTATTGAGTTAAAGACTTTTCAGAAATCATAAACTCTTACCCAAAGAGTGAAAACACAATGTAGCTGCCTCACATAGCTAAGAAATTGGCGTACATTGGTCTGAGATAAGATACTGACTCTCTTTCTATTGCAAAAAAAATGTTTGAGGCATTTCTCATTTCCTCTGATTTAGGACATATGCTATATCCCAAACATCACACTAGGCACTGTGGTGATTGATCTTGTTTGCTTTTCATACACAGCTGAAGGGACAAACTAAATGAACACATCTTAATTATATTCAATAATCATAGCAATTACTGTCATAAAAGAACTGTGTAGTTGTTGACAGGACAACATTCAGAAGAACCATGAAACAAAATGTGCAGGCATAGAGCAGCCCTGCATCTAAATGACAGTTGAGTCCATTTGAAAAAGTGTCAAAACCAAAGAAGTTTGACTATTTGAGGTTGGACAGTTTGACATGTACTTCCCACCAAGATGAAGATGATAGGCTAATGCCATTGACTCAGGGTAGCTGTTGGAGACCCTGGAAATCATGTAATCTCCTTATTTTGCCCCTGCACTGTCTCCATTAACAGTTTCATTTTCATCTTTCTTGATGAGGGTTGGCAGTGTTTGATGGCAGAAAAAGGTTGCATGATTCAGAAGAGAGCTCAAAGAAGCAAAACAGTACTCTATACCTTCCTTGCATGTTTTTTCACATGTGTGTTTAATAATCACTTATCAATCATATGCCAACTTCCTAGACTACATGGCTAGGGGGTTGTTTTATTGTTGTTTAGGTGGCGGTGGGATTTACTGTTGTTTCATAACTGTATCTACATCTAATAAGGATGTATGTCCTACTTGGCTTCAGCTGTCTACTTGTCACAACCTAGGTTAATCTGAGGGATGCTCGTTTGAGAGATTTTTCCAAATCAGATTGGCCTGTGGACATATCTGTGAAGGGTTGTCTTGTTTGATTGATGATGATGTGGGAGAGATCAACTCACTACAGTCAGTACCATGCTTAGGCAGGTGGATGTTGACTGCATAAGTGAACAAGCAAAAGAGTGAGCCAGCAAGGAGAATTTCTCTATATTTTCTGCCTCCAGATGCCTGCTGTTGTTCTATGCTGACCTTCCTCAGTATTGGACTGTGACCCGATATGTTCTTGGTCATAGCATTTGTTATAGCAATAGAAATTTAGGACAGAGTGCAAGAGCATAAATACAGATAATAGGAGTTAACATGAGGGAGACAAGTTTTTTCTTAGTTTGGCATTTGAACCCCTTGATGGAAAGTAACCATTTCCCAGTAGGTATGAAATGGAAAGAACCACAAAGCTGGGGTGTGTTTTGGGGGGGATATTTTTGAGTCTCATGTTAGAGTCTGGAGATGAAAGAAAGTCAATAGATTATGAGGCATATAACTCAAAAGACCTGAATTCTAGCATTGGCTCTGTGGGTGTCTGTTGTCAGTTTAGTTCCAGAAAAACCCGTGTATGCTCTTTTATCTGTCTGATACAGTCAATAGCAATATAAAATTTGCATTTCATATCAAAGCTTGCACCAAGATAGGAAATATATTTTCTTCACAGTTGCCAAATACAAATAGCCAAAATACTATGAATGTAACGTTTATAAATTTCCTGATTGTTTCGTGGTTCTTCTTGCTGTAAGTAGTTTATTGTGTATATGTTTCAAAACTTTTGACAGTCAAAAATAATAATTTAAATCTCTGATTATTAAGGAATCTCAATTGATATGAAGATTCCTATATGGGATTGTTGTTGGAAGTCTGTTGTTTTAGTGACTTAAATTTATTTTCTTTATATTTGTCCCTGGATTCAAGTATCATCAATGTGACAATTTATGTGGAAACACCTCTATGAGTAGTCTGCCTTGAATAAATGTAACTGTTGGGTCTGTGCTGACTTATAAAGTAAAGACAGGCTTTACAAAGCCTACCAGTTGTGACTTACCTCAGATGGCAAATCATGGTATCATAGTCTGTCCATCGTCTGCTTAATATTCTCTTATCTATCTATCTATCTATCTATCTATCTATCTATCTATCTATCTATCTATCATCTATCCATCTCTATCTCTCTATATATCACTGCTATCTATCATTTCATCATCTTTTGTTTTTGGAGACAGAGCCTCATGTAAATCACCTTCCCTTGAACTCACTACATACCTACCTAAGACTGGGCCTGACCTCCTAAGCCTCCTGTATGCTAAGATTACAAGCATGCACAATGATGTCTAACTTCATGTGATGATATGGATTGAACCCAGGACTTCAAGCATGTTAGATGAGCATTCAAAAAACTGAGATATATGCCTAACTCCAGTTCCTTTACCTATCCATTACCTATTAGCTTTCCTCTGCCAAAGACTAGCCTACAGGAGCCTGGTATGTACTAACTAGGCCATTACAAGAGCATGATGTAAACACTTTAGTACTAATTGTTGAGTGCTCTATATAATTTCTGTCTTTAACCTTTACCCAAGATGCCATTCCCATAAGCATGGCAATTATTATTTTAGATTGCAATTACTAAATTATTGGTGTGTGTCTCTCCTCTGGCTGCTTCAGAGCCTTGGGGCCTGGGCACAGCTGCTTCTACAGTAGTTCTCTGGACACCATGACGTTGTTCTTCTGGGTAGATAATGTTACCTGTTAACTAGGAAGGGTCTAGAATAATGGTGGAGAAAAACCTCGGAAAATGCCTATGAGAAATTGTTTAGACATAGCTATCTGAGTTGAGAGGACCCACCTTAACCCAGGCATTGCCATTCCATGTTGAATGCTGGAATAAATAAAACAGAAGGAGGTGGCAGGACACCAGTATTCATGTCTCTCTATTTCCTGACTGGGGCCACCTGAGAGCAGCTGCTGTACACTTTTTAAAAAAAAATTTTATTAATTTATTCTTGTTACATCTCAATGGTTATCCCATCCCTTGTGTCCTCCAATTCTTCCCTCCCTTCCATTTTCCCCTTATTCCCCCCCATGACTGTTCCTGGGGGGGATTTCCTCCCCCTGTATATGCACATAGGGTATCAAGTCTCTTCTTGGTACCCTGATATCCTTCCTCTGAGTGCCACCAAGTCTCCTCCTCCAGGGGACATGGTCAAATATGAGGCACCAGAGTTCCTGTGAAAGTCATACCCCACTCTCCACTCAACTGTGGAGAATGTTCTTCTACCCATTGGCTAGATCTGGGTAGGGGCTTAAAGTTTACCGCCTGTATTGTCCTTGGCTGGTGCCTTAGTTTGAGCAGAACCCCTGGGCCCAAATCTGCCTATCATAACGTTCTACTTGTAGGTTTCTAGGACCCTCTGGATCCTTCTACTTTGCTATTCTCCCAGGCTTCTCTCATCTAGAGTCCAAATAGGATGTCCTCCCCTTTGTCCCAGTTGCCTGGTAAGTGAAGGCTTTTGTGGGACATGTCCCTTGGGCTAGTATGCAGATATAAGTGAGTATATACCAGTTGAGTCTTTCTTCTTCTGGGTTAACTCACTCATTAGGATCATTTCTAGCTCAATCCATTTGTCCACAAATTTCGGGAATTCCTTGTTTTTAATAGCTGAGTAATATTCCATAGTATAAATGTACCACAGTTTCTCTATCCATTCTTCTACTGAGGGACACTTAGGTTGTTTTCATGTTCTGGCTATTATGAATAAGGCTTCTATGAACATGGTTGAGCAAATTTTCTTGTTGTGTGCTGGAGCATCTTCTGGGTATATTCCAAGAAGTGGAATAGCTGGGTCTTGAGGAAGCCCTATTCCCATTTTTCTGAGGTAGCACCAGATAGATTTCCAAAGTGGCTGTACTGTTTGCATTCCCACCAGCAATGAAGGAGTGTTCCTCTCTCCCCACATCCTCGCCAGCATGTGGTGTCACTTGAATATTTGATCTTAGCCAATCTGATGGGTGTAAGATGGAATCTCAGAGTTGTTTTTATTTACATTTCCCTGATGACTAAGGAGGTTGAGCATTTCTTTAAGTGTTTCTCAGCCATTTGATACTCCTCTGTTGAGAATTCTCTGTTTAGTTCCAAGCCCCATTTCTCAATTGGGTTATTTGGTTTGGTGGTGTTTAATTTCTTGAGTTCTTTATATATTTTGGATATTAGACCTTTGTCAGATGTAAGGTTGGTGAAGATCTTCTCCCAGTCTGTAGGCTGTCACTTTGCTCTCTTGACAGTGTCTCCTGCCTTATAGAAGCTACTCAGCCTCATGAGGTCCCATTTATTAATTGTTGACATTAAGGCCTGGGCCGTTGGTGTTCTGTTCAGGAAATTGTCTCCTGTGCCAATATGTTCCAGGCTCTTCCCCACTTTTTCTTCTAAGTGACTTAGTGTCTCTGGTTTTATGTTGAGGTCTTTGATCCAGTTGGATTTGAGTTTTGTGCAAGGTGACAAATATGGGTCCAGTTGCATTTTTTTACACATAGACCTCCAGTTAGACCAGAACCATTTGTTGAAGATGCTATCCTTTTTCCATTGAATGGATTTGGCTTTTTTGTCAAAAATCAAGTGACCATATGTGTGTGGATTCATATCTGGGTCTTCGATTCGATTCCACTGATCAACCCGCCTGTTGCTGTGCCAGTACCATGCTGTTTTAATTACTATTGCTTTATAGTACAGTTTGAAATCAGGTTTGGAGATTCCTCCGGAGCACCTTTTATTGTACAAGATTGTTTTAGCTATTCTGGGTTTATTGTTTTTCCATATGAAGTTCAGAGTTGAACTTGCAATGTCTTTAAAAAATTGTGTAGGTATTTTGATAGGGGTTGCATTGAATCTGTCGATTGCTTTTGGTAAGATGGCCATTTTTACTGTTAATTCTCCTGATCCATGAGCAAGAAAGATCATTCCATCTTCTCATGTCATCATCAATCTCTTTCTTCAGAGTTTTGAAATTTTTTTCAAACAAGTCCTTCATTTGCTTGGTTAAAGTAACTCCTAAATATTTTATATTGCTGGTAGCTAATGTGAAGGGTGTGGTTTTCCTAATTTCTTCCTCTGCAAGCTTGTCATTTGTGTATAGGAAGGCTACAGACTTTTTTGAGTTAATTTTGTATCGAGCTAATTTGCTGAAGGTGTTTATCAGCTGTAGGAGTTCTCTAGTGGAATTTTGAGGGTCACTTATGTACACTATCATATCATCTGCAAATAGGGATAATTTTACTTCCTCCTTCTCATTTGGATCCCCTTGCTCTCCTTTTGTTGTCTTATTGCTCTGGCTAGAACTTCGAGTACTATGTTGAAGAGATATGGAGAGAGTGGGCAGCCTTGCCTTGTTCCCCATTTTAGAAGAATTTCCTTGAGTATCTCACCATTTACTTTGATTTTGGCTATTGGCTTGCTGTATATAGCCTTTATTATGTTGAGGAAAGTGCCTTGTATCCCTGATTTCTCTAAAACTTTAAACATGAATGGGTGTTGGATTTTATCAAATGCTTTCTCTGCATCCAAGGAGATGATCATGTGGTTTTTTATTTTCAGTTTGTTTATATGGTGGATTCCATTGATGGATTTCTGTATATTAACCATCCCTGCATGCCTGGAATGAAGCCTACTTGGTCATGATGAATGATATCTTTGATGTGTTCTTGTATTTGTTTTGCAAGTATTTTACTTAGTGTTTTTGCATCAATGTTCATAAGAGAAATTGGTCTGAAATTCTCGTTCTTTGTTGAGTCTTTGTGAGGTTTAGGTATCAATGTGACTATGGCCTCATAGAATGAATTTGGTAAAGTTCCATCCATTTCTATCTTTTGGAGTAGCTTGAAGAGTATCGGTATTAGCTCACCCTTGAAGGTCTGGTAGAATTCTGCACTGAAACCATCTGGCCCTGGGCTTTTTTTGGTTGGGAGACTATCAATGATTGCTTCTATTTCTGTAGGGGAAATGGGACTATTTAGCTTGTTTATCTGTTCTTCACTCAACTTTGGCAAGTGAAATTGATTAAAAAATTGTCCATTTCCCTTAGATTTTCAAATTTTGTGGCATATATGCTTTCAAAGTAGGATCTTATGATTCCCTGTATTTCTTCAGTGTCTGTTATGTTTCCCTTTTCATTTCTGATTTTGTTGATTTCAATACTTTCTCTTTGCCTTTTAGTTAGATTGCCTAACGGTCTGTCTATCTTGTTGATTTTCTCAAAGAACCAGCTCTTTGTTCTGTTGATTCTTTGGACTGTTTTCTTAGTTTCTAATTTGTTAATTTCAGCCCTGTGTTTGATTATTTCCAGACATCTACTCCTTTTGGGAATTTCTGCTTCTTTTTGTTCTAGGGCTTCCAGTTGTGTTGTTAAGATGCTTATGTGCAGTATTTCCAATTTCTTTTTAAACGCACTTAGTGCTATGCATTTTCCTCTTAGCACTGCTTTCAATGTATCCCACAAATTTGGGTATATTGTTCCTTCGTTTTCATTGAATTTCAGCAACTCCTTGATTTCTTTCTTTATTTCTTCCCTGACCAAGGTGTCATTGAGCAGAGAGTTGTTTAGTTTCCACGTATGTGTAGGCTTTTTGTTATTTCTGTTGTTGTTGAATTGCAGCCTAAGACCATGGTGATCTGATAGGATACAAGGTATTATTTCAATCCTCTTGTATCTGTTGAAGCTTGCTTTGTGACCTACAATGTGATCAATTTTGGAGTAGGTTCCATGGGGTGCAGAGAAAAGGGTAGGTTCTTTCTTGTTTGGGTGAAAGGTTCTATAGATATCTGTTAGATCCATTTGACCCATGGCATTGGTTAATGATGTTATTTCTCAGCTTAATTTCTGTTTCAATGACTTATCCTTCAGTGAGCGTGGGGTGTTGAAGTCTCCCACTATTATTGTGTGGGGATCAATGTGTGGTTTAGGCTTTTTTAGCAGATCTTTTACAAATGTGGGTGCCCTTGTATTGGGAGCATAGATGTCCAGAATTGTGACGTCATCTTGGTTGACTTTACCTTTGATGAGTATGAATTGTCCTTCTCAATCCATTTTGATTAATTTTGGTTGAGTGTCTATTTTGTTCTATATTAAAATGTCTACACCTGGTTGCTTCTTGTGACCATTTGCTTGGAATATGTTTTCCAACCTTTTACCCTGAATAATGCCTATCGTTGTGGGTGAGATGTGTTTCTTAAAAGCAGAAGAATGTTGCATCTTGTTTATGCACCCATTCAGTTAATCTGTGTCTTTTTATTGGAGAATTGAGACCATTGATGTTGAGAGATATAATGACCAGTAACTGTTAAGAGTCTTAATTTTGATGTTGTTTCCAGTCAAGCATTTGTGTAGTTGTGTTTTTGCCATGGGATAGTTATCTATTTCCTGGGTAGTTTTGGTTGTAGCTTGACCCTTTGGGATGGAGTTTTCCTTCTAGTACCTTCTGTAAAGCTGGATTTGTGGATAGGTACTGTTTGAATTTGTTTTTGTCATGGAATATTTTGTTTTCTCCATCAATGATTATTGATAGTTTTGCTGGGTAAAGTCGTCTGGCCTGGCATCTGTGGTCTCTTAGGGTTTGCAGGATCTCTGTCCAGGCCCTTCTGGCTTTATGGTCTCTGCTGAGAAGTCGGGTGTAATTCTGATAGGTTTGCCATTAAATGTTATTTGACCCCTTTTCTTTGCAGCTTTTAATATTTTTCTTTGTTCTGTATGTTTTGTGTTTTGATTATTATGTGATGGGCAGTTTTTCTTTTCTGGTCAATTCTATTTGGTGTTCTGTAGGCCTCTTGTATGTTTATAGGCATCTCTTTCTTTAGATTGGAAAATTTTTCTTTTATGATTTTGTTGAGAATAGTTTCTGGGCCTTGGAGTCTGATATCTTCTCTTTCTTCAATGCCTATTATCCTCAGATTTCTTCTTTTCATGGTTTCCTTGATTTCTTGGATGTTTTGTGTCAGGAGTTTTCCAGATTTGGCATTTTATTTAATGGTTGCTTCAAGATCTGTGATTATATCTTCTAGACCTGAGATTCATTCCTCCATATCTTCGATTCTATTAGAAAAGTTTGACTCTGTGTTGCTCGCCTTCTTTGGTGATGTCTCACATTCTCATTTTTTTTCTGTCTGTGTGTTTATCAATGAATCCATTTTCATCTTCAGATCTTGAACTGATTTTTTTTATTTCTTTCATCTGATTGTTTGTATATTCCTGAGTTTCTTTCATTGCCTCTTTATAGGTCTTCAGAGCTTGAACTGTTTTATTGATTTCTTTCATCTGGTTGTTTGCATTTTCCTGAAAAATTTCCAGTTCCACTCTGTGTGCTTCTTTTATGTCTCTCATCTGTTTGGCTGCGTCTTCCTGCATTTCAGTACGAATTATATTTGTTTCCTCCAGTATCATCCTCATTACTAAGGATTTGAGGTCATTTTCTTGTATTTCCGTTGTGTTTGAGTACTCTGGGTTGTTTTCTTGGTATAGCTGGAAACTGGAGACGCCATGTTGTTTTGGGATTTTTTTTGCATGTGCTTTACGCTGTCCTTTAGACATCTTGCCATCTCTGTTTTTGTTGGGTAGCTTCCAGAGTTGGATGGAGGGAGT
The DNA here is from genome assembly GCF_903995435.1 of Acomys russatus. Lineage (NCBI taxonomy): Eukaryota > Metazoa > Chordata > Mammalia > Rodentia > Muridae > Acomys > Acomys russatus. Next base: position 40,074,224 of record NC_067158.1, on the reverse strand, counting down.
CTGATGATAAATTTACTTGTTTTCTGATGATTTCCCTAACTGGTGTGGATGGTAGGAGACTACCCTGTCGTTTTGGACTCTTACAGCCAGTGATCCTCAGCTCCCCTGTACTGTGGGTCGTGCAATCATTTTGGGTCTCTGAATGAGCGCATTGGGTCAGGCCAAAGTATCCACAGCCTTCTGGGTCCCCTGCCAAGTCCATCCAGGTACACTGGACCCGAACCATGCGCCGAGCTCAGCAAAATCTCAGGACCCGAACCTGCTGCTGAGCTCAGCTAGGGACTCTGGGCCCAAAATGCATGCAAAGTTCAGCCAGAATTTTTGGGCTGGGACTGCGCACCAAGCTCAGCTAGGGGCTTTTGGCCCAAAGCGAGTGCTGTGGTCAGCTATAGACTCAGGGCTGGAACCGTCTGCCAAGCTCAGCCAGGAATTCTGGATTCAAACTGTGCACTGTGTCCAGCCAGAGTCTTAGAGCCGGGACTGTGCCAAAAGCTCAGCTAGAGTCTCTGGGCCCAATCTGTCTGCCAAGCACAGTTAGGGACTCTGGCTTCAAACTGCACGCCGAGCTCCACCCGAGTCTCCGGAGCAGAATTGTGCACCAAGCTCAGCCAGGGACTCTGGACCCACACTGCGTGCTGAATTCAGCCCGGGACTCTGGGCCTAAACTGTGTGGAGAGTCCAGCCAGAGTCTCAGGGCCACCAAGCCTGTGCACAAAGCTCAGCTAGAGTCTTTGGGCCTAACCTGCCCGGCAAGTCCAGCTAGGTACTCTTGGCTGAATCTGTGTGCTGTCCTCAGCCTGATTCAGAGCAGCCGAACTGCACGCTGAGCTGAGCTAGTGCCTTGGGTGGAACTGAGTGCTCTGCCCAACCTGCATCACAGCAGGGGAGCTTGAGCTGAGCTAGTGCCTAAAGCAGAACTGCTTGCTGAGCTGAGCTAATGTCTCCATGGCACTGCGCACTGAGCTGAACTTGGGACTCAGGGGCTGAACTGTCCGCTGAGTCCAGTTTGGGTCTCAAGGCACTGCGCGACCCAAATCCTGCCCAGAGTCCTTCTTCCGCAGCAACTCCCACTGGCCACCACACCAATCGCCTCCACCGGAGGGCTCCGAGCCTCAAACCTCAGCAACTGCTGCTGCTTCCGCCGCTGTTGTCACTACTGCTGCTGCCACTGCTGCTCCAATCCGAGAGAAAATCCGTGCACCTCCCGTGTGCAGCAGCATGCAGGTCCTCTGCACCCTGGTCCCTTTGAACCGTGGAGCACTCCTGTTGCCGTGGTGTGGGGACTTCGGTGTTCCTGGTTCAGAAATTTGTGCAATTCCCTGAATTGTTTACTGGAGCTTCTAAACACAGTCCACACTGCTCGCCGCCATCTTGGATCTGCTGTATACTCTTGCTCTGATGACTTCTTACTGTGATGGACTGCACTTTCTCACCATGATCCTCAATGAGCACTTTCTCCCCCAGGCTGCTTTTGTCAGGGTATTTTATCACACCAATGGGAAAAGTAACTTGTACATCATCTAAGTAAAAAATTAAGAATATAAAGAAAGAACCCAGATTTCCAAGGTATTGCTTTGTTCACTACCTATATGAAAAATAGTTTTGAAACAAACCCCCAAATATCCCATCTATTGTATCCTGCTTAGGAAGAAACTCCAAACTTCTGCTTTTGTCAGGAGAATATAATCCTATTTGTTGAACCCATTGAGAGTCTATTTCTTTTTTTATATGTAACATACAAAAATCTGTATAGATGTAACCAGAAAGACATTCTAAAGTTTGACATTACAAAGCATAGCTGGTTTGAGACCCAAGCAAGGCCTGGGCATTGAATGTTTGTCCACCAACTAATTTGCCTTTGCAACGTTCATCTCCTTTCCTCTGGAAACACAAACTGAATTTGACTCTGAGAATTATTTACACACTGTGTGACAAATTTCACAGAAGTTTCCATTCAAGGTGCTCTGCCTTTCCCTGAGCAAAGGACATGGGCCACTGTGGGTCTGCTTCTCACTTCTTGGTAGACTGCAAAGAACTCTCCTAAAAGAGTAGGCTACTTCTGAATATCCAACAAGGATGCTCAAGGGTGAAGGCTGGGTAGGTCAGCACAAAAGAGGAAATGATTGAAGCATGAAATTCTCTGGAGAATCTCTCTAGCCGACTGATTCTCCAGTAAGACCCAGAAACTGAGTTTTCCCTCTGTTCCTAAAGTACTTTTTGTTCATACTTCGCTCAGCAATTATTATCCCACCACCATTCCCCCACCCCCAGGTGCCTACATCTTTTCTGCCTGTGAGAATGGTCTAAGAGGTGGATAATTGGGTCTTTTTAACCTTTTTACCAGTAGCCAGTGTGGTAAAGATGCATTATGTGTACATATTGAATAATTTATGAATATATGATAGGGGGCCTCTTGGAATGGATAGGGTCAAGATATATTATATACATATATAAAATTGCCAATGAATTAAAAAAAATGATTTCTGAATGAATTAACATTCCACTAAGAAAAATGAGTCAGTAATTTGTGTGCACAATGGAGGCATTACTAATCATCAAACAAATAAGTATGAGGTAATGATCTGGACTTTGTGGCATGGAACATACAGGGTACAGTAGAGCTAGGCAATTGGCAAGCACAGTCATTTGTGCATGTGGTAGATGGTATTGTGTAGTAGTGTTGTTGGAGTTTGTCTCCATGAGTAATATGCACAAACCTTGGATGCACTAGGGCACAGGAAGCTGAATTACATTAACTAAGCCTTTATAAGAGAATGCTGTAAAAGGAGTTTGGTGATCTCCGAGGAAACTATTAGGAGAATGAGAGCTCTGAACACAACTACTTTACTTTCTCCAGACTGTTACTGGACATACAATAAACTAGTTGGTTTATCAATTTGAGAAATGTATTTCTTGTGCTCCGCATGCTAGGAAGTTTAAGGTCAGGGTGTGGACATATTGATGTCTTATGAGGACATATATTCTGGCTAATGCATGGATAAGCCTTCAGTGTTCTTAAGTGGCAGAGGAAGTGTGGGATACCTTCAGTGCTTTTTGTAGATGTACTGATACTATTGGTGAGATCTGCCCTTATTCTATAACCATTTTCCATTTCACTTTCTAATACCATACTTGAGGACTGGCTTTGATCATAAGATTTGCACCAGGAGAGGGCATTTGGTTCATAGAATTAGCCTTCAAAGAGTAGAGAAACAACTTGAAATAGCTTCTGAGGAAGACTTGTGTTGGCTAAAAGTATAAAGGAAGTAATGCTGGCAGGTTTGAGGTCTTGGGTAATGGTGGAGACATTATTTTGTAGTGGCCATCAGTGTGCTCAGCTGAGTGACTTTAACTCAACTACAGTGTCAAAATGGGGGTAAGATTTAGTATTGATCCAAATCTGGTATTTTATTAAAATGAGTGTACTAATGTGATAATGGTTAAAATGGTCAACCTAGCTAAAAATGATGAATCAGGAGATGGCTGATTAAAAATGGAAGAGACCATAGTAGGAGAGGGTCTAATGATGTAGGGTAAATGAACTATAAATGTAGGAGTACAGTTCATATAATTCATCTTACATCCTCCTTTAAGCAACTATAAAACAGCAATTCTATCATTTCTATTTTGCCAGGTAATATGAACTGTTACATAAGGGCTCCATGGGATTGTACTGATCTGGTGCGTACAAGGTTCTAGGTTCAATAATCATAACAGCCAGTTTAACAAATAAACAGCACAAGGAATTGAGATAAAAGAAATGTAATCACTTGTGTTAGATCACACTCTCAGGAAAAGGTGGAGCAGACTCTCACCTGTCCCTATAGTATAAGGTTGAATACTTTTTTAAAGATTTAATTTCTTTAAAAATCGTATGTGTGTTGGTATGTAGGTTTGTGCTTGTGTGAGTAAAGGTGCTCATGGAATCCAGAATAGGATATTAGATCCCTTGGAGCTGGAAGTTATAGACGGTTGTGAGTTGTCTGTATGGGTGTTGGAAACCTAACTTAGGTACTCTGTAAGAATAGCTTGTGTTCCTAACCATTGAATCATCTCTCCAGTCCCCAGAGTCTAAGTTTTAAATTATGCAAACAATTAAAAACAACTAGTATGTTTATATAAGAGATAAACATTTGATTCAGAAGATTGGCATATCCTTCTAATATGTTGAGGTACCAACAAGGACAAAAACAGTTCTCACTTCTGAAGAACTGGGTTGTCCATCTTCTGATTTCCAATGTAAAAGTTCCTTGACCCTGGGCCTTTGTACTGAGGGACAACACATGGCTCATTTGTACCTCAGGTTTGCTATGAACAGTGAGTCAGACCAGCAGCCTTCCTAGTTCTCATATGGAGATTTAATCCTCTAGGACTTTTTGGCCTCTAAAGTTATCACAATGTTATGGCACACCCAAGTTTCATTTCTCATCTACAAAAACAGTTAACATGATTCAGAGGAATCCTGAAAATTGTGATATGCCCTTGGTACAAATGGTAAACACTTTTGATAGGTACATAGTGACATGGTTGCTTAGTTGACAGTGTTCTTCATCCACTGAATTCCACTCTTGATCTTGTAGCAAATGATTTCCATTTAGATGAAGGCTTGAATCATTAAGAAAACACAGCAGCCAACTAATTGCTCTTGTTGGGTTTTGTGATTTTTATTTTTTATTATTATTGTTAGTGTGTGTATGTGTATACTCTGTGGGAGGGGGTTTCCATGTCTGTCCTTCAGTGTTTGGGTAGAGGTCAGAGGAAAACTTTCGGAAACTAGTTTTCTCCTACTCTAGGCATTTAGGGATTGGACTCAGGTTGGCAGGCTTACACAACAAATGCTCTATAATACCCTCACAGCTTACACGTGTTGCATGTGTAACTTTATACGCTTACAAGGGAACAAATAAAAGCCATCCTAGAGACATTGCACTTACTCATCTGGTAAAATAAGGCTTTATTTTTTACCCTGCCACTTATTACTGTGCTGTCAGCAAGAGGCAATGACCTAATTCTGTCTTCTGTCTCTCGTCATTGGTAGCAGAGGGAGATGCACTTTTACTCTGTTAATTAAACTCACTCTTTATCTACTGAAAACTAAAAAGGACACTTTTCTCTATTAATTTTGATTATATAATTGTTCATTACTGCTAACACACAAATCCCATCTCTCAGTTGCATAGTATTTTGATAGGAGCAATAACATATGCCCAAATGGACACTCATATTTGAAAAATCAGAAATGTTTTTCAGTCCTTAAAAATCTTTTTATGCGTCAGCGATGACATGAAGATGCTGGAATGTGTTCATTGTTCTGCTGTTTCTTCCAAGATAAAACAGCCCGTAGAATGTCACAGAAGGCAACCTTCTTTCTCTAATGCAGAATAACCTCTGTTATCTTTTCATTCTGAAAAAGAAAGAAGCCTGTAGGTTGTAGTTTGAAGCTAGATATTAGAACCAGTTAGGGAATAAAATCAATTAAAGGAAAGTATTTATAAGCACAATGCTTTCTTGCATCTACTACCAAAAGAAGAAATACTCTTCTTAAAAACAGGAGGATCTTCCTCCTACAGTTAAAAAGAGAAGTCAGATAATCTGCAGCATGTTTAAGTAGATAGAATTTTTGACAGATGGGAAGATGTGGGTTCAGTGAAGGTCAAGGAATCTTGAGCTTACCCAGCTGGCTATTGAAAATGTAGATGTAATCACTACATTTTTGCTCTCAGTTCAGCTTTGCTTTTTGTGTATTTAGTTATGAGGCACTTGGCCTGTGGTCTCACCATTGCAACATGACCACCAGAGTGGGGTCAGCTTTACCCTCTAGATATATTGCGCTAAAAACTGACAAGTGTTTTGTTTTATTTTTCTTCCTCCTTCCATGTAAAGAACTTACAGTGCTTGTGACAGAATTACACTTCCATCCTTGCTGTCAGAAAGCTTAGTCCTCTGTAATTTTGTAGCAGTGACTGCACATTAAGAGTTGTTACACCAAGCGCTCATCGTTCCAAGGCAGAGCTCCCTGGAAGTCAAGTGCAAGCTTTCAATCACTCTGTGGGTGGTAGGTAGCTTTGGTCTTGCTTTCAATAGGATACCTGCTTCTAATTGATAAGGCTTCCATTGTAATGCCAGGCTTTATGATACATTTTCCACAAATCAATTTGTGTGTAATTGGTCTTTCCTGTCAACCTCACTATCTTACACTAGGCTTAGTAAATCAGCTAATAAATGTATTAGATAACTACCAAAGGCTTGGTATTTTATTGGGAAACTATGATATACATTTCTACTCAAAGTATAGATCAATAATTTTTAAAGAGTCATCAGAATGATATTAATAAAAAGGAGGAGTTACATAGGCAACTTGTACTTATGGAGTCAAATTATGGAATCAAGTTAAATTGTTTAACTTCAACACATTTCAGTGTGCTAATATAGATCAAAATCCTTCCCAAAGAGGACATCTTATGAAAAAATTCCAAATGTAATGGACTTTCTGAAGCTGCTTCCTCCAAAATATCTAAAAGGACTAATAAGTCTTTGAAGATACTTTGATATGGTTTTCCATAACTTAGGGAAATGTGTTCACTCCAGTGAATCCCTATCCAGATCATCTCCTATGTGACTTAAATTTCATGGGTTTGGTGAAAATGCTTATGTATACTGAAATCCAAAGTGATCTGGAATATGCCTGTCTCCAAACAGCACCTGAGAATTGGATATCTAAGAGTATCAATTTCTACATCCTAAATTTCTTTATTTCCACTTTGTGTGTATATGCATACATATGCATATGTGTGTACATATGCATGGGCATAAATTATTCTCTTAACTGACCTAGGAGGGAATAGCCTGCTTTTAATGAATTCCACTACTTTTGATAAAATGACTTCTGGCATCGTATAAAACATTCTTGACTTTAATGTCTGGATTTATTTCCCAGTGCATTGCCATAGGGTGGAAACTTCATTCTTTCTTCAGAGACAAGGGGCTTGGCTGAAAAGAAAATTACTTCATGGTATTGCCCAAAATTTTGCTTTTATAAGACTTTTTTTTCAGAGAGCAGCTGTCTATATGAAACCCAAATGCAATATGCAACAAATATTTGCCAATTAAAAAAAGATACATCAATATTTAAAAATATAAGAGAAATAGTTTTCAATTTAGCATTATTAAAATTTATTAATATCTACTGTCAGTTAGCTGATGTACCATTACAATAAGTTTATTTATTTGAGACAGGGTTTCTCTGTATAGGCCTGGCTGTCCTGGACTAGATTTGTAGACCAGGCTGGCCTCAAACTCACAGAGATCCATCTGCCTCTACCTCCCTGAGTGCCCCACCACACTCAGCTCATTACAATACTTTTAAGCGCAAGTGCTTAGTGATCTTTGGACAAATAAAAAGTAGTGAAGGAATTATATGACCTAAAAATATCAAATTCTCATGCCCCTATGTTGACTTAGGTGAAAACATTTTTTTTTCTCTGAGCGTAAATGTTTGAAAAAGAGCAAGTGATGACCCTATCATGATTGTGGTATAGATGGCTGTGATAGTAAAGAGTAAATTGTTGAGTATGTGGACTATACAAGGGACTAGCTCTTGTTACATCCATCTGATTCAGAGATTGTGGCATGAAATGATATTATTTAACAGTAGTTATACATGCGGTAAATATTGGGTCTATAGCATCTCTAATTATGACTCAGAAGGAAAAGAATTCTGATCGCTTGTACTTTATGGGTCAGTAGATATTTGTAACTTTACCTTCCAGTTTGCACATATGTTTTTGTCATATCAGTGAGTGACTCAGAAGTCACTGAAGATCTTCATTTTCTAAATGCCTTTCTTTCTCCTAAGGATAATGTGTGTGTGTGTGTGTGTGTGTGTGTGTGTGTGTGTGTGTGTAATCAACTTCAAGTAGTGTGAAAACAAGATTTTGTCTTTGTAAAATCATTGTGCTCACTTAGAAGGAGAAAAAATAAAATAGACATCTGAAGGAGATGGAGGGAAGGAACTGGGTGGAAGAGGAAGTGGGGAGGGGAGTGAGGAGCATGGTGAGGTATAGGGAAAGGGGACAGAGCAGGGAGAGAGAGAGAAAAAAAATCTTGGTGGTGGAGCCATCTCTAGAATAGGGGAGGCTCCCAGAAATCTCTATAGTGATGATCCTAGCTGAAACTCCTAGCAGCCAGGGATATGGAGCCTGAAGGGGCCACCTCCTGTAGTCATGCAAGACTTCCAGTGAAGGGAGGGCAACACTAACCCACACAACAAATCTTTCTACCCGACCAACAAATGATTGGCCCAACTGAGTTGCCTGCCAAGAAATAGAGCCCACCCCTGACACTACTAATACTCTTTTGCTATACTTCCAGACAGGAGGCTAGTATAACAGGCATCTGAGTGGCTTCACCAAGCAGCTGATGAAAATGAATGCAGAGGCTCACAACCAAACATTAGGCAGCCTGTGCGGAATCTTATGGAAGAGGGGGAAAAGATTGAAAAAGCCAGAAAGGTTAAGGGCACCACAAGAAAATAAACTAGTCTGGTCCCATAGGGCCTCACAGAAACTGGACCACCAAAAAGAGATCATTTAGGCCACCCCACACATGTGTAACACATGTACAGTGTGGTCCTCCTGTGGGGCCTCTAACAGCAGGAGCAGGGGCTGTCTCTGTCTCTGTTGCCTGCCTTTGGATCTCTTTCCCCTAACTGGAAACCCTTGTCTAGCTTCTGTAGAAGAAGATGCATCTAGTTCTACTTGATATACCAAGGCAGGTTGATACCCAGGGGAGGTCTCCCCTTCTCTGAGAAGAAACGTCTCAGAAAGAACTTGAAGGAAAGGAGGGAGAAGTTCTGACCTGGATGTAAAGTAAAATAAATTAATTAATGAAATAATGATTGTGAATTTTAACTTGTACTGTGTTTATATTGTTTTTGTTTTACAGAGATTTTTAAAAATGTACCTGACAATTTAATTTTTAAAAATATCATAACTAAAAGCTTTCCAGAAATAAAGCAATGCTCCATATTCTCTTACAATAAAGCAGCCACTCTGAGGGGTTCTTGGGGATTATGTTGCACTTAACTATCAACTACAGAAGATAAGGATTAAGATTAAGTCCACAACTGTCCTTTTGTTCTTTAATCATGCCATATGCATTTGCATAGAATTAATATTAATCATTATTATCTTCCATTAGTTATAAACTAAACATGACAATTTGTATGTAATTGCATGGATGTGCAGGTTTTCACCCAAGTCATCTTGAAGGACAAAAGAGCTAAAAAATATTTGAAGACCACTGATTTATGACACAATGTGTGGGGACTAGGCCTTCCAATGTTGCCTCTTCTTTTGTGCCCTGTGTTTGCAATCTGTTTTGTGTATTTTAGTTTTTATTGAGGATGCTTGAATCTCATTCAGAAGGGGAAATAATATAGACATCTCAAGTAGTTGGAGGGAACTGGGGAGAGGGAAAGGGAGGGAAACAGGAGTGGAGATCATGAGTGGAGATGGGAAAAGGTTGGGAGAACTGAACTTGGTAGAGGACCATCTCTGGCATAGGTGAGGCTTCCAGGAGTCTATGGGAGTGACAGTAGCTTAGACTTCCACCAGAGGAGGATACAGACCCTAAAGAGGCCACCTCCTGTAGCCAGGTGGAGGGAGGAGGAAACCAACCCATGAACAAAACCTTAGACCTCGAATTTTTCCTGCCTACAAGTAGTGCAGGGCAAAAGATGGAGCAGAGATGGAGGGATTGGACAACTAATGATTGTCCCAACTTAAGACCCATCCCATGAAAGAACTAACCCTGATACTAGCATAACTGGCTTCTGAGAGGTCTCAACCAACAGCTGAAGGTAGCAGATGCAGAGACCCACAGCCAAACAATAGGTGGAGTTCAGGGAATATTGTGGAAGAGTGGGGGAAGCAGAGAGGGAGTCTGAGGGGTCAAGGGCATCATGAGAAGATCTATAGAAGAAACTAACCTAGGCCCATAGGGGCTCATACAACTTGTTCTTCATGTGGGTCCCCTAACAATTAGAGGGGAGCTCTCTTTCTCTGACTCTGTTTCCTGCCTTTGGATCCCTTTCATGTTGTTGACCTGCCTTCTCTGGCCTCAGTGAAAGAGGATGTACCTAGTCCTGATGGGACTTGATGTACCAAGGTTGGTTGGTACCCATGGCCAAGTGGAGGTGGGTGGGAGTGTGATGGGGTGGGGGTGGGGGATCCTCTTCTCTGAGGGTAACGGGATAGGGGAATGAGGGAGGGGGTATGAGAGTGGGACTGGGAGGAGAGGAAGGAGGGGTACTATAATCATTCTGTAAAGTGAATTTATTAAATTAAATTTAACTTAATTTAAAAAATGAAAAATAAAAACTTGTAATGTGTTGTCTTCTGTGTCACCTTTGGATATAGCAATATATAATCATGTCTTATAACCTTTTATAGTTTTGGTTATGAGCCTAGCCTTTAACTGCTGTGCCATCTTTTCAGCCTGATTTATTTCTTGTTTTGTTTTGTTCTTTTGGTTTTTCGAGACAGGGTTTCTCTGTGTAACCTTGACTGTCCTGGAATCACTTTGTAGACCAGGCTGGCCTCGAATTCACAGTGATCCACCCACCTCTGCCTCCCAAGGGCTGGGATTAAAGCCATGTGCCATCACCACCCGGCTCTCATTTATTTCTCAAACTGGAGGTAACATGTACTTTCCTGAAAAAAAAAAAAAAAAGAAACCTATTTCATCTACATAATGAAGATCTATTACCATCAAAATCTCATTTTGTCAAAACATCATGCTGAAGAAATTGTCTAAATTATTATAATGATTTTCAAATACTCTTCAAATGGTTTTTAATATACTAACATAATTTACTAAAAAATAGAAAATGAACAATAGAATCCTACTATATGATGTAAGTATAGTACTCAAATTCTATCAATTGTCCAACTAATAGTTTTATTTTTCTCTTTTTCCAGCAAGCAGCCAAGATTGCTTGCTGCATTTAGTTGTTATATTACCTCAGTAAGAGTCCATGCCTCTTCTTTCACTCCTTTACTGTCCTGACCTATTGTAAGGGCACACGGCAGTTATTTCATAGTAGGGCTGCACAATTTTTCTTCATGGTTACATACACGTTACACATTTTTTGACAGAAATGATGCTGGGTCCTTCTCAGAATAGCCACTGATGCCAGTTTGGCCCAGTACTGGTGAGGTTAGCATTGAACACTTGGCTAGGGGTCTGCCTCCTTCCCTCAGTCTTCCCATTGAAAAGGTGAAAAATTTTATGTTCTTTGTTGAAACAAACACGATTTTCATTTACAAATAAAATTCTATTTGGGACTTCATGTTTACATTTACATATGAAGTTTCTAATTTTGAAACTGTAGGCTTAAATCCCGGGGTCGTGTGCATAGCAGCCAAGCACTGTACCATAATCTATCCCTCCATCCCTTGCCTTGCTAACCCACTAATGTGCATGGAATCTCAGCATAGGATAATTATAATTTATCTGTGACTCCACATGTCTTTAGAAAGAATCATAAAACAGAACACGATCTGAAATTTTAGCGGTTAATCTCTGCCACATTACACATATAAAATTATAGCATGGCATTTTAAAGACCTTATTTGGTAGAGTAGTGCATAATTAAATATTAAAATAGCTAATCTGATTCTGTGTTTCCAATGTGATTTTTAAGTCTCAAGACTTGAATTAAGTCCCTGCCCTAGTCTTTATTACTTCCATGAACTTTAATTCTGCATCTCAACCGATTCTGTGTCTTCATCTCTTTTATAAAATGGGAACACTTAAGCCTATACTTTTAACCTGTGCCATTAAAAAGATAATTGTATGACTAATGTCCTATCCTTCTGGGCATCTGTGTGATGGGGCAAGAAGGTAGAAGATGACTTACCATTCATATACTGTTCCCTCTCTAGGAGCCTCTTTCTAGAACCTAGAACCAATTTCTTCTGCAGGTAAATTTATAGATGCAAATTCAATAATACTGAGAGTAAAGTTTTACCATGACCCTAAGTAGATTAGGACAATAGTATTAAAGACTCCCTCACACACACTCAGTTTCCTAAACTAAATTAAATGAAGGCACATCACTGTATAATTTAAAAACCCCGGTCAAATTCTTAGATCTCAGTGGTCAAAGGAACTATCTCTATAGCCTTTAGTGTCTTGTCTGCAACAACTCTGCTTAACTGAACTGATGACTTCCTCACAGCAGTTGGAGTGCAATGTTCACAGTAAAGAAAGAATCAGCTATGGAACTGCTGCAGTGTTACTGATTTCTTCCTAAACTCTTACTGTGCAAATGTACTAATTGTCTCAGTGAGGCCTCCGTTTTCAAAGCTGGAGCTACCTAGGCATATCCTCAATCTGCACTATGTCATATATCAGGCTTTTAGGTGTTCATGTGTCACGCATGGGGAGTGTCATGCATGGATACTTCCATATATTGCTTAAAAAATGCCTTCCTCTCATTTTCCCCCTTGGCTCTCTTACTAATTCATAATTTTTTAAATTATTCAACCAATATTTATTGAGCCCCTACTATAAGCCAGTCATCTTGGGCCCATGCCAGATTTCATGGGGCTGATAAGTGAGGATACGCTTCTAACTGTGATTTTTGTCATTTCGTCACACTATTCTCATATGCATATGTATTATTAAATAACTTTTTACAAACTGTTTAGTGCTGTAACGTTGTATTGAAACTGTTGGTTTTGGTTTTATCTTTCAGGTTACAATCAAGATACCCTCATCCAGATCAGAATCAAGTAGATAGTGGGTAGATGCCCTAATGTACCCAGGAATCACATTTTACATGATACCCTGCTACAATTTTACTGTAACCAGGCAACATTATTGCACTTGACAACTCTTATATCAACCATGTGAAACTCCTTTGCTAGCTTTTGTTCCTGTAATGATACGTGGTCATTTTCACTGTGTTTAAATGGCAGGTACACATGGCTACAGCCTTCGACTTACTCTATATTCATAGCTTTGAGAAGAGCAAACCAAGGTTACCCTGGGAACATGACTCTAGACCAAATTACTCAAATCAAGAAATTTGTCTTCTGAAATTGGTTTTCAAAGGCATATTATTTTAAATGGAGAGAAAGATTGAAAATTTGAAACAATCATTTGCTTTTCAGACAGAAAGCACTGATCCTGTGTTCTGTCAATTTTGCCATCTTGCCAATAAGGCTTTGTTTGAGTAGGCACACAGCTGAGGTGAGAGTCACTGGTGAAAAGCACTGTGAAGCCGAGGTTGATGCTGAGCGCATGACGCCCTGGGCTGTACTGTTTATCCCTCCCAGGAGGTTTGGCTTTTGTAGTTCACACCATCTCCTGTTTTATACTCTTGAAGGACATTATTAACAAAGCCCTTAATTGGCAAAGAAATCATTGCCACTATTTTATACATCTAAAACCGAAATCTAATAGACTTAAGTGGGTGTGAGTGAGTTATTTAAGCATGTTGTTCTGCTGTGTGTGTCTGTGCAGGGTACTGTGGTTGCCATGGAATCCCTGCCTGATTCCCGCGAAGGTAGAGCTGATTGAATCTATAAAAAGATGAGCATGGAAAATATGTTTATAAAACCCACTTTGGATGGAATTGTTACATCCAATCTACATGTGTATTTTGTTTTGTTTCAGTCCACGTTCCTTTATTAAATGTTTGTTTATGGAGATTTTTAGAGAGCTGGCTACTTTATTGAATCTCTCTCGAATAACGAATTGTTAAATCACAATGCTTACTGAAGTGGAGTAAGAATAAAAGACAGTATTTACATCATCCTGTTTTCTGCCAATTGGAATATGCTGTATCCCTGAAAACTTGTGCATAGGTGGAATGTTTAAAATCCAATGAGATGCAGGGCTATAGCAGTTCTATTGCTGTTTCATACATAGATGACTTTGAGTTCAGGTAAAGGTAATAACCACTGCCCTTACCTACCTCCTACAAGTTGGAATGTCAGAATGGCTTATGTTAACTTCAGAGCTAGGGAATCAGAGTCCCAGATTGAATGCTACCACTATCTATGGGACCTTAGGCAAATCATTCATCCACTTTGGACTTCGGTGTCTTAAGCCTGAAGTCTCAAATTGGATAGGATTTCTCTGAGGGACACTTCCCTTAAGCCATTTAATATGTGTGTGTGTGTGTGTGTGTGTGTGTGTGTGTGTGTGTGTGTGTGTGTGTGTGTGTGTGTGTTTAGATGGCACGGTACTTAGAGGCATTATCACTTATTCTTCAAGCATGTATTTCATATTGTGCAATGCTTCTATTTCACTCAAGCCTCATTTTCTGAAATCAAAAAAACAGCATTGGTTTTTTTTTTCTTTTGCTCAAAGTTATTCTTAATTTTGGAGTAAGACAGGGCAAAGAAACCCTATCCTGAAGCCAAACTGGGTCTGAACTTGAATTCTGACTATGAGGAGGGAATTTGATTCTGAGTTTAATATATATTGCACATGGCTGTCTCACAGATAAATCTCCTAGACACAATATTTGGAAAATATTTTCCAAAGGAGAGACTCTAATAGTGAGGGGGTATTTATGTACTTGGGTATTGATTGTCAAGTATGAACCAAGTTTTCAGGTCTATTGGGAAACAAGCATACCTCTTGTATGACAAGTGTGTGTCATGTCAGAAGTTCACCTGCATGTAGGCAGTGCCATTGGAATGCTATTGGCTCATTGTCTTGAATTGGTCTCCTAAGACACAGGCTTGTTAGTGAAGAACTGCATAGTCAGATATTTGAATATGCCCCAGGAGAGACACAGCTGAAAGAAGGGAAGATGGAATAGAACAAAGAGTATAGCTGACATGCTATGTTTTTGCAGTTATATCATTAATAGCTACAACACAGAGCTTTGAAGATGTGATGGTCCATGAAGTATGTTCCAAGTTGTGACAAGTGGAATGGAACTCTCTAAACAATCGTCAGGCAGACACTGACCAAAGTGAGCCTCTGGTGCATCAGTTCTTGGTGAGGCTGCAATATGATTGATACCTGAAAACAAATGCTGTTAGGAAGTGAATGTGTATGCGTCCCCCAGAGTCATGTGATAAAATTGTGACATCACGGGTGATACTACAAATAAGGGGAGCCCTAGGAAGAAACTCAATCATGAAGCTTGGGCCTCATGTGAATGACATTCATTCATTTATAAGAGGAAGCATAACAATACCTTTTTTCTTCCTATCATATCAGAATAGCAATATGATAACTGTTTAGAAATCAGGAAGCGAGTCTTCACCAAATGTGTCAACATCTTGACCTTGAACTTCCTACTTCCGGTTTATTGTTTAAAGCACACAATATATGATACATTATAATAGACCAGATGCCTAAGAGATGTGTTTTGGGCCTTCAAAAAGAATGTGGGCAAAACATTACAGTGTCCATACAGTGTCTGTATTTAATGTGCAATTACTAAGTTAAATTGTCTTCAGACTAGAACATCCTATTAAATAAAGTTGGAAAACTTATTCCTATAGGAAACTATATTACACATAGTCTTCAAGTCTATCAAGACTTACTCAAAAGGAAGTTGCTTCCTTGTGTAATCTCATCACAAAATTCTCTTTTAGCATAATATCAAATAGTAACATCTATAAGTAGATTCTGTAAAATGTCCTTTGGAAGAATCTTATTTAATCCATCCTTGAACAAGAAGTTACTTACACATAAGTTGTAACCATTTGGATATACAATTTATCTCAATGTTTTGTGTGTTTGAACACTTGAGTCCCAGATGGTGGTGTTATTTTGCATGGTCATAGAACCATTAGGTAGCAGATCCTAGATGGTAGATATATGTCACATCATGATGGCAGCAGAGAACAGGAGGATTATAGTCTGGATGTACCCTGTCTCTGCTTTCTGAATGCTGATGCATTGTAACCAGTAGCCCTATACCTCTACTGCTATTCCTGTGAGCTGCTTCTACTATCATGCTTTCTATACCATGACACCCCCTCAAACTGTGAACCAAAATATACTCTTTTTTCCAGTTTCTTTGGTATGTATGTGGTTGTATCAGTGAGAAACATAACCAATATGGAAGCTCAGCACTAGGAAGTAAGGCCACTGCTGTGATCAACGGATTGAGTGGTTCCTAGGCTTCGGAACTGATTTGTGAGAGAAATGGGGAAGAATTTAGAGCTTGAACTAGAAAAGCCCTAGGCACCTATCAGCAGGGCTTAATATGACATCCAGCAACAAGACTGAAAGGCCAGAGTGTTGAGAAATATGCATTATAAAGAGTAAAGGCTGTGCTTATGAGATTGTAAGGGGAAGGATGGATTCTACTGGGAAACTGGGTAGTGGCTGAGTGCTTGTGCCAGTGCCCTGAAATTTTGAGTAAGCTTGGATTAAAGAATAGTAGACTAACTTATTTGGTAGAAAAAAAATTTGAAGGTGGCATTGCATATAAGCTCTAGCATGGTTATTGTTCACTGTGTTTGGTGAGGTTTTAGTATGAATTTCAGAAAGGAAGTACAACAGGCAAGTGTGACAGTGAAAAAAGGGTGATTTAAAGCTGTACCTAGCTTCCAAAGCAAGTTTAGACAAAGTAGATAGAATGCTAAACAGATTGGAACCATTTTGAAGAAAGCTTGTTCTTTGCACAGACATTAGGAAAGCTGCCTTGAGGACCCCCTGCCAGGAAGGCTCTAGCACGTAAAATTACAAGTTCATTTAAAAGAAGAGTTTCCACACAAGAAGAGCCTTCTTCAGGGCATCTTTTTTCCAAGAGAGCTGCCTAGAGACACATTTTCACCCGTCCCCCACCCAGGTTAAGGTGGGTGGGAGCTTAGAAGCCTCTGCAGCTGTAGGAGAAGATGGCCAGGTTATATCCTCTATGTGATGCTCACCTCACAGGCATGCAGCACACAGAAAGCAAGCAAGGAAGGTTGAGCCAAAGTTCCAGAAGTCTGTTGAAATGGAGAAATCTGTGGTAGATTTATAGTGGGAAAATGGAGTGTCTTTGATTCAGGTGGGCTTTAATTTGGGAGCTAGGATTCTGGGTATTCACAATGACATCCAACTTCCAGCAAATTACTGGCCTCTGGCTTCTGGTCTCCTGGGCTAGAAGAAGGAGAGTCACAGACAGTGGTGTGCAGAAAGTAGTTTAGGAAGGATTCCTAGGTGGGACTCATGAAGAAGAAGGTAGAGTCTCCATGCAGCAGGATCAAGTACCTGCAAATAGGATACAGTCAAGCTGCTAGTCTGCAGCTTATCATAGGACTTACAGCAGAGACTGGGGTGAGATGGAGAGATGGGGATGAGCTGCTCAGTCTAATTGGCCCAACCAGAAATGTCTAAGTACCCCAAAGTTGGCGTCATGGCCTGACATATAACACTTAGACAGAGTGCTCAAGTAGGAAGGCAGTAATGAAAACACCAGACTCCTCACCTTGCCCAGAGTCCAGGGAGGAAACAAGAAACTTGCTTTAATACTTCTGGCCTCTCTGGCCTTCAGAAGTTATAGAACTGATGATATAGACAGGGTTATTTCCATCTTTTAGGCAAGGCATTTTTTTTTTAAATTTTGGGGTCCCCCACCTTAAGACTGGCTGGCTAGTGTCTATCAAGATTCCATGCATGGACCTTCCCAGTGGACTGTTTAAGTTATGAAGGTCATAGATTCATGTCAGTAGAGACTCAGGATATTGGAAATGCAAAAAATATGAGGCATTTTCTAAAAAGAGCAGCAGTTATGGAATGGAGTGGTCTAAAAGAGGCGACATGTGCCAAAGGCTATAGAGTTGCCAGGCCAGAGCAGCCCAAGGCTGGTGGAACACAAATCATGTTATCACAAGCCCCAGATGCTGGCCGTGGGGGTATTGGGTTTAGTCTTTGTCCTACTGGATTCAGTCTTTCTTTGATAAAATCTTCCCTTTCTATTTCCCCAATCTTCCGTTTTTTAGGAATGGAAATGCTTACTCTGTGCCCATTTTCATTGGAAGCATATATTTTGTTTAAAAATTAGAGTGGATCATACTTATGAAATTGTCTTCTTGACTCTCAGAAATTCCACTGAACTTTATTGAAACTGCCAGATTGTAGTGTGTTTTGAAACTGGACTGAACGTGCTTTGTATTATGAGATGGTCACAAGTCTAAAGAAGTCTGGGAGAAATTGTTATGGTTTGTTTGTAGGCTCTTATGTTTTAAACAATTGGCCTGTAGCCAGGCTCTATCATAAAAGGTGCTAGAACCTTCAGTTGGCGGAGTCTAGCAAGAAGCTGTAGATTCTTACTGGACAGGCCTGAAGAGTTATAGTAAAGGCTGGTTCCCTTGGTCCATGTCTGCTCTGTGACTGCCACCAGACTGAAACTTGCCACCTCCCGTCTCACTGCCACAGCTAGGAGCTTGTTCCTAACTCTGTGCCTTCCCTGGTATGATGAACTATATGCTCTCAGACTGAGTTGAAATAAAAGACTTCCTTTATTGATTTGTTTGACAGAAATTTGGTTACAGTATTGAGAGATATAACTAATGCAGACACACATACAGAAAACAGACAGACAGACAGACACACACACACACACACACAAACACACTTTATGGGTTGGATGAATAACACTGTGAACCACATTTAAAGTTAACTTTCTGTTTAAGCTCATATTCTCTTTGCTTTGCTATACACCGATCTTAGGGTAACTGACAGGCTGTATTCCTGTCACATGACAAGAACCAGAAATTGTGTCTTTAAGTGGTGGTTTATTTATAGAGCCAGCTACCTCAGAACAGTGGGTCATCTTCCTAAAGATCTGTCTCTCATCTCACCTGTACTCAGAAGTTTATACAGGGAGGAGACAGGAAGGCAGTCAATCAATTCAAAGGCCAGTCAGGGCCCTCTGGTCAAGTAGGCAGTCCTATCTCTGAGATTTATGGTGTCCGTGCTTTGTCACCTGTCTATAGCAGCAGGCAGCATTTGCAAGCATCAAGGCTACAGAGTCATTCTTCTTCCTCAGCCAGTCGTTTGGATGGCACCTATAGTGAAGGTTAACTCAAAACAAACAAAGCATTGACAATGTGCACGTACAGAATCCTGCCTACAAGATGAAGTACTAACGTGCCCTTATGATGAAAATATATGGGTGCCTTCTCACTTTGACCTTATCATAGTCACTAGTCCACTCTGCGTACAAGCAACCATTCCCTTCTTTAAGAAAGATTTTCAATGTGTCTGGCCGTCCAATACTGAGGACTCATTTCTGCCTTTACACTTACACTTCAATATCAGGCACAGCACCGAGCACCACAAAAATCTTACTTGCTTGATAAATGAGTATCAAGGAAATGTAAATAAATACCATGCTAGGTCCTGGGAATATGAAAAACAAACAACAACAACAACAACAACTATATTATTCTCACTCTTTAAAAGCTTCATATTAGAATAATTTTCACAATAATGAAAGATTTAGGAGAAAGCTTACTACATAAGTAATTTCAAAACTATTTCCTGTGACACTTCAGAAAATTTCGCATTGATACAAATTTCATTAGGGGAGGCCCTTAGCATACATACATTATAAGCAAGCTTCTAGAGTTATAATAATCCTTGGTGGTTGTTACTTTGATGCTATTTTCTTTAAGGCTGCTGAAAAGGAAGATTACTGGGTAGTAAGAGCTGGCATTTACAGTAGCCAAGAGGCAAAGTCATTATATCCTTTGCGGTTCTACATTCTGTATAATTCACTGAACATGTAGTTAAATGGCATTGGTGGGGGGTGGAGATTTAGAGAAAGTAAGTGAGTTTTGGAATTGCTCTTAACCCATAGGAAGGTAATCAAATTCATACTCCATTGTACTGCCCCTCTGGCTAGTGCCAGTCTCAAAACCTGCTACCAGGATGGCCAGAATGATATGTTCCTTAACAGTGGATTTCACCTGCTCCACCCTGGTTCTTTTTTTTTTTTTTTTTTTTTTTTTTATTAATTTATTCTTGTTACATCTCAATGTTTATCCCATCCCTTGTATCCTCCCATTCCTTCCCCCCCCCCCCCACTTTCCCATTATTCCCCACCCCTATGACTGTTCTTGAGGGGGATTACCTCCCCCTATATATTCTCATAGGGTATCAAGTCTCTTCTTGGCTACCTGCTGTCCTTCCTCTGAGTGCCACCAGGTCTCCTCCTCCAGGGGACATGGTCAAATGTGAGGCACCAGAGTATGTGAGAAAGTCATATCACACTCTCCACTCAACTGTGGAGAATATTCTGACCATTGGCTAGATCTGGGTAGGGTTTTAAGGTTTACCTCCTGTATTGTCCTTGGCTGGTGCCTTAGTTTGAGCGGGACCCCTAGGCCCAAATCTGCCTATCATATTGTTTTACTTGTAGATTTCTAGGACCCTCTGTATCCTTTTATTTTGCTGTTCTCCCATGCGTCTCTCATTTAGAGTCCCAATAGGATGCCTTCCCCTCTGTCCCAGTTTCCTGGTAAGTGAAGGCTTTTGTGGGACATGCCCCTTGGGCTAGTATGCAGATATAAGTGAGTATATACTATTTGATTCTTTCTGCTTCTGGGTTAACTCACTCATTATGATCATTTCTAGCTCAATCCATTTATCCACAAATTTCGGGAATTCCTTATTTTTAATAGCTGAGTAGTATTCCATAGTGTATATATACCACAGTTTCTTTATCTACTCTTCTACTGAGGGACACTTAGGCTGTTTCCATGTTCTGGCTATTGGGAAAGAGCCTGGAACATATTGGCACAGGAGACAACTTCCTGAACAGAACACCAACGGCCCAGGCCTTAATGTCAACCATTAATAAATGGGACCTCATGAGGCTGAGAAGCTTCTGTAAGGCAGGAGACACTGTCAAGAGAACAAAGCGACATCCTACAGACTGGGAAAAAATTTTCACCAACCCTACATCTGACAAAGGTCTAATATCCAAAATATATAAAGAACTCAAGAAATTAAACACCACCAAACCGAATAACCCAATAGAGAAATGGGGCTTGCATCTAAACAGAGAATTCTCAACAGAGGAGTATCAAATGGCTGAGAAACACTTAAAGAAATGCTCAACCTCCTTAGTCATCAGGGAAATGCAAATCAAAACAACTCTGAGATTCCATCTTACACCCATCAGAATGGCTAAGATCAAAAACTCAAGCGACACCACATGCTGGCGAGGATGTGGGGGAGAGGAACACTCCTTCATTGCTGGTGGGAATGCAAACTAGTACAGCCACTTTGGAAATCTATCTGGTGCTATCTCAGAAAAATGGGAATAGGGCTTCCTCAAGACCCAGCTATTCCACTCCTTGGAATATACCCAGAAGATGCTCCAGCACACAACAAGAAAATTTGCTCAACCATGTTCATAGCAGCCTTATTCCACCCTGATTCTTTCTCAGGAGATCACTCCCTGCCTAGTTCAGCTAAACTCCCAGCCAAGTGGAACTTTGAGTTCTCAGCAGCTCAGCTACTCAAAGACAGATTGGCTTAGGACTCAAAGGGGATGGACACCCACAGCGGTCACGGCTAAGGCGACATCCAAAGGTAAAAATGAGAGGATGATTTGATGACAGATGGTCTGTGCGAAGAAGGAAAAATAAATGAAAATCCTGCTTAGTTTGCTCTGCGTTTCTTCAATAAGAATGAATGCCCTTAATGAGAAAGCAGAAATTAACAGTGCTGGAATCTCCTCTGCCATTTATACTTTATACTAAATCATGACTTCTGGCTTCTTCATATCATTTGATGCCATCTCTCCCTCTCTCTACATCATTAGAATACTCATGATGGATTTTAAAATGGAAATTAAATGAAACTCAGCAAATTCTATCCAAGTCTGTCAGTTCCATTTTCCACTTTTCAGAGTGCTTCAGTACACTGAAAACTTCTTTAGGTGAGAATATATCTTACTCTTTCAACTGTCTCCTTATTTTTAAAATTTGTTTTGCTCCTTTTAGTAATGAATCCACAACCACAGCAGTCACCATCCACAGCTGCTTTCTCCAAAACAGACTTGGACATGTGCAATTGTGCCGAGCAGTGGTTGACTTCTTGACTCTGAATCTCAATTCTCCTGACAAACTTTTGCGTACTTCAAGTTGTGCTTTTCACACAACCCAGTGCACCTGAGTATCAGACACACTATGATGGAATGAATTGTTTTTCAGAATGAAAATATATAAATATATATATATAAAATATATAAAAAATAAGCTAAAAATATTGCTGAGAAACAAATAAGAGCATACATCTGACTGATTATTTCAACACTGCATAATTGAATATTTAATTGCATTTATTTATTCTGTGTGTGTGTGTGTGTGTGTGTGTGTGTGTGTGTGTGTGTGTGTATGAGTGCACACATGTATGCTGCAGCTCCTGTGTGGAGGTCAGAGGACAACCTGAAGAAGTAAGCTCTCTCCTTTCATCATATAGGTTGCAGGGAATCACATACTGGTTTTGAGGCATGGTGATAGGCAGCTTTACCTGCTGAACCATCTCACACGTCCTGTGGTTGAATCTTGACCTGAAATTGTATTTTGACTTATGTTTGTCAAAGCTTTCCTATCATGTGTTCTCAGCACCTCAAGTGCATGAATGTCAAAACCTGACATCCACATTTGCTCCCCTTGAGCCCCTGGCTGGTGTTATACTCTCTCTCTCTCTCTCTCTCTCTCTCTCTCTCTCTCTCTCTCTCTCTCTCTCTCTCTCTCTCTCTCTCGTTCTTTGAGACAGGTTTTTTTTTGTGTGTGTGTGTAGCCCTAGCTGTCCTGCAACTCACTCTGTAGACCAGACTGGCCTTGAACTCACAGAGTTCTCTTTCTCTTTCTCTGCTTCTCTGTATACTGGGATTATAGGTGTGTGCCACTGTGCTCATTTCATAATCTGTTTTTAAATAAGCACTATCTTACCAAAGTCCAACAAAGCAAAGAATTTGCAACAGATTCATAAATACAAGCACATTAGTTATTTTCTCAACATTGCATATAATTTTGTTCCGGTACATTTGTGGAGATGACAGCTGTCAGGAGGCATCCTTCTTGCTCTTCCTCCTTCCTCCTTCGTCTCCATTGTAAGGGTAGTTCCAGTTCCAACCTGGTCTTTTCCTCCAATCCTATTCTACCCCCACCCTCTGTCTCTTTTTCTAGGTCACGGAAGAAGGGAAAAAGGAATGAAGATTGCCATTTTTGTCTCTGCCACCTATGACCTAAGAAATAAGTACCTTTCCAACAGGAAACAGAAGCCTAATTAACAAAGTGATATTTCTAAACACTTTTCTTAGTATTCCTGACTAGACATCCTTTCCCTCCTGATCAATAGCTCATTAGACTGTGAGGCTTCCGAAGCGGTGCCCTGCTGTGTTAGAACCTCTCTGAAACAGATTATGAAAGATACTTTTTCCCAGGACAAACGTATTTCTCGGTGTTATTTTAATCAACAGAACTCCTCTTGAGCAGAGGTGGAAGACCATCTTGCATATAATCCCACAGTGGAGTATCTTGAACTACGTGTATTTGTACAGGATATGATGGAGAGTGAAGAGAAACTATTATTTATGCTTCTGAACCAGCTGTAGGAGAGTTGGCTTGTGTAGCAATGTGAATAAGCAGAACACAATGGTATTCAACCTCAAGTCGATGCTCAGAGAGCTCAGCAGAATTTTGAGGTCACTACTGAATTGCCCTTCTCTCCAGGTGACAAGCTTACCCAGAGAGCACACTGTGGTCACAGGCTCTTGGTCTTGCATCAGATACCCACTCTGCTACTTTTCAGCTGTATAATTTGGGGTTAACTGCTCGATGTCCATATGACTTTTGTAGCAAATCAGAGGTACAGGTAACACCTACACCTGTATCAGCACCTCCAGAGGATTTTCCTGACCTTCATCTATATGCACAGAGGATCTTGCCAGTCACCGGCTGAGCACTCCATAGTTCCCTCTTATCAGACAACTTAAAAGTGTAGCAACAGTTAACCAAGATAGAAACATTCCATAGTTTAGCAAATTTTACCCAGTATCATTAGTTTGTTATCAGTTAATTTATTATTGTTATATTGTTACCCAACTTTTATGCTATTTTCCTACCTGAAGTTTAGGGGGGTGGGGCAGGATGTAGGGCATTGAATGCAAAGCCACGGGATCCATGGGATCGTGATGAAGGAGTGTTGAAGGATCAGTGAGGAATTCTCAGTGTCCTGGTTCCTCTGTCAGAAGTCTGGAGCTGACAGTTCCCAGGGCCATGCAGGCTGGGCTTTAGTGAGGGTGGGATTGTTATTTCCAGGTGACCTGGGCTGAGCCTTCCTCCACATAGAAAGTCTAGATCTGCTTTCATGTGAGAGAACCCCGGGTGCCAGTACTGCATTGCTGGAAGAGTTCGTGCTCCTGTTCTCTTGTTCTTATTCTATACTTCCAGTGCTTAATCTCTAAAGCTGGGTCACATGGTTTATATTTAGAGGGTTTTCAGAAGCTTTTCTTTTTGAAAGAACCTTATTCTAAAAAACCATTGGAAATCTATGACATAAATTTAAATGAGCTCATGTAACCAGACTCTGGCAGTATTTGCTCCTGGACTCTTTTAAGTGACAGTGTTGATGGTGGTTGGAGGTCCTGGTACTAAAGCTAACGGTTTCTCTGTACTGACTGTCTGTCACTGGTTATGTAGACACTTTACTAAGTGTTCATTAAACATGTTAATTGACTTATTAGGTCTTCACAACAATACTGTTTTATCAGTAAGGAAAATAAATTCTCAGGCTAGTGGAAGATGCCAATAAAATGGCATAATGAACATGTGCTGGCTGCCTGATCGCCCAGTCCAGGCTCCTCCATACAATGGCCCCACCTCATCGTCCTACAGTCTTCCACTTATAGGTTGCTGTTCAATCAAAATGCCTTTGCCTGTTCAGACTCCAGACACCTCCTGATCTCCTTCACATGCCTTTCTCTCTGCCTGTTACTACATTCATGCTTCTTTTTTTTTTTAATTTTTTTATTAATTTATTCTTGTTACATCTCAATGTTTATCCCATCCCTTGTATCCTCCCATTCTTTCCCTCCCCCCTATTTTCCCATTATTCCCCTCCCCTATGACTGTTCCTGAGGGGGATTACCTCCCCCTGTATATGCTCTTAGGGTATCAAGTCTCTTCTTGGTAACCTGCTATCCTTCCTCTGAGTGCCACTAGGTCTCCCCCTCCAGGGGACGTGGTCAAATTTGAGGCACCAGAGTATGTGAGAAAGTCATATCCCACTCTCCACTCAACTGTGGAGAATGTTCTGACCGTTGGCTAGATCCAGGTAGGGGCTGAAAGTTTACCACTTGTATTGTCCTTGGCTGGTGCCTTAGTTTGAGCTAGAAATGATCATAATGAGTGAGTTAACCCAGAAGCAGAAAGACTTAAATGGTATATACTCACTTATATCTGCATACTAGCCCAAGGAGCATGTCCCATGAAAGCCTTCACTTACCAGGAAACTGGGACAGAGGGGAGGACATCCTATTGGGACTCTAGATGAGAGAAGCATGGGAGAATGGCAAAGTAGAAGGATCCAGAGGGTCCTAGAAACCTACAAGTAGAACATTATGATAGGCAGATTTGGGCCCAGGGGTCTCTCAAACTAAGGCACCAGCCAAGGACATTCATGCTTCTTAAAAGTAACTTTGTTGACTTCGCGGTATTAGGTTATTTGATATCAGTTTCATTTGTGCTCTTTCAAGTTGTGATCACAGAAGAAAACGGACCTTGCAAGGCTGCATGTTTCCAGATGGGATAATAGAGAGAGGCAGTGTCAGCAACTGTCTTTGAAACATGGAAGCCTCAAGGGAAATGCTCTTTCTGGCCTCTCTTGCCTGACCGGCCCTTTTTTCCTTTGTCCACACTGATGAGGGAAATTGATAGATTCGACCTGTCTTTTGAAGGTTCGTCAGTGCTATTTGCCACTGAGAGAAGACTCACTATCGTGTCTCCCGACCCATTCATCTCTTTTCATAACAACACAAAGCTACACAAGCAGCTTGAAAGAAGGCAATGGAATGCCTTTAGCTCAGTCTTATTTGATTCAACAAACATAAGCAAACGATTAGTCAGACTTTAAATGTAAAACACTGTAGAGTGCATTTACAGTGCTGGGTCACTGGGTAACTCAGCAGTGGTGATAATAGGAATTCAATAGTCTTATCCTGACTCACACACGAAGGGGAGGAACCTTACATAGAAAACTGTGCACTTAACCACTAACAATCATTAATTCCCAACCAGGTTTGAATCAAAACAATACATTTCCTGTGGTTTTTCTCACCCTCCTGCTATCCTTGTTATTTGTGAGTTTTCAGATTCTTCCAGCTTCTGTTTTCTTAGCTTCATGCATTAGGATCTAAGAGATGATGACAGAAAAAGGAAAGAATTTACATTTTTATATTTTGTGTGTATGCATGTCTGTGTGTGTGTGTGTGTGTGTGTGTGTGTTCTGCACAGTGCATGTGTGTTGTTCAAAGGAAAACTTGGAAGTGTTGATTCTCCCCTCTTGCCATGTGGGTCCAGACCGTCACCAGGCTTGGTGGCAAGCATCTTTAGGAACTGAACTATCTCATCTGTCCAACTTTATTTATTGATTTATTATCATTGTTGCTGCTGCTGTTGTTGTTAATGTGTGTGGTGTGTGAGAGGGCATGGATATTTTCAGTCTTTCTCTCTGCCTGCCACACTTATTATAGCAGCTAGACAGGATCACACTGCATGTCCTACTGCTTTTTATTTTGAAATGTAGAAATTGAGCCTTAAAAAAATTTTTTTTTGTTTTTAAGAAATTGAGTCTTAATGGGGCCAGTTTTCTTGTGGAAGCTTCACTCACTTTATGAAACAAAGGGGCTTAATCTTCCTTTGGAACCTTTGATGGTACCTCCTGTCTATCCTGCTTTGGTCACAATGGTGAAAAATTAGAAAGAAAGTGCCTTAGGACCTCATACCTGATTTTATAATTGTACAAAGTATACCTGTTTTCTGTACTTCAATGATTTCTTTGACTATTAGGAATACAGTTACAATTTCTTGGAGGAGTCTTTGATGCTGCTCCAGGAAGATGTATCATGCTGTTCTTATGACCCTTTGTCAAGCAGTGTGTGCCTGTTTGAGCATTTGGCCCTAAATGTAATGCTGGCAAAACTAATTCTGCCTAACTTCATGTCAGCATTTTGGACTTCTTTGTAGGGAGTAAGGATGTCACTGAGTGCTATATATGAAACAGAGCCAAAATAAGCATATTTATGCTGGCAGCTCTCCTAGTGAAGACTTGGCTTTCATGGTGAAGACTTGGCTTTCACAGTGAGCCCTTGAGCCCACCCATCCATTAGCTCCAAAAACAATTATTAGTGTGATTAGAGTCAAGGCTCAATCCATTGCTTATGTGGAATTGAAGTCACTCAGGGCTTTTTCCTCATGGCCCTCTAGTCTCACTTCCAGCCCTTAAAGTGGTAACAGTGCTCTGGTTCCTTGAAGGCAAAAGTCTCAGTACCCTGTGTTTGCACACACTGCTCCCTTGCTTTGGAATGTCCTAGCTAATTGCAAAATCCAGCTCATATTAATATTGATTTTTTTCTATACTTTAAATATTGTTTCAATGATCCTCAGTAGAGGTTAGAATGATAGCAGCAAATTATAAATTCAATATAACAAATGCTTATTGATTATTTGTCAGTATTTGGCATCATCAAGGTGATAAAGTTAAATACAAAGTCTAACCTAAAAGCTATAAAGTCAAATTAACAAATAACTGTAATAAACTAAACAAATGGTTGTATAAGAGAGGAAAACAATTACTTTTATCTTTACCAATTTCAGGCTTATTGCTTTAGGCGGAAAACAGGTGTTTTTATCTTTTCAGTGTTTAGATTCATTAGTTGGCCACCTGCAGATAAAAAAAAAAAAAAGCCCAAAAGATAAGGTTAAAAAGAAAACAGGAGTTTATCTGTCTGTGATCGCACATACATACTCGAACATTGAGATAGGTAAAACATGGGCCTACATAGCATCCTAACAGAAAAACAATAGCTTCTGAGTGAAGACTCGAAGCACAGGAAGAGAATTTAGAATTCCCTGGGGGACGTTGAGGCGGAAATAGTAGAAAACATAGACCAGTGAGCTGAGGAGGTTTCGCTGACAGTTCCTTCAGATTCTTCCAGGTACAGAGGTATAGGAGGAACACCTGTACTAACCTGGGTTTATATTTTAGACAAATAAGGACAGTGCAGAGAGTTGTGAGACTTGTTTGTTTGTTTGTATATACTTTCTCAGCTTCGTAGTTCAAATTAAACTTTATGCAAAACCACCATATTCTAGGGGCCTATTTTGTATTATATATATATATATATAGTATATATATATACATATATACATATATATATTGTATATATATTGTAATATATATATATATATATATATGCTGTAAATCAGTGTCTTCATTAGATGTGTGCATCACACTCAGGAACAAGTTGTTTCTTCTACAGTGGTGAACTTACTGATGGTCCAGGAAGTTGAACATATAAACAACATTCTATTAAAATGCTATCAGCAATGATGACCGCTTTAGCTGTCATCACAGCTGCATAGAGTAGGTAGAGACTTAAGGAAAGGATCTCAGGAAGACATAGAAGCAAAGCAATAAAATAAATATGAGCTTTCTACCAAAAAATTCTATGTCAAGGACAGCCTTGGGAGAGAAAAAAAATCAGGCAAGTGTCTTGCAGTCACCAGTGGACCCAGGAATACCTTTTGTACCCAAAATGAGATATATACAAAGGTAGGAGAGTGAAAGTTATGACTTGGGGTATTTCAGTTGTAGCTGCAACTGTCTTACAGGCCATTGCTGCTGTAAAGAGATTGAACCATGGTGACTTGACTTCAGTTGAGGCTAGAATGTATGTCTTGTATGGCTCACTCTGCCATCAGTTTGTGAGAAGCAAGCCCTTGTGCTTCATCTCCATTCCTCTGGTTTCATATTTCTGGTCCTCTTGGCTGGATCTCCATCGTGTTTATAACCATCACCAAAGAGGAGACTGTTCTTAGCTGGTATGCAGGAAGGGGGGCCTGGAAATGGCTGCCAATGCTTGCCACATCACATCTCACTAAGCATCTATAGAAACAAAATCTCTTTTTACAAGGAGGAGTGTCTCTTGTGACCCTGGCATTAGAGAGCAGAAACTATGAGGAGAAATCACACATGGTCACTGCCTTCTGCCTGTTCCCTTTAATTGACTCCACAAAAATGGTGGGAAAGAGCATTGTGCCCCACTAGAGTAGAAACTTCTAATTGTTCTTTATAGAAAATGGGGGAGAACAAGCAAACAGAGAAAATCCCAGGTGGGGGTCATTTGTAGAGCTACCTGTTTTGTCACCAGAGTTGTCTGTTTACAGGTGAACCTTTCACTCTCAGGAGTACAGGATCTAAACACATGTGAAGTTTACAAGAATCTGTGTCTTTAGGTAAAAAGGTATTAGAAAGTATAATCAATAAATAATACAATTTGAGCTGAACTCTCCAACTACTTACGGATAATGTTCTGTTTCATGCCAGGAAGCCTGTTTGGAGAATTAAAATGTAGCAAGGAGTGAGAAAACATAAGTCACCTTGAAAGCTGATTGAATATAATCAATGATTAATGGCAAATTTGCAGTCCTTTTAATGACCACAGTTAAACAAAATCAAATTGAACCATAAATTTTGGATGCCATCTGGAATTGGGTCATGTAAAAGTAAGCTTTGTGAAGAAGCCAAATCAATTTTATAATATTAGTGTGATCAGGTCATAGCTCACAATTTGAAACATTTCTTTTTTATTAAAAAGAAAAAAGAGTGTTGACTATCCAGTTTATATATTCACAGGTATTTAATTAGATCAGTAAAGTTGCATAGAAAGAATGTGAAAATGTTTCAGTCAACAGCTATACATTTTCTTGCAGTGGATTTTATTTCACTCACATCCGCTAAAACCAGCATGAGTTCAATCACTTAAGAGCAATGGTGCTTTAATTATCCTTTCAATGTAAAAAGAACCAGGAAGTGGACCAACTTAGCTCTCAAATGCCTTCTTCAAATTAACTGAATGGTTTTGGGTCCCCTAGAATTCCAAAGGTATCTTGTGCTTCTATCAGTATAAACAGCAAAATTGCTATGTGTTGAAAATATACCACTGCTATGTTGATCTAAGGCTTTATTATAACTTGATGGGTTCTCCCTGAAGCTAGGTTGTTCTTTTATGGCTGTAGTTCAGAAGTCAAGGAAACAATCCATTTTTGTACCACTAGCCAGTTTAGAAAAAGGAGGTGGAGAGAGGAGATTAGGGGAGATAAAAATTTGTGACCAATGCACTGCTATTTGCGTGGCTAAATTCCATCCAGAGCAGATGTCCTGAGTGCCCCCAATCTCATCGTTCATATCCCCACACTAAACTTATTTGTAGAATCTGCTATGGACTCCAATGTCAGAGAAGACCCATTGATCCTTCATTTCTCTTCCAGGGTTAAAGATGAGAGCCAAGGGCTGGAGAGTGGAGTTGGAGCATAGAAATGGCTTGGGGAAGAGGAGCAGGACACCAGTAGGTAAGTGCATCTACACCCGATGATAATTATCTGCCAACTGTTGCAGGTGGCATTGAAAAAAACCCATATTTCCCTTGAGGTCATCAGGTAGATTAATGGCTGAATTTGGCTGGAAAAGTTTTACAAAATAAGTCTTACTACTGCCATACTGTAGCTTAGTATATAGAAAGAAGGGTTTAGTTGTAAAACATTATTGAAACGGTAAAGAAAATTGTGACAGAGCAAATGGCCCTCATCTTTCAGAAGAGAACAGTCACCTTTTCAGATGAATAGTACACTTTGATTTGCTATAATCTCCTTCTTCATTCGGCCTAGTTGCCCAGAATCTGAGACTGGAGTCCTCTTTGGTACCTGTATTCACATACTCCTTATCCATCATTTCAGCATCCCTCAGAACCAGCCTCTGCTGCGCATACAGATACCATCCTTTCCTTCTAACCTATCACTATCAGTCTCATCAACATTGTCTACAAGCACTGTGATGACCTCTCCTCTGTTTTTTCTTGTTGCATTTTTAAAAATGTAAAGGATAAACCTGATTGTGTGTGTTCCTGATTGAATCCATTTTCAAGGGTTTTTTTTTTTTTCTTTTTTTTTCAGCACTGAGTAAATGAAAACAAACATTTCCAAGCATCTCTCAAGGCTTAGAGTGGTTTGTTCCATTGAATGTTCTACTTTGGACTTGATTCATCTCAGAATGGCATGGGCTTCTGAAACTTGAAAGTGCACCCATCACAGAATATTTTATGTTTTCTGGACATGCCTAGGAAGCCACTTCAGAACCCCTGTATTTGTGTTCTATCTTCCTAGAATAGTGTTTCCCCAGAAATTTGTGAACTTCTTTTTCACATGTGACTTTTCTCACTGTTGGGATCCTGTCTCATAGAGATATGGAATCTGAAAAAAAATTTCCCTGATCTTCTTACTTTTCTCCCACAGCAATGACAATGACTCTGTTCTTCTTAACCCTATGTGTCAGATTGGAAGCCATCCCCTAGTTTATTCAGTGCCTTTCCTGGTTATTTCTGAGCTCCCTGAGGTTGCAAACTTCTTCAGTAGTTAGAAGAGGACACAGCACATTCTAAGTCATGAATACTTTTCAATAATTCAAATTACGATTTGAAGTGAGGTCATTTAAATGAGAATTGCCCCTATAGACTCATATGCTTGAAAGCTTGGTCCCTAGCTTCTGAAACTGGAAAGGATGACAGTTCTGGTCTTGTTGGAAGAAGTGTGTTACTGGGAATCAGCTTTGAGGTTTCAAAAGCACATGCTATTCTCTCTCTCTCTCTCTCTCTCTCTCTCTCTCTCTCTCTCTCTCTCTCTCTCTCCCTCTCTCCTCTCCTCTCTCTCTCTCTCCTCATCTCTCTCTCTCTCTCTCTCCCTCTCTCTCTCTCGCTCTCTCTCTCTCTCTCTCTCTCCTCTCTCTCTCCTCTCCTCTCTCGCTCTCTCTCTCTCTCTCCTGCTTTCGCTTGATACGCTTATCGGCTACCCCTCGCCATGGTGGTCACAGACTCACCCTCTTAAACTGTAAGCAAGCCACCCACCAATTAACTTAGTTCTTTTGTGTGTAGCCTTGGTCAAGGTGTCTCTTCATAGCAACAAAAAATTTTTACTGATACAGAAATATAACCTATATCATGCTTGCATGTTGACTAGGATTCTGCAGCCTTCACCATGTTTAAGAATCATGTTTGAGACAATATAGCAGGGAGGACAAATACTACATAACTGACCAACATCATTTCATCACTGTGGTCATACATGTCACCAAATGGATTTTCTGTATCCTGAACCCTGCAGGGAAATCATAATTTGTGTTTATTAAGACACAGTATTAGTCTCATTGACACTTAAGAGTCTCTGATATGTGTTTCAGAAATTAAGTATACTTTTCACGTTTTCTTATTTTTTCAACTCTGAGTAACTCATAACATCTCTACTTCCAGCTTAATGTTGACTACAGTGTTAAAGTCCTTTCTTTCTCCTGCAGTACTACCTTAAGATCTCATTCTGTCCTTGGCAGCTTAAAATAGGGTTGCCCAGAAGATCACTGCAGCAATAAACTTGAAAAGAATTCTAACCATGGCAAAAAGAAAAAAGCACAGTTCAGAGAGAAACACAGAAGTGAATTTACCCTTCTGTGAAGATGTATTTTTAGGATTTTTTTCCATAACAGTTGGGGAATTTGTTGACTGGCAAAGATCTACCGCCCTTTAGCAAATGTGTCAATCCCAGGGGTAGAAAAGAAACCTCTGCATATGGTGGGTTTTGAGACTCCTAAATGCACTTCCCTGGTTAGTTATTATTTTTTTTTTAAAAAGTGTTTCTACTGTGCAGTTAGGAATTAAAAACCTGAATCAACATTTTAATCGACTATTAGTGGGAAGAAAACTTTCAGAAAATTAAGATAGGAGACATTTTTTTCTACTTAAAGCTGCATGACCTAAAAATAAAGTGCTGTTTATAAGAATAGATGCTATTGGTTGCTTCCAAGTTTGTTTTTCCCTTCTTCCTAGAATGCTGTGTAGCTTCTTAATAATGGTTATGTGACTAAGTTCTGGTCTTTTTTGTTTGTATACTTTAATTTAAGACAGGGTCTCAGATGACCCAGCTTATCCTCAAACTCCTTATGTAGCCAAGGGTGTCCTTGAATTCCTGATCATTGGGCCTTTACTTCCTAGTGCTAAAGCTTCAGATATGCACCCTCACGCCTGGCTAACTGCTTTGCTTTATGCTACTACAGATTGACCTACAAGTTTGAACATATTAAGCAGACACTTTAGCATGGAAGTCCATCTGCAGCCCCGTGAAGCTCCCACTATGTTAGTGTTAGGGGAAGTCTATGGCGGTGTACCTTAACAAAGGACTATACCCGAGTTTCCTCAAGCAAATTAATTTTCCCACCTTCTTGAAGCTACAAGTCCAAGGTTCAGCAATCAAAAGGTGCAGTAGTTTCTACAGAGTGCTCCTGTCTTCTTCGTGTTACTTCTGTTTATCTATACCTATGTTTCCTTTCATGAAGTGTGATTGTTATCCTTGGCTGTCGACTTTATTTTGTCTAGAATCAACTGAAAGACACAGCCCTGGGTAGGTCTTTGAGACTATTTATGGAAATGATCAGCTCATCTTTTGCTGGAAGGGGCAGTACATTCTAGAGGAAACCCAAGTTTTAATCAGTCCTAGGGGAGACAGGGCTCTGAACTGCCTGCCTCTTTTTCTTTGTGAGTACATCTATTCTGTTGCCATCACTGCACCATCCTTTTCTGACATCAGAACACAGATTTTTCATCTTTCCAAAGTGGACTAGAAAAAAAACCAGCTTTCCAGGACTCTTCCAAGTCTTCAGCACCAAACTGGGAGTGCTGAAGCATCCAGACTCATGGATTGAGCAGATACCAATATTTCAGCCTTGT
This sequence comes from Acomys russatus, assembly GCF_903995435.1. NCBI lineage: Eukaryota > Metazoa > Chordata > Mammalia > Rodentia > Muridae > Acomys > Acomys russatus. The sequence goes on along the minus strand of NC_067158.1, from coordinate 40,040,191 downwards.
CAGCACACAGCTAGACACTGACAGACTATGCAGCACAGCACCCAGGCAACGTAATAAATCCCCTTTGTGCTGCAGACTAGTTCTATCAGTTCTGTGCCCCTGGTGAATTCTGACTAATACATGTATGCACACCAGTCATACTGCACTAGACCCTATCCTAATGATCTAATTTTTAACTTGTCTGCCTCTTTGAAAACTCCATTCCTGTTACAGCCAGATTCCGAGGTAACAGATTTTGTACTTGAACCTGTGAAACATGAATTAGACACAATTGGGCCATAACATTCACCAATGGCAAGCAGAGTTTTGGGTGCAGTTTCTTGTCTTCTTGAAAATATGTGATCACTATGAAAGTTCCAGGTTGAAAGGCGTGGTGGGAAGGCACCTAGATGCTGAGATAGCTTCCTCTAAGTAGAGTCTGTCCTCTCTTCCTTGCAGTGTGATGGAAAAGAGAAATGGACTAGACTTCTTTAGGACTGCTAGCTCTTTTTTGTCTACTTATTACAACACATGGCTTATGCTAACATGGTTAATGTTTCTGCTTAAGCTCCGTTATCCTCATCTCAAAAATTGGACTATGAAACTTTCTTAGACTATTACAGTAAAAAATAACATTTATATGTAAGAGTTTTGGGGACAGTAATAGAGCCAACGCTGTATTGAGAAATGGGTGTTTTGCTAGTTTGTTTGCATTAGTTTGTGAGACACCTTGGCGAGGTTAGAAAAAAATAGGAGGTAGAGGCAGAAAGCTGAATCATTTCTGCAGGAAACTTCTGCCATGTCTCAATGTCCCACTTTTACTTCTGGGATCCTCTTCCATTTACTTCCAGCCTCCTCCATGACTTTCCTTCTTTATTCTGTACTGGATCCCATCTGATATATACTAAGAAGGGAATCAAGAAACTTTCTAGTCAGCTGGGCATGGTAGCGCATGCCTATGATCCCAGAACTTGGGGAGGCAGAGGCAGGCAGATCTCTGTAAGATTGAGGCCAACCAGGTCTACAAAGCAAGTCCAAGGATAGCCAAGGCTACACAGAGTCAAACAAAACAAAAGCAAGCAAACAAAAAGAAACTTTCTAGTCAGGATACTTTATACGAGTGGTAGAGATGTTAGGAGAAAGAAAAAGGAACAGTGAGGTCGAGGTCACTGTTTCTTAGTTGTGAGAGCCAGGCTGAACTCTGACTTTGTGGCACTCCATCAGCACCTTGTTTGTCACCTTGTTGGTCTCAAAGCACTGTGTGTCCAAGGCCAAGGACTTCCCACCAATCTAATACTACAGTTTTGATACTCACTTGTCTCTACTTTTGCATTCATAAACTGGTATTAAAGCTAAACGTGGCTGGAGTTTGAAGAGTTGACTCATTTTACAAGATTGGTCATAAATAATAATAGTACCCAAGTACCTACGTAATTCCTCCATTAGTTATACCAACTCCTTCCTCTCTCAGTTGTGTTGCAACTATTAGCTAAGGTTCCAAATAATGTGATTGTTTTTGTGGCACTTTCTATTAAAAAACATGTTAAGAAATGAGATTGCCCCCACCTTCTTCTCACTGGGATTCCTCATCACACACTTAGACCCTTTCTGGCCCCACCTTCTAGTATACTAACTGAAAACTTGATAGATAGACTAACATTAAGGGATTGTAGTATTATGACTATAAAGGGCCAGAATATAGAGCTTGGGAGCAAACTATCTGTATGCAAAATCTGCTTTACTATTTGCTGTCTGTTGAACCACTATGTGCCTTGGTTTCTTTATGTGTAAAACAAGAAAATAAAACTATCGTTCTTGCAAATTTGTTAGTGGAATGATTGTGTTAACACATTTGTAGTTTTAGTCCCACCCTTTCATAAAGGTCATGTAAATATTACTTTTGGATTTATTTTTTTCAGAAATCACAGAACAATATATTAGTAAGCTACTTTTTGGGCCCAGTTGTTCTATCTAATTAATTGATACCTTGTCACTTTCATGTAGCTAGTGATCCTCAAATTGTCAAAAGAAAATTGGCCTGTAGATTTTATCATTATTCAGATATCTTCCGGGAAATAGTGCTAGGACTTCAACGTGGACTGGTCGCTGTCCATACCTTGGTCCTGAAATCAGTTGGACTTTGGCCTGCACAGTCTTTTCATTCTTGTTCAGTTTGGAACTGCCTCCTTTTTCTCTTTCCTGTATTATTCATCTTTCTCTTTAGAAGAGTTTCAAGAGCTGCAACCACCTTAGTCCATTTTGTCTTGTTATTCCAGATTACCACAGGTGGAGTGATTTATAAACAAAGAGACTGGCTGGGCTAAGGATAAACTTCTGTACTTTCAAGTGGCTTGATATGCATCATTATGGAATTCACTGCTCACTAAGGCTAGCAGACTTCTGCAATGATAGGTATTTTCAGCTGCTAATGTGATGATAATGAGGATTACCTCTTAAAGTAGCTCTTTGTTACGCATGTGCAAATCATTCAGTGATTCTCTGTTTTGTTCTTTAGTGATAGCACTGCTAAATGTCTTTCTTTTTTCATTTTGTTGAAAATAAATTCTTTTCTCATACAAAATATCATGATTATACTTTCTCCTTTCTTATTTAATGTATTCTTTCTCTGCTAATCTCTAAGTCCTTTGAGGCTGGTGACTGTGTTTGACTTGTCTCGTTGTACCTCTGGTACCTTGTATGATGCGAAGAGTTAATATTAGTTCATTGAAATAATGAATAAGTAAAAGCTGATTGACAGACACTCGTTTATGATCAAGAAGATGTTTCATTATACTATCACTGAAATAAAGCACAAATGTGTATAAAACTGGTAACATAGGAGACATCTTATAAGATTTTAAAATTATTCACTTGGGATTTAAATGTAGAACTCCCATTCAAGACAACATGGAATCATTTTGGACACTGGAGACTGAGAAGCCCTTAACGACTGCTGAGGTATTTTAGGAAAATGTGTCTGTATACGTTTGGCATAGCCCAGTTATTTTCCAGGGGACAGGTTATTTGGCTGGATGAGTCATTTTTCCTGGTCATGCTGTGCAGCCTTCTGTATGTTATTTTATCTTCTGCTCATCTTTAAGGCTGAAGGTTGGTTCAGGAACAAGAGGAAAGGAATGAAAGCATCAATTTTCTAGGACCCCCAGGAGGATGCGGGGACGTTAACACTACACAAATGGTCAGACTCTTGATGACACAATGTGCTACCTTGGGGAGTGCTAAGTGGTCAGCCTGTCACACAAGGGAAGGGACCTAAGGACAAAGCCTTGCGTTCATTAATTGTACACTAATTCATTGTTTGAAAACTGCATATATGTATATCTACTGAATGGGGTCACAGGGAATCTTAAATTAGTGTTAATTTGCATTCCTTCCATGGCTAAGGATGTTGAACATTTAAAAATGTATTTTTTTATTCATTTCTGTTTCTTCTTTTGTGAAGTTTCTATTTAGTTTCATATCCATTTTGGGGGAGGTTATCTATTTTTCTTGCTATTATTTTCTTTCTTGTTTGTTTATTTTAGATACTAGTCTTCTGTCTATTGTTAATTTTTGAGTTTTGTTTGTTAGACGTCATGTTTCCTGTTGCTTTGAGAAAACTGAGATGGCTCAGTAGATGGAAGATGAAAAACCTACAGGTCAATGAGTGCTCTCTTTCAGAAATCATCTTCTCTTTATCTATTTAATATGCTTATATAGATATTCCTTGTTTTTGTTTTATACAAGGTTTTATGTATCCTAGCCTGGCCTCAAATTTAGTATATAGCCAAGGCTGTACTTGAATAACTAATTTTCCTGCCTCTGCTTCTTCAGTGCTGGGTTTATGTATATTTACTACCCTGTCTTTTAATTATGAAATGTGTAGGGAGTCGCCTTGTTTTCTTCTTTCACGCATCTCAGTAATATTCCACCTATAGCTTGAATTTTTATTTCAGCACATGGTGCTCGTACAATTGCTCCATTTCAGATTATTCATGACTTTCAGAGTGACAAGATAATGAAAGGACTCAGAATCGGGACAAAGTTACTGCACAGGTTGAAGCTGGGAGGCAGTCTGCTGCTGCTGAGGGCATGGGTCTCTTGAGAGACTACTTTTTCTAACCCCTGGGATCATAACCTTCATTTCCATTGAGAAGAACCTTGACATTACAAGTCTACAGGTGCCGCCACCTGCTATGCAGTAGAGACAGAGGCATTCTTAGTCACCTGTAACAGAAAGCTTTTAGCAATCCAGTAAAGAAACTCACTTTCTCCGCAGACACAATATGAGAGAGTATGTATAATTGGCTGGTGTCCCAGCTGTCTATGCCAAGGAATGTGGCTTTTTACTATAAGTGATGGAAGTTTAAAAATCTTGAGAAAACAATTTACTCCCAGTTCCAAGCTCCCTTCCCAAATTCTTCATCACTTGCTAAATTTATGAAATGGTTATATCTTAGCTTTAACAAACTCTACAAGTATTTTCTACAAGAACACAACAAATGAATTCTTTGTCAGATTTTCTAGATAATTGAGAGTTGTCCTACAGTGCTGTGGTTCTCTATTAAATGTATCAAATGAATTTCTGCTTTGGGGACAGAATGTGCTGATTGCAAGTTAATTTCTCCTCCATAACCAATCATTATTCCTCTGGTAGCAATTATCATAATGGGCAGTAAGAGACCAAGTTATTCTTTCATTTTTCCCGATTGTCCATCAACTCTGTTTCTTTTTGTTTCTTATGCATACAATTTTCCAGCAAATTCTGTGTATTTAGGGAATGTTAAATAAGTTGTTAGGTATATAAATTACAAGTCAATAGGTTCTGAATTACAGTGCAAGGAAGGTAAGAATAGTGATGCTGAGCCATTGCAAGGAGTTTTGTTATTTACTTAGTGATGTTTTTTCTCAAAATATGCATTTGCACTGTATACACATTTATAAATCTGTGTGCTGAATGTACATATGTGAGTTTGGTGACTGCATGTGTGTATGTATATATATTCACATGTATGTGAGTGCTCTAAAATGGTAGGGTATAGTGAAAGGGACATAGTTATCTGTTGAATAATAAGGTTTTTTTTTTAAAGTTTTGATAAAACCTTAATAATTGTCTGCTTAGAACTATTTTACCATAGGCAAATTTCCCCCTTATCTTTAATCCATCAATCTTAGATTAGTATGAATAAAGGCATTTATTTTATAGCACCTAGAACAATTTCAGACACATACATATAAAAATAATAACTTTTAGTTATTCTGCATTGTAAAACTACATGGTATAGTCTTCATTTTATTCCACTGCAAAACTATCATTCAAAAAATATTCAGGATAGCAGGTTACCAAGAAGAGACTTGATACCCTATGAGCATATACAGGAGGAGGAAATCCCCCTCAGGAACAGTCATAGGGGAGGGGAACAATGGGAAAATGGGAGGGAGGGAAGAATGGGAGGATACAAGGGATGGGATAACCATTGAGATATAACAAGAATAAATTAATAAAAAAGAAAAAAGAAAAGAAAAAAGAAAGAAAAAAAGAAAAAATATTCAGTTTTAATAAACAAATAACCCTTTTCATTTTAAATAAAGTGAATAACCGTTATTTTGTTAAACGTTTCTATTAGTAATTTTCTCTGTACTTGTATGGCCGATGCAACACATCATTTCTCGTAAGCAGTAGTGATCGTCTTTAGTACTGAGTTTGGATGCAGCCTCTGAACTCTTCTCAACACAGTGCCAGCCCCTGTTATCAACCTGCTAGAATTATAAACATGAAACTCAAACCACTGATTGACTATCAGCATGATGTTTTATTTTTAATCATAATTTTTATTGGCAATGGAAGCAGGAAGATCAGGAGCAAAGCAGGCACTGTCCTTCTAGCATGTTAGTCGGTAGGAATGAAATGCACTTGCGGACCTGCTCAGGAACAGAAATGTCTGTTAGCAGAGGGATCACAGTGCGGGCCTGATGAATATTGTTCATGACGGGAGCCAGCATCCCTGGTCACGATGCCAAAAAAATAAGCTTACTCAGCCCTACTATGGATGCCAAGTCCATCAGCTATTCTCAGTAGCACTAGGTCTGAACAGCAGTCCGCAGTCTTCACGTTGACTGCACAGTGAGGACATGTTTCCTCTGCTCTCTAATCCAGACATGCATGCTTCATTCCTTTGTTCCATTTGGTAAGCTTGTGCTAAGCACCTACTGTATGTCAAATACGCTAGATATTCTTGCTAGATGCATGAGGATTTCCCAACTCTCTAGGATGCTTAAAGGGAGGTTAGTGGTAGACAAATACTATCATGTCAGTGTTGCTCACCATGTCCAAATATTCTAGTAGAAAAGGAACATTATCCATCCATCTACCCATCTATCCATTCATCCATTCAATGGCTCGTGCCCTTTCAAAATTCATTAGTTCAACTAAGTAATCTCATTTCCTAACTTCAGTTAGGAAATTGTAGCTGTTACTATCTTAATTTGTGCAAGCTAAAAAGACATCATCTAGCTCAGCTTATCCCCTTTAAATATTATTTTCTATATATGCAGTATGTAGGGCTTAAATATATCTTTCCTTATATAAATATTATGTGTCTATTATCACAAGAAAAGCAGAAGCAGCAGGGGGTTATTCAGAAGCAGGAGTTAGCAGTCCAGAGATAGGTGAGAGGGAACAAGAGGAGTAAATGACAGAGGATGAGAAGAAGAGAAAGTTTAATAATATATATATATATCGTCATGAAACTACCATGACGAATCCCATCGTTTGTATGGTAACTAAAAATATTAATAAAAAAGATTATTTTATCAATACAGCCCTGAAGGCTAAACAGATTCTAGGATTTGCAATGTGCCTCTGCACCTCTGTAGCTTATTCTGTTGGAATAATCTTCAAATTTATTCAGCAAGCCTATTAGTTCCGGAGAATGAGCTAAGCACCGAGGAGACAGAGGGAAACAAGATCTATGACCGCCTGAGCAACTCACAGTCCAGGGAGGTAATCAACATGTAAATAAGTAGTTGGCACAACTGGGAAGCACCAGGATGCCAAGGCATTTGCACTGCCATGGGATGGATGGGCTGATACTAGATGAAAAAAGAATGAAGATGTTCTACAAGTGAGATATCAGGAGGGAAAAAACAAGCGAGCAAGCTCAAGCGCGAAGTGAAGAGACAGGCTGCTGTCTCAGAATGTGTTTGATGGAAAGATGAGAAAGCAAGTCAAAGTGGGAGTGCCTCTGCGGCTCAACTCTTGAGGCAGAAGTCCACACTCATAGATATAAGTAAGTGCATTAGGCAATGTTTTCACGTTGGAAAAAAAAAATCCCTGAGAAAAATCCACTTAAAAAGAAGAAATCTTTACTTTGATTCAGTGCTTCTGCAGTTTAGCTCCAGGGCCCCTTTTCTCATTGATGAGGCCTGTGCCAACATAGTATGTTATGGTGGGAGAACGTGATGGGGGAAGGTGTGCATCTCATGGTGGCCAGCAAATGAGAGAACAAATGAGTGGAGGCTGGGGTCTAAATATTCCCTTCAAAAACATTCTCCCAGTGGCTGAACTTGCTTTCATTTGGCTCTACCTATTAAAAGTTTCACCTCTCCCAATTGCACCAACGCAGTCTGTAGAGGAAGTCTTCAGAGTAGGACCTTTGGGGAATTTTTCAAGTCTAAATTGTAGAAGTAAGGAAGCTGCTCAGACACTCAAGGAGATGAATGCACAGGGACCAGCACTGGATCATTACTGCCATCTGTGTGTGCTGCTGCTCCCCACAGAGGTAGAGTGGGCTGCTGTTTCTGGTTTTCTCCCCATTTTTGCAGTTAGAGACTTTAGAAAGATTAAATGGCTTAGATTTTACAATATGTGAATGTCACAGCCAGAGCCAGGCACAAAATTTTGCTTGTAAGATCTGGTCCTATGGACTGTAACAGGGAAAAGACTAGAAATGAGAAATGTTAAGAGGGACTTGTAATATTTCAGGCAGGGGATGAAGATGTCTGCCCCAGAGCAGTGACTATGAGGTGATAAAAAAAAAAAAAAAAAAAAAAAAAAAAAAAAAAACTGTGGTGCAGTGTCCCTTAAAGGCCCATGCTTTTATTCCACCTTAGGAGACACTGACAGATTCGGTGCTCTTTACTTCAAATTTACAGTAGTTAAAGACATAGATTATATTATGCCTGCCAATCTGACCACCTCTTTGGCTATCTTGAAACAGAACAGTCAAGAATAATAATTCTGTAAACACAAGTAAATTCTAAACAAATATATTGGTGCGAGACCCAGTGAAAGCCACTTCTCAAAATGTTTTTGAGTCAGTACACTGTTGAGATGATAAGTGGTCTGACAGGAGCGTCCTCAATCTTTTTTTCCCATTCAGCAGCCACTTTTTAAGAATCTATCTTATATTGGGCTCTAGGCAATATAAATGAAGGGTATGTAGTCATTTGACTATAGTTTGGCGAAGGACAAAAGGAGACTTTTGTGTGTGGTGATACAAGCCCTCCAGGCTACTATGAAAACTGCTGCTAATACCAACTCATTTTAGAATATGTAGGTGTGATTTTAAAAATGTTTGCTAAATCTTCTTTTTCCCCCTACTTTCTATTCTCAGCAATCTTAGTACTAGAAAGAAGGTGCCCATGATGTGTTTTGCACATTTATCAAAGAACAGATTGTAGCAAGAGACTGCCTCCGTGACAATAGCTTTGATTAACACCTATCAAAATAGAACCATCATGTGCTCACTTAAGCGCTTGTTAAAGCAGCCAATCTGCTCCTGAATTAGAAGCCAGATGCCTCTATCTCCACACTTCACACTTGCTGAGAGGGCAGTTGCCACTTCCCACTTCCACCGTCACCTGTGAGTGGCCTTGTCTAGCGGATCAGGCCTGTTCCAGTTTGAAGGTCTAGGGTGGATGAGTCTTCCTCCTCTGGCAGCATCCACACCAGAAGCCATCAACTAAGGAGAGCTGTTTGTTTTTAACAGCCACGACTTTATAGCCACCTCTCTCATCCCCACCCTGTGAACAAAACAAAACAAATACCACCAGAGTAGACTCAAATAGTAGTCTGTTATTGCTCACATTCTGCAGATCTCCATAAAGCTGGATTCATATCAGTTGGACTTCCTTGGTTATCCAGAGGCAGCCACAGGCTTACTGAGGGCTGAATGCCCCAGGAAGGCTACCTCAAAATGGTTTTGTTCTATATCATGTAGGTTCCCATCCCACCTTGGACCAACATAAGCTTGTTCTCAGGGAAGCTCCTGTGACATAAGAGATGATCAGCAGCACAGCAAAGATCTTTTTTTTTTTCTTTAAGATTTTATTTTATTTATTATTTATACAGTACTCTGCCCCCATGTGTGCCTACAGGCCAGAAGAGGGCACCAGATTTCATTATAGATGGTTGTGAACCACTGTATGGTTGCTGGGAATTGAACTCATGACCTTTGGAAGAACAGATAGTGTTCTTAACCTCTGAGCCATCTCTCCAGTGCCCAGCAAAGATCTTTAACAACCAACTTCGCATGTGCCATCTGTTTTTGTCTTCAGGTCTAAGCAAGTCAAACTAATTTGATCATAGACAATTTACAAAACTCAGGCATGTAGGAAGATATGAAAACTGGATACCCCCCAAGGTCTCCAAACTTATTTATTTATTTTTATATGAAAGTGCCTCACAAAATCTCAGATACGCTGGAAACTGTATTGGTTATTCGTGCCTTTGACTTGATTGGGAAAGTAAAACTTGATCACTTGAGCACAAGTATTCCTGAAAGCCGAGTGATTGTTTGACCTGCCATGGAGATTTATGACTCCATGACAAGATACCTGGGAATGAGATTTTCTTACTGCAGGAGATGGACAAGATTGATGTACAACATTATACCAGGAGCTCATTACGGCCCAAGGTCAATGTTTCATTATGGGTCTGTGTGAATAGTAGAAGTTTTTAATTTTCTTATTTGCCATTAAATGATGGTTTCCCATATGATAGAGATGCAATTTATAATTTTATTTCACTATGTTGGAAGATTTTTTAAAAATGAAGATATAGTAGCCATTAAATTGCTTAAATTGTTATGTGTAGCTCTCAACATTGGACAATAGCTGCTAAAAATATATCTAGTATAAATAAATGTAGAGTTCCATAGATCATGAAGGAAATAAAAAAGAGATGAATAAATGAAGTGCCTGAAAGGAAATATGTTTGAAAAAACCAGAGGATAAATGTTAAAAAACAAACAAACAAACAAAAAACAGATCTTTAAATTTACCACCACAGATACCAGTGATACACTTGGAAGGTGTGTGTGTGTGTGTGTGTGTGTGTGTGTGTGTATGTGTGTATTTAATAAAGATGCCCTTGAGTTTGTATCATTGGAGCATTGCTGGTAGGAAAGAGAATGGATGACTAGTTTACCAGGTCCTCTGGGACACAAAGTTTTGCATTAATCTAATCGTTCACCTTATATTTGTTGTCATGGTTATTCATACAGGAAGCAGAGAATACTATCTTTCCATTTGGACATGATGATGATGACTAAAATACATTTCTAGTTTTAAAAGTATTTAAGTATGTATGTGTCTTTTTGAGTGTTTGCCCAAGAAATCAGGGTTGTGATGCACATCAAAGGTAGAAAAAAACATTCAGTAACACACATTGCATGTGGAGTAGAAGCTTTGTTTACTTTATGATTAGCTTGCTAAGTTAGAACTTTCCTTATGACATTTTTATCCTTTTTCATGGAGGTGGTGGTGAGAGGATTGATTGTCCATTGCTCCCTTATCTTTGCTGTCCCATCCTGCCATGCTGTGCCTCTTCCCTCCAATATTCCCCCTCCACTTGAGCATCCTTGTTCTATTGGGTTTGCCACCTGCTTCCCTTCAAGCCTCCTCCCTCCCTATAAACTCCTCTTTGAGGTTTCTGGTGCAGTGTGTGAACTTGATGTCATTCCAACTGAAGCTTTGGATCCTGAAATCTGTTCACCTAATCCCAGGGAGGATTGGGGAAAATGCCCACCAAGCGCCTGAAAGCAGGAGATATAGTCTTTCTTGTCTCAATCGCCTACATTTTCTGAACTGTTTCAATATACTGTAGAACAATCTTGTAGATACTGGACAAAGTAATAAATGGAGTCATTTGGATCAAATACTTTTTCCTTGACTCTGGCTTTGTATAACATCTTCCATTAATACATGGGAACCTCCTACTACCCACTTTGTCTTATTTTATTCCCTCATATGGCTCTTCTTATCTGTTGGCTAAGATTTCTTAGTTTGGAATACATACACTGTCTTTCTTTAGACTTAGATTCTCCTGGTGATTTAAGAAATTAGGAAACTTTCAAGATGGAAAGTCAATGAAAACATTATTCCACTATTGACAGATAATAGTAAGCCCTTACCCAAGACCCTGTGTCCTTGTAATAACTCATTTCCACTCTCAATTTTATATCTCCCATTTCCTAGGGAACCACGGCACAGAGAGGTGAGGTGAGGTTCCCAAGGTTGCATATGCAATGGTAAGGCTGAGAATTAAACCTATGTTGTCTCTCTGCTGAGCATCTGCTCTCAATCAATCCACTCTTCTTTCCTAGATGAGCTGCACGAGGTGTGTACCATTTTCTGCTTGATGGCTTTGCTCAGCATCCTTTCCCTGGGAAGCCCTTCCTCAGCTTCTCTGCTTTTTGACGTTAATCCAATTAGCACCTTCTCTTTTCTCTTTCCTCTTCTGAAACCATTTGACATATTTTTCATTTTATACAATACCCAATACCACACACACACACACACACACACACACACACACACACACACACTATAGAATCTATCTATCTATCTATCTATTTATCTATCTATCTATCTATCTATCTATCTATCTATCTATCTATCTATATTATAGTGAAGTGTACCATATTGCATTAGTGACCAAAATATTTGGTGATGCCTTCCAATAAATGAAAGATAGGTTTAAAATTTTAACGTTATTTCAGTTAATAGCCATCATCTCCAGCTTAGCATACGTCAATTTATTGGATATTAATTTGATATTTAAAAATATAAGCACTTGAATCTCTGTTTAATACTAAGTTGAAATGAGAGATTGCATGACCCTGATTTAGATGAATTCAGATAGTTTGTTTGACCCTGCTTCTGCTGTTTCTGAATCTCAATTTGCTATACCCCTTGGTAATTCATCAGCTGTCTATGGATTATTAAACAATGACATAAATGGTTTGACATGGTTCTTTTATGAATATCATAGTGTTTATATTCTTCATATTTCAGAAGATGTCATAACTTTACAGTAACTGCTTAATCCAAAGTAATGATATTAAGGGGAAATTATGTAAGGCCGCTTTTATTGATGTTTCTCTGAGCACTTAACATTACCAGACTTGTTTTAATTATTTTCTGGTCCCAAAGTGCTCACTGTTTTCTCAGCTACTCTTCCGAGTATCTGTGATTGAACCAATCAATTATTAAAATGGAAACAGGATCCTTTTGTGAATCATCCAGAAGTTTTAATAGTCTCCTTGTTTGATAAATGACTGGTAGAAATGTTTAATTCATTTTGTTTGACAGATGTCATATGCTCAGTAAAAATGGTGAACTCTTAGGCTCAAGCAGGGTTGTGTTTATGGTACTTTCTCACTTGTTTCGACACTGCAGGGCTTTCTTGATATTCATAATAAACAGATCTTGGCTAAAGAGTTGTATTGTTTGGCCTTGATTGACCAGCCTATAGAAACTGTTAACATATACATATCGTGCATACACACATAAACATATACACACTTTTAAACACATACACATATGTGTGTGTGTGTGTGTGTGTGTGTGTGTGTGTGCATGAGGCAAAATTGTAATTGGTAGCTGCTTAATAATTCATAACCTTCCCTTCAAATGAATTCTTTGGTGGAAGAGGACTATCAATGCTGTGTCCAGCTATCTGTAGCATGTGTATTTGTAACCGTGGACCTAATTTGAAGATCATATTAATTACAAGAATATAGCTGCCTTTTAGATGTTTAGATCACATAGGGAAATTAAGGAGTGCATTCTAGCTGTGGGGTTCTTTTATGGTCAGAAAAGCACACTTAAACATGGGCTTTGTGGACAGGGGCCTAGCTTGAAATGGATTCTAATTTTCAAACTCCAAGTGACCCAAATTTTCAGAAGCCTGAAATGTGAGCCTCTGTTACTGCAACTCTCACACTCTGAGGTGGATACGTGGTATCATCCCATGGAAACCCAGCTTCTTTGTGATGACCTTTTTCTTAAGTATAGGCCTTCTGGAAGATCTTTTTATGACAGAGATTATCTACCTACCCCAGGGTCTGGGCCACAGTAGCCCTTAGGGGGAAACTACTGCATTTTTTAGTGAAGATCATAATAAAAACAAATCAGGTTGTGCTGATTCTTCATCCCTATAGAACTCAGGAATTGCAGCTCTTTTCAGGGTGAGGCTCACCTTTTTATATTCCCGGAGAGGCCCTAGAACTGTCACATTTTATGCATCTATTAATCTTTTATTTATTTATTTATTTTTGTCTTAACCCCAAGTGACTCCTCTGATGCCTACATGAAGGTAATGACCTTCAGTTCCCTTGAAGTCACAAATTTTCCAAGAGCTTTTCTAGGGCAGTGATTCTGAGAACAACCACAGTGCAGAACATGAGGAATCAGATGGAGCATCTGTTTTCTCATTTTATCATCCTGAAATTAAAGATAAACCAATAGGCTGCACAACTCCTCATATCCTGTAAAGTTCTCTAAACGAACTACTTGTTATCTTTACAGTGCTACCTTAACACTTTGTACCTTTACCTTAAATTCATTGGTTAATGAATGGTACATAATATGTAGTGTGAAGATTTGTAAACATATCACTAAGAAACAAAGAAATAATAAAGCCAATTAACTGCTGTCTGTAACAGCACTTTCCTGCAGATAAAGGAAGTGTGGAGAGAGATGAAGATGTTGTTGCTTTTGTCACTAGTGTATCATCTCCTGAAAAATTCCAAGAAATATGTAAAACTGAAGATGTGCTCAGTTAAGAATCCTGAACGAGAAGGGAGTGAAGCTCGAAAAAGAGAATGACAGAAAGATCTGGGTCACAGGGTAACTCCAAAGTAAAGGCAGTCACATCATGGAAGGGTTGATCAAACCTGTCTGAGGTCCTAAGGAGTCCTAATTGATGAGCTATCAAAGAGAGATGATACTGATAATAGAATGAATTTTAATTTTCTGCAAGCAAAGCCTAAATCTCTAAAACATTTTGTTTAAGCAGAGAAGTACTTGAAAGCAAGGTGACCTAGTTTCCAACAGTCTAATCAGTCACAGAGTGCTGCCATTTTTGAAGAGTGACTCATCATGGGAAAATGGCTAAGTAGGTTCAATATAGTAAAGAGGGGACAACTGACAAGCTCCTACTGTGTGTAAGATGCCCAAAAGAGCTGCAAGCATCCTTCTGTAGCTGCTGACATTGTCCTCTTTTCAAACCTTTTTGCCCAAATGGAAAAGTGGGGGAGGGGGGAGGAATCAGTCAACTAAACTACAGAAGAAAAACCTGAGTCACCCCAAGGAGTGAATTAATTCTTGGAATCTACTCAGCTCACCACGAAGTAGGGCATACATAGCCCAAGGCCATGAACTGTCATCAGTCAAACTTCCTAATGGCTGTGTTACTAAAGAGAAATACAACATGGAAGTAAGTGCCAAGAATGTTCTTTATGCAGAGAAGATATGCAGTCAAAGAGAGTCACCAGAAGAAAGCTCTCAGAAGAGTATCTGTTCCACAGGAATTGTGCTGGGGCCCTGTTCCTTCTAGAAAATAGCATATTTAACATATTAACAACTTTATTATTCATAAATCACAATACATATTAAACTTTTTACCAGAACTCCTTGTCAGTATAACTAAGAAACAAGGGGAGTTATTGAAATTTCTCATTTCCTAATCTATAACTGACTACACAGAACATGCAAGTAAATCTATAACTAACCTCATGTAAGAAACCAAGAGTGCTAGTCATAAGACTAGCATCGGAGACACTATACAGTTCTAATATACAATTAGAATAAGACAGGACTGCAAAACCCATATTATACATATTTACTCTTATACAATTAGATACTGATGAGAAATAAACATATTTATACATATATATCAATTTCTATATATGTATCTATATATTGTTTAGAGATGATATTGTTTTAATGTTGAATTGAATATATTCTAAATAGATGGTGTTGAACGGAACAGAAACTTGCTTTATATTGTGTTCAGAGTAGCTGCAACTCTGAGGCCAACAAAAAACTTCAAGAAAAGAAGAAGATATAAAAACCTTACTGGTAAGCAGGTGTAGTAGAGCATACCTTTAGTCCCAGCGCTTGAGTGCAGGGTGATCTCTGTGAGTTCAAAGACAGACTGGGCTATAACTCGTTCTTAGTACATACATTACATACATACATACATATAAAAGAAACCTTTCTGCTGTGGAAGATGCTCATATCCATGTTAGGTATAAAATCTTAGAAAGTGGAAAACACCTCATTTCATGCCTCAACTATAAAGTAAGAGCAAAGCTGTGCACTAACTGTGCATGATAGTATTCATTACTCAGGACATATTAAGTATTTAAGGATAAAAAAAATCCATTATAACCCATTACATTTGTCTTAGTTATGATTTTATGAATAGATGTAATGACCAAAGCAACTCTTATAAAAAAATTTAATTGGGGCTTGCTTAGAGATTCAGAGATTTAGTCCACTGTTGTCATGGTAGGAGCCATGGCAGCATGCTGGCAGACATGGTGCTGGAGAAGTAGCTAAGAGTTCTAAGTTTGGATCAGAAAGCATCAGAGAGAGTGACACTGGGCCTGGCTCGAGCTTCTGAACCGCCAAAGCCCACCGCCTGTCACACACTTCCTCTAACAAGGCCACACCTACTCCAACAAGGCCACACCCCTTAATAGTTCCACTCCCTATCAGGCTATGGAGGTTATTTTCATACAAACCACCACAACATTCATCTTAGTTTATTATTGTAGTCTCTATATTGCTATATAAAACTTATGAGCTGTGTAATGACAATAAGTTAAACCTATCACTATCATCAAATCTCATTTAATACACATTTTTATTATACTTACACACACACACACACATATATATATATGCCACAACTACTTATTGTATGCCTATTTTGTTCCATATATCATTCCAATATATAAGACATCCCTGTAACCACCCAAGCTGTACCTCATAAAAGTATCATTCTAAAAAGTTAGCGTGATGCACCGTGATGATCGGTGTATAGGAAGACCAATGAAAAATATCAAAGATCTTATTACAGAGTATGGTGAGGTGCTATAGGAAACAAAGTTATGAAGTTAAAGCAGCCACAGCCTTTTTTTCATAGACTCATGGAACAAATGTGCCGAACCATTGCTGCAAGACAGATACCACAAGAATGTCTCGACTTTAGATGCCAGCTACAAATGCGGTGGGCAGGCTATCAACATTCTGCTACGACAGCCACAAACTCCAACAGCTGTGCATCAATCCCTAGAATGATTTGAAAAATGCAGACACCTATTGTTACACGCTTATTATGAAGGATACAACTCAGAAACAAGTAAATTAAGAGATGTATAGGATATGTTTAGTGTGTACTTCGCTTCAAGCCCTTTCAATACTCAAAGGGCTTAACTTAGAAGTTCTCCAATTACTATTATTTAGGAAGTTTTACAGAAGTTTCATTAGTAGGAATGTTTGATTAAATCATTAGCCAATGGCTGCTGGATTCAAGTCCCTAAATGGGGAATGGAATAAATTTTTAAACACTTTAAATGTGCCATGATTTATCTGGACTCTGGCCCCTAAGATGAGACTATCTTAAGGTTACCAGCCAAATGATTTCATTAGCATAATAAAGATATTAATAACCTTACTGATTCCAAGGATTTTATTAGCTATGTGCCAGGAACTAGGAAAAAAAAACCCTAAATCTGCATTTGATATTTACCACAGGGAGATTCTTTAAGAAGACTAACACATATCCTATGATTACTGATTGGGATTACTGAGTCATATAGGGCTAAATATTTCTTCTATTCATTTATTTCTCCATGGTTGCACCTTGAAAGGACAGTAATCCAGTCAATGTGAAACCAAAAGTATACTCAAATAGTGGACAACACCAATTACACTATTTTGCCTCAATGAGACTTCCAGGTCAGAACCAGATAGCTAAGATGATTCAGTAATGGCTGGGCATATTAATTGCTTAAATAATATGACTAAAATGTGGAACTCAGGAGAATGAACAAGCTCGGAGACAAAGCTGTCATTCTAAGGCCAAGAAAGAACTAAATATCAAGCAAACACCAGCAAAGAATACCAGGGGTAGTAAAATTTCTTTTTTATATCTCATTTGTGTTCATCTAAGTCAACAAAAAGTTCATATTACTGTGGGCCATTACTCCTGGGATTGATTATGTACCTGAACACATTGCAGTATAATGGGACCGAAATTAGATTGTACTCTTCTCTTCCAAGGTTTGATCCACTGTATTTTTTTCTTCTTTAAGAAAAGAAAAATGTGGAGACTACTCTAAGAATCATGTATCATCATAGGTATCTTCCATAATAGAAAGAACCGTAGACTATTTACAAAACACCAGTGTCAGGCATGGGAAACTTCCCTTTTGGTTGTTGGTCAAAGAAGCCAAAGAGACTCCCGAAACAATATAGGCTAATGTGGTTCTTGATTATCATCCAAAACTGGAAGGTAAGATCCTATTCAAAAAAGACTACTACTTTGGACACAGAACTTGATGTGAGCTCAAATTGACACAGAAGCCACTTCCTTAAGGACTAGCTCCCAGTATTTAAAGGTGTTATCCAAGCTATCAAGACAGAAATACAATAAACAGTCTTACCCAGGTGCAAAGCTTATGAACCACAACTACTACTAAGCTAAAACAGACCTAAAGGTGCAATCATGGCACTTTATTTTGGGTGTAACCAACAATTGTCTAATTGGACTTAATGTCTGTTTAATGGGAGAGAATTCATGACTGAAACTGTAAAGTTAATGATACCTGTGGATACTGAAGTCATGGGCCCCTAGATGAGAACATGCTTCTATGACATTTCTAAGCCAATATAACCAATAATTGCTTTCTAAATATCTGTCTTTATTATATCAATGAGTGCAGCTCTTATCTTTCACTAAATAGCTTCTTTTTGGAGCAGATGGGATTACAGAAATCCACAACTGGTCAAAATACAGAGAAGAGATCATGGGGCACCTAGCCACATCTACAATACAACCACTACTGATAAGCTCCAAAGTACGTTGCTTGAGAGTTAAGTCCAGAAAAATCAAGATGCCCACTGCAGGACTGTGTCCTCTTTGTGTGGAAAGGAGTGGTACCCTTGAAGTCTTAACAATGTGTTCACCTAAACAAGTCTTGCACAATGCCAGGGGCATCTTGACATGAATGGGGGGAAATCTCACGGGTCTTACTCCTAGATTAAAACAAAACCAAACTATAATCACTAAATGGCCGCTGAGATGGGGAGAATCAGACTTCCTTAGGGATGAGCTTTTATCCAACCCTAAGTATCCTTCCCTAAAGTAGGTAGTCATACATATGAGCATCACTAAATGGATTCAGTATGTTTTATGTGTGTATGTATACATGTGCATATATATTAAAAATAATAATGAAGAGCTCATGAAATTGAGAGAGAGAGTAGTGGGTCAGGAAGAATTGGAGAGGGGAGTGTAGGGGCAAAAATGTAAATCCAGTATTCATGTATGTAATTCCCCCCCCCCAAAATAGTTCAAAAAGTAAGAATACTTTTGAGGGAAATATAATATATAACAAATATTACATTCAGTTTCTACAAAATGCAAAATATAATTTAAGTGGGTTTTTAATGTGAAAAATTTAAATAGACTATGTTTTTCTCTTTCACTTCCAAAAGAACTATGAGGAAGTTGAGGTTTACCTTATATCCAGATCTGGGAAACATAAGAAGTAAACATTATTTCTTGTCCCCAGTTCACGCAATATAAATCAAAGAACAGAGCACAGAAATCAGTGGAGCTGTCACATTGTCTTGCATGTATAGCTGATAGAGTAGACAGCTGTGGGTGATGCATTTGTCAAAAAAAAAAAAAAAAAAAAAAAAAAAAAAAAGAAGGAAATAAAAAAAAGTAACAAAGAAAGATAGAGAAAAGCTTTTTGTATGGGTGAACACAAGCCTGCAAGTGAATGTTATTTATTTGAAAAGTCGTGATACTACATTGGGTTTGGTTGGGGTGTAAGCAAAATCATGGCTATGACTATTAGAAGCAAACATCTAAGTGATGGTGATCCAAACTTCTCACTTGTCACCAAGTTGTGTGACCACCATAAACTATCAATGAATAAATTAATGATGATTAACATATTTTACTTTATATATGGTCAATGGCGTGAACTCTGTTGTCTGTTTTTTCACTTCTCCCTAACAGGACTGCCTTGCCTGGCCTCAGTGGCCAGGAGGAGGAGGAGCTCAGTCTTGATGTAATTTGATGTGCTTGGGTGGGTTGGTTCGGTGGGGGGATGGGGGGATGGGGCACCTTGTTTCTTAGGAGAAGGGGAGGGGAGATGGGGGAAGACGGTGAGAGGGAGGGACTGGGAGGAGAGGAAGAAAGGAGCTACGATCAGGATGTAAAATAAATATATACATTAAAAATAAAATAAAATGAATATGGTGGTATATAGAAATGACTAAACGTTAGTCATCTGATTTATATGTTATACGCATAAATAAACAGAAATAGCATTGTTCTTTGAGCTCATTTGCAATATGAATTTATATATTTAGAATACATGGTTTGGTAACCATACACTATGAAATTTTCATAATAATAAAACTCATCAAAATCTATCACGTCCTATACTTAATTTGTCTGTGAGGAAAATGATTCAGATCAGCTTTCTTAGAAAGCCTCAAGTATGCAGTGTGTATTATGAATGGTCCTTACCATGCTGTGATTTAGATCTGCAAAAGTCATTTAAGCAGTGTTTGTATGCTCTTACTTAAACAAACACCATGCCCCATCCCATTATCCCCTGGCAATTGTCCTCTCTGTTTCATTAAACCTGGAGGATGTTATGTTAACTGAAACAAGCCAGACACAAAAGGCAAACACTAGATGATCCCATTTATATATACAAAGTAGGGAACTTGACTCCTTTTCACAAATTTTGAAATCCATTGGTTTTCAGGAGATAAGAGAGATATTTGTCTTTGTCAATGTGCTTTCTAGGTTAGTTCAAAGTGTGCTGGTAAGGTTTCAGCAATCTCCATTTGTTATTAATGAGTCCATATAACTCAAAATGATTCCAAAGCACTGCTCTCACACATTTAATCATGTTCAAAGAAAATATTCTCAGAAAATTATGAAACCATCAATTTTATAAGCCTGGCCCATAAATTGCCTCCTTAATGAAACTGACTGCAATTCCTTTACTTGAGGGGAAGGTCTCTTTGTAAACTGTGTCATAAAGTACCCAGAACTGAATTAGATACTCAAAGTTGAGTGGGAAGAGAGCAGTCACTTCCCATCTCCCGAGACTTGAGGAGAGACAGACAGTTGTCAAACACACACAGATTTATTTTTAATTGCAGGAGTGAATGAGTGTTAGGAAAATAAAGAAATTAGGTGTCATAAGAGAGACTGCATAATAAAAATGCTAAGACTTCTACGGGAGAGACATTTAACGCTTTAAAGCTGCAGGAACTAGGCAAGTGTGGAGCAAAAACACTTGGTGGGGACCAGGCTGAGGCTGGAGGCCCTGAGGCAATTCACCTAGGTTTCTTTGGCCTTCTAAGAGATCAGATGGATGTGGTGGCTCACAAGGTGTGGTATAATCTTTGGAGTGAGTCTTTTTAAAAGAAATTTCAGAGGTATCTTTGCTAAATGATATGTTGAGAAATAATGCGGCAGAAAATGTAGGAGTCTCTTTGAAGAAGAATTTTCTTTTAACTACATTTTCTTCTAATTCATATAACAGGATACAGGGAGGTAGGGGTGGGGCTTTTAACTCAGCTTGTTCTGTGTGTGTGTATGTGTGTGTGTAAACCATCTTCCATCATCACATAGACCATTTCCCAGACTCCTCTGTAATTTTAATAGCAACACTAACAAAAGCTATGAATTAGATAGCTCTGTCAGAAGCCACAATGATGTACTTTATTAAACTATGTAACATTACTTTTTGTCAAAGACACTTTCTAGTATTACATATGTTAGCTTCTTCCTGTTAGCTAGTGGGGTTAAGAACTTATTTTCATTTTGCAGATATAGACAGTGAGTCAGAGGGAAGTTAGTGTCTGCAGGTTCTCAGGGCCTGAGAGAGTAACAGAGGTGGGATTCAACCCTACTCTCATTCCAGTGCCCATGTTCCTACCCACTACCTTGTGTTAAAATACAAAGTGAGCACATTTGCAAACTTAAATCTGAGACTATGATGTAAAGAAAGACAAATGCAAAATAGAAATAGAAACAAAGGGAATCTGGCAGAAGGCCCAGGGAGGTAAGAGAGAAACCTGGTTATATTTCATTTGTTAAATAAGATGAGTTATCAATAAAAAGGTGTTGAAGAAGTGAGCCCAATTCAGAAGCCCACTTTGCACAAAGTGTCTTGAATCACAGCGAGCGCTTGTTGTCCAGGACTTTCAGCTCTAGTGCATGCCATGGATGCTCAGGGCAGGGTGACTGTCCCAACATGGCTTATAGTCTATGAAGGCATGCTGGGTGATTACCAGGTGCGACAAAGGTGACACTTGGTGTCTCTATGCTGATGGTCATAGGGGGCCACAAACAAACCCGTGTTCCTGCACATGCCCTCGCATCAATCATTAACATCTTTTTTTTTTTCTTTTTCATTTTTTAAATTAATTAATTCATATTACTTCTCAATAGTTATCCCATCCCTTGTATCCTCCCATTCCTCCCTCCCTCCCATTTTCCCCTTACTCCCCTCCCCTATGTCTGTGACTGAGGGGGACCTCCTCCCCCTGTATATGCTCATAGGGTATCAAGTCTCTTCTTGGCAGCCTGCTGTCCTTCCTCTGAGTGCCACCAGGCCTCCCCATCCAGGGGACATGGTCAAATATGGGGGCACCAGAGTTCATGTGAAAGTCAGTCCCCAATCATTAACATCCTTAGCATCCGCTATAATGATTTTCCCAAATGTAATTTACACATAACAAAAGGCTTCCCTGTAGATCAAATCATTTTCATGGCTGAAAATTGATTTATTGTACCATAACTTTTATAAAAAAGTGTTTTATCTTTTCCCGGAGTAATGTATGTCCATGGATTTAGAAATTAAGTGGTACTAATAAGCTTATACTAAAAACCAAGTATCCTTACCAAATTACTCCCTCTTTCTAATTTCTTCCTCTATAGAAGAATCAAATTTGACTTAGTGTCCACTAGCATATGCCCTCACATCCATAAGCAATATTCTTACATTATTATTTGTTTTCTCCCTTTTAAATATTTCCCATTAACTACTTAAGAGAAAAGATGACAATTTTACCATCTTACACCTCCCCTCACCTCGGTCCTTGTTGTCTCCATACCTAGGTTTATCTGTGCATATATATGCCTCTCCGTAGCCTAACAGTAGAGTTCACTATGCCTTCTGGATACATATTTACTTTATAGCTATGAAACTTGGGGTTAATTTACATTTCTGCCACTTTGTATTTTACTATATACTGCCCTCATTCTCATGCAGTGCAGCCTGGAGAAGATAATTGCCTAAGGTTTTAATTACTTAGTTTTATTTTCCTGTCTCTATCACTAAGTAACTCACAGAACTCTGAAGTCACCTTGCCTATTATTTTTATTTGAGAGAATCGTTATTGAAGCCTCTTCTCTGCCTCCAGAGGTCTGGACCTGACGGATCTCAGGATATGCTATCACTTTTACCTTAGAACTCCTTATTCTTGCATTGGTTCACAACCTGTGGGCTACAGTCCCTTTGGCGGGGGGTGCATATCAGATACTCTGCATATCAAATATTTACATTGTGATTCATAACAGAAGCAAAATTACAGTTATAAAGGAGCAATGAAGTATGTTTATGGTTGGAGGACAACACAACATGAGGAGCTGTATTAAAGGGTCACAGAATTAGAAAGGTTCTGGTGGGTCCCTTTGTTTCCTGGATCCTACTTCCTTTTTGAAACCTCAGTTTTGTGAAAGAACATTCTTCAGTAGTTTTTCCTTTTTATTCATTCTTTTTTAAAAATTTTTTTTATTAGTTTATTCTTGTTACATCTCAATGTTTATCCCATCCCTTGTATCCTCCCATTCTTTCCTCCCTCCCATTTTCCCATTATTCCCCTCCCCTATGACTGTTCCTGAGGGGGATTACTCCCCATGTATATGCTCATATCAAGTCTCTTCTTGGCAACCTGCTGTCCTTCCTCTGAGTGCCACCAGGTCTCCCCCTCCAGGGGACATGGTCAAATGTGAGGCACCAGAGTACGTGAGAAAGTCATATCCCACTCTCCACTCAACTGTAGAGAATGTTCTGACCATTGGCTAGATCTGGGAAGGGGTTTAAAGTTTACTGCCTGTATTGTCCTTGGCTGGTGCCTTAGTTTGAGCGGGACCCCTGGGCCCAAATCTGCCTATCATAATGTTCTACTTGTAGGTTTCTAGGACCCTCTGGATCCTTCTACTTTGCTATTCTCCCATGCTTCTCTCATTTAGAGTCCCAATAGGATGTCCTCCCCTCTGTATTATATGTGAGAAGAATAAATAAAGAGATCTGGCGGTGCCGTGTCTCTTTATTTATTCTTCTCACATATAATACACTCCCTTTTCACAACTTCCTCTCCTTCCAGTCCTCCCAGCCTTCTGTGCCACACCCCCATTTCCAAAATAACAGGCCTCCCAGGGATAGCAGTCCAACACTACCTAACAAAGTATGGTAAAACTAGGCACAAATTCTCATATCAAACCTGCACTAGTTAACCCAGTAGGATGAAAGGGATCCCAAGAGCAGGCAAGAGAGTCAGAGACACCTCCACTCCCACTGTTAGGAGTCGCACAAAGACCTGAAACCAAACAACCACAGCATGTATGCAGAGGACTTGGCACAGACTCTGTGAGCCCCTATGAACTCTGCTTAGTTGATTCTCCTCAGTAGTTTTTAAAACAAAAGGAAGCAAACTCTAATTGCTGGTTAGAGCAGATTACTGTTGTCTGTAGCTCACCACCACTGTCAGTAAGGACGAGTCTGCCATGTATTCTCTACTGTGTATGGTGATGGTGATAGTTACTGTTGCTTTTGGCATTTATCCAGTAGTATCCCTTGGAGTAGCTAAAACCATTTGCAGACATTACTGACTGTCTACTGGGAGTAATATCAACCCTCAGTGGGAACTACCAGACAGTATAAATAAAATAACAGGTGCCTATCCGTCACTTAATCTAGTCATGTTTTTCGTTCATGGTGCAAGTCCAATAGAAGTTGACACAATGTCTTGTTCTTAGTATTATGTTATAAAACTACTTAGAAATGAAATGAAAGGCTTACCATCATCTTGTATTGGCATAATAATTAAAACTTCAGGTTAAAAGAGCAGAGAATTCTCAGTATCAAACACCAGACATTCTATTATAAGAATCAGTAAGTATAACTCTTTCTTATTTGCAAGGAAAAAAACAGTTGTTCCCATAGTCTACTGTTCTAGAAATATTTTCATTCTGTCCCTGTTAATTATCTGGTTAATAATTCTCCATAAGAAAGCAATTTCTGATATAATTTCCTGTATCACCATTTCACAGATGAAGCACAGCCCATAAGTAGTAAAAGAGACTGAGCCAATTGTCAGATTTTAAACCTGAGACATGCTGTGTGTTCATTACACCTGTTTCATTTTCCTCTTGGGTACACAGATAAAGTGCATTTGCCAGCTTCCCTCAATAAGTCTGGGCTATGGGCTGAAATTTTAACACTAGAATGAAGACTTGCTCTAGTCTATTTATAGGCCTGGACCATAAATATTCTAAGTGTAATTATATTGCCTATCCCCTTGTGGTTAACTTCATTCTTCTTAAGTTGACTGATGACATCATAATGGGAGGGGATCCTTGCTTTTCAAGATGATGTTTATGAAGCAAAATCTTGCTCTGATGTTGCTCAATGGTGATTAATAAATACCGGTAGTGTTAAACTGATGAGGTTCGCAGAAGCACTGTTATGCCAGCCAAGGAGGCTTCTGATCAGCAGAGAAATGAGCCTACAAACAGAATGTCGCAGAAAAGTTGGGGTTGTGGGGAGAACACCTGGAAACAGAGGATTTCTTTTGGTGATCAGGCAGCAAGAGGCAAAAATAAACTAACAATTAAAAACAAATTCGTGGTACAGGTTGTAAAGATGGGATCCCATATCGGGTGGTTGTTAAACATTTGGCAAAACTGTTTTGTATAATAAAGATAAACAATGTGACTTTCATTTCAGCAGGGTTAGGGAAAGTCTGAAAGAACATGATTGCTAGAATATAAAGGTACTAGAAATGAAGATGGTTAATTTGCCAAAGTGAAAAGGCACATACACAAAATATCTAGAATATAAGGTCTTAGAGGACTGAAAAACAGCATTGCTTTTATATCACATAGAGCAGTAAACACAACAGAGCAATTTCCACCTTGGGCAGAGAACGGGTTGAGTGCAGTACTTTAGCCTGGAGCCTCTAGGTGCCAGCCCGGTTAAGAGAAGCAGAGTGGCAAGACAAACACGAGGAGCTGCCTTTACATGAGAGGTTTCAGGCTTCTTAGCAAATGGAACTGATAAGAAGTAAAGACATTGGCATTCTACTGAGGTTTTTGACAAATTATATTTCCCAAAATATGCACAAATTTGCTCCAGAGTTTTCCTTATTTGAGTTATTGAACAGTGTTTGGAACGTCTCACTTTGTCTGAATAAAATCAACACTGATAAGGTTGTGCAGTTTGCAAACACCCCCTACCCTCGTTTTTCTTTCTTTTTTCTTTTCTCCCCACCCCCTCCTGCCCCAGAGATCAGGTAATTTATAAGGAATTGAGGATTGCTGGCTCACAATTCTGAAGGCCAGGGACTCTGAAGGCTGCATCAAGGTCCTGGCAGGTGTTTTTCCTGCGCATTATCCCAATAAGAAGGCATAAGAAAGAGTGAGAGGGAGATGAACTGATTTCCATAATAGGACCAATCTTGACCTAGGTAGCGAGCATTTTCATGTCCCCATTGCCTAATAAAGATGTCACATCTTTTCGGTGTTAACAATGACAAATTCCAGGATGAATTTTGAAGATGACAAGTATTTTTTGGTAGCATTCATTTAAAATATAGGCAATGAGGGTAAAATAAAAGGAGGAATAAAAGGTAGAAATGTTGAGAAAAGTAGAACAAATTATCCACCTGTTGAAAGGACAGAAATGACACAGGACACACCAAGATCCAGTTATCAGCACAAAGGAGATGTACTTTCCCCAAAGGAACAAAGGTCAGAGAAAAAGAGACAAAGACAGGAGATGGAGGACAAGGACGAAGAAAAAAAGAACAAGAGAGGGAGGGGATGTTTGCCCCAAAGGGATAAAGGACTTTCTCTGGATAGGGAAGAGACAGGCACAGCCCATAGGCAAATGGAAATTTATAAAGAGAAAACAAGAAACCCTGTGTTAGAAAGAGGTTTTTAATTTTAATTCGATATATTCTTTAGGTGAGCCAAAATGGGGCTTTTGATTGCTTGATTTCAATACATGATAGCTGGACGTTGGTGGTCAGCCTCGGAAGGAGGAAGTGCTCAAACAAAGGAATAGGTCTTGGTAGCTAGCTTTAGGAATGTAATCCGTGTTTTAGCTGGTGGGAAAAGGATAAAAGACCAAACCTGTTGACACCATGTTTGCCATGCGTGGGTCTGCCACAGCCCTTCCCTTAGTGTTTGTCAGCTTTCTTTTTATCACTGGGATAACATACCTGAGGTGACCAAATTGAAGGAAGAATTATTTGGGATCATTATTTCAGAAGTTTCAGGCCATGATTATCCCAGTCACTTTAGTCCTATGCTGAGGTAGAACATTGTGGTGGTTGCAGGGTATAACCATGTACATCATGCAGCCAAGGCACAAAAGAGAGAAAAAAATGGAAATGGCTAGGGTCAGGGACACACTTCCCCCCAAGTAAGCCCTGCCTCCCAAAGTATTTGGTGCTTTCTAATAGCCTCACCAACTACAGAATAATCCTTTATACCTCATGAGTTCTGGAAGACATTGAGAGCCAACCTTACCGTTTATCAGCTTCAGACCATATTAATAAAAGAACCCTCACCATTTACAAGACGGAGACCATTTTAATGCTCCTGCAAAAATATGTAGTCATTTCTGTGGCTCAAGGATTGCCTAGCTTCTTCAATTCCTTTTGGTCTGTTTTTGTGACCATCTGGTAGCATGACAACGAAGTGACTCTTCAGGTAAGAAAGCTGTGTCTTATACCTTTACCAAATTCTGTCACTATCAATACTTGTGTTGGGACTACTGTCTGGGTCCTATCCTGCTATCATTGACTGCGGAGGTGAAAGGATATGGACATAGTATGTCTGTCTCAGGTCGGGTTTTAATTGCTCTGATAAAAGATAAGTAACATCCCATCATCCAGACAAGTCAGGATAGGAACACAAGCCTGGGATCCGGAGGCAGGAACTCAAGCAGAAACAATACAGAGAGCTTTCTGCTACACCTTGATCCTTGTGACTTGCTCAGCCTACTTTCTTAGAGCACCCAGGAGCTCTTGCCCAGGCTTGACATCACGTCACAGTGATCTGGGACCTTTGACATCACTGATAAAAGTCACAAGGTCAACCTTGTGAGAACATTTTCTCAGTTGAGGTTCTTTCTTCCTGAGTGGCTCTAGCTATGTCAAGTTGACACAAACCTAGCCCACCAGTCTACACTCATGCAAGCCAGATCCAGCACACTCCAGCATAGTTTACACCTTATCCCCCATGGTACCTGGGTGTACCTGAGATGAGGTCATGGGAGGTAACTTCAGCATGAGACAGGCTCTTTCCCTGCAAACTGGGCTGGTCTTAGGGTCTTATTTCTCTTCTAGAGTATTGACCTTACAGGCATATATCACCAGGGGCAGTGCTGTTTTTTCTTTTTTGTATCATTGGTTGGAACAAGGAAAGCATCATTTCAGTCTAACAAGGAGGCGGTACATCACTTTCACATGTTGCAAACTGAGACATTAGGATATGAAGTAGAACCTTGTGTTGCTCCTTTAGGATGGTACCACATGCTTGTTATTATTGTTTTATTTCCGTCTCATTGTGTGTGGGGGGGGAGGGGCAGATTACCACGTGTTTAACAAATTTCCTTTCCTTCCTGAGCTTATTGCTAAGTCACATCATTTAGCCTTCTGCCAGTCAGGATGGCACATGTGACTGAATTCTGCTAAACTGTGGGGAGAAGTGATGTCCTCCAAGTCTAAGCCTGTATCACTTAGCTTTTAGTGCACAGAAAACCAAGTCAAACTTTACAGATTCAAACAAAACAGCCATTCTCTTTTCTTGTGACTCTTCGCTTCTGCTCAGATTCTTGGAAGCTAACATACTTTGGGATTGCATAAAGGAGGACCCCACCACTTACCTGTTTGGAAATCAGCTGCTCCTGGTAGGGTGACTGGACCCCATATGGTCTATCCTGTAGGCTAGCATAGGCTTTTTGACATGGTGGTTTCTGGGTTGCCAGAAAAATGAGGAACTTCCTCCAATGCACAAGCAATTTCCAAGCTTCTTTAACAACATGGCAGTAAATATCTCAACAGCAAGGGAGATCATATGGTTGAATTAAGATTTAATATGTAAGACAAACAGATTTACTGTTTTGAGGGGGAAGTTTATGTATCACCAGGAACTGGGAGCACACACAGGAATGTGAGAAATCAGCGTACCTGATGTTTCAATATAATTCCCCATCTTCTTCTAAGATTCTCTAACAGGATGCCCTAACAGAGGTGCTAGGGTCTTGACAGAAACCTGTGACAGGCTCTTCTGTTCTGGAGGCTTCAGAGATCATGAGTTAAATATAGCAATTTTACTATAGGGAAGGTTTGTATTTCTGTTGGATAATTCTGTGCCTAACCTACCTTTCATGTACACACACACACACACACACACACACACACACACACACACACACACACACCACCACTATATACCCATATGCCCATATGTATACACATGCAAAATTATCCTCAATCTGTTAAACACTGGAATAAATAATAAACTTTTGGTTTATTTTGCACAGTTTATCCAACATACTGATTAGAAGTAAAGTTTTGTTTTGTCTTCAAAATACAGTGTGCTGAAATCATTGTAGCAGACTTGTGTGATTCTGAAGAGCTGTAACAACAGCTTTTGGCGGTGCCTGTAGTTGTTCACCTTGTCTGGAAGGAAAGACCGTTGAAATCATAACTCAGAGATCAGCAGATAACAGCTGACCAGAATACATGGATTTAGGAAGACCAGACAAGTAGCATAGACATGGGGAGTTCTGAGGAAAATATGGTTGTGACTCACTTGCTCAGCAGAGTATTGAATAAGTTGTATGACAGTCAAGATGGAGGTTATCTTTCCCTGCCAACACCAATCTTTCTCTGTTTTCTAGTCCCCTGCTTACAACTGTAGAAGACTTTGCTTAGGACCCAATATGTCATAATTACCTAGGTAAAAAGCCAGCCACCTGGGTTTGCTGTTACTTGGATTAATTTTTTGGATTTTCTATGCAATCAACCTTTGATATTGGCCTTGCCTAAGGATAGATACAGTGATTGCCTAACTAGCCAGACATCTTTCAGTGCATTATTTTATAGCTTTAAACACGAGGGATTGCCTCCTACCACTGGAAGTCACTGTCGCCTGGCCTCAGCAGTCTTAGGAGACAACTAAGCCAACTGATTTAAGGAGGATATGTGTATAGGATGGCTTTATGTCAACTTGACAGAGCTAAAGTCATCTGAAAGGAGGGAACCTCAATTTTAAAAAGTCCCCATAAGATTGGTTATACACAAATGTGTTGGGAATTTTCTTAAATAGTGATTGTTGGGGAAGGGTCCATACCACTGTAGGTAGAGCTATTCCTGGGCTGGTCATCCTGGGTTCTATAAGAAAGCAGGTGGAGAAAGCCATGAGGAGCAAGCCAGTATGTAGCACCCCTACACAGCCTCTGAATTAGCTCCTGCATCCAGGTTCCTGCCCTGTTTGAGTCCCTATTCTGACTTTCCTCACTCATAGATGGTTGCAGGGAAGTCTGGACTGAAATAAACCTTCTCCTCCCCAAGTTGCTTTGGTCTGGGTGTTTCATTGCAGCAGTAGAAACTAAGACAAGATGATTGGAATGGCAAGTAACAGTATCCAGACTTGGAATTGCCTATCTGATGGGCCCTTTCTGAAGCAAGGATAGCATGGTATTGTCTGAGTAGTTCATTCCTATTCATAAGAAGGAGGATGTTGGTGTGCTCATTTTGATGTGGAGTTTGAACATCTGTACAGGCTATGGGTGGATGATTGGCATCCAAGAATAGCAAATGGTCCCAAACATTCTCAAATCTCAGCATTACTTTAACTAATTGGACCCTCCTGGTATATATGATCTGGATTGTAGAATAGATGTGGCCAATAGTTGGAATTCAATGAAGATTTGGAAGGTGAAAGAGGAATAAAAATCATTATTTTGGCAACAGTTCCAGGTAGAGGCATGCTCAGACAACATGTACAAAATACTCTCTAGATTCTTGATGATCCTGAAAGATATTTCCTTCAGTCCTATAGGTGGTAAAAATCTACACATGTTAGCTTCTTAGTTTTGTGCATTTTATGCATTCTCAAATCTCAGCATGTCTCTTGATTTTTCTTTGCAGTTCTTCCAAAAGCTTATAAGCATTTAATTTATTCTTGCAATTACTTACTAACTTAAAATATCTCACATAATATCTATTCTCCTGCTAAAATGATAGTAACTACCCATTTTCCCTTTAGTTTTTCTCCCCCATTTCAAATTAGCGTTTATTACTGTGGGATGTGATTTAGGCATGGCTACATCTGGTAACTACGTGCTATACAGTAAATCACATCAAATTTAGTGCCATAAAGCGGCCACTATTTTTTATTATTATGCTTACAATTCCATGGGATAATATTTTTGGTACCACGGCTGGTCTCTGTGGCCTGTCATTTTGGCCCTGGCATGCAGCAAGCCACATAAGGTGGAGACAACTGTACAACTGGACACCAAAACCACCTTGTAGATATCCTTACTCTTGTGTTTGTCGCATTGACTGGGAAGACTTTAAGACTACCATTGTCAGCTACAGTGTGTACACAATAGCCTGTCACATGGCTTTGCTTCCTCACAGTAGGACATTGCTTCTGTTCATTTGAATCAGTCAGTTGCTGTCACAAGCCCTCCAGATCCAAGGCAAGAGAACGCAACCAAAACTCTTTATAGGGATGTCTAAGAATTGGGAAATCACCTCAAAGTGACTAAGATAATTTGGTTTTGGAGGTAAATATGAGTGATTGTGGTCCAAAAACCAAGTTATTCCAAGTTTCCTGTTATCACATAGAAACAGTTTTGTGGGGGAGGGGGGGGGAAGAAAGAAAGGAACAGTTTTGTGAAGTTTTCTCCCAAAAGGCTCTTGTATGCTTGGTCCCATCTGGTAGATAAGAGAGGTAGCTAGATCATAAGGGCTCTGGTCTGATCAGCAGAGAAGTACACTAATGTAGTCATCATCTGATGGCATTGTTGACAGGTAGTATTAGTAGATGAAGTTGGGTTAGAAGACTTAGGCTACTGACAACATGCTTTTGAAAGATGTATCTTGTCTTCTGCCCACAGTTTCCATCTTGCTCTGTTTCCTAACCAACTAAGACAGCTTTGTTTTCACATGCTTGCCACTCTATAATGTTTTACCTTACAAATAGGCTCATGGTGATGGAGCCACTTGACCATGAGTTGAAATCTCTGACACCATGGGCAAGATAAAGCTTTCTTCCTTTACATTTTTAATCTCATGTGTTTTCTCATACTTTCTAAATGCTGACTAACTCATGTCCCCAGTTTCTAAAGCATGGTGTGGGATAGTGCTAGAAAGGTTGAAGTCTGGTGTTTCCAGATTACCAACTGAGCTCAATCTATTACAAAAGACTCCCGTTCTCAGCAGGGTCCCCTTTATGAACCCTAGAAACTCTAAGGAAAGTCACATAGCCAGCAGGGAGACTACAATCCCAACCCCTTCCTGATATGAAATCTGTTCGGCAAGCACCTGGGGCTTATCCCACTCTATGTAAGGAGATACTAGCCTTTAGCAAATGACGTTTATTCATACTTGGAAGTTCTTCCCCCACCCATAGGATAATTAAGTACTGTTTTCTCCTTCTTGTGATTGGACCCTGTGCTACTGCATGTAAATGAGGCATGTACCACTGCATGTAGATTAAGTATCCTGGCACCCCTAGTATGAACAAATCAGACACATTCACCCACAAACTCCTCACTGCTATCCAAGGTTTATAAATAAAGATTGTCTGGCTTGCTCTCTCATGCTCACTCCATTCCTCCGTCATGACTGTCTGAGACTCCACTTATTATGGGGAAGAATCACAGCTGTCAGACAAAGCAGTCAAGGCAAGGATGACAGAACTGCCTTGGCAGCCAATGAAGCCCACTCCATCACCACTAGCTTGGTGCTGACCAGCTGTGAAGCACCACCTGTGTCTCACTGGACCTGTCTGCCAGCCAGTTTGATACATCAGCCTGCTTCCTCTGCCATGTTTAGCACAGCCGTTCGACAAAGGGCTGTAACACTTTTGGTACCATCATGGACTTGTAGAGCCCCCTGAGTCTCCACTGCCCTCTGATACCAGCAATTTCATTTTAAAAGAGCTAAACTAAAACACCAGGTGGAAAAATCATTCCACCCCCTAGCCATGCCCCCATCCCCCCAGGAACCTTAGCATGGGCCTCCTCATAAAGCTCTCTAGCCTTTCCTGAGAGAAATGGGACCTTTGATCTCAAATCCTGATGCAAGGAGCTCCTGGACTAGCTCACATACATGGAACCCAGGCCACCTGCAGGATGCTGAATGAATGCATGGTAGTAGATCTAGTAAAATTCACAGGAAAAAACCCACTCAATCACATGATCAAATAAGATATCCAAAGTTCATGATGAACTAACACAAAGGCAAGTAGGACTAAAAACCTTTTCACGTACAATACCCTTATGCAACTGACTTATTAGGTTCCATTTTATATAGAATAACCTCAATATATCCTTGAAATATGTCCAGTTCACACAAATGTACCCCTAGACACACACACCAAAAACAGTGCTCAGTGACTACTTCAGGTTTGTTGTGGAGACAGGGAACCCTGTTAGCATTTCTACTTTCTGCTTTCAAAACTAATGATGTTCCAGATAGAATATATATCATATCCTCCCGCTTTCCCTTGTATCTGGATGAATTGCACCCTTGAATAAAATGAGCTTTATTTCATTCTGTTTTGAGTAGTACTTTCCATTGGTTACATATGATTATTGCTTAATCAAAATAAAATCAAGTCAAATACCAACATATTCTATATTTTCTGTGACTCTAAGGTATTTGCTTTTCTGAAAGTGTGTTTTCATTAACAGAAAAGTAAATTAAACTGATTTTCTAACTCAGCTTCTAAGCATGTTACTACACATCCAATTTAAAATTTCCTTTATTCTTATGAGGAGAGGATGAACCTTCTTTTCTCCTTTAGCTATGCAATGACCTACATGAATAAAACAACCTTAATAAGATGCTATAACAAGTAATCAGATTTTTTAACAACTTAAATCAACATGCCCTAAAAATACATCTCAAAAAAAAAAAAAAAAAAAAAAAAAAAAAAAAGACTAGCATTTTCGAGAAATACTGTGTTAAAAATTAAACTCAAAAGACGGTATGATGTGGAGTGCAATAAGTAATGTTCTCTGAATAATTTTATTTCAAATTATAAAGGAAGAGATGATACTTAATTGTCCTAAGAGACATGTTATTTATCATTTATATATCAGTTTGTTAGTCTTCAGTATGTTCTTCCTATGCAAGTGTTACCACCTCTAAATAGAGGCAGTTATGATGTTGTCGGAGGTTGTTATTGGTGTCCAGTGGGCACCAACTTGGATCTACAAGAGTTTAGGTCCCTGAACACGAATTTTAATGGAGAGATATGGGTAGAAGAAGAGGGTTTATTAAGGGAAATGGGCAGTTTTGAAAGTGGAGATGAGTTGGAGTAATGATAAAGATTCAGTGGCAGTGTCAATCTAGTGTAGTGCTTAGATGTTCACGCTGAGAAAGGCTCGGTGCTACACTGGGATCCCAAATGGCCAGTGTAGTGGCCGGCTGTCTAAGAGAGACATTCTCTTGGCTTAAACTCATGCCTTCATAGTCTCTGGTTGATATCCCACAACAGGAGTGACTCAGCGACAGGAGAGATGAACTTGCCAGTGAGAGTGATATCGAGCAGGCAAAGGACAAAAGCTTCCTTCACCATACCCTATTCTATGGGTTACATCCAGGTTCAGGATGATTCTTCCCAACTCAAATGATCCAATTTAAAAAAAAAAAAATCACTTATACGCATGCTTCCCATCGCCCCACCCCACCCCCACTGGGGTTTTACTTGATTCCTGATCAAGTTGACAACCAAGATCAGCCATCATAATTTCTCTAAGACTGCAGTCTTCCCCATCATTTTGGGCTTCTGTACCCTTTTCTGAAACTTCCCTCCCTCCCTCCCCACCTCCCCACCTCCCCACCTTCCCACCATGTGGCTGCCTACTTGCCATGGCTGCTGTTAGCATACTGCCTGACTCTGCCTAGCAAATATGACATCATTACTTACTTGCCACTCGGAGGGCCCCTGCCCATGAGTAGATAAAAGGACATACCCATCTCCTCTCTCTCTCTCTCTCTCTCTCTCTCTCTCTCTCTCAGGCACTCCTACCACTATAATAAATGTCTCCATATCATGTATGTTGTATGGTGCAAATTTCATATTTCATATTTAAAAGGTGTGGCCTCCATGTAAGACTAAAAGCCATGGCATTTTTTTTCCTTCTCTTCTCCATTTTCCTCCTCCAGACAGAGGCTGGGATTTACAGTTTGCCTGCCTTGAAGGAATTCCTTCTAAACTAATGTCGGACCCTAACGCCCAACTCGGGAAGGGGGTCGCCATGAGAGACCACTCGAAACACACAATGCACTGATGCAAAAGTAAAGGTTTATTTTTGATGCGTCAGGGTCCCTCAGCACTCGTGAGGCGAAGGACCCCGAGTAGCTGATACAGGCTAGTTTTAAAGGCAAAAACCACAAAGCAGGTGGATTGCTTATCAAGTTAAACCATATGGACATTAGGAAATCTGGCATTGGGAAACCTCTTGTGGGGACTTGAGTGTGGGTCCCTAGGGCGGTTACTGGAAACTATATGGGGACACCTGATATTTGAAAGCTTGCATGTAACTATTCTGGCAACTAGGGAAGAACTCTTGAGGTTAGCAGTTCCGAGAACTGGGAGAAACCTCTGGGGTCAGAAGGTTAGGTTCTAGGCAAGCAAGGTTGGGCAAGCAACCAAGCATTATATATATTTTTTTTAATTTTACAGTTTCTCACTAAGAAGGAGTCCTCAAATTTGCATTTCAGTCTGTTCTTAATGAGACTAATAACCCAAAGAAGGCATTGATTTTCCCTGTATCATTATTCTGTTCTATTATGGTGGGTCATTTAACACCTGTACTTTTTTCTAAGCATGCCCTGTTACATGTCACCCAAGGTGGGAAGGTGTTTACAATCTGGTTTCTTTTGTATGGTAAATTCAATCTCAGTTTCTTGCCATAGCACTGTCCTGAGTTAATTTGTAGGGACAAAATTAATGCCATATCCTATATGTAATGTGTATTCTACAATTAATGCTGTGGTCTGTGAGAAGTTGTCCTCCAGGTGTTTTCACTACTTCCTACGTTCTGGGAAAGACCACACACTGCCAATAAACTAAACCTGCCAGCACTCTCCAGAAACTCCACCAGAACAATTAGATACAATTAACGCCCAATGATCCTCTGAGATAAAAGAATTTCCCTGGGGATTCAGCCTCCTGGACCCAACCTGCCTGAAGGTCCACATTCCTGAGACTCATGACCCCTGCTTATGGGTTTTTCCTTACTTCCCTGTGACCCCGACCCCAACCTCTAATTACAGTTTTTCCTTATAAATCCATTACCCTTGAAACTCTGGTATCATTCTCCTATCCTTCTCTGTCAGGAAGGGTTGTGATCCAAAGCTCTGAGCCTACAATATAGGACCCTGTGTATATTGCATTGGTATTGAGTCCTGGTGATCTGGGTAATCTCAGCATAACAAATTTTCTCTCTCTCTCTCTCCCTCCCCACCCCCCCCTCTCTCTCTCACACACACATACACACACACACACACACACACACACACACGGGATATTGTTTGATCTCATGCCTTGCCTTGGAATTGTATTGACTCAGAAACATTTACTAAAGTGACATAGATAGTTATGACAATGAAAAGAGAACCAGCTAAATGATTTATTTTTGCCCTTTTTACAGGAGGGGTCTAAAATTTCCCTATTTATAGTGGGGAGGAGAATCCATACTTTGTAAAATCCTGCAGCTTTGGAGTCATCCTTGAGAATGGCTTTTCAGAGCACCGGATGAGTGATGAGGATGGGTCTTCATAAGTATTTATTTCACTGACCTGCTGGGAAGCCTGGTGCAGCCCTGGCCTACAGTGATTACCCCTGTTCCACAGCCTTGTCTCAGGCAGCACACATCTTTTATAAGCTCTGAGCTCAATTCTCCTCAGGGTTCCTCCACATCCATCCATGCTTCTCTAATTAAGGGAAATGCCTAGAGATCTAGATTACTTTCCTATCATTGGGGTATCACTTAGGGAAGGCTTTTGTTGTTTATGTAAATAGGAACCACGGGGAATCAAAACTCAATATATCCTTTTCTGGGCTCAATCTTGGTTTCCAGGAGCTACATCTATTTACTGAGACACTGAAGGGTCTCTTACCTCTTGCAACTGACTAACTTCTCCACTGCATTTTTTTTCCATCTCCAACAATAGCACAGTAAACAATTCAAGGGCAGGGTAATTTGTTCTCTTCTACTTCCTTGGTACTTCACCTAGCATCCACCAGCACACACCTACGGTCCTATTTAAATAACAATTATCCCATACTGAGTCAGAGGAAATAACAAAGCTCACTGCAGTTTCATTTCAAGCAGGAGGAACTGTAGGGTCAAAACCTAGGGGGAAAACAACCCTAAAAACCAAATAACTCACCCTCTTTCAAGCTCCAATAATATCGTGTGCAGTCCAGTGGCTTCACGTTGCCTAAAATAATATTTATCTCTGTAAAGCCTCTAATGGGCCTCCTGGTTCATTTGGAGGTGGATCTCTTACATATTCATAGGTGATCACGTAGCGATAAAGATGTGTTTGCCTAGTATTAGTCTAATATCCTAACACTTTGCCTAAACCAACTCATTTTTTTTCTACAACACTCCATATAGTTGATAACATAATTATCTCTCTTTTACAAAAAAGAAAAAAGAAAAGAAAGTAAGAAAGAAACTGAGCTATGTGGAGGACAGAAATTTGCCCAAATTTACCCAATTGGGGAAAAAAAGATTAGAGATTTGACCCTAGGTAGTTTTCTTCCCAGATTTTGAACACGTAGTGTAATATGTCAAAGGTCAGCTTCCACACCAACAGGGTAAACTGAGTTAGAGATTAGATCTGGCAGCTGCCTGGTTAGCCTGCAGGCTTTCCCTGAGGGCAACTTTTCAGACTGGAGCTGATTGTTACTGACAATAGCTTTCACTGATAGTGGCAGACTGAGGGGCCAGAGTTAAGTTGTTGTGTTGGGCCAGTGCTGATGGTTTGCTGAAAGTGGCTTACAACTACCACCTTAAGTGGGGGTAGGGCTGTTGGCTCCTAATGAGGGCTTTCCATTGATAGTGGCAAAGCATCTAAAAAAGAAAAGAAAGAAAGAGAGAACACACACACACACACACACACACACACACACACACACACACACTTATACTTGATGATGAAGTAAGATAGACCCCAGCAGGTGGGTTCCAACAAGTTTCTTCTTTCAAACTTCTCTTACTTTACATATTCACATACATACATACATACATACATACATACATACATACATACATACACACATACACACATACACACATATTCACATATTGGATGGATGCAAATGGATTCCAACAACTTTATACATATACACACATCTTTATGGATGGGAAAAGATTCCAACAACTTTATTCTTCTGACAGTTTATATATCCCAACAAAATTTTTCAAGCAATAAGAAAATCATGATACAGTACATTCTACTTTTTTTTAAGTAAATTTAACAATTACAATAAGTATAAGAAAAACATGTTCCCCATATCTTCACATTATCAAATGTTTTGCATATTATGGGTGAGACACAAACATGAAAAACAAGTTATTTCCAAGAACCCATATATATTTGTATCTAAGCAAGTTGTTACATATTAACATAGTGTAAGCATGCAAGGTAGTTTCTCAGCTAGCTTTTCTTTACCAGCACACTGCAATTTGTGGTTTACAAAGAAAGAATCAATTATTTTTTCGGGGGGGGGGCGTTGTTTTGTTTTGTTTTGTTTTGTTTTTTGAGACAAGGTTTCTCTGTGTAGCCTTGGCTGTCCTGGACTCACTTTGTAGACCAGGCTGGCCTCAAACTCACAGTGATCTGCCTGCCTCTGCCTCCCAAGTGCTGGGAATAAAAGTGTGCACTACCACACCCAGCTAAGAATCAATTATTTTAAAAAGTGATCTTATAAAACTCTTGAAAGAATCACAAATCTAAGCTTCTATATAAAAACAATCAGCCATTTCTACTTTAAATTCTAAAGGTGCTTATTTACTCCATATTTTTTATTAAATCATATCAGAAAGCTGGGGACAAAAATAAGAATAAGAAATTAGTCAACTTGATGTCCAGCTTCAAGGTACAGTGTTGAGAGTGGTATGGGGAGATGGAAGGACCCAGAAGGCCCAGAAGCACTACAAGGAGACCATCAAGACTGGCAGCTCTGGACCCCGGGGGCGCCTGCACAAACTGTTGCACCAACCAAGGAGAATATGCATGCAGAGAAGCTAGACCCCTGTTCAGATATAGGTAATGGACAGCCCATTCTCCATGGTTGAGGAGGGAGTGGGGACTGCCACTAACTTGAACTCTTGTGTTCCCAATTTCTTCACCTCCTCTTGGTGGAAAGACCATTCAGGCACACAGAGGAAGGGGATGCATGCTATCTGGATGAGACCTGATAGGCTGTGGTCAGATGGTGGGGGAGGAGGGCCTCTCCTGCCAAAGGTGTAGGGGAAGGGAATAGGGCAGAAGAGGGAGGGAGTGTGGGAACAGGAATATACCATCAAGGGGAAAACAACCATGATGTTATGTGAATAAGTTATAATAAATAAAAAGTATCAAAAAAAAAAAAAAAAAAAAAAAAAAGAAATTAGTCAGTTTGAAGTCCAGCTTCAGTGAGTCAGGTCAGTTAGTGCTAATTGAGCTATTTTCTTTGCTCAACAACCTCAAAAATTCCCCAGCTTTACTATTAAGAATGCCCTTTGCTTAACTTCAAATTTCTCCCTTAGGTTTCCTGAATCAGAGCCAATAACGAAAACATCTTTGCCTAACCTTGCTAAACAACCTATTTTTCTTAAGATTTTCTATGTCAGAGCCATTAGCAAAAACATCTTTTTCTAACTTCGCTAAACAATTTATTCTTTGAAATTCTTTCTAAGGGTAGTGGTCATTATTAGCAATCTACATTGCTAGGTTCTTTTCAAGATGATGGTTGAATCATTAATCTGTTCCAGCAGCAATGCCTGAGAAAGATCAAACATTGTTATTGTGAATGCCAATGATACTTCCCAGTGAGGGGCTGGAAGTCCCCTGTATAGTACTCACACAATTCAAATATCAGAAGGATTATAAGGAGTGAAAGGGTAATAAGCAGAGGTATTCTCCATACCAGTAAGGCCTCAGGACATGTAATTCCCAAGGTTATACCTTGGTGAGACACACCCATTATGGCTATGCTAACCAGTGGGCTGCATTTCATGGGTTCTAGAGCTGTTTGCTGTTCCCCTTGCTGGGACTCCAGCAGTTATAATATTTAAAGAAGATGATTCCACACAGTAGATCTGGCATTAAAGGAGCTTTATTGTGAGGAAACGGAAGAGGAAAGAAGGGAGGGTGACCATGATAGTGGGAAAGAAAAAGACTGGAAGAGAGAGAAATTGGAAGAGTAAGAGAGAAAGAGGGTGGAGGGAGAAACGGAAGGAGTCCCTTTATAAGGTGATCCAGGGCATGCACAGGAAGAGTACATATGCTTGTGGTGACAGTTGGGAATATGTATCATCTTGGTGCCTGGTGATGTCTTGCTGTCACCAGGATCCTGGGGCTGGTTGTGGAAGTGAATGTTTGCTAAAATTTCTCACTTTCTGTTTTTATAAAAAAAAAAAAAAAAAATGAGAAACTAGGAAGTGGTACGGAGGGGTAATTGAGGATGGTGTGTTCAAAAGTGGCTGCTTCTTGCTGACTTGAGGGTGAAGACATCTTCGGGGATCCTAAGAGAATGGGAGTGGGGGTGGGCTGTTGAAGTCCTGGGAGAGCCCACTGTTTTGTTGCTATTTAGGGATCTGTGAGAACATTTGCAGCTAGGAAAGAAAGCAAAGATCCAGCTGACTGCAAGTCTGTTGGGTTAGACTGGAGCATCTGTGTGTAGATGCTCCAATGCTGTCCTTGATGTAGAAAACATCTGGACCTGACAGGATACTGGAACATATATATGGGTAGAAGGCAAAGGTAAGTAGGTTAGAGGGAAAAATTTGGTGCACATTTGAAACTTTGGACCCATTGTTTTGGTAGGTGGGGGAGGGGAGCTCCAAACTAGAGAAAGGGGGAAGGAATCCCACCCTCTGAAATAGATAGGAAACTTATGCCATTGATTGGCAATACTTACATAGAGTCTATTTGACCTCAGAGATGGATTCGGGTGGATTTCCTGTAGTTTACAAGAATCCTTTTTTGATTTACAAAGAAGATAAATTTTAGACATGTTAGCATCACTGTTGCTTATAATCTGCAGTGAAATATGTTGTATTCAGACATTGAGACCCCCCAAGAAAGACCACTGGGACTCAATACCAATGCAATACATACAGGGTACTTTATTACAGGCTTAAGCTTGGACCACAATCCTTCCTGATGCAACAGGATAGGAGAACGGTGCTGAGCTTCAAGGGTAATGAGTTTATAAAGGGAAAAACCATAAGCTGAGGTTATGGCTCATAGGAATGTTGACCTTTAGGTGGGTTAGGTTGACGCTAAATCAGAGAGGAAGTTTTTTATCTCAGAGGAACATTTGGGTGCTGATTATATCTAATTGCCCGGGTGGAGTTTCTAAAGACTGCTGGCAGGTGAAGTTTATTAGACTCTGAGGTCATTCCCAAAACTCAGGGTGAAGTAAGAGTCACCTAGAGGACAAGCTCTCACAGAACCTACAGAACATTACATTAGTTATGGACCATACAGAACATGTCATTAGTTTGGTCCTTGCAAAAAATAAACATTGTAGAAAAAGGAAGTAGATATATACCTTTGTGTTCGCAGCATAAGCACTCTTTAAGGTGATCTTAGGGAAGGCAGAAGGCTTCTGTGAAGCAAAAGGTGTAAAAGTTCATTTGATCTTGATTTTCAATATGACTACACATCATGGAAGAGAGACTTCTTTCCTCTATTCAGAAGATTGGATGTATATAAGTCTAACACAATGAGGAACATTTTTAAGTCTGTACTTAAAAGACAAGCCAAAGGAAATTTAAAATCTTGAGCTTGGAACTGTGATAGTGGATCATACAGTGGATTTTTTAAAGCCTGAGTTAGATTAGTAAATCAAAGTTCCATTGATTAATGTCGAAGTTCTGAACAGTCTTAATACTACAGTAGCACAAGAACAGGAAGAAATCTGAAGCATCTTTGATTCATTTTTTGGATACTTTAAATCAACTTCTTAGACCCTATAATACAATCTTAGGTCCTCATAACATGAGATTCTGTGTCCTTGTTTCTTATGTAAGCTTTGCATAAAAGTAAAAGCGTTTACTTAAAAGTTTACATCTGAGGCCTGCTTTTTGAATTTGATAACAATGTAGACTGTGTTTAGACCTAGAGGTAGCATCTGTAGAATGACTGAGAAGGCATCTGAAGCCTGTTTATCTTTAACAAGAGGCCTGTTAGTGAGGCAAACCTGTTTGCCTTTTTAAAATAAGAGATCTAGTAGTTAGTAGTTTTAACTAGCTAATGCACTGACTAATAATAATGACTTATCCTTGGGATAAGGAGCTAATTGCCTGTTCTCTCGCTGTCAAACTACCATTAGCTTGGCCATCAATGTGATCAGAGACCTGAGAAGGATAAATTGTAATCTAGATGGATCTATATATCAAGAAAAATGACAGTGATAACTATCAGTTCATAGTCCACTACCTAGACAGTTTCCCCAGACTCCTGTGGTTTTCATAGCAATGAAGGCAGAGACAGTCTGACCATCAGGCACAGAGGATGAGAGGCTTTTTCTGTGGAAGAAGAATATGGGAGAGATTGATCTCACCTTATTTTCAGCAATGTGAGACAATAACTCTTCGGATGTCTAGTTTGTTCACAGTTCATACTGATTCCTAGCAGTGGACAAGGCATTGAGGGCAGTCTTGCCCAGTGGTTAGAGTACATAATCAAACTCTCAACAGATTGGACAGGAGCCCAGGGGGCTTCCACCTACTTGCTAACATTAGTCAATCTGTCCTCTTATATGCCTACCATAAGGCTTTGTCCTGGTAACAGACAGGATGATTCCTCATTCAAAAGTTCCTATCATGAGTAGGATAAATTCCTATAGCAGCTACATTTATCCACATATTTTCTAACACCATCCTTCTGCCCACTTCATTTCAGAAACCAACCTGCCGCCCTAGGGAAACTTAAAACCCA
The DNA here is from genome assembly GCF_903995435.1 of Acomys russatus. Classification (NCBI taxonomy): domain Eukaryota; kingdom Metazoa; phylum Chordata; class Mammalia; order Rodentia; family Muridae; genus Acomys; species Acomys russatus. Next base: position 39,996,952 of record NC_067158.1, on the reverse strand, counting down.
ATGCCCACATCTTCTTTTTATAACTGTGATGCCCTGTCTTCTCTATGATTCTACAGGATGACGAAGCCTGGGTTTTCACCTTCTATATTCCTCAAAGAGCTCCCTATATCAGGACATCTTAGTTCTATTACTCCTCTTTATCTTGCATCTGTATATACTCATAAGTAAAACCTGGCACAGTGGCTCACAGTTATAATACCACCACTTCAGTAGCTGAGAGGAGGGTTGCTGCAAGTTCAAAGAGAACATAGGCTACATAGAGAGACCTTGTCTTAAAAACTGAAGAAATAAAAAATTTTAAAATATATGCAACTGGTAGCAGAAGCAGGATACTGAGTGTTAGCGATCAGGCACCTTCACAGCCAGCACCAGGAACCGAGCAAGAGCAGGATGTACCATCAGCCAGACACCAAGATGGGACATATTTCTGATGGTCACCATAAGTCACATGACCTCTCCCTGCATATGCACTGAGTTATCTTATAAAAGGATTTGTTCCTTTTCCCTGCTCTCTATCTCTCTCACTCTTCCAATCACCCCCCCTCCTCGCTCTATCTCTGTTGGTCTCTCTTTTTCCCACTATAATATGGCTTTGGATTTCTATAAGTTATAGGCTTTTTATAAACCACATTACACAGGGAAACTGCTATGCTCTCTCTTTATGGACTACGTTTTTTATGGTTTCTACTTAGCAAACCTGAAATCCTAGTCTTTCATGATTAAGAAGTGTAAGTTAATAGCTAGTCGTCTTAAAATTATAAAATGATAAAATCCTTTAAGCAATGTGATTGATTGCAGGATCAAACTTTATTTAGCATCCTGTACATGTTTTCAAAGTTAAACAGAGAATAGCTAGAAACAAGAAAAGCTTGTTTATTTAGATCTACTTGAGATAGATATGGCCCTTATACACTTATCTGCAAAATATGGCATAATTATAGATCATAACACTCTGTTTTATGTTTGCAATGTGTAGTTTAGAGCAGATAACTGAAGACAAACAAAGATTAATTCAGATATGCTTACCTTCAAACTTGTTAGAGATCTATCGAACATGGCATTTAATCCAGACCAGATACTGCAAAGTCAAACATGAATGCAAAAATACATGGGTAAAATAATTACTTTTTCCAGCAGAAATGTTGCCCCAAATGGGGAGTGAACTTGATGGTTCTCTTTAGATATGCTGAGTTTTGAAGCAGGCGGTTGGTATAAGGAAAAGTTCTTCCTCAACTTGACCAGGTCTAGGAGGTCCCTCTGCTGATTCAGCTCTTTCTATTTTACTGACAACTATAGTTGAGATCAAGTGCTCTTATGCCCAGATCACTAGATCCCCAAAGACCACCAGGAGTTCAAAGCAAAAGCAAGAAGGCTTTATTTAAGCTTTAGCTTGAGGGCCCTCACACCTCACCAACACAGCAGAGGCCAGAACTGTCATTAGGCAGGGTTTTTATTGGGGTTACAACAAGGAGCAGAAGTTTACAGTTTGGCAGTTACAGGATTGGTTGATGTTTAACAAGGTTGGGTTGGTGCTAGGGGATTGGTCAAGCTTGACCTAGAAATGCTTGAGCAATCTATTTGTAACTTCTGGGGACTTTAGGTACTTGCCTGGCTGTAGCCTAGAGTGGTTCCTTCCAGTAACATTTTGTGGTTTTCCCGAATATAACAAAAAGGGGCTTAATGAAAAGGACATAAAATAATCAGTACAAATACACAGAATCTATAGTAGTATAGACTGTGACTAAGTGATAAGAGGAACAAAAATAAGTAGTAAAATGAGTTCACTGTGCCAGAAGAGGAATTATGAAGAATTTAAATATTTAGGTAAGTTAGCTTCTTAATTTGTTAGGGCTGCTATAACAGAACGTCAGTCTAATGGCTTGGAGACAATGGAATTTTAATTTTAAGAAATTATGAAAGCTGGAATATCATAAAACAATTATTGGCAGATTCAGTGTCTTGGAAGAGATGGCTTCATCCTTCATTAATCTGTATCTTCTTACTGTACCTTCACATAGTGGAAGAAACAGGTATTTTTAGTGTTCTTCATGAATGTGCTAATGCCATTCATGAAGATGATTCCCTACATTCAAGAAGCTCCAGAAGGTGGTAGGCTATAATCTCAAAGGCCTCTCATGCTCTCTACTGTCTGACATCATAACCCGGGGTATAGGGTTTTGACACATGAGTTTGAAGGTTCGCAAACAGTGTCATTAGTTGCTACAATTTTATGTCTCTGAACAGGAATTTTATATCTTTAGTTTATTGAAGTGTCCCTGGTTCTAGTATGCCTTATATATAATAGGTACTTAATAATTACTTGTTGAATGAATAAATTAATGCATACACAAATGCATGCATTCATTCAATCAGTGCATACCAAGTGTCTATTCTGCTAGACCCAAAGGATTATATATAATGGCAAGGTTCTTATCTTCAAGGACTTGACAAAAACTATCTTTGATGTACAATAATATGATTTCCTTAGCACACTTCATTTTCTTTCAAGCACCCACTCTGGCCCTCTACACATAACAAAAATACAATGAAATTAATGAAAATCTTCTTTGTGAACAGGTTGAATGATTTTAACAGCATCATGATTCATAAATATGAGTAAATACACATTGATTTCAGAAGGAATAGAATTGATTACCTGAGTATACCGAGAGTGCAGGTTAGTAGCTTTCCAAATGAGAAGATGATGGAGACAGTGTGCTACTTGAATTGTCACGCAAAACTCTCTATAATGTTGGATCATCATCTTCTCAAGTCTCTGATGGGGTTGAAGACCAGATAGTTTAGTTTTACAATTAAGCTTAGTTGTTTAGGGCTTAATATGTTTTTAGATCTAGATAGATGTTTTAAGTAGATAATGATGAGATACGATAGATATTGATTTACATTCAGAATTTTAGACACACTAAGATAGTAAAGATGTTTTCTTCAAGGATGCCAAATACAAATAACCAGACCACTAAGAATGTAACATTTACATAATTCCTGATTGTGTCATGGTTCTCCTTGTTGTAGGTAGTTTATTGTATATATGTGTAATAATATAAATGTATATGTAAAAAATAAAAAAATTAATAAAAAACAAATTGATTTCAGGCTCTGGCTATATCCAAGTTCTTTATGAGTATTAGCTAATGTTCTTTCTCTTGCTTTGGTGATGTTTTCCCCCACTTCCCACGATGTTACCTTCATTCTCATTGCTTCATAATAATGGAAATTGGCTTGAATCCTCCAGCCTCTGGTACATAACCTTCTACTTCGCAAATGGGTGCCATAGGAAGGTGCTTTCATAAGAGTTCTAATGAAACAACTGAATGTGTTTATCATTAACCCACTGTGGATTACAAGCTTGCTTGCAAGCCAATGAGTAGCATCAGAGTGAAAAAGATATCTGATTGGCTCTGTGTGGCTCATGAATCAGCTTTGGAGTCAATTCACACTATCCAATTACTTGGCCTCATATAGATGCTCAGAAGGAACATATTTGGAAATGAAATGTTTTATAAATTAAAAGTTGTGGCAGGAATTTCAAGTATTATGTGTAAATGCTTTGTACTTTTTATAGTGACATTCTTAATAAAGCTATTAATTTGAATTAAGTCGGAGGTTGAAATTTTTATCGAATTTGTAGGAACATTTAAAAGAAAGCTTGCATCTTTGAAATGAATTTCATGTGGCTAGAAGAAGTTCACTTGGTATTGCTTCCTCTTTGTTGCAGTGAAATGGGATGAAGAGTGCACTGAATGAGTTTGCAATGAGCATGTCTCTCATTTCTATGTAGAAAGGATGATTGAAAATGCAGTTACGTAAGTGGCTTTAGACACATTACTAGAACTCTTTTTGTGCTATTAGGTTAGTTGGACAAATTAGCATAAATACCACAACAAAGAGATTTTAGTACAAATGCAGATGGGAGTTTCTAGTTCACTTTAAATAATCCTCAAGGCATCATATTCCTTTGGAAGCAGTAGGACAGTTGTGCAAATGTTTGCCTAATCTTCTTAAAGCAAAGCTTTGAGGGCTTATATCATTTAGTTATTTATTTAAGTTGTGCTAATTTAGTTGAAGCACAGATAGTTTCCCCACAAAGACATGAAAAAGTTTTAAAAGACTTGGTTTTGTTGTTGCTATTTTTGTTTTTGTTTTTTGTTTTTGTTTTTTTGTTTTTTTTTTTTTTTTTTGCTGCAGGACTTCCTTACTCTCTTGGAATAGTGTATCTCTAACAGAGGCCAATAGCAACACCACTAAACTATAATATTTGTCCAATACAGATATGCAAAAAAAAAAAAAAAAAAAACAAATAAAGAAGTTGATAGCATTCAAAATTTTTATAGAGATGAAATAATGTTTGCACCATTCAAGTGCATATTCTGTGGACTCATCTTCTTTAATCTTTATATGGTAAAGATTAGAGTGAGTGTCCTTTAAGTCAGCAAGGTTCCTCTTCTGTGCTGTGCCTCCCAGTTAAAACTCAGAGTTATAGAGCTGATCATTTGCAAATGGTTCAGAAAGAAGGACACAGGATGTTCTTTTGTCTCAGATAATTTGAAAAGAACAATTTCTTCCAAACTGAAAGAATCAAAAGAGTGTAGTAAAGTCAGGAAAGACCGTCCAAATATGGAGAGGAAAAAAATTATCCACAATATTAAAAGGTCCCTTCATGTTTTGTTTGTTTTGTTATGTTTGGACACTAAGCAAAATTATCCAGACACATTAATATTAGAAGATTTGGTTAGACATTAGATGGCATAAACTTATTGGGAGTTAAGGTTTAAAGTTCTCAGGTGTGGAGTTTACCATTGTGATGCTTACTATGCTTGGAAAAAGCTTCAAACTGGGGAATGTGTTAGAGTATTGGAATGCATCTAATGAACGCACTAACTGGAATTGCAGAATAAAATAATGGAATGGCTGTAAGTGAAAGTTTAATGAAATGAATTTATCAGCAGATTAGACAGCCTAGACGAAAGTTAGTGAATATAGAAAGCTGTGCCTAAGGAAAGGGAATGAAACAAGGAAATATGAAATGTGAGAGAGCCCACACAGGGGGCTGTACATGCTTGTGCATGTTCACAGACACAGGACATAGAGAGGGTAGAGTTGATGAGACTAGATGATATTTGAAGAGAAAATAACTGAGAACTTTTGCAAATTGGCAAAATATTTAATGTTTTAAATTCAAGTGTTACGGACTTCCAGCCAGTTAAATACAAAGAAAGCTTCACAGAGGCACATTGAATTGCTTGGAAGCCAGAGATTAGCAAATCTTCAATGCTTTCTTCAGAGAGCAGTAGTTAGGTTAATCAGTGATTCATCAACAGAAATAGTGGAAAGAGAAGGCCATGAGATAAAATTTTAAAATGTAGTAAAACAAAAAGATTTAATAGCTGTTAACTTACAGTTCTATGCCCCATTGGAAGCATTCTTTAGAAATAAACCTGCAGTGGGGGGATTTTCAGATAAACTGAAAAGCTAGAACATGTCACTAGTATAGAACCCTAGAGAAAATTTAAAAAGTGCTTTGCTAGAAAAATGAGTGTGATTGTAGGTAAAAGCTAAAAAATTTGGGAAGATATGAAGAACAGTGTTAAGAGTGAACAATCTGATCTAAATGAACACAGAGAACATCTTGTGAAATTTTAACTATAGAGAGGATTGAAAGAGCCTTAGTCATATGGTGTAATATGAAAAAGTACAAGCAACAATAGATGATGGGGCTGAGGATATGGCTCAATCAATAAAGTATTTGCTATAAAACACCAAAGTGTGGCACTCTGTGGTTATCATCCTACAATTGGCAAAGTGAGGACAGGGGTATCCTTGGGGCTCTTGGACCATTTATCCAAGTATGAGCCTCCTCTCACATCCCAGTTGGACACCATCTCTTAAAAAAACCAAAAATTGTATGATTAAAAACTTTAAATATTTCAAGAAAAAAATTGAAGAAGATATCAGAAGATTGAAAGCTCTCCCATGCTCATGGATCAGTAGAACTAACATAGTAAGAATGACCATCTTATCAAAAGCAATCTACAAATTCAATGCAATTCCCATTATGCCTATACAATTCTTTACAAACATTGAAAGAGCAGGTCTCAACTTCATATGGAAAAACAAAAAACTCCAGAATAGCTAAAACAATCTTATACAATAAAAGAACTTTGGGAGGTATATCCATCCATGATTTCAAGCAGTACCACATTACCACAAGGACACTTGACTCAGCTATGTTCAGTGCAGCCTTATTTGTAATAGACAGAAACTGGAAACAACCTAGACGTTCCTCAACTAAAGAATGGATAAAGAAACTCTGGTACATTTACACAATGGAATGCTACTCAGCTATTAAAAAGAAGGAAATCTTGAAATTTTCAGGCAATTGGATGGAAAGTAGAAAAAAAAAATCATCCTGAGACATGTAAACCAAACCCAGAAAATGCACTTAGCATGTACTCACTTATAAGTAGATATTAGCCAGATAGTACAGCACAACCATACTACAATCCAAAGGCCCAAAGAAGGTAAGAAGAGCCTAAGGGAAGATGCTGAAATCTTGCTCAGGACAGGAAATACAATAGACATCTGAAGTAGATGGTGGGAGGGAACTGCATGGGAGATGGGACGGAGAGAATAATGGGAATGGGATCAGGTAGGTGGAGAGAGAAGGGTGGATGAGGAGAACTGGGAAGGAAAACAGAAATTGGGGAGGAGGCATCTCTGTGACAAGGGAAGCTCCTGGGAGTGAGGATGACCTTATGACCTTAGCCATGACACCAAGCTATGGTTGTTAAGAAGCATAGAGTTGACACCGCCTGTCATCAGGTGAAACTCCCATAGGAGGGAGGACACAAACCCATATGTAAAACCTTCAACCCAAAATGTTTCTTGTCTACAAGAAGCCGAGGGGCAAAGATGGAACAGAGATTGAGAGAATGGCAAACCAGTGACTGGTCCACCTTGAGACCCACTCCACAGGAAAGGGCAGACCACTGTTACTATTAGTGATACCCAGCTGTTCTTGCAGACAGGAGCCTATCATAACTGTCTACTAAGAGGCATCATCCAGCATCTGGCAGAATCCCACTGCCTAACCATAGGCCAAGCTCAGGGAGTTTTGTGGAAGAGTAGGAGGAAGAATAGAGTGAGCTAAAGGGGTCAAGGACACTACAAGAAGTCCTACAGAGTAAACTAAGCTATGCCTATGGCAGCTCACAGAGACTGTACCACCAACCATATGTGCATTGGCTGAATCTACACATATGTAGCAGATGTGCACCTTGGTCATCATGAGGGTCCTCTAAAAATGGAAGTAGGGGCTGTCTCTGACTGTTGCCTGCCTTTGGACCCCTTTCTTTTAGCTGGGCTGACTTATGTGCCTTCAATGGGAGAGGATATGCTTAGTCCTGCTAATACTTAGGTGCCAGGCTGGGTTTGTACCCTTTGGGTCCTCCTCTTCTCTGAGGAGAAGATGGGGGAATAGAAGGAGAAGGCATGAGGCTGGGACTGGGAGGAGATAAGGGAGGGGGCTGGAATAAAGCTATAAAGTGATTAAATAAATAGATAAATAAACAAACTGAGCAAAAATCCACTATTTATATTAAAATGTATGTGTTCAGTAAAAATATAAAAGCTCTTATTTATAATAAAAGTGATGTCTACATTATGATTCTCCATGAACTATTGGCAATATATAGAGGTGTTACTGATTGTCACAATGGTTAGGAAGCTATTAAAGTCCTTGTAGTACACAGAAAAGTCTTTGTTATGACAAAGAATTTTGTGGGCCAAATTTATATCTACATCTTTTTGTAGTATTGGATTGTAACAAAAATGATATTGGCACCCAAAGAGCAGAGGATGTGGTCAAAGTTAAGCAGTGATGAAGTTGAGAAAGTCTGATTAAGAGGCATCATTAAAGAATAAATCTAGTTGGGGACTGATACAGTATGGAAAACAGTAACAGTAATATATTCAAATGGGAGACTAAGAAAGTAAAAGGAGAGCAGAGCAGGGAGACTAATGGTAGCCAACAGCTATTTAAAAATAGTCCATCATTATTTGTATTAAGTACAAATACATCCTTCATTTTAAAATATTTATATTCTATAAGATAGCAATATTGTATGACTTTTAGCAAGTATACATAAAAATAGTGGGTTATTTTTCTCTTTTCTTATCCATGCTTTTATTCAGTTTTGTACCATGACAATCCGTCATAACTCTACACTCATATTGGTGATATGTAAACACAGCATCTGTTCTATATTTGGCATATAGCAAGCATGTCACATACAGATCACATTGAAAACGTTTGCAGTTTTCTCCCAATGCTCAGGGTTAATTCCAAAGCCTTATACATGTTAGCCAAGCTATCTGCCACTGAGCTACAAGCCCAAGCCCTGTTCCATTTGTTGTTGGCAATTTTTAAAGATCATAATACATTTCAGATTTTTTTCATCTTAGACGCCTTTAGGTTATTAAAAAAATTTTTTAAAGATTCCTATGATCTTGTCAAATGTTTTTTTGGCATATAAGGAGATGATCATGTATTTCTTTTCTTTCAGTTTATTTATATTCTGGATTACATTGATGGATCTCCATATGTTGACCCATCCCTGCATGCCTGGGCATATATCTGAAAGATGCTCCACCATACAACAAGGACATTTATTCAACTATGTTCATTTCAGCCTTATTTGTAATAGACAGAAACTGGAAACAACCTAGATGTCCCTCAACTGAAGGATGGATAAAGAAACTGGTACATTTACACAATGGAATACTACTCAGTTATTAAAAACAAGGAAGTTTTGAAATTTGCAGGCAAATGGATAGAACTAGAAATGATCATTCTGAGTGAGTCAACCGAGACCCAGAAGGACACACATGGTATATACTCACTTATAGATGGACATTAGCCCAACATAGATGTCCTCTAAGAGACCCCACCCAGTGGGGGGTGGGGATTGGGACAGATGCTGGGACTTGCTGCTGGACTCTGAATGGAGTGTTGAGGGTAGTGTGGAAGAATAGGGGGATAGAAGAACACATAGGGTACAGGAACCCCATAAGGAGACCATCAAGGCTGGAGGGTGGGCTGCACAAACTATTGCACCAACCAAGGACAATACATTGCACCAACCAAGGTCGATGCATGAAGTAAACCAAGACCTCCTGTTCAACTCTAGCCAATGGGCAGCTCATTTTTCATGGTTGTGGAAACTGCCTCTGACATGAACTCTGGTGCCGCCAATTTGACCACTTCCTATTGGTGAGGAGACCCAGAGGTACATAGAAGATGGGGAAACAGGCTAACCTGGTGAGGCCTGATATGCTGTGGCCATGTGGTGAGGGAGGAAGTCCCCTTTTGTTAGAGGTCTAGGGGAGGGGAATAGGGCAGAAGAGGAAGGGAGGGTGGGAATGGGAAGGTACAGGCAAAGGGATTATGTTCAGGATGTAATCTAAGTAAATTACAATAAGTTGAAATTTAAAAAAAATAAAGCAACCCCCCCAAACCAAAACCAAAAGAAAACAAAAAACAAAGTAAAATTCCTAATATCTTCTGTGTTCAGCCATGACTACTAATATCTCCTACATCATAGATATAAAGCAATATAATTTTATGAGTCTTCATTTGCTAATGAAGAAATAAAGATATTTCTATATGGTAGCATAAATTATAGATTTTAATGAAATGTTTGCATTTTAAAGGCCCAATTAAAATAATAGCATTGTTTATTGTAAATTCCTTTAACTGCTGGCTTAACAGAAAGCTGTCATTTTATTTTTATAAGATTATACATTCCATTTTTCACTTACATTAATTTAGTTGAGGTGCTAAATAAAGTTCTATTGTTTTCATGATTTTTTTTTTATTGATTATTTGGGAATTTCACATAATGAACTCTGAGCACACTTGCTTCCCAGCCCTCCCATTCCAAGCACTCACATGGTAGATCACAATCATCTTAATTCCAGTTCCTGGATATCTTATACCCTCTTCTGAGGACACCAGAAACACAAGATATATAGACATACATGCAAGCAAAAACACTAACATGCAGTAAATAAAAATAAAATTTAAAAAAAAATTAAATAGCTTTTTCTGTTTTAAATTAGACATCATATCAAAACTTGGCAAACAATATTTTCTTTTTATAATTTAAATTTATTTTAAAACATTTATTCATTTTACATCCCAATCATAGTCCCCTCCCTGGTCTCGTCCTGGTCTGGTACCACTGTCCTTCCCTCTACTCCCCTATGACCATCCCCTACTCCTCAGATAGAGGGATCCCTTCTGCCCTGTCAAATGACCTATTCTTTTCTTTTAGATTTTAATTTATTTTTTATTAATTTATTCAGACATCTCAATTGTTATCCCATCACTTGTATCCTCCCATTCCTCCCTCGCTCCTGCTTTCACCCTATTCCCCTCCCCTAGGTCTGTGACCAAGGGGTACTTACTCTCCCACTATATAGTCATAGGCTATCATAGGCTATCTTGGTAGGCTGCTTATTCTTTCTTTGAGTGCAACCAGGCCTCCCCACAAAGGGAAGGTCATCAAATATCGGGCACCAGAGTTCATATCAGAATCAGTCCCCACTCTCCACATAACTGAGGAGAATGTCCTGTTCATTGGCTAGATCAGAGTGGGCATTCAACATTCACTACTAGTATTGTCCTTGGTTAGTGTAATAGTTTGAGCAGATCCCCCTCCCCCTGCCGGGCCCTGACCCACCCATCATGATGTTCTTCTTGTAGGTTTTAAAACTTTATTTGCTTCACATCCTAATTGTAGTCCCCTCCCTTGTTTCCTTCCTGCCCCACCCTACCTGCTTCCTCCCTTCTTCCTTTGCCCTATTCCCCTCTCCTAGTTCTCCAAGACAGAAAGTCCTTCTGCCCTACCAACTGACCCCAGCCTATCAAGTCTTGTCAGGACTGCATGCACCCTCTTCCTCGGGGGCATGGTAAAGGCACCCCACCAGAGGGGAGTGATCAACAGAGTCCATGTCAGGGACAGGCCCTGCTTCCCTTAATAGAGGACCCATATGGAGACTGAGATGTCTATCTGCTACATCTTAGTAGGGGAGTCTAGATTGTTTCCATGTATGGTCCTTGTTTGGTGCATCAGTCTTCATTGGCCCACCTAGACCAAGATTTGTTGGCTCTGTTATTCTTCTGGAGCTCCTGTCCCCTCCAGATCATTCTATCCCCTCACTAATCCATAGGACTCCTTGTGTTCTGCCCAAAGTTTGGCTGTGAGACTCAGCTTCCTTTGATCTCCTGCTGGGTAGAGTCTTTTAGAGGACCTCTATGGTATGGTCCCATCCTGTTCCCTCTCTTCAACTGCTTCCAGTGTCTATTCTATTTGCACTTCTGAATGAGAATTAAGCATCCTTCCTAGGGTCCTCCTTGTTACTCAGCTTCTTTAAGTCTGTTTAGAGTAATATGGTTATCCTGTGTTATACGGCTAATATTTGCTTATAAGTGAATATATACCATGTTGTGTCCTTCTGGGTTTGGGTTACTTCACTCAGGATGATCTTTTTCAGCTCCATTCATTTGCCTACAAATTTCATGATGTCCTTGTTTTTGATAGGTGAATTGTATTCAATTGTGTAAATGTACCAGTTTCTTTATCCATTATTCAGTTGAGAGACATTTGGGTTGTTTCCAGTTTCTGGCTATTACCAATAGTGCCACTATGAACACATTTGAGCAAGTGTCCTTGTTGTATGGTGGGACATCTTGTGGGTATATGCCCAGGAGTGGTATGGCTGGATTTTGAGGTATAGCTGTTCTCAAATTGAGAAAGTACCAGATTGATTTCCAAAATGGCTGTACAAGTTTTTCTTTGATCTTAGCCATTCTGACAGGTATAAGATAGAATTTCAGAGTCATTTTTATTTGCATTTCCCTCAAGGCTAATGATGTTGAGCATTTCTTTAATTGCTTCTCAACCATTTGATAGTCTTCTGTTGAGAATTCTCTATTTTGCTCTGTACCCCATATGTAAATTGGATTATTTGGTTTGGTGTTGTTTACTTTCTTGAATTCCTTAAATATTTTTGGATATTAGCCCTCTGTCAAATGTGGGGCTGGTAAAGATCTTTTCCCAATCTGTAGGCAGTAATTTCATTTTAATGACAGTGTCATTTGGACAAACAGTATTTTCTTAAACGTTAGTTGAAATAAGTACAAGAAAAATGACTCAATAACTATTTTTTATTTGTTGTACTAAAGTTCCTGCAGAATGTACATTTGAAGGGATTTTTATCCATGCACAATTTTCTTTTTTTAAGTGTTTTCAGATTTATTTATTTTATGTTATATGTTCGGTGTTTTACCTGTGTGTATTAGTGTGTGTGTGTGTGTGTGTGTGTGTGTGTGTGTGTGTATGGTATCAGTAGAGGTCGGAAGAGGATGCCAATACCCCTGGAAGTCAAGTTACAGATGGTTGAGAGCCACCATATAGGTGCTTGGAATAAACCTGGGTCCTCTACAAGAGTAGCAAGTGATCTCAACTGACAACCATCACTCTAGCATGTAGTTCATACTCTTTTGGCATTCTGTGTTGGAACCAATATGTCATCTTCCAAATATTTATATATCATATTGTAGAATTTTACAACTATCTTTATAGATAGTTGTACAATATTTTTTTACCAACTATCTACATAGAAAATGGTTAGAACCATTTTCACCAAAAAGTGTTGGCAATCACATAAGCCCATGGTAGATATACATCTTTGCAATTATTCTGTATTTCATTAAAAGTTCAAGTGTATCATGGGTAACATACTTTGCAGTTACATTTTTCCTTTGAAGTAACAATCTCAGTTTCTTTCCTATTTAGATAAGACTCCTAGAGGATGAAAAATCTGAGTAGTAATTCTTCATCTGCCAGACATCATTTTCCAAGGAGAAATGTTATTCTATGGAGATGAAAGTAATCAGCTATTACAATATACGGCTCCCACAACTTTGCAAGTACTTTTCCTTGTGGCAACTGTTGTGTTTCAGAAGATGGAAGTATTTGATGCGCATTTCCAGTTTTGTCAAATGATGACTTAAAATATGCACACTCAAAGATCAGGCTTTACTAAAATACGAACTTTAATTTCGTGTCATCAAGGGTGTTAAGAAAAACAAAAGAATATGTGTTTGTTTCTGCAGCAAAACACTTCTGAGATTTCCTTGTGCATTCTTTTAGTCAAAGAAAACAGGGCCTTGTGCATTAGCATGCAATGTCAATGAATTCAAGCTTCCTTTGTTCTGTGATTTGGTATTACATATTCTATCATATTCTATGTAATACTTTATAAAGTGTGTTCTTGAATAGTGAGCAGAAACCTAACTTCAGCTGAAGAGTAGCGAAGAAGTTATTGATGAAATTTTTTTTGTTGTATTGATGAAATCTTACAGCTGGCAAAGGAGTCAAATAGGCTTAGGTGTTCAACATGGTTCCCTACTATTTTAACATTTGTAGTAGAAGTTACTGTGTTATAAAGAATGCTCTCTCTGGGTAGACAATCTTCACAGAAACAATTTTAATTTGTGCTAAAAGTCTGGTCTTTCAACTGGCAAGACACTTCAACCACTTTGTAGGGCAAGAGGTTCCTCCTTTCTATCCGGCCTCACAAGTACTCAGATTTATTTCAAGGAAGCATTCACTTGTTCTACAAGTCTTTGCATTGCAGAATTGTAAACTATATAGCAGAAACAGCTTTGGAGATACAGCAGTGACAAGAGTAAGTGGCCCCTACCTCCATATGGCTTGTAACCCAAGATGGACAGAGGTCTGTGGTTATGCCAGACATAACTGCTGGTACACTTGGAAGTGGAAATAAGTCTGGATTTTCTTTTGACAAATTGTATCCAGGTGGTTATGTGCAGTGAGAAACTTGAAATGAGACTCTGGAGAATGGGGGAATAGATTGCAGTAGAAGTTAAAAAGGGGGGCATCTACATGTATAAATCCATAGATACGAGTGAAGCCATTTAGGAAGTATAGGGTCAGAGCTTCTGACTCCAGAGATAAATTTTAATGTTCAAAGGGAACAAAATTAAGATTCTATTATGGCAAAGACGGAAACATGTAACACCCCATTATCAACACCACCATTTGCTCCCAAGTGGCTGTTTCAGGGAAATCTAAAATCAATACTTCCTCAATATTTGTAGAAGACATAAGAGAGACCCACAAAAAGAGACCTGCTCACAAAAAGTGGTCAGGGAATTTCTTCATGTTGATTGCACCTTGAAATCCAATGATCTGTGTAGGCTTAGATTTTTCAAAAACCTACTTAGGGTTCTTAAATGTTTCTAACTCCCTTCCAAGCCACCAGACAGAGCTACGAGAGACCTAAAGTTAATAGGGGTGAGACATAGTTCTTTAGGGGGATTCCCCTCTGTGTTACCAGGATACCAACAATCCAGTCAAATAGCAAGCACCAAACAGCAACATGAATCAGTAGCAATGGCATGATCCAAAAGGAAGAGCGAAACTCTGCATGAGTCAGTCAAAGGGGCCAGAATCAGTTGGAGAACCACAAGAAGTTCTTTGGAGCATTTTTCTCTGCGAAGTGAGTTGTCAAAAAACGAAGACCAGTGAATTAATTGATGTAAACCATTGCAAGGCGTAGCGACACGAAAGTGTTCTCAGTGTCTATGGACTTCTATTTATGTTATCTTCTCAGAGTATATCCACAGATGTTTTCAGCTGGCCCAAATCACACCCCTTACAAGAGACAGCTTCCAGAAAAACATCATATGACACAACTGAGGTTTTTAAAGAAGTCAAATATTTCCACTTTAGATCTGGCTGTGTACAGACTGTTAACATTGGAAGTGGGCCTGTTAGAAAGGATTTACTGAAATTTATGAAAGAGGTTTCTTGCTTTGAAAGCACTGGCGCATCTACAACTGACCACTCTACAGATGTTACACAAACGCATAAAGGAATTCCCACATTCAACTCCAAGTGAAGTATAATAAAATAACAGATAGAGAAAGGAAGTCATGGTGGAAAAAATTGCTTGCAGATGCTTTCATGACTTGAGGACATTTTCGATGAAGTTGCCATATTTGGGCTGTAGTTTTTCAGTGTCCATGTTACAAAAGCCAACAAGAGGCCATTAGAAGATTTTATGCAGTGAAGAGAGAGAGGAAGATTTTGTTTCCTAAGATGATAAAAATGTTTACAAGTGACTACAGGAGAAAATAGATAATTTAGTGCAGCACTGAAGTGTGGGTTAGTTTGTTCTTTCTGCCTTGTCTTCATTTGTCCCTTCATTATTAGCATTGCTTTAGCCTCCTTCAACAAATGACCTAGAACACAAAAACACTCCTGGATTTTGTTTTATTCACAATGCACATCTTGAAGCTTTTTTTTTTTTTTAATCAACTGCAGAAGAACAAAGAACAGCTTGTGATGGACTAGACAAAGAAACACTCACTAGTACTAGGAAAGGTAATAGCAGTGTTTTTTTTTTAAAAAAAAGAAGACTGTGTTGGGCAAATTAACTGCATTTTCCTCAGAAGTCCATCCTAAACAACACAACGTCCTCAGCACCTACCAAGCTATTCAGCTGTCTTGATCATTCTCAAACATTGTAATACAGAGTCAAAGAATTTACAGAGAGATGGTGGGGTGGGGGAGTGGGGTGGGGTAGAGTTAGGGGGTCTCCTTTTAGTATTAGTTAATTTCTACTAAACGTTCAATTACTGAAGCTGTTGTAGGGTTATTTTCTGTTGATCCAACTTAAACAGCATAATTTTGCTGTTTGGAAAGTAGATGTTAAAAATTGGCAAATATTTCAAATGTACACAATATTATATTAATATATTTGTTCAACAAACTTTCATTCCCAAGAGAAGAACTTACTTGAAGAAAACTGAAAAGAAAAAGCTTCAGCTGTCAAGGGAACAGGTATTCAATGGGACATGAGTTTTTCATAGTCTGCATATGTTGACTTCATACCCAGAGTCGGAAATTTATAACAAAAATCTCCCCAAGCTATATTAACTTCAGCTTGATAGACAAAATTTATAGCTTATATCTTATAAAGTTGGCTTCAGGTTTATTAAAAAATGATATAAAGAATATTAAAAATCTTATTTTTATTCATATTTCAAAATTGTATTTATGTAACAGCTATATGACTCTTTGTTATGAACTAATATATATGACTGTATACACATTCATACATGAGCAATTGGGGTGAGCATTAATCTTGGTTGGTTTACAAAGACACTGCAATAATCATTGATGGCCAATATTAAAATCTGAGTATGGGGCTTATCTTCTCAACATATGGAAAGTTGGAGCCTCAGTTGAGGAATTGTTCAACCACATTGTTGGGTGGGTATGTCTTTCAGGCATTTTCTTGATTGATTCTTGATATAGTAGGGACCAGCACACTGTAGGTGGTATTATCCCTAAGACAGGTAGGCCTGGACTACAGAAGAAATCTAGTTGACCACAAGCATGGGAGCATGCCTGTTGTAAGCACCCACCTTTTCCTGCTTCCATTTTTACCTGAGTTCCTTTCCTGTCTTTCTAGATAATGGAGTGTAATTAGAATGGTGAAACAAACCCTTTTCTCTACAAGTTGCTTTTGGATATAATGTTAATTCACAGCATCAGAAAGCAAACTAGAACAATTAACAACATTGATATAAACTATATTTTTAAGCTGGGTGTGATGGTGCATGCCTTTGGTCCCAGCACTTGGGAAGCAAAGAAAGGTAGATCACTGAGTTCCAGGTCAACTGTGAGTAGGAGGACAACCTGGTCTACAAAGGTAGTCCAGGAGAGCCAAGGCTACACAGAGAAACCCTGTCTCGAAAAACATGTTGTGCATGTTCTCACGATCGCTGAGTTGTGCATTAGCCCTGTTATATTGGGAAAATGCTGCTTCCATAAAGTCAGCCACCACTTCTGTTTTTTATAATCTTTTCTACACTCACTTCACCATAGATCACTGAGCCTTGAAGGCAGGGGCATGATACAGTAATCCCATTTAGAGCTGAGCACTCTGCAGTCTCTCATTTTCTGTGTGCCCAGTGGTGGGCTTGTGCTAATTGCCAAGTACTGTAAGAAGAAACTTTTCTCCTGAGAGTTGAGCAATGCTGATACTTAATGTTAAGAAAACTACAAAGATAATTTTGATATAATTAAGGCTCCTGGTAGCTTCTTTACCTTTATTGATTTTTATTTGAAACAAGCCTATATGCATAAGAGAATAATAAAGAGAGTCATTAAAGATGAGGTAGCAGAAATACACTGTGCCTATATTATATAATAATATGATACCTTCTAAAATTTTTCTTTTGGAATATTTTAGATTTGCTGAAAGTTTGGAAGCTAGTGCAGATAAATCATGTAACTATTTCATTAATTTTCTTTCAGATTAGCTACTTTCAAAATAAAAACACTGGCTCAGTAGGAACTCTAGGTTGTAACATTTAGATTTTTTTTCCACCCCCTGCCTCTACAGTCTTTTTTTTTTTTTTTTCCTACCCTAAGAGGCAATGCAATTATTGAGTTTTCTTAGGTTCTTCTAATCTGGAGAAATCACTTTCCTATTTGTTTTCTTTGGCCTTGAAATAACTGATACAATTTGAGTTCTTCCATTGCTCATAATGAAATTGCATCTGTGTACATTTTTACTTAGAATGCCATGCTGGTCAGGTGTTTATACTCAAAAAGTTAATACACATTTTAGTACATTGTTGCATTACTGACATTTAACCTGACAACATGCATGGAAATTATTTGTGCTATGGACCATACTTTCCTGAAAACAAGCTAACATTGCTGAACATTCTGATGATTTCTGATTTTTGTATTTGTAAGAACAATGAAGGAAATGACATTCTTTCAAGTTAATTGTGCATATTTGCATAAAATCATGTAGACTATATTACCAGAAGAGGAATGCCATGGTCAGAGTTTATATGTATATTCATGTGGAAGGTACTTAACAACTGTGTGATAATCAGTACATTTATGGCCATGGAGCATGGAACTCATTTTCTTATGTGTTCATATGATTTGATCTTTGCAAATACAATAAATGGTACTGCATTGCATTAGATCTCCCTGCTCCCCCTTTTCTTTTCTTTTTTTTTTTTTTTTTTTTGTTTGTTTGTTTGTTTCCAGCATCAAACTACTACATTTTTGGTACCTTTTTCATATCAAGTGGGTTCTTTAACTGAGACTGTAATCAAGCTACTGAGTTATCTGAGTTGCACATCTTTTCTTTAGTGTTTCATTCGCAGATCTTACCAAATGTAACTGTCATTTATTTTCTACAATAACTCATGAACATGCTCTTACTGCTGAATATTTCCTGACAACAATCATATAAAGTAACAAGTGGTCATAATGTGATAGAATTCCCTCCTTTGTATTAGTAAATGTTTTTTATTTAAGGCTCACCACTTTGGTTACTTCTGGATATAATATGAGGATTTTTTTATAACTTACTTGAATTATTCTTTTCTTTTATGCTTTATGTCTGAAGAAAGTAGTGTGTTATAAAAGAGTAACAACTTTTACTCATAAAGAAACAGAAAAAAGATTGTCACTGTTGTATCATCATCGTTATTAGTGTGTATGTGTGGGTGGGTGGGTGTAGGCTTTGAACTTTTTCAAACCTACTTTATTTGAGGTTCTTTAATGCTTATACCTCCCTTCCAACCCACCTACCCTAGATAAGAGAGAAAAGAGGTTAATGTGAACAGGAGAAGTAGACCTTTTTAGACTCAGTTCCTTGGAGTGATTCCACTGGTGTAGTCAGCAGGATTCCAGCAGACCCGTTAAACAGCAAACCAGCAGTTCAGCAAAGTAACTGAAACCACAGCTGCTGAAACTAGGAGCAGCAGCCAGTTGGAACCAGGAACCTTGCAGCATTCTCCGGGATGGTTCTCTCTAGGAGTGTCTTGAAGTGGAGTGATGAACAGCCAAGACCAAAAAGCTCTGCTTCTTGTTTTGGGCATACACGCACACACACACACACACACACACACACACACACACACACACACACACACACACACACACACGTACACACACACATCCTCTCAGAGTCCATACTTGGATGTTTATCAGTTGGAAAAGACCATGCCCTAACAAGAGGGAGTTCATTTTCTAGTGGTCAAACATCACCTGTTCTCTCACAAGTTGTTTTCAGTGGAAAAACACTGCACAACCTTACATAAGTCTGTTTCACACCCCACACTTGGGATCAAAACAAAAAAAGTTTACATCTGCTGTGTCTGTGTGTGTGTGTGTGTGTGCCACAGTGTGCATTTGGAGGTCAAAATACAACTTTTGGAGTCAGTGTTCACTTCCCATTTTGGGTGTAAGGGATTGAACTCAGAACGTAAGGCTTGAGCAACCAGTGGCATTACCAGTTGAGCCATCTCCACAGCCTGGTAGCAACTTCCTATTAGCAAACAATTTTACTATCACAGCCATATCCACATTATGATTCATCTATTTTCATTATTATAATTCACTCTTTTCTGAAGTCTCAACCTGTGCTACAAAGTGAAATGAATGTATATATTTTTAATTGTGCCCAGATACATATGTACATATGTAAAATTATATGTACATGCTTATTATACGCACAAGCCTGTAGTTGCTTCTCCATCTTTAAATGCATAGATATTTTTCATTTTTGCTTATATTTAAAAGTACAAAATCACAAGCTGAAAAAATTTTTTCTTGTGAATTAGGAAATTTTTCCTTCTGAATTTCCTTGTGAATTATCTTCCAAGGTAGCTCTTTATTTCTCTACCAGAAAATACATTTTTTAAAAACCCTGGATGGATGGTAACACATGTACAAAATGCTTATTTCTTAGAAGGTGTTGAATCAGCATTTTCATCATGTACATTTTTTCCCCTTATGGTCTAACATTCCTGCATGCATCTGAGCCCATGTGCTTTTGACATACTGGGTGCCAGAAGTTGGTGTGCTGATCTTCTGAATTTGAGGACAGAAAGCACTCGGCTACTGAAAAGAGAGATCAGTTATGGCTCATTGACTGTTTGAGGAGGTCCATTAAGATCAAAATTGGATGATTTCTATGTGACAGGAAGGGTGTCCAGATCTCTTTCATAACCAGACATTGTCATCTGTATCACAGCTGGAGCCACTAGCCTGGCCCTTGTAGGTGCATCTTGTCCCAGTACAAACTTGGAACCTCAACCTGAAAATCTAGTCAACATTCTGAGTCTCATTTCAAATATATAGTTCTCAACCTTGACAATAACCTTGTCCGAGATTGGGAAGCTAGAACATGTGTTTAATATTTGTGAGAACAGAGGCAGCAATTCATTCAAGCTCTATAAAATACTGAAAGAGTGTGTCACTGTTCCAATGGCTAGAATTTTAATTGCCCAAGATTATTGTTCAATAAATAAGAATAACTCATAAGCAGCAACAAAACCATAACTAAAATCACCTTAAAACAAAATAGAACATTCGTTTTGAGGTTATTGGGTACAATGCTTAGCGGCAGGCTTGGTTGTGTTCATTTGGTATCCCTGTTACTATTCTATAGAATAGTATATGTAGCTATAAAAGAAGAAAAAACTTTTTTGGTAATTTTAAACATTATGATTGCTTGGAGATCACACGCAGTGAAATAAGGCAGGTACAAAAAAGCACAAATATTACACAGTGTCATATATATATATATATATATATATATATATATATATATATATTAAAATTGTCTAATAAAATGGACTAGAATGGTGGTTAACAGAAGCTAGGATGCTGAGTTTGAGAGGATGAGATGATGTTGCCAAAAGGAGGATTTTAAAACATCTTTTAATTCATAGCTTTCTCCACAGAGTGGTTGTGAGGGGTTATGTCTCAGAAGTCAAAGGAAAAATAGGAAAGATGAACTTAGATGGCTTACATTGAAGGAGTAGCTATAAAGTAATTCAATAAAACTTGCCTGTGAGTGCCTTACATTGTATTGACTAATATATCATTTCCTATTAAAATATTTAGACGTTCCATCAGTTTGTATAGTTTGTGTAATTTTCTGGCCTTCCTGTCCTTATGTAGCTTTCACTATTGACTGTGTGAGTTTCCCCCTTATTTCTTTAAAGAAATGAAGAGCTTAATGCTGATAAATGTTATAAACTGATATAATTTATTCAGAAATCTATCAGAAAATTACTCCTGAATGCATTTCTAAGTGAACAATATGCTTTGCCTAGTATGGAATTTTACTTTTGTAAACAGAAGGCTCCCTAAGCAATAGACAGCTGTCTATAGGATCATAATTAATGTTTTTTCCCATTAAGGAGGATTGCTTTGCATACTTGGGAAAATATTAGTACAAGAAGTCATCTTACTTTCTAATTTTAAACTTGCCCCAGTAAAATATATTAGGCATAGGCTAGATAATTTAGAGATCCAAGAAGTTCATGTAGAAACATATTTGGCTCAAACAAAATGGATTTTCACCTTAGCTTGTCTCAGAATCATATGGAAGACTATTAAAATACACTTTCTAATATAATAGTTAAAGAGTTAGTGTTGTATTTTCCATTTTAACACATTCCCTGGTGGTGTGGTTTGAATATTACATGCCCCACAGGCTCATGTGTTTGAATGTGTTGTTGTTAGCTAGTGATGCTGTTTTGGGACGTTGTAGAACCTTTAGGAAGTGGAGCCTTGATGAACAAATGACCTCATTGGGCGTGGAACTTCAGATTTTATACCCAAGCTTTACTATCGGCTCTTTACTTTTTTACTGTGGATATAACACAAGCGGCTACCTGACACTCTTGCTGCCATGCCCTCCCAGCTGCGCTGCACAGTGTGAATCCCTATGAAATAGTAAGCCAGCATGAATCCAACCCTCCTTAAGTTGCCTGTGTCACGTGTTTGGGCATGACAATAGGAAAGGTAATGCACCAGGTGATTCTAACATCCCTGATGTACACATCATACTTCCAGAAGTTTCTCTAAAGTAACAATTCTACTTTCAAATAAACATTTCATTTTATGTGCTCAAATGAATGTCTTTAGGTCTATGACATCTACAAGGCTAGGCAGATGGCTCAGTAGGCAAAATGCTTGTCCTGAAAGCACAAGGACCTGAGTCTCATCCCCAGAATCATATAAAAGATGAAGTGTGCAAAAAAAAAAAAAAAAAAAAAAAAAAATGCCAGACTTGTTGACACATGTTTGTAATTCTAACTCTTGGAATGTAAGCAGATCCCTGGGATTCACTAACGAGCCAATCTTACTTCATTGGTGAGTTCCAGACAAAGCAATTATATATCAATACTGTGGACGGCCCTGAGGAAAGAGGGCACTGAGATTAACTTCTGATTTCTACATGTACCCGACCCATGAATACACATCCATCCACATATGCGTACCAACATCATCAGGAACACACACACACACACACACATACAGAGAGAGAGAGAGAGAGAGAGAGAGAGAGAGAGAGAGAGAGAGAGAGAGAGAGAGAGAGAGAGAGAGAGAGAGGAGACAAACAAAAAGCAACAAACAAACAATATAACTCTATATATCACTTTTAGTGATAGCTCCATGTCAAATATCTCTGGAAAACATTGCTGTTTTGCTTTGAGAGCCTGTTTTTGAACTATTATTCTTTACCTAATGACCTTCAGACCAGAGTGAGAACTTATCTCAAAATATCAACAGAAACCCAAACAAAAAGTGATTTAAGTTTGAAAAAAGAAACTTGGGAGAAGTCAGATCATATTTTATTAGTGTGGAGGTTTGAATGAGAATGGACCCATAGACTTGGTGATGTCAAAATCCACACCATTCTGAGTTCTCTCTGTGTCTCTATCTCGCTGTTTGTCTCTGTGTCTGTGTCTCTGTCTCTGTCTGTGTCTCTGTCTTTCTCTGTGTCTGTCTCTCTGTGTCTCTGTCTTTCTCTCTTCCTGCCTTGCAGTTGCTTTCTTATCACGTACACTCTCAGCTATTGCTCTGCTGCTATGCCTTCTTGCCTGTCTGCTGCTATGGTCCATGCCATGATGGCCATGGACTCTAACTATCTGAAACCTTTTCTCCTGTAAGTTGCCTTGGACTTGGTCACAGTCATAGAAAAGTAACTACAACAATTGATAAGTTACAGCTCAAGGAAAGAAAAAACAGTTGAGATGGACATTACTGAAAGCATCATTGACCAGGTAGTGGTGACAGAGGCCATTAATCCCAGCACTTGGGAGACAAAGGCAGACAGATCTCTGTGGGTTCAAGGCCAGCCAGGTGTACAAAGTGAGCCCAGGACAATCAAGGCTGCACAGAGAAACTCTGTCTCAAAAAACTAAACACGCCAAGGACAATACAGGAGGTAAACTTTAAACCCCTTCCCAGATCTAGCCAATGGTCAGAATATTCTCCACAGTTGAGTGGAGAGTGTGATATGACTTTCTCACGTACTCTGGTGCCTCACATTTGACCATGTCCCCTGGAGGGGGAGACCTGGTGGCACTCAGAGGAAGGACAGCAGGTAGCCAAGAAGAGACTTGATACCCTATGAGAATATATAGGGGGAGGTAATCCCCCTCAGGAACAGTCATAGGGGAAGGGAATAATAGGAAAATGGGGGGGGGGAGAATGGGAGGATACAAGGGATGGGATAAACTCTGAGATGTAACAAGAATAAATTAATAAAAAAAAATAAAAAATAAAAATAAAAATAAAATAGAACCAGGAAAAAAAAAAAAAACTAAACACAAACAAACAAACAAAAAACCCAGACAAACTGAAAGCCCAATTGAGCAGAGCTGGTGGGATTCAGAATAATCAAAATAATATTTTTAAGCACAGATTGGAATCACAAGACTAATAAGAGAGGATTATTTTAGGAGACTAATTTATGCAAGCCCAGGATTTCCAGTAAGCAGAAGTAAAATTGAAAATGACAGTTTGCAGTAAAGGGACAGCTCTGGACTCACATCACACCCACACAGAGAGTTGTTAGACATTTGGTCAGAAGGCAGTACAAACCTTTCAAGTTCTGTGAAAGTTTCCCTAGCTGCACAGGATCCTCCTATCTCAGGTTATCACCTTCAAGACTATTTAAATCTTGAAAAGGACTCACTGGATAGTATTTTCTATAGGTCTCCCTCAGGAGCTGCTCAGCACTGCCAAACTTTTATATATATATATATAGTTTTTTTTTTACTTACTTTTATGTTTAGTGTTTTTAGTTGACCAATAAAAATATTACCTCCAAATTGTTGCTCATCTTGTTGGAGTACCTAGAGTTCCAGAGTGTGGTGTGTGGTGCTTTGGCTGGTGGTCAAGGATGAGAAATACATCTCAACTCAAACAGAAGCTTAGAGATAAATGTTAGAGGCAAATTTGGCAGCAGTCTCAATAGATGACATTAAATGGAAGAATCTGGAGTAGAGACAGGTGGAATTTTTTTTTTTTTTTTTTGCTACAAACAGAATGTAATAAAAGCCCTGGACAAACTACTAAGAGGAAACATTTGCATATTAGAGGCACTGCAAAGAATTTCTAGAATTCAGGGAAATCTGGATATCAGCAAGAAGAGAAAATATAAAAACCCCACTTTCTCTCATTTTAAAGATACTATGAAAATAGAATCCTCAACAAAGGAAAAGGAGTCCAGCAGTGTGTTCCTCAGAATTAAGAAGAAAGACTACCCCTGATTTCCACATTGAATATTTCTGCAACTCAGATTTTTCATAAATCTTCATAGGGGAATATATTAAATCATAGTAATTGTCATAACAGAATCCCTGAAGTCTTTTCCAGTATTTCTGAGCACTGGACCCTCAGATGTATTCAGTAATTGCTTGTTGATATTCTGTGACTTTTTTTTCTTGCTGAGGCCTGTATATATTGAGCAATTTCATATTACCTAGTCCACATTCCTGGGCATGCTCTCCCACAGTGCCTCGTTCTCTGTCCAAGGTGCTGACCCACCAAATGACATAGATTCTGCCATTTTCATCTCCTTCTAGCATATTGGTATTAATTACATTTACAGCGATGCATCCTTTGTTTTTTTAAACTTTGCCTATTTAAGACAAATATTTAGTTAATCTTAAAATGATTTATTATGTAATGCATTTTTAACTTTTCAGCAGAACTGAATGGAAAGTTGACTTTTATATGCTGAAAATTGAGGATGTTTGCATGAATGTTCAGCAGAGATGTTAACTCTTAACTCTTCGTTTGTGGTGTTATTGTCTGGATTTTGTGGTAATATTGTCCTGGCTTCATAGAATGAGTTTGGAATTTTTCCCTCCCAATCAAAAACTTTTAAAGACCTTGAAAGCCAGGCTTTGGTACCTCTTTTATTGGTAGAATTTGTGCACAAAGCCACAGGAACCTGAATTTAATTTCAGACTGAAGAGGGGATGTTTTTTATATATCTGTTGGGTCAGTTTTACCTTATTTTTCTTTTTGTATAATATTTATTTTCTTCTGTATAATATTCCACTGCATGGACATACACTTACTGTTTCTCTATTTGTGTAAAGGACATCATTGTTGCTTCTAAGAGTTGGCAATTATCAATTAAGCTGCTGAAAATAAGTATACAGATTTTTATATGAGCAAGTATTTTCATA
Organism: Acomys russatus; assembly: GCF_903995435.1. Classification (NCBI taxonomy): domain Eukaryota; kingdom Metazoa; phylum Chordata; class Mammalia; order Rodentia; family Muridae; genus Acomys; species Acomys russatus. The sequence goes on along the minus strand of NC_067158.1, from coordinate 39,971,301 downwards.
ATTATGTAAATACAAACAAGTCTATTTGTTGGATGTCTAGTGACAATACATTTTGTTTTGGAATAAATGAACTGCTTTCCAAAGTGGTTGTAACACTTTATGTCAGGAATGAAAAAGAAGTTCTATTAGTTCTTATTCTTTTCAGCACATTGTATTATCACTGCTTTAGATTTTAACTCTTCCAATATACCTACTATTGTTTGATTTGCAATTTTTAAATGACATATGGTGCTATAGTCTTGCTCTATAGTGATTTTTGATGTCCAGTCTTCTTTGATGGAGTTTCTGCTTGAGTGTTTTTCCCATTTTCTTTTATTTTTTATTATTTAATTCATTTATTCAGATTACATCTCAATTGTTTTCCCCTCACTTGTATCCTCCCATTCCTCTCTCTCTCCCGCTTTCACCTCACTCCCCTTCCCTAGATCTATGACCAAGGGGGATCTCCTCCCCCAATTTATGATCATAGGCTATCTATCAAGTCTTATCTTGGTAGCCTGCTTATCCTTTCTCTGAGTGCCACTAGGCCTCCCCACCACGGGGAAGTGGTCAAATATGGGGCACCAGAGTTTTTCCCACTTTCTAACTGGGCTGTTTCTTTGTGCATTAAGAACTGTGTATTCAGTTACAAATTCTTTATCACCATATTCTAGGCATTTCACTAGTATTTCTTTTAGTCTGTATATTAGGACATTTGGCTTTTTTTCCCAATCCAATTTGAGGCTTTGTAGTCAATTAAGGTGACTTTCCAGCTCTTGGTCAATCAATCTACCTTTTTTTCTCCTATCCTTCTCATTTTAAATGTTTCACAACAGTAGACTCATACAAGGTTTGTTGCTTTCTGCATGGCTTATTTCCCATGTTGTATATAACACACACCAGAATTTCATTCCCTTTTGTAGCTAATATCCACTGTCTGTATATAACACATATTTTTGTCCATTATATGGCTGAAGAGCCCTTGGTTGACTTACATTTTATAGCTATTGACAGCATCACAATAGAGTTATAAGTCTGCAAGAAACTTTTATGAATAGGGTAGTCTTTAAGCCCTATCTGCAGTACCTTTGACTTGAAATGTGAAGGATTAAAGGGAAACAGATAAGTAGAGGTACAGAAAGATGGGGCATTTCAGGCACAAGGAGCAGATTACCTCAGAGTAAATAAGGCAGAGATGATTCTGGAATCATGCAGATTCCAGGCATGCAGAGAGGCAGCGGAAATAATCCTAGTGGGAAATTTGACAGGCATCAGAAGACATAGCAGAATATACAAGACTCCTTGTCACTGCAAACTTGATGCAGGCTGGAATTCCCTGTAAGGACAATAAAGACCTGCTGGTGTTTCAATAGGATGTTTGTTACCAGTGATAATTTTGTTGACTTTGCAATCAGATATAAGTCAGGTCCATTGTAGACACAGTGTCAAAAGGTATTTTCCTGGGGTCTAAGGTGGCCTTGTTCTGCCCTGCTCTGGACTAAGTTAAAAGTACCGAGCTTTCAAGGTTGGTGTAATGGTTCAACAGGTAAAAGATCTTGCTATCAAAGCTCAATAGTCTGTGTTTGATATCCATAACCTACAGTTGCAGGTAAGAATCAACTCCTGAACATTATGCTCTGACCTACACCTGCATGCTTGCCCCCATATGTACATATATGTCATTATTATCATCATCATCACCACCACCACCACCATCATCATCAAAGTGTTCATACTTTTGGAGCTCATTGGATTTTTTTTAAAACAAAAGTTATCTTTTACAACACTAAGACTCTAGGAATAATAGAACTTATAGCCCCTTAAAATTGATTTAGAATTGAAACCTAAGATCTGTAGCTACCTAGTTGTAAACATAAGGATAGAGTGAGAGTGATCCTTTGTTAATAGGAAGAGGGAAAGGAGAGAGTCAGAAGAGTAAGAAGTTTAAGAAAGGAGAAGGGAAAGGAACGGGAGGGAAGAAATGGAAAGAAAGTGAATGAAGGAAAAAGGAAGAGAAGGGCAGAAGAAAAGGGAAAGGACACAGAAGAGGGTCCACCTTTTCTTAAAATTGAGACCAACTTCCTGCTCTGCATGGAACATAGCATGCCCTAATATAGCCTGCAGTTTTCATTAAACCAATTTAATTAGTTTCTTTTATGGACACACCAATGGTAAAGAAGCCATAGGGGATAGGTTTGGGGTAAACTGATTGGAGGGCATTTTCATATATAAATTTATGAGCAGATATAGTTAGAATGGAGTATCATATGGCATTATTAAATTTAGTATGATGCTGCAGTCAGCTTAAGTGTGTGAATTCTCCTTTCTCAGAAAGTGAATTAGACCAAGGGACAGATAGAGAGGATAACAAATAAGGTCTTCTCAGCATGCCCTTAAATACCCATGAATATTCACTATGAGCAGAGACTGTAGTGGAATCCCTCCTCCTGTGCTACTGTCAGGATACCAAATTTCAAACCAGTGTTTAGACTCTAGCTCTGTGTTCTCAAACTGGGAACCTCAGAAGACATTTTCCAGTTTCTGCTTAAGGCTTGAGAGATTTTTTTATATGCTGTGGCTTAGTTATGCCTTCTATTGTGGTGAAAAGATACTATGTCTAAAGGTAACTTGAGGAGGAAAGAGTTTACTTCATTTTACACTTTACAGTTCATCATGATGGAAGTCAGGGCAGGAACTTGAGGCAGGAAACTGAAGGTGATAAATGATGCAAAGACTATGGAAGGGGTCTGTTTACTGGCTTGCCCCTTCATGGAATGCTTAGCCTGTTCTCTTATGGCACCCAAGACCACCATCCCAGGAGGGACACCACTGGTAATGAGCTATGCTCACTCATATCAACTGCCAATCAAGAAAATGCACTACGTATTTTCCCACAGGCCAATCAGGTATGGGCACTTTCTCAGTTGAGGTTCCTGCCTCCCAAATGACTAACTTTTTTCAGGTTGTCATAAAATTATGCAGCACAGCTACTGTTCAGGAACATTTGGATCCCAATACCCGTATCATTGACTGACTACAGATTTTGCTTCTCCTGTGGGAAGCCATGCTTTTCACAAGTGATGAGAACTATTCTGTTGCTTGTATATGTGCCCATACGTGTAGCTTTACTACTGTAACTCTCAGTTCTAGAAGAGGAATTACTGACCCAACTCAGAAGCCTAAACAGCACTATTATTTAAATAATCTGAACTTGGGGGCCTTCCAGATAGTCTATGAGGTCCAGAAACAAAAGTCAATGATAGAAAGTGTGTTTGTACAGGAATAAGGACAAAGTGGTTTATTGATTAACTGGGTTCCTTCAGGACACATCTTTTCCAGACATCAAAATCTTAGTGTTTTGGAGAAGTTTGTTGAATAAATCAGTTGAAGGAATCTCATTGAGAGCATACTGCCTTTATTTTTACAAGGTGTTTTGTATATGGGGAATAATTTTAAAATGAAGAGTATTTCTGTCAGCTCAATGCTTTACCACGTTCTTTCATTCCTTTTAGTGTTCTCTGTTAGTACACAATAGTGTATTAACAACTTGCATTCATAGGGAGAATTTTAAGCTTCCCTAAAGCCTAAATGTGAAACAAATATTTCTTACTGATTTTCTATGACTATTTTCTTGTTTTTATGTACACAAACTTGTTTTTGAAGTGTAAAATGCATAGAAAAAGATGCAGCTCAAAATTTCCCAGAGTAAACTTGGATGTGGCTATCACCCAGAAAAAAAATAAAAAATATTTCCAGCATCCCATATTCCTTACTGATACTGTGTCTAGGCATCACATTGCCAACCCAAATAATCACCATCCCCATGTCTAATTGTTTTTGTCAGTTTTTCTTGTCTTTTATCTTTGGGCTGGTAGAATCACATAGCACATTACAATTTTGGCTTTTTATTCTCTTTCACCCAACATTATTTCTGGGATGTTCATTGCTATGATCTGAGTGTTAACATTATTTCAGAATTCATATGTTGACATCCAGATTCTGATGTTAGCAGATGCAGAACTGACTGGTATTGAATAAGATCCTAAGAGTGGATCCCATTAAGTGGCATTCTGTTCTCCATAGAGAAGCCTAAGAGATTGCTTATACCTCCTACCATAAGTATATACATCTCAAAGCTTCCCTCTACTAACCAGATGCAAATTATATGAAACACTAAACCTACCAGCACCTTGCTTTCAGACTTCCAGCTTCCCAAACTATGAACATGAGTCTTGTTTCTAGGAATATTCATGCACTCTCGTTTTCATCATTGCACAGTTTTCATTGTTTGAATAAATACCAAATTATTTTGATTGTTCTGTTTGTGTACACTTTTGAGTAATTAGTTGCCGAAATGTTATAACAAATTAAAAATAGATCAAGTAGGTGAATGGCTTAGCAATTCAAAAGCAATTGCTACATCAGCCTAACAATCTGAATGCCATCCTTGGAAACCACAGTGAACGGATTTAACCTGCCCTCTGACTACTACACTTGCACAATGGCGTGGGTATGCCTGTACTCATGCATATACATCAAACACACACACACACACACACACACACACACACACACACACACACACACTCTGAGTAAACAAAGAATAAGCTCACAAAATATCTACACATATGCATGTTTCTTATTAAAAATATTAAATAATCTGTTCCACACTCCCATTGGTTTTTATAACATTAAATTTTATCATACGTGTACAAATACACATGACACAGCATGGCAAATTTACAAATAAATATATTTAGAAATTCATGAATATATTTATAAATGAATAGTAGGCAGCTTATAAATTAAATAGATAACTAACACTAAAAATCTTTGAAATGCTTCCCCAAAACTTATAACTATAAAAACTTTCTAATATTTATACATATACCTATATAAAAACATTTAAATATAGTTTACCTATGACAGTAGAGCAGTGCTTCTCTCAGACACCATGGGATGCCTAATATAAAGCCCAATGCTAGGTATTGATTAACTATTCTTGAATCATTGGTCAATGGTGTCTCATAGACACCTTCCTCCCAAAAACAGTAGAGTCTATTGCCACTACTGTTTGTTGCAGTCTTAGTTACTTTTTAAATGCTACAATAAAGCACAATGACCAAGGCAATTTATAAAAGAAAGCATTTACTTGTCCTACAGTTTCTGAGGGACAGAGTCCATGAAGGTTGAAACAAAGGGATGATGGCAGGTACAGCTGAGAGGTCACATATTGATCAACTGACTGGAAGGATGGATGAAGAGGGGAGAGAAGGAGGGAATGGTAGAATCGTTTGAAATCCTGCCACTCCTGGCGATACACCTCCTTCAACGAGGCCACACCTCTCAATCTTTCCCAAACAATTCCATCAACTGGTGACTAAGTTTTAATTATATGAGTTTAATGGTTTCATTCTCATTCAAACCACCAGTTAGGACTTGGTGATGAGACCTTACCGTACTAGAATTTTCTAGCTATTATCACTATACTATTGAGGTGTGAGTTCATATTGAGAAGAATTAAGAGATCATCAAGCATGAAGTGTGGCCCTATAGTCCCTGGACTTTCAAAGAAACATATTGGATTTTTCACAGTGCAGCTATTGCTCATATATATGTATGTCTCCTCCCACTCCCATGCAGCCTTGCAACACAAGTTCGTTGCTATTGTATTTTGTAGGCAGTTTTCATTTCATTTTAATATGAGGCCCATGAAGCAGTATTTCTGCATCTGTCCATTTGGAAGACCTTCATTAACAGATTCCATCCCACCAAGCTGGCAAGAAGAGGCTTTCCAAGTTGTATGTGTTGATAGTTGGCTGTGGGATCCAAGTTTGAAAAGGCTCCCCTCTCTTTGTGCTGTGTCATTCTGTAAATGGCTCAAAGTGAAGCAGAAAAGAGAAATAGTAGGTTCTGTTTTCTTTCCTCTCTCCTGCTCTTCAAGCAAAATATAGGGAAAACTCACTTTCCGGAATGCTCATTTCTGGATTGTGTAGTGCTACATAAATGGCTTGTGTGAGTACTGTTCCTTTGTTATTCTCCAGGTCACATCTCTTTAGTGGCCTCCCCCTCATATTTCTATCTTGGAGAATATCTTGGAGGTATCTTGGAGAATAACATGAGCCCCTACAGCATAGCAATATTCGAACGACAGAGGAGCAGGCAGGTGAAGCTTAGTATATAAGGTAGAAGGAAGAGCAGAGGCTCTTTGAAGTGAAGAATGCATGTTTCTCCCTAAGGTATGACAATGCTTTGTAGTTTTAGAGGACAATTCCTATGCTTTGCCCAATGTTTGGCTATGAATCTCTGCATCTGTTTGAATCTGCTGCTGGGTGTAGCCTCTCAGAGGACAGCTATGCTAGGCGACCCTCTGTAAGCATGGCAGAGCAATATTAATAGTGTTGGCGGTGGTTCTCTCGCATGGGGTGGGTCTCAGGTTGGGCCAGGCATTGGTTGGACTTTCCCTCAATCTCTGCTCTATCTTTATCTCTGCATATCTTGTAGGCAAGGCATATTTTTGAGTCAAAGTTCTTGTAGGTGAGTTGGTGTTTCCCTTCCTCCACTAGGAGTCCTGTCTAGTTATAGCGTGGCCTCTTTAGTCTCCATGATCCCTCTTCTACTAGGAGTCTCAGCTGGAATCACTCCCATATCCTCCCAGGAGCCTAATCTGCCCTAGGTCTCCACTGTGTGACAGACATGCCTCCACCATGCCTTCTCTTCTCTCTGCAGACCCTCTGTCCCCCCACCCCTACTCTCCCCAGGTCTGATCTGCACAATCATTGATCTCTATGTTCTTTCTCCTACCTTGTTCCTTCTCTTCAACCACTTCCTCTGTCTGGTCTACTTCCTCTTCAGCGTTCGATTTAATCATTCTCTCTTGTATCCTCCTTGTTACTTATCTTCTTTGGGTCTGTGAATTTTAGTATGTTTATCCTGTACTATATGGATAAAACATGCTTATAAGTGAGTATATAACCTGTGTGTCTTTCTGGATCTGAGTTAGCTTGCTCAGAATGATCTTGTCTAGGGGATGGATAGAAGGACCTGGAGATCACAGGAGCTCCACAAGAAGAGCTACAGAGCCAAGCTTGTGGAGACTGAAGCACCAACCAAGGACCATGCATAGACTGGACCTGGGCCCCCTACACAGGTGTAGCGGATGGGTAGATCAGGCTTCTTGTAGGTCCTAGTGTGGGGAACAGGGGCTGTCTCTGACATCGACTCCATTGCTTGCTTTTGGGCCACTTCCCTCTTAGCAAGCCTGCCTTGCCTGGCCACAGAGGAAGAGGATATGCTCAGTCCTGATGTGACTTGATGAGGAGTGGGAGGGTAGGGGGAATCCATTTTTCTGAGGAATAGGACTTTTAATTTAAAATTAGAGAACACATTAATAAAGTATGACGAACATTAATAATCAATTTTTGTTTTTCCTAAGAATATGTTCAGGTTAAGTGATATTAAAATGCAATATTACATTTTTTCACAGCTAGTACTTTATTACGATAACAGTCTCATTACACATAGTCCAAGAACACTCAAATAACAACTCAAGATCAGATGTTTAAAATGCCACATTTGTCTATGATCTCTCTGATATAAAACCACATCCACACCTCAGTGGCCCCTAAACCCTTCAGCACACCTTCCTTAACTGTAAACTGTTTGAAGCTACCAGTTTTAGCACTTTGAAATTTTTTTCACACTCTAAATAGCTATAGGGATTTCAGCAGGGGTTGGGGGAACCAGCTCAATTTTGGCATACTGCCAAAATGTGGCCAATTGAGGTTTCGAGTAAGTCACGCAGTCGTCACCAGTGCCAAAGCCTTCTCTATGAAGTTGTAGAAGAACTTGGCCATGGTCTAAGGTGGAAGGTCCATCTCCCCAAATCACCAGCTCGTAATATTATATTTTATCACAATGTATGATCCCCACACAATTAATAGGTTACTATGTACTTAATTTAGGATCAATATATCAAACTCTTATGATAGGAACTGAGACCTCATTTTTCATTTACTACCAGTTATCAATAAAGATGATTAAAGCAGCAATATCAGAATTACAAAGTCATCCTGTGCCATACAAGTTCATGGCTTCATTGTCTGAGCAGATCAATCACCAATGCAACTGCCTCTCAATTCCTGAAATAAGACTTTTCACTTTCCGGCTAACTATCCAGCAAATCGTTTGACTAGTGTTCTTTTATTTAGCAAGTGTATGCTTTAAGCTATTGAAGATGTTCTTTCATTCTTTGGTACTTCCGTGCTCATAATAATAAAACACAAAGAAAATATAGTTGTCTAAAATTCTTATATTGGTTATTCTTAAATAGTTCAACTCCTGTCCTAGCATCTTTCCATAACAGGCTCTATCTACTTGTTTATGGACAGATGGTGTGGTGTATCTTCCAATTTGTCTATTTTGTTCCTTACCCAAGTTGCCCCTCTATTTTCATAAGCAAAAATCTTAGTGATGAGATCGACATTGAAGTTGCTATGTTGGCAGCATTGGAAGGAAGGGCATCATGAAGCTGTGAACTTAATTGGTGCTGCCAGCTAATCAGAAAAAGTGCACTGATGAGTTTACAAAGCCAATTAAAATAAGGCAGAGGAAGCCTGAATAATCACAAGAAAGCAGATCATATTTACAAGGAGTTACTACCTGTTTTTCTTGCTTCTTTCAGCAGTAGCTTCCTGGAAGCAGTGCTTCCTACTATCCTAGGAGATAGGTACAATCATCATCTGTATTCTACTAAAAGAAAACTTAGGCTCTTGGGGACAAAACCTCAGCACCCAGCTTTTCAAACAAAATTTGAATGTCTCAACATTTAGAAACTGGACCACAAATGCAATCCCTGTCTTGCTTAGCCATTTCCCCCATTTTTGGGGCCCCTTCTAAGGTATTATTTGCCCCAATTCAGCCTGAAGAAACCTCAAGAGAACGATGTCCCATTCCCTCTAAGGTGGGTTGGGTAGGTGTCTGTTTGCTCTCTGGGTCTACAAATGCTTATTTTCATCAGGAGGTAATTATAAGTTATTATTGGTCTTATACAGCAAAAAACAAACAAACAAACAAAAAACACTAAAAACAAACAAAAAAAACTAGGCGGAATTCAGGGACATGTCCCTTTCCCTTTATTTTTCATCCATAGGTAAGGAGATAGGAGCTAAAAGGAAAGAAAGGGGGATATAGAAATATAGAGGAAGGATAGAACAAAAGGTATATGATTGAACCTACTCGTTAACTCAAGGCCTTAATTGTTACTCATAATGAAGGTTATGTCTAAGTCACTGTTATAGAATTTAGTATATTGATACAAAACGTAAGCATGTCCAATACTTGTTAGATTGTAGCACAAGAATATATGTCCTAAGTCTAACAGATAGATATGACTCTATAGATATATGAGGTAAAAGAGTTAAATAAGGTCTTCAAAAGCCTCAGAGACCCACAGAATATAACTGCTGACAACACCCAGCCGACCTCAAAGAAGATGATGAACATCAAAGAACCTCTTTATGAAGATGGCTTCAAATGTTGCAAACAAGCCACTGGGCAAAATGTCCTCATTCCTGCCACAAAAAGAATTCTGGCTAAAAATGGGCAGCTTAGATGCAGGCAGAGTCAACAGCCAAACCCTGCCAAGACAGGGTAAGCAAGTCCTCAGTAGTTCCTGCCTCATAAATATGTCTGGCAGAGATATTGGGCCAGAAGGCTGAAGATGAGGCTCCAATGTTACAGAGAGTGTTGGGTGGCTGATCAGACAGTGAACTGTCACAGTCCTTTTGTTAATTTTGGAAGCTGCAAACCTGCACTGCTGATTCACTCAGGAATTTAAGTCTTATTTCTTCTCAAGTCTCTGAGGGGTATTGAAGACCAGATAGTTTAGTTTTACAACCAAGTTTAGTTGGTTAGGGGACAAGATCTTTTTAGATCAAGATGAAGGAGTTAAGTTAATAGAGATGAGATAAGATAGATACTGAATTTCATTCAGAAATTTAGACCCAACAAGACAGGAAGGATGTTTACTTCAAGTTTGATAAATACAAATAGCCATATCACTATGAATGTAACATTTATAGAACTCATAATTGTCACATGGTTCTCCCAGATGTATGTAATTTGTTTTATGTGTGTGTAATAAAATAAATTTTAAAAATTGAATGAAGTTTCATTTTATTATACTTCATGATGTTTGGTTGTTATCTCTTAGAAGCCTGTCATTTTCTAATGAGAGATGGAAAGGGAGTGGGTAGAAGGGGTGGAAGCAATTTGGAGGAGTAAAGAAAAGGGAAACTATAATAAGGACATATTGGATGAGCAAAGAATCTATTTTCAATAAAGAAAAATATGAAAAGAAAAAAATAAAAAATTGAATGAAAGCTATAAATAATGTCTGGTTCCCAAATATCTCCATTTAGCGGCTATGTTTAAAGGTGGATCATATGCTCAGCTTTCTTGATGACAGAGGAGGCATATTCTTGATTATAGATTCCTAAAGATTTCTTTATTTTCACATTGCATATAGCTCTGAGAGGCAATATGCCATGTAGGTCTCTGATAAAAAGAAAATAAATATTGCCAAGTACTTGAGAAAGCCCAGAGATAGATAGTTGAACAATGAATCAATTGTACTTGGTGTGAACTGCATGTTTGTGATCCTGATACCATTGTTTAAAACATGTAACCCACAATAATATGCTATTATGAGACAAGACCTTTTCAGGAATTAAATGAGAATAGAGCTCTCATATTGGTATAAATGGCTTTATGAGTGGGACTTCACTGAGCCTTCCTCTCCTCATTCTACCATATAATACAAAGCCAGGAGAGATTGGCCTGAAAGCCAAGAATGGGCCTTGTGAGGATGGGTGTTAATTGTTCACTTGGCAGGATCCACAGTCACCTGGGAGAGGCTCTGACATCATGTGGGAATTATCTTGATGGCATTAATTAAGGGTCCACCTACTGTTGGGTGGCACCACTCCCCAGGTAGGATCCTGTACTTTAAAGATGAGTTGAGAGGAAGTATGCACTTGTTGTTTTTTGTTTCTTATTGTGCATGAGATGAGAATAGTTGCTTCAGCCCTGCCACATCTGATTTTCTCAGAATAATGGGCGATACTCTTGAGCTGTGAGCCAAAGCAAGCTCTTTCTCCAGTTGGTTGCTTTTGTTAGGGAATTCTAACACAGCAACAGGAAAAGAAACAGAACATCTCTTGACAGTATCTGGTCATATGGATACTATGGTTTCAGACTTCTTGTCTCTGGAGCTGTGAGAAATATATTTCTGCTGTTAATAAGCTATTCATTCTATTGTATTTTATTAAGCCATCTCAACCTAAGGTGGGTTATAGGCATTACAAAATGTAGTACCACTCTTAAACAATCAAGTTAGAATACCTGAGTTGGATGAGATTCTACCGCTGATATTATTAAGAAGAAGCAGATGGAGTATAGTGTTTTAAATGTACATTGATATGGATAATAAAAATAATCATACAGGAAGTTCTCTGCACAATAGATCACTTTTTTTTTTTTTTTTTTTTTTTTAATGAGAGACAGTGAGATATTTTATCAAGCTTTGTAGAACAGTGGCCAAACTAAACATATGTTGATTGTATCTGGGGATTTTCATTCACCAGTTTCAGAACTGGTTGACCATGGGGACCTCAATTTTGGAAATGCAACTTTAGGACAGCAGAGACTTATTAAATATGCACATTTCTATGTTTATAGAAAAAATAGAGCATGATCTGACCTGTGCTACCTTACAGTCTAATGGCCATAATGGAGAAGATATTTAGAGGATTGCTTTAAACAGGAAACAAAACAAACAAACAAACAAAACAACCCTACATCAAATAAAAATGGATATTAGAAAGCATGAAAACACACTACCGTGTTTTCACCATGTTGCTTTTAGGAAAACTTAGGAAGCATTTGGAACTTTGGCTGGGAAACCTAAGACTTTAGAGAGAGGCCTTAGAGACCAAGGAGACTTGCAGAGAGAAATGCAGATTGTTGAGGTAAAATCCTAGGAAGGGTTTCTTCAGGACAAACACACAGAAGCAATGGTCTAGAGCATGTTAAAGCTGCATCTCACACAGCCAGGACCTGTTACTGTATCTCAGGGTCACAGTGTCCCTGAAAAGAGGTCGTTGTTGCAGCTTCATATGCAGTTGCTATAAAGACCCCAGTATATTGTAGATGCCAGGACAATGGACGGCCAGCAAGGACATGTGGTTTGGGGCCAGCCTGAGCCTATGAAACAAGTTCTGTGTGCTGTGGGTGGCAGAGCTGGGAGCCTGGGGCTTCCTAAGCCCTTTGTAGCCTAGAAACTCATGAGTGAGTCACAGATATCAGACGTTGAGTGGCTTACATGGTTAGATGCTGGTTTTATTTTGATTTGGATGTAACTGTACCATGTAAGAAAAAAGTGTGTGACTTACTTTGGATTTGACAGAATCCCACAGTAAAGAGACTTTGGACTTTCAAAGAGGCATATAGAACTTTTGAAATGCTACTGTGTTTTAAAAAAAGATTCTAGAACTTTTAGAGTTATAATGTTTTTGAAACATAAAATTAACATGCGCCTTTAAAGATAAACAAGAAAGGAAGGTTAAGGTTTAATAGTGATATATCTTTGGATCTTGTTGACACAGGATTAATTGTCCTGGTTAGTTTTTGCCGCTTGGCACAATATAGAGTAATCCTGTGTTGGAAGTTTGTACTGAAAACTTCCTCTTATTGTCATGATTGATGTGGAAGGTCCCACCCGCTGTAGGAAGTGACAACACTGAGTCAGTAGTCCTGAGTTTTATAAGAAAACAAGCTGAGCAAGATGTGGAGAGTGAGCCAGTAACCAGCATTCTTCCATTGTTTCTACCTTATTTCCTGATTTTGGGTTCCTGCCTTGACCCCTACCCTGGCTTTGCTAAATGATAAAGTGTGGCCTGTAAGTAATTTCAGTCCTCTCCTAAGTTGTTTTCAGTCAAGGTTTTATCACAAGAACAGAAAAATGAACTAGGGAAACTCTTTTTATAAGAAGCATATATGCCTTACTTAGGGCTGAAGTATGTCTTTGAAAACTGGAAGGTTGAATTTTTGCCACTCATCACCATAGAATGCTGGATTTTTAAAAAATTGTTAAAATCAGATAATGATGTTGGGTCCTAATCTAATGTGAACACATGGCAAGGATAGTCACCTACAGTGTTTGCAGGGGTTGAGGGCACCAAGCTGATAGACTTGGAGGAGTCATTGTCCTCACTAGCTCCGAGGTAGAAAGGACATTCACACCCTGTAGGTTTACACTCCCAGATCTGTGACACTGAAATTCTGTCACTCAAGTCTCTCATTTGAACCAGTTAGAGACAGATTTTTATAGCAGCTTTAGCAAGTGAATGCATGGGTGTGACACACTGATAGAAAAAAAAAAAAAGAGATAAAGTTTACTTAGTTGCCTTCATTTGTGGAAGTGCCAAGTTAAAACACAAACACTCTAAGGATCAGGTGTAGAATATACATTTAGTAATATAGAGAGCGTGAGAGATCTAGTTCTGTAAGTACATATGAGGTGAAATTCCAACTTGATTACTTACTGTAGGTGAACTTAGGCAAGCTGCCTGTTTTCTTATTTGCTTAATGGCCAAACCATGCCCATATCTTAAGGTTCTTTGGATAATGAAAGTTAACTAAAACATGGAGAAATCTGAAGTATTCCTTCCTCCTCAAAGATTTTCTATTTGTTCTCTTCTATCTCTGGAAGACAATGACAGGTCATCATGGACTCTGTTGGTCTTTCTGTGGAACTCCTGTCTTCATCAGGTCTTTCTATCCCCCTATTCTTCCATAGGATTCCCTGTGTTCTGCCCTAAGTTTGGCTGTGAGACTCAGCATCTGTTTTGATCCTCTGCTGAGTGGAGCCTTTCAGAGGACATCTATTGTAGGCACTGATCCAGCACAGGAGACAGTTTCCTAAACAGAACACCATTGAGTCAGGCTATAAGATAAATGGGACCTCATGAAACTGAAAAGCTTCTGTAAGGAAAGGACAATGTTAATAAAATAGAATGACAGCCTGCAGACTGGGAAAAGATCTTCACCAACCCCACAACTGACAGAGGGCTAATATGCAATATATATAAACAACTCAAGAAATAAACACCAACAAACCAAATAATATAATTAAAAATGGGGTAAGGAGCTAAACAGATTTTTTTACAGAAGAATATTGAATGATCGAGAAACACTTAAGAAATGCTCAATGTCCTTAGATCACAGAAATGCACACCTAAACCACTCTGAAATGCCATCTTATACCTGTCAGAATGGCTAAGATAAAAAAAACCTCAAGTGAAAACACATACTGGCAAGAATGTGGGGAAAAGGAAACATTTTTTCCATTGCTGATGGGAGTGCAAACTTGTACAACCACTTTGGAAATCAATCTGGTGCTTTCTCAAAAAATTGGTAATAGTTCTACCTCAAGACCCAGCTGTACCACTCCTTGGCATATACCCAGAAGATGTTCCACAATACAACAAGGACACTAGCTCAACAATGTTCATAGTAGCTTTGTTCATAATAGACAAATATTGGGAACAACCCAGATGTCCCCCAACCAAAGGTTGGATAAAGAAACTGTGGTAATTCTACACAATGGAATACTATTCAGCTATCAAAAACAAGGACATCATGAAATTTACAGACAAATGGACAGAGCTGAAAAAGATCATCCAGAGTAAAGTAACCCTGACCCAGAAGGATACACATGGTGTATACTCACTTGTAAGCAGATATTAGCCAAGTAATGCAGATAACCAAATTACCATCCACAGACCTATGCTAATTAACACAGAGGACTCTTAGGAGGATGCTTATTTCTCATTCAGAAGGACAAATAGAATAGACACTGGAACCAGTGGAAGAGAGGGAACAGGATACAAGCTGAAACTCTTAAACAACCCCCCTATACCTATTTCTCTGAGGAACAGAGGTTGATTTGTCCTTGGGTTCCTTCACAGATCTTAACGGGGAGAGAGGGGGTTACAGTGTGAGAAGCTGCTTCAGTAAAAATAAAGCTAGCCATTACTTCTGCCATGTGGGCTGATACTGGAATTTTCCAACAATTTTTAATAGGATTATGGAAGATACTTATGATAATGTAAACTGAAATACAAAGTGAACCCCCACATAGAAATCATTTCACAAATTGGTGACATATTCATGTATTGTTCAAGGACAATAGTGGGCATCAATTCAATTCCTAGATTTATTTATTCAGTAAGATATAGATGTGTGAAATTGGCCTTGAATTGGAAATTTCTCTTTCACAATACACATTATAGAGAGTCATGTCATAAATCAATGAGAAGCTACCAAACAGCATTCCACGCCACCTATGTAAATTTTAGTATATTAGCACGAATATTTTTTATAAACTCTTATATAGAAAACATTTAATTTGGGCTGGCTTACAGTTTCAAAGGTTTAGTCCATTACTATCTTGGTGGAAAGCATGTCAGCTTCCAGACAGAGTTAGTGCTGCAGAAGGAGCTGAGAGTTCTGTATCTTGATCCATAGGCAGCAAGGAAGAGGCTGTGTTCCACATTAGACAAAGCTTGAGTGTGCATATGAGAATTCAAAGCTTCCCTCCACAGTGACATTCTTCTCATAAGGCTACCCCTACTCCAACAAAGCCATACCTCCTAATAGTGTTACTCTCTATGGGCCAAGCATAGGGGCCATACCTATTCAAATCATCACAGTGTGTTATATAAGTTATGATATTTAAACTGCAGACCATCCAGTACATTTTTCTCAATTTGGTCGCTGCCCAGGAAAATATATTTTATAACTATTCTCTAGATGTATGACCCAGGTCGTTGAATAATATTAAGTAGACATTAAAATATAGTTTTTAAATATTTCATTTATATATTTCATATCTCCTATGAATGTATTATATGTATTATAACATATAATACAAAATTTTAATTACTTTTTGAGTCTGTACAATATCGTTATTTCATAGCACAAGTAAAACTCAGCTATGATATTGTTATGGAAATATATTATACTCACTTTTAAAGCTTATTCTAACTGAACTATATTGTAATGTGGATAGTTCTTTCTTTCTGTATGTCTATCTGTCTGCCTGTCTGTCTCTTTTATGCCTTTTAAATGTAAGTGAATTATTCTTTATACACTAATTGTACATATACATATATGTTCAATTTTGTTAGATTTATATATCTAACTGTTTGTCTGGAGGTACAAGTGGAGTTCTCATGCCATAATGTATATTAATGAATATTTGCAGGTTAGAGGACAATTTCCAGAAGTTAGTTCTCCCCTTCTGCTAAGGAATCAAACTCAGGTCTTTAGTCTTGACAGCAAGCAGCTTTACTGACTGAGCCATCATGCTGAACCAGTGTAGGCTATTTTGATGTACATAATTAAAAGCCTTTCAAAATCCTCCCATGTATACACACACAGTGTGAGTTAGTAAACTAAAATACTAAGGTGTGACACTGTGTGTGTATCAAGAATATATATATATATATATATATATATATATATATATATATATATATATATATATATATATATATATATATATACATAGTTACATGGTTATATGGTATCTGGGCTGTAGTTCAGTTGATAAGGTGCTTGTTTCGCATGCCTCACATACAGAATGGCTGAGGGTTGATGTTCACATAAACTGGGCATTGTAGCACATGCATAAAATCACAACACTCAGGAGGTAAAAACAAAAGCATCAGAACTTCAAGGTCGTATTTGGTTATGTATCAAGCCTGCATTGTGATGCCCTTTATCCAAAGCAAGTGTGTGTGTGTGTGTGGGGGGGTGCACAGGGGAAGGGAGGGAGGGAGGAGGAAGAGAGAATGAGTTTTAAAAGAAATGCCTCTCAGCTTATCGAATAGCTTAAGTGCATTTATGTTAAACAAGTTCCCTAGAAAACAATAAAACGGTGTTTAGAAATTTTTTTTTTTTTTTTTTAGTTTAGTGCCATGCATTTTATTTTATTTTTTTATTTTTTATTTTTTTATTTTTTTATTTTTTATTAATTTATTCTTGTTACATCTCAATGTTTATCCCATCCCTTGTATCCTCCCATTCCCCCCCCCCCCCATTTTCCCATTATTCCCCTCCCCTATGACTGTTCCTGAGGGGGATTACGTCCCCCTATATATTCTCATAGGATAGGCAGATTTGGGCCCAGGGGTCCCGCTCAAACTAAGGCACCAGCCAAAGACAATACAGGAGGTAAACTTTAAACCCCTTCCCAGATCTAGCCAATGGTCAGAATATTCTCCACAGTTGAGTGGAGAGTGTGATACGACTTTCTCACATACTCTGGTGCCTCACATTTGACCATGTCCCCTGGAGGGGGAGACCTGGTGGCACTCAGAGGAAGGACAGCAAGTAGAAATTTTAATATAACTTTTAGGTCATTTTATTGTTTATTTATTTAATAGAGACAATAAATTGAAAACTCAGAGAATAACAGTAAAGTATCTTTATTATTTTTCTTGTAAGAGAGGTATTACATAAACACTGTAAATAGATGAATATCTAAGGTTTTTAAGTTTCCTTCAAGCACTGCAAATCCATTCTGCTAGGCAATACTGGACTAGAATAGGCAATAATGAAGCCCATAGGTGTTCCAGTGCAAAACTATACTATAGTCAGAATGTTTGTCTCCTCTTATGATTCCCAGATTTATAACTACTTATCAATATAATATCATTAAGATGGGTGCCTGTGAGAAGTGACTAGAACATGAGGGCCAAGTGAGGCACCTATGTAGGAGAGTAAGCCCTCACCAGACAATCTGCTAGCACCATTATCCTGAGCTTTCTGGCTTCCAGAGCTACAGATAATGCCACTCTGCTGTTTATACATTATTCAGCACCTTGGTTCTTTGTAACATGGCCTAAGATGACAACTGAGATGTTATCCTCTTCCTAATTCTGAGTGATGCACTTGCTGATTGAGATCTTAAGTCCCGTGTATAACTCTACTCTGTGATGTGCACTAACTGGAAAGACCCATGCCCCTTCCCAGAAAGAAGTTGGTTTTATTTGTAATTCTGAGGTTGGTGTTAAGTGTGGTTTCAGTCATTGCAAGTGAGCGCTCTTTCTTTGTCTCCATAGGGAACAACATGATTGAAGAGACATTCATTGTCCTTTCTATTTCTCTTCTACTTTTCCTTCTTCTTCCAGTTCATAGATATTCATTACTCCATTTTGATCAGGTGACCAAGGACCTCACTAAAGCAAAGCCATGAAAACTGACATTTTGTCATCCCCTCCCTTGACCTTGTGTGTTTGAGATAGAGTCAAATACTAGAACTTAGGGTCACCTGTCACCTAAGTTCCTTCTGGATCATAACACAGTGTAGAACATTCTGTAGAGTTAAGATGAAGCTTTTCCTATATGAAAGTAGTTTAGGAACCAAGCTAATTTGTTAAAGCATGTGTTAATATAAATTTATTACTATCTTGATATTTCCTTCTTCATTGCAAGGGTGTTATTCACTTTGAGTTTTCTGAGACCATGACACATATTGTTAGTTCAGGGAATGGAGAACAGCTCAGCATGCACACTGGGACCAGGAAGTAGAACTAGATTTATTGATCATCTCACTTTGGCTAGGCCTCAGGACAAAGTAGTTCTGAAGATAAAGACTTTTCATAATTTATACTTTGAGATTCCTAAGAAATGATGGTTTTAT
The DNA here is from genome assembly GCF_903995435.1 of Acomys russatus. Taxonomy (NCBI): domain Eukaryota; kingdom Metazoa; phylum Chordata; class Mammalia; order Rodentia; family Muridae; genus Acomys; species Acomys russatus. The sequence goes on along the minus strand of NC_067158.1, from coordinate 39,952,553 downwards.
AGCTCAAGCAAGAGCAAGAGGGATCTCTGAAAGCAGGGCTTTTCCAGCAGTTCTTCAATCACCAGCCTTGTTGGACTTTGAGTCTTTCTTCAAGCCCTGAGGCCAGGGTACGCATTCACTCATCTCATATTCCTTCCTTCCACACATGCGCACGTATTTCTGTCATTCAGCACTGCCGTTTGTAAGACATCTCTAGTATCGGTGACTCAGAATGACCTTCCACCTTTTCAGATAAACTGACATCTCAAACCTTAAGTTTGCACAATATTTTTGTCTCTTGATAAGTGAATTGATCAGGTAACCCAGCAACTGTATATACAGTAGGTAATATTTAGCAGTGTGTTTCCCCTCAAATTTGATAACTTATTTTTAACTTTATAGTGCCTGATCTCTTGCCAGATACATAACACATGCATTCTGTGTACATATTCAACAGGCATCTTTAATTCTTTTGCATTTATTAGGAAAATGAGACTCAGAGCACTTGAGAAACATCCTCCAAGATCAACAGCTGGAAAATGACTGAGGTAAGGCTTTGTTAGAGTCTTCCAGCTCTACTGGGAGCGTCTTTGCCACCACTTCATTTGAACATGTACACTACCAAAGGTGTACACTCTCAACTTTCAGCAGAGAGCGTGAAGGATTAATGACAAGTGTGCTTCATGGGAAAGAGAAAAGGAGTTCATGTTTTGAGATAATGTCTTACAAAATGTAATAGAACACCCACAAGGGAAAACCATTCATCTAGGTGCAAATAGGCTTGCCTTGAAAGCACTTTTTGCCTTGCATGTTTTGGTTAAATTTAGAGTGGACTTGCTGATTTAAGTCATTTCTGCACCTTAGGTCACATTAGTGAGTTTTATTTTTGTTGTTTGTTTTGGGGCAGCAGTGTTTTGTTACATAGTTCTGGGTATCCTAGATCTCACTTTTAGACCAAGGTGGCTTAAATTCACAGAGATCTACCTGCCTCAGCTTCCTGAGTTCTAGAAGTAAGGGAATGTGCGACTACATCCGACAGCACACTAATCAGTTCTTAAATAAACCTTAGTAAAATATGAAATGAGGTTTGCTTTATATATTTTTGTGCACATAATGGGAAATTAATGTTCTAATAAACTGGATTTTTAAAATGAAGATTAAATTTAGGCTATGTGGTTTTGTGATGCTCCAATTCAATTTGGTCTGGGGATGCTTCCTACTTTTTTTTTTTTTTAATCAATTCACTCTTCAGTTATAGTTGTGTGGTTGTATAGCATTTCCTGTACCTCAAGCCAGTTTCAGGAGCTTGCATCTCATTGGAAATGATCTAAAGGCTCTCAAGAAAGACTGTCACTGATTTTATATTGGGTTGAGAGAAAATGTCTGATGGTTGATTACAAAGGTTTTACTGAAACATCCATGTTCTTAGTTTAGCCAGCGTTTGTTCAGTGTGCCTGAAACATATTTTCCCACTTTTTAGATGCTTTGCCTCACCCACAATTAGAATAACTAAGTACTCAGTTGTCATGGAAATAGTGTTCTCTATAAAAATTCTTAAACAGAAGCTCTCCTGATTTGTCTCTCTGCAAAGAAGGCAATTACTGAGGCTACCTTTATCCTCCTTTCTTTCTGCTTCCCATTATATCTCCAGGTACCCTCCAGTTCAGATCACTCTGTAGCTGTCTGGTGGTGCTTGCTCTTGAGATGAAATGGCTTTTCACTTGTGAGGACCCATTCTGATATTCAGATAGTGTTACAAGCTCTTTGTAATTGATGAGAATCATTTAAAAGGCACAGATATACAGCCAAGGCATTATTAGGTTGATTTTTTTTTTTTTTTTTTTAACTGAAGCCAATCTCAGAATATTCTAACAGTGCCTTGGAAATAGACTATTGTGTGCTTGTGAGTAAGTGATGGCCAGTTCTCAGCCTCTGATGTGGCCAATGCCACATACCACCCATCTCAATGAGAATTCACTCTCTATGACTTCCTAAATCAACTGCTATGTCACCAGCAGCTTGATTAAGCCGGGCAGGTAACTTCTTTTTTTTCCCAAAGGAATCAAAAAGGAAGTTTTATGTTCAGATGCTTTATTGAGTGAGGGGTTGAGGTAGGTAAAATTTTCATCCTAGAGAACTGGCAGATTGGGGGAAAGAACAGGCACTTCGAATGTACTGTGGACAGAGGGGGTGGAGCAGGGAGATGGATGGATGTATAGAAGGATGGAGGGTAGGAGGGAGAGGGAGGAAGACAGGGTGAGACAGTGAAGGAGAGGAGGGTGGAATATCCTCGCTTGTGATGAATTTCCTTAGTAACTACTGAGGTGTGGGATTCAGCCTAGCTAGAGCTACAGAACCTAGAGCTAGAGTCAGACTCTCTGTTCACATTTGTTGACTTCTGGCCTTTGTCATCAGTTTCCTCACTCATAAAATTATTTTTGTACTTCCTTTATAGGGTTGCTATGTGGTTAAAGGAAATTGTGTTGCACGATAGTATGTAGAACATAATAAATACTTGGTGATTGCAAAATGTAAATATAGAGAGGTGTAGTCTCTACACTTACCAAGCTGAATATCCTGCCAATAATTATTTTGGGTCAATATCACTCCTGAAGACACAATATGAAGACCAAGTATAACATGTTACTAAGGCAGTGCCATACCTTTACGAAGTGAGAGAAGAAAATGGGAAAGACTGAATAAAAAAGAGGTTGTACAATGTTGAGCTGCTCACCAATTAAGAACCTACACAATTCCCTTTATATTCACCAATGTATTTGAAGGGAGGATAATACGAGAATTGTGTTATTATGAATACATAGAGCCACTCGTATGTAAAGTAGTGGTAACATCACATTCAATACTATGAATGTTATCCCAAAGGTTCTGGATCCACTGAGGATCTATTAAGCAGATTATATTTTAAATGCCCCATTGGAGCTGTATAAAGAACCTATAGTGAACTTGTTTAATAAGGATTCTATCCTTCCCTCTATTCCCACTCCCCTTTTCTTTCCTCTGTCACAATGGACTTTAAAGTCATATTTTGTGTTCTATATTTTCTGAAGTATATAGTTTACTTTAAACTATATACCTTAAAGTTTACTTTAAAATAATTTTATACATAGTTTACCACAATTGGATTTTCAGAACTTACTTAACATATATTTAGACTATCTTACATGAACATGTAAAACATGAACTTTAAAAAACTGTTGGATAATGAGTAATAAAAGATCATAGATATAGCTCAGAAATGAAGCCCTTGCCTATCATGATTAGGCGGTGAATTCGTTCCTTTGTTCTACAGCAACAACAACAGAAAAGTTAAACAAATGCAATATAAAATAGAAATATGAAATATGTGAAAATTTGGCCCAAATTCAAATTTTTCTTAGGGTTAAAATGCACTAAATACTTTATTAAATATTCTAATGAAGTAAAGGCTTAAAATTAAAGAAAAATACTGGTTGAACACAGATGAGACTCTGCAAGAAAGGATCGGGGTTGACCTTTATGTCTTGTTTTAACCTTGCCTTCCATTTTTGAGTTACTTATTTCTTTCATCCATAGCATCAGTTGGTTGCTTACTATTCTAGACTTCATGCCAGAGAATAGCATGTGAGTCCAAATTCTCTTCATGGTACAGCAAGACTCCAGGGATAAGTGTGAGTCTCTATGGAGAGGGAGGGCCCACATCCCCCCTGATGGTCAGCACTGGGGCTAGCACTCTGCAGTGCACATTTTCTCCAGCTCAACAGAGCACTCAACTCTAATTGGCACGCACATCATTCACAACCATCATCCACGATATGCATGTGACCATTTAGCCATCCCAGGCCATCTCTAGATCATCAGGAGCTTTAATTTACTGGGCTCCAATTCACTGTTTCTGTCATACTCAAAGTCAGCTGGAGAGCTCATTCCTGATTCCTGTGTTGGACTGAGAGATGGGTAGAAGCTATCACAGAGAAATTCCACTTTTTTTCCCCCTACCGAAACGCGTTGACTGAGACCTCTGGGTTTTTCCTTTACCACACTTCAGTATTTCCCATTTCCCAATTAAGATCCTGCTAGATGTTCTGTGCATCATGTCTTCTTTAGGAGAAAGAAAATAACTACGCTGACTGTTCCTCTGCCATATGGCTAGCCTATTCTTCTTTACTGTTTTCTTAGCGTGAACATTGAGCGTGCCCAAGCCTTTTCCATTTAGAGGACTTGGCATGCATTTTTGGATTTCATATCTAACTTCTACCAACACAGTCAAGAGTCTCTGAAAAGTTACATATTCCCTCTTACCTTTGTCCCCTTCTCCCGCTTAGTTGTAATCAGCTGGTTTTTCTCCTGCAACTCCATTTAAATGTTGCTTTAAGAGTGTCAATACCTTTGTCCCAGGTCCAGTGGAATTCCACTAGTTCTGAGTTCGTTTACTGTTCTTGCATCATGTGGCAAGCCTGACGCCCTTTTGAGGTGAGCACATATGCTGATTACTCACTGCAGTGCTGTGTACATAACTTTCACTGGATATCTGCACACCGGATACTCTTCTAGGAACTTCATCTGCACAAAAATAAGCCTTCCTGCTCCAGCCAGACTAACTCTATGATAAAAGCGGATCTTACTGCTCTCCTATTTAAGCTCATGACTCTCTCTTCTTCTTTCAACATAAAACCTGAAATCCTTGGTAGAGTTTGTATGGAATTTATATGTCCCCAGGTGACTATCTTTAGTGACATCTCAAGTCCACACTGGAAATCAGTGTGCAAAACCTCAGGAAATTACCTACAGAGAAAATTATCACACTCTCTCTAGCTTTTGAATCATTTCTTTTTTTTAAAAAAAATGTAATATATGTGTTTTTAAATTTTTTTATTTTTTAAATTTGTTCTCTTTATATCCCAATTGTAGCCTCCCCCTGATCCCATCCTCCCTCCCTCATACCCTCTCCCTCTCTCCCCTAGTCCTCAGAAAGGGATCCCTTCTCCCCTAACATCTGATCTCAGCCTCTTCAGTCTCATCTATAACACCTGTATCATCTTCTCTGTGGCCTGGTAAGGCCGCCCCCACCAAGGGGAAGTGATCAACGTGGGAGGGCAAGAGTCCATGTCAGAATTTGTCTCTACCCCTCATACTGTGGGACCCACAAGGAGACTGTGGTCTATCTACTGCATCTGAGCAGAAGGTCTAGGTCCACATCACACATAGTCCTTGGTTGGTACATCAGTCTCTATATTGTAGTGTGGTTATCCTGTATTATGTGACTAATATCTGCTTATGAGTGAGTATATATGTACATGTCTTTCCGGGTCTGAGTTACCTCACTCTGGATGATTTTTTCTAGTTCCATCCATTTGCCTGCAAATTTCAAGATTTACTTGTTTTTAATAGCTGAGTAGTGTTCCATTGTGTAAATGTACCACAGTTTCTATATCCATTTTTCAGTTGAGGGACATCCAGGTTGTTTCCAGATTCTGGCTATTATGATAAAGCTGCTATGAGCATAGTTGAGCAAATGTCCTTGTTATGTGGTGGAGCATCTTTTGTGCATATGCCCAGGAGTGATATGGCTGGATCTTGAGATAAAATTACTCCCAATTTTCTGAGAAAGCGCCAGATTGATTTCCAAAGTGGTTGTACAAGTTTGCATTCCCACCAGCAATGGAGGAGTGTTCGTGCTTTCCCTACATCCTCTCCAGCATGTGCCGTCACTTGACTTTTTGACCTTAGCCATTCTGATGGGTGTAAGAAGGAACCTCAGAGTCATTTTGTTTTGCATTTCCCTGATGAATAGGGATGTTGAGCATTTTTTTAAGTGTTTCTCAGCCAGACAATATTCCTGAGTCTTTTCTGGTAGTTTTCTTTCTCTCTGGGGTCCTGTCCATGGCCTGGATCTGTTCTCCCTCTATGCAGGTGACTTTCTGTGGTCAGTGAGGTAAAACCAAGAGGAGCATATTCAAATACTGAAAAAAACTATCAAAGATAGATCATTATTTGCCATGTTTGTATTCTACTTCTGTGATAATAGGAATATAAGTTTTCCCAAAGTTCAAGAAAAAGAACATTTCCCTCGACATGGCTGTACTTTTTCATAGCTGAGACCAAAATGTCTAATTGAAACAATATAAGGAAGGGAGGAGTGGTTTGGCCTTATGGTTTCAGTCAATTATGTCTGGGAAAGTATGGCGGAGCAAACAGCTCAGTTTATGACATCAGAAGTGTGTTGGAGAGGCTAGTCTCATCATGACGCACCAGGGGACAGAGACATTATGACTGGAACCAGCAACTCTGTATAATCTCAAATTTCAATCCATACTGATGCAACTCAGCAAGTGAGAGCTCACCTACCACAGCATCCTAAAACAGTACTACTACCCTAGGGAAAATATTCAAAATTACTCTGTGAGAGATATTTCAGATTCTATTATAGGTCTATGAGGGGTATTTTCTAGCTAAATATGCTGCCCATCACAGGTGCTTGTAAAATCAATGTCCACTGTCAGTCATCCATGCCACTTAAACAGAGAGAATAGGAAAGATGCTTTTCTCTCAATATACTGAAATATATGTATATATGTATATACATATATTTCATTTGAGGAGATACATGAGCCAGGATATGTATTTGTAAGTATAATTTTTTCTGCTTAAGATATCTTTAATGAAGGCCACAGTTCCGATGTGAACCCCCAAAAGAGCTACAAGCAGTAATAGTAGCCAAAGAAGTAGTGTTATATTTGATTGCTTGTGGTGTTTTGTTTTGTTTTGTGTAGAATAAAAAAAAATTGCTAGGTAATAGAGAATTTCCTTATGACAAAGGCTTAAAATAAACTAGAGAAAGTCTCAGGATAAACTACCGGTGTTTTCTACACCACAGCTAAATACTTATTCTTAGATACACTCATCTCTAAGATTGAATCAATTAAGTCACAGAGGGATTGGTTCACTGTAAAACATTCTTGAATTTCCACAGTATGCAGGTGATGTCTTTTGAGGACCACACAGCAAAGTTGCAACTCAGCACCCTTTAATCTCAAGCAAATCCAGATACTCAGACGTCCTCCTTGAAGGGAGGGAAAGGGTGTTTCATATGTGTTAATCCTGAGACATTAACCCCAGACATGCTGAAATCTGGGTTCCAGGATTACTGATTGCCATCTTTTCTTTGGGACCAGAGACATGTCAAGAAGAGAGAGTATGGTTATTGAGCACCCATTATTATCATTGGATAATGATAATCTGTGTCAGTTAAAAAATTGAAACAATGTAGTCATTTTGACAGTTGAAAAGAGGCATTCAATCTTGGAAATAATGCTGTCTTTAAAACAGGAAATAGAAAAGGGGAAATGTAATAAAGGGATTTCTTTTTCAACCAAATAGAAGGTGAAATTGTAGTGAGAAGCAACTTATTCAACAAACCAAATTCAATCGATTTTCATAAAAATCTATTACACTTTGGGCCTTCTGTGTAAATTTTACGGACTCTCAAGTTGAAACCCTACAGTTGAGCTGTAGATTGATGATAGGAGGGATGAGAAAGACGTGAGTGAAAATCTCAGGTCTAGGGACCAAGGAAAAGGTTCAGCTGGTAAAGTGCTTTAATGGGCAAGCTAATAGAGTCCAATATCTCAAGAGTTCAGATATCTAGCAGTAATATAAAATACCAGCTGCCATGACATGTAGCAGCTCTGTGACAGTAGAGTTAGGATGATCCCTGGAACTCTCTGGCCAGCTTAGATCATTGAGCTCCAAGTGCAGTGGAAGACCCAGTCCCTAAAACTAAAGCAAGGAATGGTGGAAGACACATGGCTTAACACATACATATGCATTTATATCCCCTCTCCCCTACACACACACACACACACACCCAGAGACAGAGAGACAGAGACAGAGACAGAGAGACACACAGAGAGAGAGAGAGAGAGAGAGAGAGAGAGAGAGAGAGAGAGAGAGAGAGAGAGGCTCATATCTGACTTACAAGGGATCTTAGATTTCAGTTGGTCAACTTAAGCAATGTAGCATTGCATAATTTCCCATGTACTTAATGGATATAATTTCCATCCAATAATATCTTTGTTTAAAAAGCACATTGCATAAAGAGCATAGTGTAGAAAATCCAAGTTTAGAAGGAAGAACATGAGCTACAATATGTCAGATGCAACAGAATTGGAAACTGAAGGAGCCAGAGAGGGTCAAACTCCCATCAGCCCTGAGAGTTGAAGTTGTAGCTGGAACTAATGGAGACTGCTCGTTGACGCATCTCAAAAGCTTTGTAAGGTTCTTATTTTGTCAAGAAAGAGGCGAGATAATGGAAGTTGAAGCTTTTTTGAAAATAGAAAAGGGTTTTGTTTAGAAGAGGTGAATGGGAGTGAAGAGGGAACAAAGATATTAATAGCTATGAATATGATCAAAATATATTGTATGCATGATGAAATCCATTTTATGTATAATTAATATGTGCTAATAAAACATTTAGAAAAGAGTATGCTTTATCAATATGATCTTTCTAAAAGAGAACATTGTTGCGTGGATAAACTATACTGTTGAAAAGCTTTGGTTTTGAGCAAGTATTTGCTGAGGGGTTGATTCATGCAGATGGCCAGAGTGCCAGAAGGAGTCAAACCCATCACCATCTGCTTCCTGGGTGAGGCTATCATTTGGGTTTCATCTCTTCTGCCTCTGTAGGCTGCTAGTGGGAAGGATCTCCAAATAACACTGCCCACTCACAAGCTTTGCCAGCATGCGTTGCAGCTCTGCGAGGCTTGTGAATAGTTCAAACTCACATGGCCTCATGATGCCGTTGGCCAATTTTGACACTCTTTCCTCTCCAGCTAGATACAGTAGGCTTGATCACATCACCCTTGGACAAGTGGGGGGGGTGTGAGGGTTGTTTTTATTCTTGTAATTGCTCTGGTATACAGCTTCCTTCGGCATGTTTTATTTTCATAGTGGGAAAGGTGAAGAGTGGGAGGAATTGGTCAGGCAGACAACACACTCTGAGAGCTTCTTATGGTGTCTGCTACTGGAAAACTATTTTAAATAGCTAGATATGGCTGAGAACAGTTTCCAGAGGAAAATCAGACCCCTACAATCAGACTCCTAAAGAGAGCCCGGCAAAAGTGAGTCTGGACGCTGGGTGGGGAGGTTTCTTACCACGCTGCTTTACCATATGTGTCCCAAGACATATAGAGTGGGGACTGTGTTAAGATAGGAATGTGAGAATCTCAAAACCAATCTGTGGCACTCTGGTTTGTGTTGCCCCAGATTCATCCTGCTTTTTCAGCTATACCATGGCAGGAGAGAGGACTTTTGGCTGCCTCAGTGCACTAAATTTTGTTTGAACCTACATTTCAAATGGCCCCTTGCTTTTACTATCCAAAGTTCACTGATAGCTGCATGTGAAAAAAAAAAAAGAGAGAGAAATTTTATTTCTGTAGCAGCCTCCACCCATGTACTCATCAACAAGCCAGACAAATCTCTCGGTAGATGGATATGAAGTGACAGAAGGCAGGAAATAGCCCTCTGGGGCTAATGTTTAATCTCTTAGTTCCCATTTGCATATTTTTTGACATTACAGCTTTATTTTCTGAACTGTAAAATTTCTTATTAAAAGTCCTTAATTACAAATAAGTATGCTTCTAGAAAAAAAGGTTTTGTGTAAAAAATAAAAGTAAATACATTAGACATAGTGCAGATTAATGGTAATGAAGGTAATTGTTCTAATTACATCCACATTCATGTGCGCACAAAACAGTGAGATGGGCTTGGCTTAAATTCTATCCAAGAATAACAAAAGTATAAAGGCTTTATGTCTCAATTTTCAACTTCTGCCTTTGTTTGACCTCCCAAAACTGTTTCACCTTACCGTCGATAGCTTTTTGATCTAATTAAAAAAGATATTTTTTCCTATTTTAAAAGTCTAGGTTATAACTCAAGTGAACTTAGCCACAAGGTCTTCTATTCAGCAGAGAACTGGTGAAGAAAGAAGGAAAAATTGAAAAAGGCAAACCTGTGCATCAGTAAAGAAAACGCTGCTTCTGGCCACTCAAAAGTGTGTTGGAAAATACCTGTGAATGTTCCTACAGAAATATAGAAAGTTGAACTGAGTGAGCACCTGTCAACACGGGTTGATTTGTAACAACCATAGAGCAAAAGGATTTTTTTTTTCGTGTCATGTAGCTCTGTTAATGTACTTAGGTCTGAAAAGTACTTAGATTTGAAAAATTAAAATCTAACTTCACCTACTTTCTTGTTCTTTTCAATATATTCTTAGAAAACATCTACCCACAAGAAATATCTCATTATTTATCTTCAGCCCTGGGGCTCAATTTTTTTTTTACACCATTCAAAAGGAGCAGTAGTAATTAGCTCTCCCTCTGCATGACAGATGGAGGCTCAGGAAACATGTTAGAACTGACAGCATTTACTTTGTTGTGTCATTGAGTCCCTGGGCTAGATGGATGAGAATGGGAACATGACTTCTCTCAATAGGTAATGCAAATATTTTCATTATATTCCAATTGTGGAGAATGCTGACAGTGTAGCTATTATGCCTTGTAAGTCAAAAATTTCTCCTGTGAAACAAGAATCTGATTTTCTTGGTCCTCATAATAAATAATTCAGGTCATGCATCAAGGCTCTTTGTGATTAGCTTTCAAGTCTCCATGGGAAGGACGAGGGAGCAAGGGGAGGCGTATGTGCTGCGGGCGTTCTGGAAAGTGGTGGAATGGTGATGCTGTATGCCCTCTTTTACCAGATAAACTGAGAAGACTGTTGTTCTGGACACCTTATGAACTCATCCAGGGTCCTTGCCATTCATTCCTCTGGGCTTTTTGTGAATGGGAACTTCATAATACTTTGAAACATTGGCTACCCAACTGGAAAGTAATCTCAGGAGATGGTGTAGAGATTGACATCAGGGAAACTTCTAACATTCTCAATATATAAGCAAACCAAGACGTTCCCTGAATCCTAGCAGAGATTTTGGGAGGGAAAAGTACACTTAGATGTTGATCTGATCATGCATTAATTGGGTTTAGGGGGCTGTTAATAAATAACTGTAGGCTGGAAGAACTTCACATTGTGACCCATCTTACATTAGTGAAATCAGCCTTGATTGTGTTCCAGGTAGAGGTTATAACACTTCAGACCTTTGGTACGTGAAAACAGTAACTTACTGTTAACTAAGTATATGGCTGGTGCTGTGGAAAAAAAAAAAAAAAAAAAAATGATGACCTGGATTTTCGTTGAGTTCCTACTTTGTCCCAGGCATGGACTTTGGCTTTTGATATCCATCTATGAGAACAACAAATGTGAGCTCAGTCTTCACTGACATTCTGACTTTGTGGTTGGGAGACAAAGCAAAGGGATTAAATAATTACATACACAAAAGATATGCGGTTACAATTTGTTAGTAAAACAGGGCCAGAAACTGTAGGAGAGTCTTTACTTCAGACTGGGCAGCCAGGATTAAAGCATTCTGTTAACTCTTTGCTCAGCTCAGTTCTGGCATCATGGCTTTTGCCTTTAGTATAATTTTGTATATTACTGCTCCTTACCAGAAAATGAGTTAATCTCAAATGTCGTTCGAATCCAGTTCTACCATTCTAAAACTGTTAAATTGAATCTGGCTGCCACCATAACATAATCCTCTTCTTACACCTTAGGGCTTGGGTCCAAGGTGTAAGTATCTAAATTCACAGATGCTCAGGGTCTTAGTGTAAAGTGGCCAAGTATTGGAACAGCACCTGTGCATATCATCTGGGGTACTTTAAATTATCTAAACATTAGTAATTAAAATGAAAACATTAAAATTCTGTGGAGGTTTTCTTAAGCTCTGCTACTGAGAGAGTAATCACAAGAGAGAAATCACATATGTTCAGTCAAGATGCAGTTGATTTTTAACACTTTGAATCAGTGGTCAATTGAGTTCTTGGCTATGGAACTCATGGGAAGTTTACAATAATCTTATTTTATTTTCACTATGTTTTCTTGTTCATTCATGCTGATATGTTTTAGCTAGATGTTTTTTATTAATTAAAAAGTAACGTTCTCATATTTACTGAGCAGCACACATATCTCAGCATTGCCATTTTTTTTTTCTGAGACAGGGTTTCTCTGTGTAGCCCTGGCTGTCCTGGAACTCTCTTTGTAGATCAGACTGGCCTCAAACTCACAGAGCTCCATCTGCCTCTGCCTCCTGAGTGCTGGGATTAAAGGTGTGCACCACCATGCCTGGTTGTATTGCCATTGTTTTGATGGTGCCATTTTAACACATTAAAAAGAGCACAAAGGTATCATGTTGCATTGTTCCAAGATCTCCCATGGAGCAACAGACAAACTACTGTGGATTTTCTCACACATCATCATACTTCCTTGTAGCAAAGAATTCTTGGTATGAGACTCTTATATGTTAGAAAACAAACAGCAAAAAGAAGTCAAAGGTCAGTCCAACGTTATGCCAATATAATTAGCAAATGTGCCTTTCTCCAAGCTGGAGTGATGCTACTCCCTGTTGGCTCAGCTTTGTTTCCTGGGAAGATTTATTTGCTGTCCCAGCAACCTCTTCTCACTTGTTACTTTTTCCTTGGTGCAGATTTGGATGTTTCCTACTGATCTTAGTTTTACTTATCGACTTATCTGGCCATTTCAGATTCTCAGCTGCCAGACGAGGCTAGTTGGATGACTAAGATACTACTTACATATTGTGTAATATATGCATAAATCATGTTTACTTATGTGTTTATATGCTTAAGAATGTCTGTCATAGTGTTTAGCAAATCCTAGTTTTCAATTTTACCTCTCAATAGTTGAATAAATTTGTTACTTATTTGTAAGCATCGCACTGGAATATCTGCATAGTGTAAAGAGCCTTGCTATTCAACGGTGCACTTTCCATGTTGAGTTCATTAATTTTCATGGAGCTGTACCAAATTTTTGAAAAGAAGCAACTTAAGAGAAGCTACAACACCGTTTGACAGGCTGTGGTTCATCACGGGACAGCATGAGAGCCTGAAACTCGTGGTGGCTGGAGTACAAGGCTTAAACTGATCTCATGTTTTATGAAATGAGAGTAAAAGATGAGACGAGAAATGGGTCCAATTACACATGTCAAGGTTACCCCTGCCCTTTTAACCAGGATCCAGTTCCTAAAGTGTTTAAACGTGAACAGGTGGGAGGAGACGTGTTGCATCAAAATCCTTACACAGACTATGGGTCATCTCTTATTCACTACAGAATTTCTACCATCAACATGCCTGTTGCATTTAACAGGCGATCACTAATGATCATTACAGGATTAATACAAGACCTTTTACACATGTTTTTAATGTTGTTGCTTGAAAACTTACATCCCTTTATTTTCCAAGCTAGACTTGTAGCTATTTAGATTTTTCATATAATAATAAAAAGTACCATTTCTGACAATCTCTCATGGGCTAAGTTCTGTAATTGGCACTTTCTTTTTTTATTTCAACACTGTGAGGTTGCAGATGCACCTTCCATTTGACAAGTGAACAGATCTTGCTCTTCAGTAGGCATCTGAGGTTACAAGCCTCATCTTTGACAAACCTAACACAGTGTCAAACTCACTAAATTTGCAGATTTTGTTTTGTTCTTAGTACATTTTGCAAAATAGAGCCCCCTGCATCCATTCCTATGAGAAAAACAAATGGCAGTGTAGTAAACTGTCTCAGCTGACTCAAGGATCTCAGTCTACCTAATTGTTTCAATGCGGCCCTCACAATATGGCTGGTAGCTATAAAATGGACATAGTAACAACTTTGCTTCATAGAATTCTTACAAAATTAAACTAGTTAAATTAGGTGTTTTTAAATTATTCCTACCATGAAACAAATGAGTAAATGATATATTATTCATTCTATTCTAAAATGTTTCTAGATAATCTTTTTTTTATATATACATTAATGAATTGTTTATCTTTTTCTCCAACCCAGAGTCTTTCTGGAATACCAGAACCATTTCCACCTCACAGTTGGATATGAGCATTTAGACATGCAAATGAAATGACATCATTTTCACCTTCAAAATTTATTTGACCTTTGAACTCTTTGATTCAAAGAATGATACCATCATTCAAGTCACATCCAAGCTAGCGGCTGAATATCATCATAATTTCTTCACCATCTATTTACCAGTCACTGCATCCTGTCTTATAAAGATCTGTTCAGTGTGCCTTTTCATATCACTCCCGTAGCTCAAATTATTGTCATTGCTTGGTTACTGCAAGCCCATTGCAAATAACCTCCTCTTTTAAAGTTGCCTGAACTTTTCCATTTTCTTTAGGGTTTCCAGAATTATGAGTATAAGCCATAATCAAACCCCACTATCTTCTGCCCAAAATTCTTCCAATAAGATGCTTATTTTTTTTTATCAAAAAAAAACTAAAATCACACCTTAGTTTTAAGATTTTCTTAGCTTAGCTAAATTGTATTTCTCCCTGTGAACTTGACTGTCAGTGCTCCAGCCTAAGTAACAATTTGAGGTTCCTTTATTCTAAGAATGTACCACAATCTTTATGAGTCTCTTGTATTTATATGGTCATGTTGATATACAATGTTCCTGTCATTGATTCTTTCATCTTTGTCCTTTAGCATTTGGAGCTGACATTCGCTCATCTATGGAAGCGTCACTGATAAAGGGTTGAGTTGGAGACATTGGTAAGTGTTTCTGCAGAATATTTGTGACATTTCTAATGTTGTATAGTAGATATGCTTGTTGGTTATATAACTGACTGAGTGGTTTGAATCACGTCTCTGTCATTGATAAGCTATTCGCTGAGCTTCATAGGGGACAATCTGTACCTCACCGAGACATTAAGAGATCTTCTCTAGAGTAGACTGAGGAATGGGCTACAAATTCTTCCCTTCTCTATACTTACTATGTTCTAGCCAACTTGTATTGCTACAATATAATGTTATAATTTGGGTGGGTGGCTGTGTGTGTACATGTGTGTGTGAGGGTATGTGTGTACATTCACTTTGTGAATTTGAGTGAGTATATGCCAAAGTGGAGATCAGAGAAAAACTTCCAATATTGGTCTTCACCTTCCACCTTGTTTGAGATAGGATCACTCTTATTTTTCAATGGCCAACATCATTCTAGTAGGTCAACACAATTCTAGAGATTCTTTTATATCCATCTCCTATCTCCATGTAGCGACACTTGGATAAGAGGCTCACATTATACATACAAATTTTGTGTGGTGTGTGAAGATTTGAACTCAGGTCCTCATACTTGTATGACCATTACTTTTGCGTAGTGAGCCATTTCACTATCCAAAATGTTGTGGCTTCTAAACAACAGAGATTTATTTGAAGAATTAACTATTATAGATCAAGGTGGCATTGTATTTAGTGTCTGTTAAGGGCTCATTTCTTAGTTCATAGATACTATGCATGATAGACCAGATGACCTAGTTCCTTTGAGCCTTTTTAGACACTAATCCTTCTCATGTGGTCTCTGCTCTCATGAGGCAAACAACTAGTAATGGCCCCACACCCTACTTTTGCTAGAGTTGGGTGAAGAATTTCAATATGAATGAATAGCCACAGATATTATACTGTGGAAAATCATTTTTCAATATGATTTTCCATTTTGTTCCCTCCAAGGCCCACAGCCTATACCTTTATTTCCAAATCTGAAATGGCTTTGTGAGTTCCTCTGGCCAATAGGATGTAACAAACATATTCCAAGAAGAGGTCAAAAGGTGCCGTACTAAGCACATACTTTGTTTTTGTCTTCGTCAGAACGCTGCAACTAGCATCATTTGAAGACTGATGGATGACAAGGGAGAAATAGTCTGTTTGTCTTCATTATTCAAACCACCTGCATAGCACGTGATGTGACTACATCATTGCCAGCTGACTACAGATGCATGAGTGAACCCAGCTGAGCACAGTCTAAATTGGTAGACCACAGAAATTTAAGCTAAACAAATCATTGTAGTGTTACGCTACTAAATTGAGGGAGGTTTCTTTTATGTTAATGTTAACTGATAGATGCTATTATGAGCTACAAGGACAGAATAACACACAAGAGGTGCTTCATGCATACTATGCAAGCAACCACTCATTGACTGAAAAGTTACTTCCTAATGTAGATGTATCTTTACACTAACATCTCCTAGAATGCATGAATCCTTTTCCTCTATTATATTCTCTACTCATTCCTTGAATGACTGATAGAAGTTTCCCAAGATTGCACTGATAAGCATAGCTCTTGCTTAGAAATAAAGAAATCAAGATCCAGAACTTAGCAAACATGCTGGCTTATTTGTGCTTTACCTGTGCATCAGAGTGATTTTTCTATAATATTTTTCTTTACTAAAATGTTATCTTCTGAGAACATTTTATCACTAAAGTAGTGTCTCAGTCACTTTTCTATTGCTGTGACAAAACACCATGACCAAGGCAAACTTATAGATGAGTTTACTGGGGTTGACAGTTTCAGAGAGTGAGCCTATGACCTGACTGTCACAGAGTGGGACACCACAGGAGGACAGCTGGCAGGGCACAGGAGTAGCAGCTGAGAGCTTACACCTGATCTAAATCCACGAGGCAGAGAAAGAGCTGACTGGGAATGGCGTGGGATTTTAAACCTCAAAGCCCACCGCCAGTGACACACCTCCCCCATCAACACCATCCCTTATCATCCTACCAAGAGCAAGTCCACCAACTAGTGACCAACCATTCAAATATATGAGCCTATGGAGGCTATTGTCACTCAAAGTGCCACGAGTATTATCGCTAATTAGTCATTCACATTCTTTTATTCATCCAGGCATTCACTCCTCATCTTATAGAGGGAGTGAATTAAAAAAAAAAAAAAAAAAACTGCCATGTAATTTATGTATGTGTTTTACAGATAAACTTTTCTTATGTACAAGGAGCATATTTGAGCATGATGTGATGGGATTTATGCATCTTCACTCCATCCGCCAACACAGTGAGCGCCCGCCATTCTGCACAGGTGCACATTTTAAGACAACTCCCATTGCTTTCATCCACTGTCCTTGCTCCATTTCTGTCACTGTGATAAAATACCCCGAAATAAACAGCGTTAAGAGAGAAAAGCCTTTATTTGACTTACGCTTCTAGCTTACAGCACATCGTTGTGGGGAAATCAAAACAGCTGGGTCTTTTTCTTAAATTTAATTTTATTAATTTATTTTATTACATCTCAATGGTTATCCCATCCCTTGTGTCCTCCCATTCCTCCCTCCCTCCCTTTTTCCCCTTACTCCCCTCCCCTATGACTGTGACTGAGGGGGACCTCCTCCCCCTGTATATGCTCATAGGGTATCAAGTCTCTTCTTGGTAGCCTGCTATCACTGGGTCTTGAAGCAGCTGGCCACAGCATATATACAAGCAAGACCACAAAGAGGATGGTGCCCACGGCAGGCTGGACCCTTGCACATCAATGAAGTTAATAAGAACAGTCTCTAGTGGACATGTCCTCAGGTCAAATGAATCTAGACCACCTCTCGCTGAGACTTCCTTAAGTGATATTGTGTCAAGTTGACACACAGACCCATTCATACACCCGAAGATCTGGACTTTTGAAAATCTTATGCTACTGTGATTTTAACGTCTATCTACTTTTTTTTCTCTCTTCTAACTCCTCCCATGTCTCCCCAATATGTGCCCCTTTCAACTTAATGTTTTTTTTTTCTCTTCTTTTTTTTTTTTTTATAACTCACTAATTCCTATTTATACTGCCCAAATGTACATAAATGTGTGGCTATCCATAGGAGCACAGGAAACTCACCCATGGCCACACCCTTAAACAGAATGACTATCCCTCCCCCAATAGCTATTAACCTCACTAAGAGGTGGGACCTAAAAAACACCCCCACCCCAAATCCATGCTGGAATTTTGGCAGCCTTGATCTTTTTCAGTCTTGTATAAGTCACTTCAGCTTCAGTGAGCTCATGAATTAGCATCAACTTAGCATAGTGTTTTGAACCGCCCACATAAATAAATGTGCATCTCTCATTTTCTTTTAGGTTTCTATTAGTGTGATAAAATACAGTGACCAAAAGGACTTGAAGAAAAAAATGTATTATTTGGCTTTCAGGTCACACCATGATCCACTATTGAAGGAAGCTGGGGTAGGAACCTGGAGACACAAACCGAAGCAGAAGTTCATGGAGAATTGCTGCTTACTGGCTTTCTCCCTAGGCTTGCATATATATGTATATTTTACTTTATATTATTTATAATATATTATATATATAAATATATAATATATTATAAATATATTAAAATTATTTATAATATATATTATATATAATATATTATAAATATATTAAAATTATATAAAAATTAATATGTTTTTATATACTGTATTTTAACTTTATATTATTGTTTAAACATGTTACTCTTCTAAGTCTAAGACTTTTCAATAGGCTAGTATTTTGAGAAAATACGTTTGATGTATACACTCCAGGACCATTTGTCTGGGTGGGGGTGGCACCACCCAGAGTGAGTTGAGTCTTCCCACACTAATAATAAAAAAAATGCCACTAGTGGGGGCAATCTGATGGAGACATTTTCTCAATTAGACTTCATCTTCTGGCTAGGAGTAATAATGCAGGCCTTTAATCTCTGCACTCAGGAGGCAGGTGGCTCTCTCTTGTATCACACTGACATAAGCCAACCAGTGAAGGGTGTGCGGCAGAAAGCAAGTGATTTAAAATAGTGTTCCACTGTATCCACATTTGATTTAAAATGTTACTCTAGAAACCAATCATTTAATTTTAGTGAAATCATTTTTGTACAGTTTCCTTCAAACTGTTAATAAACTAGCAAATACTCCCCCACCTTACTATGTTTAGCCTTAATGCAGTACAGTGAGCAGCTAGCAAAAATGCCAAGACAAAAGTATACAGCAATTTAGAATTTAATGAGCCTATCTTCCAATTAGAACATATTCCTAGAGATATGTCCTAGGTAAAAATATTCTCAACATGAACTTCATTAATGGCATTCAAGTTTCTGATGAGTTCTTTGGCTAAGGTAAATCCGTCTTTGGGAGCAAATCCCCTAATCCACTTGGCTGCCAGAATTGACTTTAGCCAGTAGATTTGCTCAAGTGCACAAGGCAGGGGGAACACAGTTCAGTGAAATAATAACTTTACATTTTTAATATGGTCTTACCCTTGCAATACGTAGTTGCAAGCCAAATCTGAATTTCAGTGTTTAGAGAATTACAGTTCATTTGGCAGCATGCCAGCTTATATAAACTTGGTGTAAGACTTAAAGAACTGAGTGCTGAAAGATGTCAGGTGATGGAAGTTTGTGACCTGGTCACATCTCATGTGCTTTATGAAAATTCAAGAAAGCCATTTTGTCTTTGGGGGAGTTGTTTTCCTCATCTGCAAATTGGGGCTAATAACATCTGATCTGTCTCCATTTCAGAGTCATTAGCCTGTGCCCCTTCGGTGGCCTCTTCATCTTTGTCCTATAGCACAATAACATTTTCTTTAATTTGAGAATCTCAAAGTAGATAATGTAATTATTTTAATTCTAAGAAATCATTGACAGGTAAGAATGCGACAGGTATTGCTTGAATAGTAATAGGCAAGACACTGTTTCATCCATTTGTGTAGGGGTTAATACAGGAGGAAAATGGGTTAGTCTTGCCGACATTAAGTCCATTGAACTGACTGGGATTATTATGCCAGTCGGCTTTCCACTCAATGGGCTCCAGAGGAACACTAGGATCACATAGATGGGCCTTGTTGAAGGGCTCCCTCTCCAGTCTCATCTCTGTACCTGGAAGGTCCTGATGGTGTTGGTAAAGTAAATAGGGATCCTGATTCTGGAAGTCTAAGTAAGACCCAGACTATTAACTCCTGATGGCTCTCAGATGAAGATAGGACACAGTATCCCAGGCTGTGCTTTTGTGACATGCAGAATTGTGGTGCAGAATTGTGGTACTTTGGCTGTCATTACAACAACAACAACAACAACAACAACAACAACAACAACAACAACAAAACCATCTTAGGCTGTGTGGCTTAAACAATAGTGGTTCATTATCCTCCATTTCTATAAGCTGCAAGCCTGAAATCAAGCTGTAAAGTAGAGTTCTATCTGTGGAAAGGTACTTTGTCCTCACCTGGCTTTCTCTCTAAGAAATATCTCTTTTACTATAAACTCTCAAGTCCTAGATAAACTATAGACTTTAGTAAAATGATTTGTGCTTTTGGCTTATCAGTTATGAGTTATAACAGAAACCTCAAGATGTTACCGGGAAAATATAGGAAGGATAGTTCTGTGGAAGGAATTGTGTGCTTCAGTTAATTTTTACTGAGACCATGAAACTTCTCTAAACGATAAAATTGATCAGTGAAAGAGACTTTCTTACACTTCTTCCACAGTTCAATGAATTCATTATTAAGGCTGGAGCAGAGAAGTTTTATGCCATGTGCACATGTGATTCTTATATATGTTAAAGTCTAAGGACCACCAGGAAGTGATCCACAGCTCCAGGTCTGTCAAGAGATGGATGCAAGGTCAACAGCTCCAGGTTGTCAAGAGATAAATTCAGGGTCAAATCTCAGCTACACTCCTTCAGAGCTCACTGACCTTGGGCAACTCCACTTCTGTGAGCTTCAGTCTTGTTTTTGAATCAGCATAAGATAGCTGTGTAAAGCATTCCTTCTTAGTGTGAAGTGATGCAGTGATGAGTTTTTAATAGAAGGCATACCAAGCACTCAATCAATATTAAATACTGTAAGTTTTGATATTATTGTATAAGCTTTGATGAGCAAAGGAGAACTGTGCTAAATGTAGAGCTCCTTCAGAAATAGCCATAAGTGTTCAGAGTACAATGAAGTAATCCTGTGTACTTTGACAATATTCCTTGGTTTATAAATAGATTTTGTTTTTATTATCCTATGTGATTCCGACAATGACCTTGTGAAAAAGAAGTTGTCTCTCTTCTCTCTCTCTCTCTCTCTCTCTCTCTCTCTCTCTCTCTCTCTCTCTCTCTCTCTCTCTCTGTATCTCTGTCTCTTTTTTGAGATAGGATTTCTCTGTGTTGCCTTTTCTGTCCTGGACTCACTTTATAGACCAAGCTAGCCTCGAACTCACAGTGATCCGCCTGCCTCTGCCTCCCGAGTGCTGGGATTACAGGTGTGTACCACCACTGCCCCGCAAAGAAATTCTCCTTTTTAACAGATGAAGAATGAAAACTGACAAATGATTGGCGACTTACTAGAAAATACAGATGTGGCCCCCTAGAGTTTTGTAAAGACTTAATGAGGTAATTAATATTCACACGAATCTGAGGTTTTTATATGGTCCCTAGAAGGGACCAAGGACTAGACACATGCAACATGGAGAGTAATCTGGAAATAGCCATACAAATGGGAATCTTGGTGCATATGGTGAGTTCAGAAGACTGGCCATGATGGCTCCAGCTTCAGAGGATGAAGCCTATACCTGGGACACCTGAAGAGCCAATAAAGGAACGGAAAGAGCAAGACAGTTTACTCTAGCTCTTCTGTGCTGACTCTTAAAATAGAGAGTAGAAGTGGCAGCAAACAGGACTGGAGAGATTGCTCAGTCCTTAAGAACACGGGTATTCTTGCAGAGGACCCGGCTTTACCACCAACATCCGCACCATAGACTCCAACCATCAGTAATTCAGTACAGGGGATCTGGTACCCTATTGTGGACTGCATGGGCACTAGACAGACCTGTTATACACAGACATACATGCAAACAAAACCCTCATACACAGAAAATGAAATAAATTGAAAACCAGTGGCAGGAGAAGAGAATTGTTGTGTTATTATTTTTCAGAGACCAAGATGTCATATAAAAGAGTCAGACATGCATGCTGTAGTAACCCAGACCCCACACAATAATTTTGGAGGCTTAATATACTGCATATATTCTTCTCCAGTACAGTGTCCACATTAGATGATTTTGCTGCCTAATTTACAGCCAGTCTAGAGATGGACACGCAGAAGGACCCAGGCAGACTAATCCTCACTGGCAGGTCTTGAGAAGTGGATTGGCACAGAAAAATAATCTGCAAATTTTGCAGATAAAAAGGAGCTGTGTTTTTCTCCTGATGTAAATAAGGAGGGCAAATCTGTTTGAGAACAAGGTGCTCCCTATTTAACGTCCTTGCTTTCATCAGGAGAGAACGTGGTAATAGTAGTGATAACGGTGAGAGTTCTCTTTTTAGCGTCTTTTTACTGAACTCTTACTATGTGCCAGAACCCTCCGGGCAGATCCTGCATTCAGTCTCATTTAATCTTTGCCAGAGGTTCAGTAAGCCAGGCACTACTGTTCTGTGCACTTTTTGAATGAGAAAGGTTAAGTTGTTCACTTTGGTCGCACAGTTAATTAAGATTCCAGCTCAGCCAGCTGGGCCCAATACCACACACATGAAGATAGTTTCAGAAATCAGTACAAAGCTTCTTCTTCCTCGGGAGAACACCAAATGGCGGATGACGCCGGTGCAGCGGGAGGGCCCGGAGGACCGGGGGCCCAGGATTAGGAGGGCAAGGAGGCTTGCGCGGAGAATTCGGCAGCATTTTTAGGGGCCGTGGTCGTGGCCGAGGCCGTGGCCGTGGTGGAGGCCACGGGGCTCGTGGAGGTAAAGCCGAAGACAGGGAGTGGATCCCCATCACCAAGCTGGGCCGCCTGGTTAAGGATATGAAGATCAAGTCCTTGGAGGAGATTTATCTGTTCTCCCTGCCCATTAAGGAATCTGAGATTATCGATTTTTTTCCTGGGTGCATCCCTAAAGGATGAGGTTCTCAAGATCATGCCAGTGCAGAAGCAGACATGGGCTGGCCAGCGGACCAGGTTCAAGGCTTTTGTCGCTATTGGGGACTACAATGGTCACGTTGCTCTTGGTGGTAAGTGTTACAAGGAAGTAGCCACTGCTATCCGAGGGGCCATCATCTTGGCCAAGCTTCCATCGTCCCTGTGCGGAAAGGCTACTGGGGGAATAAGATTGGCAAGCCACACTCTGTTCCATACAAGGTGACAGGCCGCTGTGGCTCTGTTTTGGTGCGTCTCATCCCTCCCTGCCCTCAGAGGCACTGGCATTGTCTCAGCTCCTGTGCCCAAGAAGCTACTGATGATGACCAATATTGATGACTGCTACACATCAGCCAGGAGCTGTACTGCCACCCTGGGCAACTTTGCCAAGGCCACTTTTGATGCCATTTCCAAGTCCTACAGCTACGTGACCCTCGATCTCTGGAAAGAGACTGTGTTCACCAAGTCTCCTTATCAGGAATTCACTGATCATCATGTGAAAAAAAAAATACCAGAATGTCTGTTCAGAGGACCTAGGCTCCAGCTGTGGCTACGACATAAGGGTTTTTACAAGAAAAATAAAGTGAATTAATTCTGTTTAAAAAAAAAAAAAAAAAGAAAGAAAGAAATCCGTACAGAGAATAGAATGGACTTTCCAACTGGAAAGGCATTGAAGAGCCTTTTATAGGGTGAGCATTACAGTTGTTTGTGGTAAGGATTGCTAGTGGGGAGCTTGCTTTGAGATTATTGAAGTCCTAGGGTGCCTTGTGACCATAATAAAATAGTAGAACCTGCTAGAAGGGACGGAGAGGAGGTTTGTTGGGAGGAAGTAGGGAGCATACACTATGTAGAAATTTATACATTTGACTCAACAGACGTCTAGACTGCAATTGATCCCCTTCTGGTCCTATTGCTCCTCCCTCCCTCTCCTGCTCCAGCCACAGCAGCCTCTGAGTGGTCCCAAACATGCCCTGCCCCCTCACATCTGCTCTCATTCCCGTATCTCAGGGTTACTTTTGCTCTTCTACTGGTTTCCTTAAACACCACAAACCTCTAAAGTTGACTCCAGCTAACAGTTCCTGAAAGCACGATGTGAATGGAGGCAACCGAGGTGTTGGAACTGTCTCCTCAACCAGGGACGTGGAAGACATCACAGGGCTTTCAAGTGAGCCACTTATGGGACTCGGGGTGAAAAGAAAGGCCAAGAGACAATTGCATCCTAACTAAAGGAACAAGACTTCACGGTGGAGTGTAACCAGGTGGGTGCAAGAAGAAAGAGTGGCTTTCCAAACACTCAGAAGCAGCTTCCACCTTGGCAGGGTCAATTGACCTTGCAGCTGAGAGTGCGAACAAATGTTAATTTGCTTTGCTGGCCCACAGAACTGGTCAACTTGACCTTTCATTTCAAAAGAGGCACCGTACACTTCACTCCTTGGGGCAGAGAAGCCTGTGTGTTTAATGCTCAGTTCTCTTTCCAACAGTAACCATGGCCACAAGTGGTTTATTGGGTTGTTTCTGCCTTTCAGCCATTGCTGGCCTTGGTTTGCTTAGGAAGACAAGCAGCCCCTGGGTGATGAATTCCCCTGGGATCTCAGCTGTGCCTTCCAATGAGCAACCTCCAGTGAAATCTCCCTTTGAAGAAGGAGCTTGTGGCAAATGTCTCCCAGTCAGCTCAGCTGCTCCGTATAAGGTGCTGTGGTCACCTTGGCCCTGTCTAGTCAGTGTCTAGAAGTCATTTTCTCCAACCTCTCTCCGAGTCTTATGACTGAGTTGCGCTTGGGAAGTTTCCTGTCTAGGAGTTGCTGGCATTATGCCTGGTTCTTGAGAAGGGCATCTTCTTGCCTTTTCCTTCTGATGTCCTTCGAACCTAGGCCACAGTCTGACCCGCTGGGAACCCCACAGTATGTTTCTTTGCCAAAGACTTTGTTTTGAGCCAGCAGAGAGCCAGGATCTACGTGATTCAAAAAGGGGTTCCAACGGACCATCATATAATCCACTGGAAAATCTCAAAAGGTGCCTTGGTTAGCGTTAAGCCGCTTTAGGTCTCTTTTCTGGTGCATCTGCTGTCACCTGAGGCGCTGCTACAGCCTCCTCCACTTTCTCCTTTGGTGACTTGGCAGCAGGTGGCAGAGGCGGTGCCAAGCGTGGGGCGGGGGGGAGCGCCTCGTTCTGTCTGGAGGTACAGCGCCTGGGCTTCTCAGCGGCGGGTGTCCTGGCCCCCACCACCCGCGTAGCCCTGCCACCCAGCTCCGCACAGCACCCCCGGCGCCCCCAGCCGGCCTCCGCCGGCACCTGCAGCGGCTCCGTGCGCCCTGCCAGCCGCCGCCGCCGCCTCCAGCTCTCAGCGCCTTGGTCGCCCAGGACAGAGTAGCTGTGCGCTCCGGTGCTAGACCTATCGCCAGACTCCCGTGGGCCAGTGGACTCTAAGAGTGTCGCTCCTGCACCCAGCGTCCCCAAAAATGAACGTGAGGAGGGTGGAAAGCATCTCGGCTCAACTGGAGGAGGCGAGCTCCACAGGCGGTAGGAAGCGTTGGGCACGCGTGCGGACGCCCCGCTGGCACTGTCCTTCCCTCTCTGTGATCGGGTGCCGCTTCCACGCTGGGGTCCTGGGCGGGGGGGGGGGGGGGGGGCGGGGGACGCTTGCTGCCTCCGCTGCATGAGAAAGTGAGGACCCAGGTGGGACTAGGAAGGGAGGTGGGAGGGGGACATGGATGAGCTGAAGAGTGGGGGTGCATGGCAGGGTCTGGGAGTGAAGGAAAAAAAATGCTTGAAGTGTGTTTGAAACTCGCTGGTGGCAGGGTCCGCCGCGATCCCGTGAGTACTTTTTGCCTTCCCTGAACATTTCTGAGGTTGTGTTTTGCTTTTTACCAGATGCCATTCACAGGCACGCTTCCTTCCCCTAACACCTGGGGATAAATGAGCCAAAATGGTGTTGATCCACCCCCTCCACACTTCCTTGATGCTCCCAAACACTTCACTAGAAGTCTATTTTGATACCCTGGGTGATACACCGACTGGATGTTGCCCACGTCAGAACCTTTTTGCAGGCGCGCTTGTCTTGTTCTGTTGATACCTTCAGTTTAGCGTGTTCGGAGAAAAATGGTCCTCAGTGACACTTGGAAATAATTTTTCTCTATAGTTCAGCCGTGGAAAGGTACTGGGCACTGTGCAAGGAAAGTGTCTCACAGGGAAACATGTAAGGCTAGGAACTATTCTCCGACTTTAGCGGGACCCAAGGCAGATTTGATGTTCTCCCACAGAACATCTTGGGTTACATCAGTTTGTTTTTAGATGGCTTTGATGTGTACAGGGTTTTTTTTTTTTTTTTTTTTTTTTTTTTTTTTTTTTTTTTTTTTTCCTTAAAGAGGATCCTAAATAGGAGCAAGGTGGTTGTGGAGAATGTGAGTGCGGAAGCTTATATAAGCTAAAGTGTCACGCGTAGCTACCTTGTCACTTGGCCTTAGAGGGTCAGAATGTGGCCTTGAGGGAGATAAAGTTGTAAGAACGTAGACTTCTAATACATTTCCTTTATTACGGGAAGAAATGGAATCACCTGAACATTGAGCCCAGCCCTCAGAAATGAATGGCGTAAGAAATGGACACTCACCAATACTTTTCCTCAGATAGTTAACCAGGAGGGTACTTGTCTCATCTGAGCGTGAGATTTCAAAAAGTCTTAGTTCTTCATGGACACTAGCATGAGCACTACCACTGACACCCCAAATTTTACATCTGATGGTGTTCTCTCAGAGTAGCATCTGCCCACTTTTTATGACCCAGTATACCTGGGATAGTCCATGAGAGATATGTGTAATATTTTAGAGAGTGAAATTTCTCCTTTTGCTGTTGTTGTTTTGTCAGAATGACACTTTACGTGTAAGGGGCTGGTTATGGGTTGAGTGTATAGACTTTCTGTCTTTGATGTTCCTTCTGCTGTGAATGGGGAGATTGGCTCACTCTACCTCTGGAGAGACTGTGTGCTCAGGGCTCAAGAGGGTGGTATGGACCCAGAGCTGGGATAGGCTGTGGGGCACAGTCTCTGGAGTTGGTGGCTTATAGTAGTTGCCTCCTCAGGAAGGATAGCTCTTTACTTGGGCTCAGTCAGTCAGATGCGGATTGTATTTACAAACCCACTCTCTGCCCAGTGCCGTGGCGGGGAGAGTTTCTGTAAATGATAAACACAAATGAAATCATTCCCGAGGAATAGGAAACAACTAAAATATTAGAAAATAGAAAATGCCATATCATGTCTAGCATCAGCACGTCGTAATGATTTCTTGGAGAATAGAGAGATGCTGATTGCATCTTGCCTGAGATGAGGATGAAAAGTTTAACACTTTTTTTTTCTTTAGTTTTTAGGGAATTAATGTGTGATGATAAGACTAAAGAAAGAAGAAAAAAAAATGACAGTTGAGAGCATTGCTTTTGTTCTGGTTGCTACTGTTTTAAAAGTAATACAGGGGTGACCAAACATGATTTGGCACTGTGCTTATCTGTGCTCATATTTGTAGTCCTCAGGGGAAAACTGGATGACTGTCAATTTTAAAGGCTTCAGGCTTTGATTTAAAACAGTATCTGCAACCACTTGTTCTCTCTGCAGTGGGTGGAACATGATGGGTTTACCCTGAATAAACAGGCAGGTGGACATTAGGAATAGAGAAGGGTACCATGACCCAAGCAGGCATTAACAGAGTGATGTGCTAGAGGAAGCGAGGAAGAGAGAAAGAAAAAGGGAACTGGAGAAATCATTTTCACTCATGTGTGTGTGTATATGTGTATTATGACTTCATTTGGAGGCAAAACTCTGAAAAAATGTTCTGTGGAGATGTGATGAAAGACCCTCCCCCCCATGTTGTGTAAAACAGTGGGGAAAACTTAGAAATGGTGGCCAGAGAATTGCTTTAGCTTTCAGCCTGTATACTTTCAACATGTAAAAGCACTTAGTGTGCATATATGCATCACCTCCCAGATTGTCACAGTTGGTACAGTGAATGCTACACATCACAGAATACTGATGGCGTTGGACATACTAGACGTAGACTTACTCTGACACTCATCAGATTCTGTGTCATACTCAGAGCTTGTCCCAATATATTTTTCATTTGCCCTGTTGTAAAATCTAACATAATCCTATTAACAGTGTGTGTGTGTGTGTGTGTGTGTGTGTGTGTGTGTGGAGAGAGAGAGAGAGAGAGAGAGAGAGAGAGAGAGAGAGAGAGAGAGAGAGAGAGAAAATTCAATCATATATTTAAATCAGAAAGAAGGTCAGAGGAAAAAAGCACTATGAAATTATTCATCAGTGTCCTTAATTTGTGTCATCTAACTTAGGGATGGCAGATGTTATGTGATGTAATCTACAGTAAAATGGGGAGGAAGAATACATGTTTCAATAGTAGTGTGAAAAATTGCTGGAATTTTGAGTCATAATTTGTTAGACTTACTGTGGCTTCAGCTAAAGTTTTGTGTTTCCTAAGGTTCAAAAAAAGTTAAGTTAGCAATTTCCCATGAGTAATAGTGCGAAACTTATTATGAACCTTGGAAAAGCTTTCATTGTATAATACATTCTACTTTCTTGATGTCACACAGATGAAAGGGAATATTTAATAAAAATTGATGCCAATTTGTTTCCCTTATATGGTATTTTTTGTACTGGTCATCGAGTACACCCTCATTTATAAAATAAGGCCATAGCTGTTTAGAACATTAATGAACTATGCAAGATAAAATATGTGTGTAAGATTTCTGAAGCGTTTTAGAGCAGATAGTGGTTGGTTTGTTCTGAAAATGTATTTCTGGACAATACACAATCTTTCTTACTCATTTTTTGTCATCTTGTTTTCTTCATCCTTGCTGGTTTTCATAACATGTGGATAATATTGCTTTTCAATATTTCACAGTACATTGGCTTGTTTACCCAATATCTCTTCATCCTTAGGGACCATACAACAGATTGATGTGCATGTGTGCACGCACATGCGTGTGCTCTTGTGTGTGTGTGTTAGGGGGGAAGAGAGGTGAAGTGTTCAGTACTGTTCACTCACTAGGCCTTATTATCCTAAAAAATGTCTTAAGGTTGCTCAAATGAGTGCTTTACCACATGTTTATTCACCCTTGAGCACAAATCACCTATTTATTTTTCAAAATGCCTCATTTGGTATTTGGTTAAAGGTCCTAATGTCTTCTGGTACATTGTCCTGAATCCACTGTGGTACTTCATCTGCTCACCAATGGACCTTAGCTGATGGAGAGTCCGAGTCTCCGACTCCTGGTTCTCACTGCATTTCCTGGCATCTAGTTTGAGGACTAGCATGAGCCACAGATAATAACTGCATTCTTCTCCATAGCTCCCTGTGGAACTGAGTTACTCTGTTCCCTCTCAGATTCCTGGCAACTCGTTTTATGACCTTTGCTTTTCTTCTATTGCACATTCTATGCAACTTTCACCATGTTCTGTTTTAATTATTTTTCCTTTGTGTACTCTCATGTTGAGCAAACTGCTATTTTAATTTCTAATATGGTGTGAAAGTTTCCTCGGTGCAAGCTAGCCCAATGCTCTTCTAAAAGGCTACTCAGACACTCTTATTATGAAGATTTCAGACTCATCAGTAAGTTTGACTAGCACTTTAAGGTAAAAACAAAAAGTTCACTAGAAACAGTGTATTATGTCTTTTAGAAACAAGTTCAAATGGTGACACTGTTATTTGAGATGTACAGACTAAAAATGGTTGGAGCAAGATGGGCACCATGGAGCACACCTGTAATCCCAGCGCTTGGGAGGCAGAGGCAGGTGGATCTCTGTGAGTTCAAGGCCAGTCTGGTATACAAAAATGAGTCCAGGACAAACAGGGCTACACAAGGAAACCTTGTCTCGAACCTTTCCCCACCCAAAATCAGTTATAGCTTATAAAAAAAAAAAAGAAAGAAAGAAAGAAAAGAAAAAGAAAGAATGGTTGGAACAGAGAATTCTCTATGAGAAGTCCATCTTGATATAGAATTAAAAATTTTTTTACTTACATAATTTATTCAGATTACATCTCAATTGTTATCTCCTCACTTGTATCCTCCCATTCCCCCTCCCTCCCTCCTTTATCCTATTCCCCTCCCCTAGGTCTGTGACACAAGAGGACCTCCTCCCCCACCACATAATCATAGCCTATCAGGTCTCCTCCTGGTAGCCTGCTTACTCTTCCTCTGAGTGTGACCAGGTCTCTCCACCAAGAGAAAGTGGTCAAATAGGGGGCACCAGAGTTCATGTCTGAGTCAGTCCCATCTAGAATTAGTTACCAGTGTTTATTTACTTCTGTCTCTTACCTCAGGTTCTTCAAGTAATTTTATGTTCATAGAAACATTTCCAGGACAGTATGCTTCACTCCTCTTTCCCAACCATCTCCCACTTAAAGTCAACTATGTTTCCTAACAATTGATTTAAGTCTTATTCTCCCAGGGAATACTTTAGTGCCTTCCTGTGGTTCTACTTTTAGAAAGAAGGATATGGTCATTTTAATTGGTTTTAAAAGGCTCTCATGTTAAGGTGACCGTCTTCCACCTCCACATTATCTTCTCCCATTCTGCCAGTCTGGGCTTTGATATAGCTGAACTGGATTTCCCCTTAGTTCCAAAACATACTTTGTGTTTCCCCACTGTTTAGGATTTACTTCCTGTCCTGATGTGACTGGGTGATTGACTGTTGGCACATCTATCCAGACCCATCTCAGATCTCCTCCTCCTGCTACTCCACTGTTTTGTCCCTGCTCCCCAACTAAGAATTGCTCTTTAGCTTTGCTTATGTAACTTTCTTCTTATTTTGATGTGAATCTGAACAAAGCAAAATAAACTTGGCATTTCACATCATTTGCAGCTATAAAATTGTAGCCCCTCATTAGCATATACCCAACACAAGTTTTACTCATGTTTATCCTTCTAGTTAATATTTACACATTGCCTCACAAACTAGAAAATGCCTAAAGGACATTTATTGAATTTAAATCATGTTGTCCCATGGTAGACCTATGAAAGAACTTGAATTTGATTTATATTCAGTTGCTCGTTAAGCCCTCTTTAGGAAGTGCCACTCTTTGGTTTTTCTGTCCACTCTATTCAGGGGATAATGTCCCTGAGTTTGGAAATTCAGCATGAAGATCTGTCTTCTCTGCACACCTGTGGCCTCATTGTTAGCAGAGTGTAGATTGTGGAGAAGGCTTGAGTAGGACTTCTCTGTTTTTAGCAATGGTCAGAGTTGTCTTTGTATATCATAACTGTGATTCTCCCTCATCCGTAATAGCTTCCAGATCTGTCATTTCCAAGGTTAGTCATCCAGTGGATTCCCAGTGATAGTTACTACCATGTCTATTCCCTGCCCAGGCCTCCAAAATTACTGACAGTGCAAACTTAGTTAAATATTCACTCCGAAATGTGGCTTGTCCTTTTCCAATATGTCACAATACATTGTGTATGCACTTGCATTACCATGCCTGTTATCAGTATTGTTATCTTTGTTATTAAGCTAGTAAGCCTCCCATTGTAGCAGTAGCCATAGAAAGGAATGGAAAAATCAAACCACCGGGGTGTCATTCAGTGTACACATGTCTATTTCTTTGCTTCTGTTTCTTTCATATGAGCATTCACAAGGGAGAGTCAGGCTGTGCCAGGAGTGAGGGCTGGAAAGAGGTGAAGTTCAGTCCTTTACCCCAGTGGGCTGTGGCTATCCCCCTTCTTGCCGAACCTCTTTTCCATGGCTGATCTGAACCCAAAGGAAGAAATGGTATTAGGGAGCTGAGTAAGTACAAAGTCCGCATTTATACACCACAGTTCCCTACACGTTTTGCCACTGTAAAGCGACATTTGATCAGGAACACAAATATAGAATTATCCACATTGTGCTCTCTTGGCCGTGATGCCCAAGTTGAAGGCTGATATTTATTCCTGAGTGAACACGGCTAGATAAGTTGAATATCTAGCTCATGAGAACATACTGCCACTTTAAATACTTTTGGGGACTATTACAAACATTTGAGAAGTCATTTATTCCCCTCCAATTGTTTATGTAGGTAAAAGTGAGCAGTCAAAACATTTCAATAGTTTGTAACTTTTTGGTTACCTCAAATTTGAATTGGCTTAAGGAAATGTCCCCTCTTGTATTTAGGTGCCATCTGTTCATGAACAGTGAATAAGTCTTTAGGGAATTAGAACTGGCATTTTTATAGGTTTTTAAACAATGACTTGGGAGGAAAGATGACATTTATCTTCAGATGTCAATGTGTGTTAATAGTCTGAAATAGCTTTGAGTGATGCAGTTTATTTAAGAATGGTATTATTGAAGTCCAGATGGGATTCAAAATAGAAGCTGAGTGATGCAATAATATCTAGAGTTTACAGACTATCCCCACTATGTTTTCTTTGTAGTATAATACGCAGACATGACTGTGTTATACACTCCAAAGTGCCCCAGTAATATCCCCCAATTTTTAATGGTGTTATACATGTCAAGATGTCCATAATAATGTCCCAAATCATTTTTCCATAAAAGAATACATGCCTGTCAAGTGACTTTATGAGTTTTATGCTAAAATTGTGTGAATATAGCAATTCAGATATTACACTTATCAACAATGCAGAATGGAAGTGCTTCTTTTGCAGATTTTATTTTGGGCTTTAAAATTTTGTGTCCGAATGAGTTTTCACTTGGATAGCATGAGAAATTACTCCAGGACAGTTTTACCCTGAATCTTTCTCCACGGTGTGTATCTGGCAAGTGCTCCAGAAATATGTTGAACAAACAACTTCCTAACATCATGGTGACCCCTAAGTCAGACCTGTCACCGTACTCCCATTTATTCTCTTTTTGGTCAAAGTGATGCTCTGGTCTTCTTTGTCTCATATCTACATGCAACTTAACCAACACAACAAGGTAGCACTGACCGACGGACATCCTTAAGATAACTCTTTCAGATATTGTCTGAAGAACAAGTGAGTTCAGTTTGGAGAGCACTATTCTATGGCTTAGAGAACATTTGATTTCATTTAAAAAGCTGATATCAGATAAAGTAGACATTGTGTGTAATGCCACCCTTCATTTTTTTTTTCAGTATGCAGTGATGAAGGTGATATGTAGTAGGACCTTATAGACATCTCATGATGATAAAATAAGATTCATTTCTCAAATGTTTACAAGGAAGCTACCTGATGTTAGGCTTATAAAAGAGATTCTGCCTTCCAATAGTCTACTGTTTATACAGAAGATAGTTACTGGATATGCCCTGGGTATTCAGATCACACTGGCATAGGGGAAGAAATGAAGAATCACTCATCTTTTAAAAGACCCATTCCCATGATGGAGTTAAGAACAAAGTGTTAAACAGTGAGATGACTTCCTGTGGGTAGGATGCTGTTCTTGTACATATGGAAACACACAGAGATAGTCCGCTTGGCTTTTTTCCTCCTTTGGAGACTTGTCGAGTTAAGGCACAAAAATTGGTCTCAAAAGTCCATGCTTGTTCTGCTTCTGGTTTAGTCTCACCTCTATCTAGTCTTTCAAATATAGTATTTTTGTCTACAACTTAATTACATTCAAACAGCATGCCATTTAATTTTTTTAAATCTCTTAAAGTGCAGGGAGTATGTGGAGATACATACTTTCTTCATAAAGCAAATATGACCTGGGAGCTTGGAGAGTAAGCAATGAGTAATAACTTCTGTTTGTAGAAAGTGATAAAGGAATTGAGAATGCTCATTTCTCTTATTGCCAGTGTAAATAATGTCCTAGCAACAGCAGAGGCATTTGAAACTAGCACAGGGATTTCTAAATTGAATAGAGCATCCCTAAATTTTAAAACTAATTTTGTAGAATCAATCATTTATCATTAGAACACTATTATGCCTTATCAAGTTCTGCAAGTGCCTGTGAAAATCAACCATCTCTTATAAGAATTCCAAAACCACTCGCTCCTCTTCATTCATCTCCGCAAACTCCCTGTAATTTGAGCCTGGGTTCTTCTAGCTGCACCGCACTGTGTAGCTGTACTCTGTAAGAGGCTGTAACTGTTTGTAACTTTGCTCTTATGGTTGTTTTTCATCTCTGAAGTACAGGTGCATTTTCCCCATTTGATGGCTGTTGAGAGGGAAATGTTGGAAGGCAACTATACAATAAGGAGAGTTCAGAGCCAAGCACTGACTGGGAAAGTGGGAAAAAAATGAACACAACCAAATTCATCAATATTCAGAGATATGAAATGAGGAAGTCTTCCACACAGGAGGTAGAAAATAAATTGCAATTGCCATGAAGGCAGGCAGTAAGGTGGGTTTTAAAAGGGCAACCTCTCTACCTTTGAAGCTGGGAGAGAGTGGCTACTAGTGCTGCTGACGTAAGTGTAGGTCGGAACGTGTCCCTAATCCACATAAACTCTCCTAGTTAAGTTAAAGCAGGAAATGTTGTTTCCAAATGAAAATTAGTCGTTCAAAAACATATACTTTTGTAGTCACTGTTTATCTCTCTGAGTAAACACTAACAATGAAAAGAGTCTACAATCACGGCAGTGAGCATATTGAACTGTGGAAATTAATTGTTAGAAATACTACAAATTTAAGCAAAGCTCCATCTATTCCTGAATCTGTAAGCAAGAGATAGTGGTTCTTCATGAATATCATCAAAGTGGAATTATAGAGCCCAACAGGGACAGGTTTTATTTATTTATTTATTTTTTTGACTTTAACGTCCATTGATTTATTTTTCTCGTAGTTTTGGAAATATTGTTGAAATGCTATTCAACCATCATTCATTTAAAACACACTTATTCATCATGTGTTGGATGGAAGACCCTGTACTAATAAATATTTGTGAATAGAGAAAGGTAATGTTGTTGCTTACGATAAAATTAAAGTTTTAAGTCACTTCTTCCTGGTGTACTCCTAAACTGCACTTTGCTTGCATTATGTATTAATTACAGAAAGCATGGTAGTTTACCTCATCTTCAAAGTCAGGGGTTAAATATCATCCTAGGACACCATTGCCTTTCTTCTCTGAAGGATGCCATTATCTATTGTCTTATCAATAGCTTTTGTAAAATGTCACCCTGAGGAAGCAAACAACAGGATTATAATCACAACATTTATTACTATGTAATACTGGCTTCACAGAGTCACACATAGCACTATGCAGACCTTACACAGAGGATTAGCATTAACCTATACACTAAATAATAGCACCGCATACCCAAATACGTCAGTATTTTTTCCATGAAACATACTGGAATTCTTTTGTCAAGTGTCATTTACAGTACATGTATGCAGAAATAAAAAAAATCCTCTCGGAACCTTAAACTCACTTTTAGAAATAGGCATATGTGTTAGAATCTGGACCACAGATAGCCCTGTGATAGCTCCACTGTACAGAACACTTTGGAGAAATCTCTGAGTCAGACAGTGTCAAAGAAAGACACCTAGATTAGAAACACACCTGAGGTAGAATGCTTACATTATCTGGGTAAGAGGGCGGATGGAATAAGAGATATTTTGGGTAGTAGTAGTTGTAGGTCTAAGGTTGAGCCAAGAGACCAGGGCTATGCAATCA
The DNA here is from genome assembly GCF_903995435.1 of Acomys russatus. Lineage (NCBI taxonomy): Eukaryota > Metazoa > Chordata > Mammalia > Rodentia > Muridae > Acomys > Acomys russatus. Next base: position 39,917,203 of record NC_067158.1, on the reverse strand, counting down.
GGAGCTGTGGGCTCTCCGTGGTTCAGAAAAGGGTTGGAATTAAATGGAATAGTGATATGAGAAGTTACAGGAGTCCATGCATGAAGGGGCTGAGGAACTATGGTGAATTTCAATCAAGATAATCCTATTTCCACACCACCAACATAACTGCAGCCATGCGGCAAATGGATGGGAACAGGGTTAGGGTGAAACAGCAGGCAAGGAAGTCTCCTCTGACAGTAAATGCAGGTGGGTAATCTGAAAGGCATACTAGGTCATTGCTCAAGGGTGGAAGAATAAAGAGTACGCATGAGATAAACAGAATGTGAGATCAATAGGATTTGTGGGTGTCAATTGATAGATTGCTAAAGGGATCAATGATGAAGGAAGACCTGGAGACAAAGCATCTAGATTTCTGGCTTCACTAAGTCAGGGGAAAAATACAGAAAAAGGTTTATTTGTAAGAAAACAAGGCTTATTAGATCTACAAAATTTATGGACTTGTAGAACATCAAAGTGGAGGAGATGCCAGTAGGCATGGAGCTCTTTGGGCTGTAACAATAGATGGAGATTTTATTCTGTAGACAGAAGGGAGCCAGTTGAATTTCACAAAGTGACAGAATGTAGAACATTAATTTTGCATAGCTGGGTAGGATGCATTCTTGATAATGATGTCATTAGGTGACTGTTGCATTAGTCTAGGCCAGAGAAACAAAAGACAGAACTGGGGTAGAGGCAGTGGGGATGGAAAAGAAGGTTGCCTGGAGGACAAGATAGGGAGCTGGAGACACATTGTGGCATTATGAGCAACAGAGCCATGGGAGAAGGAATGATTTCAAAGGAAAAATGTGTTCATATTTACAAATATTGATTTTTGAGATACAGGGAAATGTTGGAGGTTGGTCTGATATACTTTGATGCTGATTGCTGACTGCCATCTCTGTACCCAAAGGTTGCTATGTAACCTTGTCTAAGGAACTTCCTGTTTGACCAATAAAAGGCCATCACACCTGAATAGGGCAAATGAGATAAGCGTGGCTTTGATAGGCAGAATCTGAGGAAGGGGAGACCAGAGAGGAAGAGCAGGGAAAAGAACGCCATGCCATAGGGAGGAGAAGGAGGAAATACATTTACGGCATGGATGGAGGTTTGGCTCAGATGATGATAATTAGCAAGTATTTGGAATCATGGATGGGAGGTATCTCAATAGAAATTATTAGAAGCAGGTGGTATGGGATTGGGGTATAACTGCCCCAATATGGGGAGTAGTCTAGGGGATTAATATCTTCCCTGCCTCAGGTCAACTAAGGCTATTTTAAAAAATAACAGGTGTTTATGTCTTAATTGATTGCTAGCAGGTTAGAAAATACCACTGTGATAATAATTATAGGCCTGATAATTAACATTATTAGGCCATACTGTGAAATTAACCACAACAGGGAAATATTCATGTCAAACCCCCAAAGACAGTTGGAAATATGGAATTCACGTTTAATCTATTTTCAGAGAAACTCAAAATTTGTATGCACTCAACACTGTGCTGAACAATAGGAAAAAAGAAATAAATGAAACATAATCAAGACCCACAAATCCTGAGCACTAACCTAAACCGGGTTCCCAGATTAGAGAAGCAGTTATAGGGAGGTAATTTGGATTGTAGTCATGGGATTGGATATCACATAGAAATTAGTGTTAGAATTCTGAAGAATAAGGGTTTGAGCTAGATGTGAAAACCAGGAGTACTTCAGAGTTTGGAAGGAGACTGAGTAGGTATCAAGGAAGCCAGTGCCCGACACAGAAGGCTTATGTCTGTGTATTGACAGGAATATAGGAGTTTAAAAATCCAGAGCTTGATGACGGGTGGATCTGGACCCAGGGGCATGTACTCAAACTACTGTACCAACCAAGGACAATACATGCAGTAAACATTGAACCCCTAGTCATATCTAGCCAATGGACAGGACATTCTCCACAGTTGTGTGGAGAGTGGGGACTGACTGTGACATAAACTCTGGTGTCCCATATTTGACCACTTCCCCATGGTGGGGAGAAAAACTCAGAGAAAGGATAAACAGGCTACCAGGATGAGACTTGATAGGCTGTGACCATATAGTGGGGAGGAGGTCCCCTTCTGTTACAGACCTAGGTGAGGGGAATAGGGTCAAAGAGGGAGGGAGGGAGGAATGGGAGGATACAAATGAGGGGATAACAATTAAGATATAATCTGGATAAATTAATTAACTAAAAAAAAAATCCAGAGCTGGCTAATACTCCAAGCTGTTGCAGGACTGAGGGAAGACATGTGGTGGCTAAGTATAGATTCTGGAGTCAGAACTGGGGTTCAGATACCCTGGCTGTGACTGTGACTTTGGTGAACCACAAGGCCGATTGAGTTTAATTTCTTTGTGTGTAATTGGAACATTCTTGCCCCATATCCTCTACTGAGCTTCTTGCTGACTTCAATTGGGTCTTCATTACATAAAGCGTTACTTCTCTGATGACTTCTTCTAATACAACTATTCACTCTGCATCTCTCTATCCTCTTATACTTTCTGTCCTTTGCTTCAGATACTTTATATACCCTTAAAAGAAGAAATCTATTCATATGTCTATATACTATACACATGAGACATATAATGTATCTCAAAAGATTTTTAATATATTTTCTACTATATTTTTTGTCAAAAGGGATTCGGATATGTGCAGAATTATAACTCAATACAGTGAACCTATGTTACCAGGGTGGACGGGGCCTGACTGGACTAATGTATGTAAAGCACTTGGCCTAGTGTGACACAAATAGTTACATATGAGAAGTAAGAATGTTGTAGAATTTATTTCTGCAATCATTTGGAATTAGTAAAATGTATTTTATTATGTGGAGAGAGGTCAGGAATAGCAAGATTGGGAGCGACAGAGCTGGAAGGAGGAGATGCTTGCTCTCTTGAAGAGATGTCTTCCAGTGCAGAAGGGTGACTTTCTAGGGACAATATTATACAGGATGTGGACTATGAGCTAGGATTTGGACATCAACAAGGATCCTCCTATCCTGGTATAAAGCATGAAGAATGGAAATCTTCAAGGTGGGAAGATTATCAAGACTTTGCACTGTTTCAATGGGAATGGGAGTTATGGAAAGAAATGAGTGTCAAATTTCTTCAACATCATGGTTGGGCATTTATGACCCATTAATGTTTGAATGAGTGAGATAGCAGACTGAAAAGAGTGAGGGGCAGGAGTGTCAAAAATGTCCTCCTGGGCTGATTTCCTCTCCAACATGGATGTGTACATGAAGGCCTATGATTATGGGAGGATGCTAACCCCTCCCAGAGAGAGTGTGTGCACACAGTCACACCTATATTTATATGTGCATATGTGTATTGAGTTAATAACGTCAAGTTCTACTTTATTATGGGAGAGTTTAGGAAGATAATCTGGTATCTTTACCTTGTCACTGCCAAGGTGATTTTAAATATTCTTTATAAATAAAGCTCAAAAACTTACGCTTCTCGCCCACTGTCACATACTTAGTGACTGGAAAAGCAGGGATCTTGACTAAAGTAATAGCATGAAAGACATGCTGGCTGCACAGTAAGTACTCTGCTCTCTTCATTTTCCCACTCTTGTTCTTGGACATATCCCAGAAGAGTGGAGGGAGAGTCTCCAGGCTGAACTCACCTGCTGTGCAAGGGAGGCCTGAGTTGGGTTTCTCAGACTTACTTAACACTTTCTATTCATTCAGGTGGCTAGCCTAGGGCGGCAAAGGGAAATTATCTTATAAGCTTCCTGTGGCAAAGATCTCAAATAAAAGCCAAGTCCAAATTACCTTGGAGAGGAAGAGTGAGATCTGATGCCCAACTTTGTGACTATGAAAGGAACTGTTAACTTTCGAAGGGTTGAATTCAGGGAAAGTAACCTTCCTGGCCTCCTTGAACTTGAGCTGAAACACTGATGGACAGGACAAGCTGAGCGAGCTCATGCCAGGATGTCTGGACATGGGCAGCACAGTGTTCAGGTGAATTTCTGAAGGAAGTTCTCTGTATTCTCATTCTCTGCAAGGCAGTGACCCTGATCTAGAGCACTCTGTTTACATAGCTGCCGTCCTTCCTCTCTTTCACTGCTTGATCTAGCATCTACTTCTCTACACAGCCCTTTATAGACACTTTGCCCAGACTTGATGAGACTAACCAGTTGAGAATATAGAACATCAGTGTATGTAATGATATCTGACCATCCACCTTTATGCCAGAATTTGTCATGCACTCTTTTAATGCTATTCTTTAATGAATACAGTTTTAATTAATTTCTTGGTATCTATCTAGAAACCCAAAGTAAAGAGATTGTGCACACTTATAAGACCCATAGGGACACACAAACATTTGTTAACAAGTGGATAGCAAAGTGACTTTAAATATATTAATAAAATAGATGCAAATACTATTTGATGATTGCTGTGAAATGCAATGAGAAAGCACCGAGAAACCTCAGATACAAACCCTTCCCCTCTCTTGGCTTCAGGCATATTCATTAAACTTCATCCCCAACACTTATTTGTTTAACATTTGTCATAAATTAATTGTGTTAGATGCTTTGGAGGTGCAAGCACCTTCTCTTCTCACTAACCACCAGCTAGGAAGTAGAATTTTAACCATACAGATGAATGCAAGTGTGATTTCAGCAAATGTACATGGAAACATATACAAAGGAGCAGACATACATTGAGGAAAAACTACTGTAGTGTCAGGATCAGAAAATAACTCTTAGGAGAAGGAGAAATGGAGTTAAAGACTGAATTATGCTTAGAGATAAATGAGGCCAAAGCAAAGAATGTACTTGAAGAGAGAAGAAAAAGAAAGAAGGGGGAAAGACAGAGAACACAAAAGATGATTCTGCAGAGGGAGACAGTGTACACAGCTATGAGTTTGAGTTTGGTTATTGGTTGGACTTTGTTTTATGGGTGATGAGAAGGGATCAGAGGAATTAAGCAGAACTGGATAACCAAAAGCCATAGCATTATGTACCCATTGTTCATATGCTTAGCAAAAGGTGAAACCTGTGGTCCTACTAAGCAGCAAACCATGGACCATGGCTCTGTGCAGCTTGCCTATGGGGGGGGCTAACTCACCTTATCTTTCCTTTCTCAGGCATGTTATATTCTTTTTAATTTATCTTTCCTCTGGTCTGATTTAAACTCTGAAATTTGACTTTGGTCTGTTGTTTAGAACCTACAGTGAGTAGATTGCTATCAAAATCAGCAGTGTTCTATGTGGTTTGTTTGGAGATCCATTTAAGAGTGAGGAGGCATATTTAAGTGGGGATGGGGATGGAAAGAAAAAACAAAGGAGGGATGAAGGGAAGGACAGCGAAGTATAAAGATGTTTCACAAAACCATATGGAAATCCAATATTTTATAAGCTTCCTAAATATCATTATGTAGAAAGAATTTGAGTGGCATTATACTGTATAGGGACATAAGGTTCCAACAGAAGGCATAGTTTGTCAAACCAAAGTCCCAGTGCCAGATGTAAATACCTCACTTTCAATTGTTGGCCAGGATGATCCCTGAGACTCTCAACAATTCAGGCTATTGCTACTGCTCTTCATTACGCAACAGGATCTGGTGATAAAACTCTATTTTAAAGACATCATCCACATTGGTTATAAGCCATGGAGAAAACAAGCTGGAACTGACTTGGAAGAAGCCTCCTTTTTACAAGTTTTCTTTCATAGAGCGTACTGATGCTAAGGAGGCTGGTGACAGAGAAAAGTCTTGCTTTGTCTTACTGAGATATGAACTCTGCAAGTGGCAACACAGGCTAGCTTGGCAAGATCCATGCATTGGTTCAATTATGGCATGATTGTTGTGAAAGTGACCAACCACATTTTTACTTTATTTCGGCCCTACTCCATAGGACGGAATTCATACCTCAGACTGTAAACCTGGTTAAAAAAAATCCATGGCTGGGAGTTCATAGGCCCTGGGAGGGAACCTATTACTATTTTTTTGATAAGTGTACAGACTACAAAGCTGACTTCTAAATATGTATCTCTGTACCCATAGATTAGTGCAGCCCTCATCAGCAAAGCTTCCGTATCTTGGCAGTGGACAGTGGTTGATACAACAATTCACAACTGGTTAATGGGAAGAGACTGAGTGTGGAGTATACAGGTCTAAATGGTACATCTATATCACCTCCTCTGAAAGTCTCAGGGAACACACACACACGAGAGAGAGAGAGAGAGAGAGAGAGAGAGAGAGAGAGAGAGAGAGAGAGAGAGAGAGAGAGAGAGAGAGAGAGAGAGCAGAAGGAGGAGAGAGAGAGAGCGAGAGCGAGAGCGCGCGCGCGCGAGAGAGAGAGAATAGTTCTGGGGAGACTAGGCAAAACAGTGTTTTTTAGATGTCACAGCACCACTACACTCACCAATTCAGAGCTGCTGTGCTTGCCTACATAAGTCCTCCCAAGATTAAGCCAGTCAACATGCCAGCACATGTAGAGAAGAACTTATGAGGCCCCACCCCAGATGCTGTTGACAGGTAACTGATGCTGGGAGAGGGACAGTCATTTTTCTTCAGGGATATAACCCATGGTAAGTTGACTGTCTTATTGTGGATAATCCTACAGCCACGGATATATGGGCAGCACTAATTAGACTAGTGGATTACAAAGAAAAAGAAAGGAAATGAAAAAGAGACCATGGCAGTTGGAAGGAGGAGGTGGGAATAGTCATCAAGGTGGAGGTAAAGGGGTGAGTAGAGGGTACATATGACCAAAATACAATGTATACATGTATGAAATTATTAAATAAATAAAGTTTATTAAAGTATTGTCATATACCTGTGGGGTATATGTTTCTTTATAAATCATATACATGTACTGAGAGAAGCATGTGTACTTACTGACAAAACTGCTTTGTTTCTTTTCATGATAGACATTCTAAAACTGGCAATATTTTGTTCACATAGTCAAATGTACACATATTAAGAAGTTTCCATTCAAGTTTTAGGAGAACACTGGACTGGCTTGCCTTGTCATTTTATCTGATCTAATGAGTAAGACATGCTCAGTTGACTGACATATGGGATGGTTCATGTCAGGACACCAATAAAGAGATATAAGCAGATGTTTCTTTTATCCTTAGACTTGAGAGCTGATGCGTGACAATGAACTATTAGCAATGTACAACTTTACCATTGCGTAATTTCCATTTCATTTATGTGCCCACTTGTGCAAATGTCAGGTGTAAGAAAAGTAACACTCCCTTGATTTGCCATTTCTTACTATTGATTCTTCTGAAATGTATCGGGCCTGCTGTTCTTTTCCTCATCCAAATTGACAACTCCTATACACTGTTTAGACTCTAATTTGTGGTGTTTTGTTTCTGGGCTATTTGTGCATTCCAAATTCCTCACTCTTTCAGTCATGATGGATATTCCTATTCCACAGAAGCCTCAATCACTCTGTCTGCAAATATTCAACAATCGCACAAGACAACCTGTACCACTGCCAAATTGATTCTTCCAAGGCATATGGTGTAGCTCACCAGTTGTACCATGGCTATTTCCGATTCAACCTCAGAAATCTCATCTGCTGTTATTTCTGCTTCTTTAATCCGTGAAGTGTAGCTTAATGATCTGCGGACATCATGAGCCTTAGCCATCATTGCCTGTGAAACAACAGTCTACAATTGCAGGCTTGCTTTGTGGCACAGTTTCACAAGAGGGGAACTAATCTTTACCCCAGAGGCTGTGCTTTAAGTATTTAGAGTTACAATCATAATTGCACATTTGTATGCCTGGTTAAAAGAAGTAAAAAAAAAAAAAAAAAGGGGGTGGGGTGGGTGCTCTACTTAGAGATGATTAGTTATAGAGAGATGCAAAAGCCATGCCATGTAAGAATGCCCTGATTTCACAATGGCCTTACTGATTTAGAGGAATGTCTTCAAGTCATGACTCAGAATCACTGATCACTTCAGTCCTCATGAATTTAGACTCCTGGAGTGTTCAGATTGACTGAATTGTTCAGTATCTATCCCATAAGGCTAGACCAAAGCCTGCTCATAATATACTCCCAAATATTGTTGATTTAAAACACCAGCATAAAGACTTACCTTCTGTATCCAGTCTACTCAGGGAGAGAGAGAGAGAGAGAGAGAGAGAGAGGAGGCGCAGAGGAGCGAGAGAGGAGAGAGAGAGAGGAGCGAGAGAGAGGAGGAGAGGGAGAGAGAGAGAGAGAGGAGAGAGGAGAGAGAGAGAGAGAGAGAGAGAGAGAGAGAGAGAGAGAGAGAGAGAGACACAGACACAGACACAGACACAGAGACACAGAGACACAGAGACACAGAGACACAGAGACACAGAGACACAGAGACAGACAGAGACAGACAGACAGACATATGAATAAATTACTATCTGACTGGCATGGCATATGTCTTCAACTAGAAGTACATACAACATCCTAGAGTAACAAAAACATGGAAATAATGAGAGATCTTTGGGACACAAAAGAAACTTTGCAGTTAGAAATGGCCCCATCACCTTAGTATTAAAAAATATGTTGAAATTTGTCAAGTATAAGAGAAAGAAGCATATGTTGGTGTGGTAAGATCAACTTTTGCAAAGGTTTATAGTTGTGTGAAAACTATAGTCTTTTCTAAGGAATTTCATGAAGCTCATGTACCCTGAATATTAGCAGTGGCCTAACATGTCTAAAAGAAGAACTGACAGGGAATATAGTGATATATTTTTGAGACATTTGCTTTTGTGGCAGTTATATTTAGGCTGAAATCTTTGTCCTATTAAATGTGTTAAGGCACAGAAGGAGAACTGTTTGTGTTTAGGAGGAAATGACGAGAATCCATTGAAGGCAAGGAGATCTGTTAGAATATTAGTGTAGACCGCATCGAATGGTAGAAAATGCAGTCAGTTTGAGAGATTCAGTAGCAGGTGTAATCTGTGCACTACTAAGTATTGGAATATGAACTGTCCATTGGAAATTCATATTTAAGGTCTCTAAAGCAACTAGGCATTCCGATGTAGGAGCCAACAGACATCAAGTAAAAAGCACAATGACAAAGAACATCACCAGCAGAGAGAACAGAGCTCAGGGTGAGCTTCTGGAGATAATGACTAAAGTTATATGACTGCACCAAAGGGTGGAAGCTAGCAAAGGAGTTATAGATAGAGTGTGGCATGGAGGGGGCGGTAGACAGGAGAAGTACTGTGCGTGCCAAGGGCAGGCAACTTTTCCAGTGCTTGGTCAATTACCTTAAGTGCTTTGCATGGTTTAGTAAGATAGGAACGGACAAGATCTGGCAGTTATGAGGTTGCAGCAATTTAAGTGGGGCACAGCCAAGCTGCAGGGGATTGGCCATGAGTATAAAACTGAAGCCTAACAGGTGCAGGCAGGGCTTCTGCAAACCGTTGTTAGTAAGGAATGGAGAAGGTGTAGCAGTTCTTGTGGAAGAAACTGCTGATGGGTACATCCTGTTGAACAGGAGCCATCTGGGTGTTTGTGTAGGGGCTGGTCTCATTTGTGGAGTGGCCAGGCAAGGGCTACAGTCTCCTGTATGACTATTGCACTTTGCGTACATTGTAGAAAGCACTTACTGTGCCCGACTGCAACTAATTGCCTATTTAAATTGTAACTACTTATGTGAATACAGAAAAGTATAGAGAGCAATAACCCTTGGGGATTCTCTGACCCAAATTACTGGTTAACAATATTCCAACGTGCCTGCTTGCAGACATTCTGTAGAATAAATAAAATAGTCATTTTCCTCAGAAGTCACAGCCATTCATGAATGTGGTGTATATTACTTCAATCAGACTCAATACTCTTTTGCACACACTAGTAGATTCACTGTACATGAATGACGTGTGAAATGTGTCATGTGTGGGGTTTTGATTTGTTTTACTTCTGTATGAAGACAGGACGTCATGGTCCTCAGACTGGCCTTGAACTGATTCTCTTGCCTCCAACTCAGTTTAAGTTCTGGGATTACAGGTTTGCACCACCTTGTCCCCCTATCGAACTCAGATGTATGCTTTGAAATTCATACATTGTTGACTTTTAAGACTGCCTATGCTAGTATTGTGCCTTTGAGACGTAGCTATGCAGAGTTGTTTATTTTCCTCTTCTGAGCAACATAATTCATATAGCATCTTACTCCTATGTCTTCGTGCTCTGAGATTGAGTTGTTCTTGGGCAGATTTTTATTTATTTATTTTTTTGTCTCTCTAGCATCTCTGTATGTATGGACTAATAGAATTAATGGTAAACCATTTGGTCTTGGGAAGGGCCTGTGTCATAGAGGTTTGGGGGAGGATTTCATCCCCAACATTATAAACAGTTTGTAGAATAAAGGGAGCATTATTTTTGGAGAAGTCATGATGTTATGGGTTTATAACTTTAGCCAGGAGATGGTTATTCCAAACAGTTAGTACTTTTCCAGGCGTCATTGTATTTCATGTTCTTCAAGTGTTGGGTTTGCGAATGGATCAGAACTAGAGAAAACTACCTAGCCTAGAAGGCATTGATTTGTTTGCTGTAAATTTTTAATGTGCCTTTTATGGAACACTTTTGCTCATAAAATGGTGTGTATAAGGGATGCTGTCTTGCTGTTTGATTACAGAGTATTTCATGATTTAAATCAGTCTCCAGGTTTCTGAGAACATTTGTCTAGCTGACAACCAGGCTCTTTTAAAGGTGTTTCTATACCGCGTGTGATAAATTGGGCAGTTTCATGTGGTTTAATCTATTTTGTATGTTGCTAACTCACCATGGCTCATATAGAAGACAATTTGGAGGTTGCAGAGTCTGTGTTTGGGTGCTTTTTAGTTGTTCAACAGTGCCCAGAAGCTCTGGGGGACATTTTCATGAACTGCATCTCATTGGCTCAAGCTGACCATGAAATTCATCACAGAGCCGAACCAGAGCTTTATTCTCTACACCCAAAACGAAAAGGGAAGATTCATCATGGTTCAACTAATATACATTGACTACTTAGTCTGGACTAGGCAGCCTTCCAGGTAGTGAGTGGGAGAAAGAGAGATCCAAAAGGAAGATCACATCTTTGCTATTTTCACTATATTTGCAACTCATGACAGCAGATTTCTTGGGGAGGACTTAACATCCATTATACCCAGTATGTGCCAGGCTATGTTTTAGGAAGTTCATGCAAAAATGGCCGGTGTCTTTACCTCTACATGTTTAGTGTCAGAATTATCTTCATGCCACAGATCTCAGGACTGATGCTCAGAAAGGTTATGTAGCCTTGCCCAGGTCACAAAATCAGGATTTGATGATACTCTTATAAACATATTCATCTGACACTAAAAGCCTTTATTATTTCTGCCTTTCACAACTCTATATTCTGCCTATGTTAATTAGAAAGAGAGTTGCCAGGGTTGAGTATTAAATATGAAAAATAAACATGGGAACCAACCATTTTGTGTTATTAGTTACCTACAACAGTATAAGTACCCTACCTGAAAATAGTAATGAGATGTCTGAGTTCTAACCCAGACACTGAGTATGATTGGGTCCAGCCTGGGCATCTTTACTTGATTCTTAATCCATAGGACTCCTCTGCTGTTTGGATTATTTGTTTGCATTCTTACTCTTTGAATAGTTTTGGGAATTGTCACTATTTCCAGAGAGTTACAGGTGAGGTGGAACATTCCCAAGATTGGAATGCTGCATTGATGTCATGTGTAGCCCTATGTGGTCTAGCAGTGTAACTACAAAGGACTTTGATGGTGTGTGTGTGTGTGTGTGTGTGTGTGTGTGTGTGTGTGTGTGTGTGTGTGTGTGTGTGTGTGAGTTTGTGTGTTTGTAGGGTTGTGCTGACTAACCAAATAAGCCTGTTGGCTATCACACAGATCCTTTAAATGGTAATGATGCTTACCTGCTCTGGGCAAATGTACTTTACACTGAACAAACATGGCTAGAGAGATGCAGAGGTATTGTCTTTGCAGCTATAGGAAGAGTCCTCAGGGCTTAGATGCTGGAACAGAAAATGGGTTATTTGGAAGAGCATCCAGAGGGGAGTCTATGACTGTTGATACTGTGATCTTAATTCAGTATCAGACTTGTGACCTGCCAAGCTGTATGATAATAAGTCTATGGTCTTCAGGCACTAAATTTGTGGCAATTCACTGCAGTAACAGTGAACAGTGTTATCTTTTGTTCCAGTAATATCTTACATTAAGCTTAGACAAAATATGTGTGCCTAGACAAAAGGTGTATGTTTTTTAAATAACAGATATGTCTTTAAAATGTTTCATGGTACATCTCAGCATAGGCTCTCAGATACTCATTAGAGTTAATGGCCAAGTGTAGTTTGGGAATTCAATAAAAGTAGGTTCAACTCTGGCCTTTAAATCAAAATGAAGGAGAATAAAGAAGATTGTTTGATATATTTTCTTGATTCTGACTTTTGATTTTTCTAAAATGATAATTACTGAGGAATTCCAGATTGACTACTGTGAAGTGCTCACCCTGGCATTTGATACACAGTAGCTGCTAAAAATATCCACATGGATATCATGACGATGCTATCAAAGTATTAAGCTTTACCTAACCTTTCAATAGAAAGCTACTTTCTTCATTCCCAATGACAAATGGACTCTTGAGCAAAGTTATACTTTGTGCCTGGTAAACCAACTCTGTTCTAAGAGATGAGAGGCAAGGCTCAGCCTTCAGGCAAAACTGCTGAAATTTTTGTAGCAGCCCTTCTCACTTTCTTACTCTATCCCCTGAGGACTTTGTTATTCTTATGTGAGGGATGGTTAACTATATTAACATCTCCGTAGTGTTGTAAAGGTAGACTTAATACAAAGTAGTCTATGGAGAGCTTTAGCAATACCAAATACTACATGAGCATTGTTTCTGCAAGGCTCAGAGAACCCTATAACTATATTTAATCAAACAATAAAGCTAATTCATAATAAACAAAATAGATAATTCATATATATTGTTCACCTTACAGGCTTTGTCTGACTCTGTACCATGTAATCCTTTCAACATCATAGAAGTAGGTAATGATGATTTCCACTTTAAAGATTAGATAGGCCTGGCAAGACGGCTCAGCACTTAGGAGCCCTTGATTTTTCTTCCAAGAGAATCTGACTTTGTACTGTTGCTCCCCTCCCCGCTCCCCTCCCCACTCCCACCCCTGCCCCTGCACTCAGTCAGACCACACTTTGCCACCTGTGACTCCAGCTCCAGGGAACCTAAAGCTTTCTTCTGGCCTCCCCAAGTACTCACGCACCTGCAGAAGTGTCTTTCCTTGCTGAGCCATCTCAGGCTTGTTGTTTTCTGCTGTTGTTTTCACTGTTATTTTCTTTTTAATAAAGAAAACCTGACTTGTCTCTTAGAGCATTCATGTCTACTAATTTCCTTAAAACATGACTTACTGATTCTTAAAAATGTAGTTTTAGCTATAAAAATGTACATAAAAATGTTGTCAGAGTAGAGAGAGCAGGACACCAATAATTGATTTCCTCTGTGCCCATCTCTCTTTTGGAGCTATGGGAATAAATATCTTCCTGCAGGTAAATGACTGAATTGGGAACTGGATATTTCTTCTGCTGATACTGTTGTTATTGGGGGGGGGGGGGGGGAGGCATGGAGAGACAAAGAATAGAAGACAAGTCACCATATTTTAGAAAATCCTAATTTAGTTAGGAATTTATTAAAGACTTGGGTATACAAACATTGACGCCTCAACTTCAGAAGGTTTGTAAAAAACCTCTACATAGCGAGCAGAGGCCATGAGTTGTCTGGCGTCAGATCGAGGTGATCTCACAATGTGGTAGAATGGATGGAGGCAAAAGGATCTTAGAGGACACGGGCTTCTTGAGCCTCAAGGAATGACAACGTTTGGGTAATGAAGCAGGCAGGAAGGGGTCTCAAGTGATCAGGTGGGATCAGAATGGGGAACTGAGTATGACACATTAGAGATCCACACACAGGCCAGCCTGTTGGGAGAGAATGGCCAGAATGGCCTTAGTTTCAGTGATAGAGAGCTACGTGAGTGATGGTTCAGAAAGTGACTGGTGATGGAGAGGCTTCAGGGGAGTTGGGCAGAGGCTACACTGGCAGGCGTGTGAGATGTGTGTGTGTGCGCGGGGGGGGGGGGGTTAGCATCTTTTCTTTTGTTGTTCAGTGTATTCTGCCATTTTATAGAATGATAATATAGAATTGTGTAAGACTGAATCACACAAGACACTTAGAAGTAGCATCCTTGACTTTAGTAAAACTTGACTTTGAAGCTTTAATACCTCTGTGGGAAAAATAAATCCTGCCTGTCTCATTGTCATTCATTGAGGCATCCTTACACGGATTGAGAAATGAAACAAATGTAACCTTTTCCTATTTCAGTTTACAGAAGTCAACCATTGACTCCCTGGTATAGCACCAATGCAATTTCCCTTGTGTATTCATCCCTGATTTTGTTTCTCTCTACTCCTGGCCATTTTGTACTAAGCAATATTCCTAGGTCCCTTTGTAGTTTGACTGAGATCAATTTAAATTATACTTACTCATCTTCAGGCCATTCTTTTCCACGAGGTAATGTATTACTGTCTCATTTTTGTCCATCTTTGTATAGCAAAATGCTTGGCACAGTACATATTTCTTGATTGAACAAACGGGAATGGACACCAATATGTATTTCTCAATTAATCTTAAAAGCATGAAGGATATGCAAGAAAATGCCTTTCCAATGCATAGGAACTACTGTATGCACTGATTTTCCAAATGGTCACTTGAATATCTTTGAAGTACCTAGAAAATACATATATACAGCTTTGAGCATCAGACAAAAGCCTTGCTCTCAAGGAAGCAAGTCATAAATAGGTGAGGCATACTTTCTGGGAAAGAAGGAAATGTAGCATGACAGTCTAGAAGTAATATACTGGCTGCCTGAGCCAGAGAATGGATTCTCTGAAGAAGTGACCTAGGAACAGGAGTCTCATTCATAATGTCACTTATGTGATTTTTTTTTTCTAGAAGAGATGTTTTCCAGGCTAACGATATGCTAAAAGCAAAGACTCTCAAATATAATCCTGTCTTACGTGAGGGTCAGACAGCTGGAAAGTTTGGAATGGAGGAAATGAGTTGGAGAATTTTGAGTCGGATAGACAGAGTGTAGTCAAGCCATGAAGAGCGTCGCTGAGACAAAAAGAGAAGGCAGGCACTTAGATTTCCCTCCACCTATCATATGAAGCCAGTAAGAGGGCTTTATGCCAAGAAGTGATTATTTCCCATTCTCTCTTTAAGAGGAACCCCTCTGGTTGACATTTTGATGTGAGAGGTGAGGCAGAGTGAGATGCAGCAGACTGATATACGAATAGGTGATGAAGGAATCTCAGGCAGCTGGTGGCTGTAGATAACCTGTGATTGGGATGTTGAAGGAAGTAGGCAAATCTAAGATTTCTTGTCCTGGTGAGTTAAGCATAGAGGGTAAAGGACAGAGAGACAGCAAAGGCACTTACCAGGTAGGAGCTGCTTGTTGACACAGGGGAGATAAAACTGAAGGAGTAGAAGATCTGAAAGGTGCTGAAAAAAAAAAAAAAAAAACAACAGGAATTCAGTTTTGGATGTAGTAGAGTTAAGATATCTTGTAGGTATGTGAGTGAAATATTAAGTTGGCAGTTGGATAGTTTAGATTGTAGATTTCCACACTAGAGTCCAGGCATGAGGATATAAATGCTGGAGTCTTACAATGGCATTGAATGAGCTCACTCATGAGCTGGTCTTACACAGAAAAGAGAAAGAGGTGGGGACTGTCATCTTGGAACTCGTTAACATTTAGAGGTAGATATAGGAAGGGCCCATCAGAAAAAGCAACAAGAGTGGAAGGTCAGAGATGGAGGAAAAACATAAGTCTAGTTGGTGTCATGGAAATCAAGCAGGAGGAGAAAACAAACAAACAAACAAAACAAAACAAAACAAAACAAAAACAACACCCCCCCCCCCGCCCCCAGTCAGTGCTCCTGGGACTTTGAATTAGAAAAGAAACAACTTAATGAATGAGAATGAACGAACCTTGTATGAAAGAGAGTAATTGAAGCAAAATTGAAAATACAATGAGAGATTAAAGACAGAAAACTAAGACCTGTAAAGGAAAATATCTGCTACATCTGGCTTTCACATGAAAAATGCACTGATAGGAGAAACATTTATCAGAATGAGATTTGAGTTTGTAAAACTCTCTAGGATATCGAGAGAATACTGTGGAACAAAATCTGATGGTCTCTTGGAAACTGCTTTTAAGCAAATTAAAGAAAAGTTGTGGTACCCTCCTCAACATATTTTTGATGATTTCTATTGGCATCCCATTCTGTCTGCCCTCCAACAGTAACAATTCAGCAAATATCCTGTTGTAGTTGGCAACATTAGAAGGCTCTGCCTGCTGTAGCTTTTTATTTTTTTTTAACATTTGTGTATTTATTAGAAGTTCCATACACCACATAAACTCAGGGCCAATGTAAAGAAAATACACAATAACTTTTGAAGGGATATATATTAAATCATTTAGAATACTGACATGCACACAAATTAATCATTATTTTTCTTTCTTCTTTAAATATGGTTTTTCTTTCATCTTCTGCTCACAGGTTATGAGGTATTTTATGCATTATGCATATTCTTAATTATAGTAGAACACTTGACTGTGACAGCAAACATGATAAAATCGATTTACTTGTTTGCATAACAAAGATCTAGTCTAGATTCTACCATATTTCTTTTCATATTTCTAGACAGGCAAGATGTTTTGTTTTCCTTCACGGTTACAGAATGATTTCTACACTTTTCTAAGGAGACTGTTTCTTTCGCTAGACTAGAAAATGTCTGCCTCTAAATCACAAATTTTCATTCTTTAGGTCTTATTTGTCTACCAGAGACTTCAAAGTTGATTGAGAGAGTGAGCCTTCAACATTGAGCTGTGGTGGTGTCATGATTTATCTAGATAGCCTAACTGTGATGCACCTCAGGAGCAGGGTACATTGCCACTTCAAATAGAACCATGTTTCTGCTAGTTAAAAAGCCAGTAGAAATGGATGCTGGAAGGTCATCTAATACTGAGTTCTGGGTTCATTCAACTGAAGCTTTGCATAACAACCCTACTTCTAAATGAGCTTTTAATAATAGCACTTGGAATGCACTCACCTCCTCTCAAGAGGGACCACCCAAAATGCCATCCAATTGTTCCACTGACTTCTTAATCATAATTCCTTAGTGACTGATGGTTACCTCAGTCACAGCTAAATATGAGCCAACATAGGAGAAGTCACTAGGTTCCCTTTATTCTGAACTTGCATCTGTATCTCATAAGCATATTCATATTCAAAAATCAGAACAGGAAATGCACCATTACTCATAGTCTGTTTAAATCTTGCTGTAAGGATAGATCTGTTAAGTCTAAGCTCTCCACTGCGAAATGGGCTAATAATTTTTAGTCAGTCATTGGTAAGTGTGGGTGGCTTAACTTCTGGGAGGATGTTATTAGTACACTTCCTGCCTTATTCTTGGTGCAGCCTTATATGAATTTACCTCGTAAATCTTTAGAGTAGCAAAAACACAAGACTGACTTAGAGACATATGGATAGATTTTAGGTTTTCTTGGGTATATATACCTCTCATGTGGAAGTTTGTGTGCCATTGCAATCACTGATCTTGCCTAGGCATGATTGTAGAGCCAAAATTCCCTTATCACCCAGTGCATTGGCCTATCCTTAAGAAAATTGGGATGCTGTTTTATATGAAATACTCCACTGTTATTCCTCTCTATGCTGGAAAACTTCTTAGTGGGAAGGCCATGGGAAGGGTAATTTCTCCAGTCTATTAATTGCATGTTCTGTTGGCTCTAGTTCCCAGTCTGCACTGAGTGAAGGGTATGACAGTATTCTTTTTGCATGTAAAAAGACTTCAGATTGTCAGACTCACAGCACCCAAAAAATGCCTGTTTTATCTTAGCTTGTTTTCTTCATTTTGATTCTATGCTCAGATAGAGGTTCAGTTCTCTCATAATGAGGCATTCCTGAAAACTATAAAGTTGTGGCCCCCAGGTGGGGACTATGTGGTCTGCCTTATACTTCCCCCGTACACTCAATACTTGGTTGTCTGTTTGGGAGTTCCCCTTTCTAAAATATAAATATTTATCAGTTTTTACCTATGGGATGTTGTTTGTAGTATCTAAATAACAGAATTTTAGAACACTTCTGGGTGGAGGTTTTATAGATATAATTAACATAAATTACTATGGACCTCTTGTTTTTGACAGCCTAGAACCATGTTCTCTTTACAATTGAAGCCTTTTAAGATTTTATTAGAAGATCTATCCATCTGCTATTAAACCAAGTATTTAAATTTCCCTTAAGTTGCTTTATCTTTCTTGGTAAAAGGTGGAATCAGACTTAAGCTTTGCTAAGTCTGTCACATCTATAGAAGAGGAACTTAAAAAGTAGCGACAGAGAAAAGTGACATACATCTTCACTTGTGCCAGCCTGTGTTTTGACATGGCAAACTGAACATGAGACTGATTTTCATTTTGGAGTATGTAGCTTGGTAATGAATCTGAGTTTCTGCTCTCAGTAGGTTGCAACTTTCATTACCACAAATGACATTGTCATTATATCAAGGCATGTAGAAGATGGGCCACAGAGGAACCAGCTTGGAGAGAAGATACCATGTAAAGAGCCTTTTGTATCCACATGGGTGAGAATTAGCAAAAGGCCTCAGCCAGTAGCCTAGAGGCAGTGGAGGAGATGATGCAAGAGTAGCCTAGGATGTGAGAAAGAGCCTCTGCAGTACACAGTTGACTGCCTTGTCTCACGGGATGAAACAGACAGACAGACAGAGAAAAGCTTTGGTGTTGATCATAGAAGGAAAACCTTGGCTCCCAATTTGTCTCCTTTCAGGCCAAAGCAAGCTGCGTAGCAAATATATCATTTGGGATGTTGTTCGAGGGTCCTCAGAGGCCAGCGACTTCCCTGAATACCATTCACTTTGATTTCTAACACTGTGATCCAAACTAACTAGTTCTGTGAAAATTAGAAAAAAAGGGAGTATTTCTTACATGACTTTTTTGAGAACAGAATCTTGATCAGCAGGGAAATATTGATTACTTCTATTAAAACTGTAAAAGGTTTACTGATAATATCAGTACAATGACCCCTTCTCCTTAACTGGATAAGTACCTACTTTGAGATGAGTAGAGGAAGTGGCTAATGTGACGTCAGTCTCAGATTGCTTGCAAAGTTAGGATAGAGTTCTTCCTGTCCCAATTACTGTTATTACATGGAGAGTATAGGTGGGAAAATCCCAATCATATTTATTATATATTTTTTTTGACATGCAGTTCTGAGAGAACGGGAAGTTATTTGGTCCAAATATATGGCGGCCATGCTTCAAGGACACAGTGAGTCAGGCCATCCAAATTAACTGGTCACAGGAAGTTGGGTTAGCCAGGAGCTGGCAGTCTGTAACTGCAGCCAGTGCAGTGGGCAGCAGTCTAATGGGAAAACTTCTCGGCAGGAATGCATGCAGCAGCAGGCCTCACACACAGACAAAACAAAATCCACACCTGTGGTTGTTTACAAAGGGTAAATAGGACCACAGAGGAGACATTGTTAATATGGTGGAAAGCACCATTAGCAATCCTAGTGAAATAAAGGAGAAAGTATACAAGTGCCAAATGGTAGGCTTTGAAAAACAGCATCTGATGTCCAACAGCTTCAATTTAGACAAACTGTACAAAGAGGTGGTAAATAAAATTTGAATCTCTGGTGCTTGTGTCATTGCCTGGCACATATTATGGACCTGGTATATGTGAGTGAAATTGAAATCAATTTATCCATATTCTGGGCACAGAAAAGAATAGGAAAGTGGTTTTGTGACCCTAAGAGAAGAATCCATAAAAACCGTAGATGATGACCAAGAAGGCTTGGAGTTAGAGGCGTCCCTTGGATTTATACTGTGGTTATCTTACCTACTTGCCTTGCACTTTTGTTTGTTTGTTTTTTGAATTCCTGGTTTTTGTAGACCTTGTAGTAATTATACTTACCAACTTGATGAAGAGGTTGAACTACACTAGCATGGGAGGCATCTTGGACAAAGACTCACACCTGGCAGATTCTTAATATGCATTAGTTCCTCTTCCTTGATTGCTTTCATTGTACATCATTTTCCATATTTTATTGTGTTTGTGTAATGCATGAGTGAAGGAGGTAGGCGTCTGTGGTTAATATCAGTCTTTTTATATAAATGGTAGATTTATATGAAAGCTTTGATAGTAACTTTTAAGCTCTGCATATGATTTTGCTACCCAGGATTTCTACTCACTTACTCATCTACTGCTTAAACAGTCTCATGGATTAGAGAAACACATTTTTCTACTGGGACATGGGCATACTCCCTCACTCATGAATTGACTAGGACTGTTTTCATTTTCAAATGACTGGAGTAGTTGCACCATTGAATGGATCAATAACACAAACTACTGTCTGTCTTTTTATTACGAAAGTTTGCTTATTCCTAAAGTAACTATTGTAACAGAAGCCAGCATTAGACTGCACTTACCCTCTTCCTTGGATTGTTTTTGACCAAATACATTTCAGCTCATTTCCTATTTGTGTCTCCCCAAATTAAAACCTTTATTTTGGAAGCTTTTTCAGGACATTTTAAGCCTCTCTATATAATTTTGTTAACCAATATTTCTGCTCATTTGTTCGTGCATTCAAAAATCCTTGTTTGAACAGACTCAGGGATTGGAGACATAATCCATGAAGGTGTCTGTCTTTTTTGCTCAGTGGAAACCCTATCCTACTCAAATAGCCACGTGAGCAAAGTTGTCGGGAAACACACTTCTGAGAAGATAAACATGTACACTACTTTCTCAGAAGCTGATTTGATGGAATCAATGAATATGTAGAGCCAGGATTGGCTGAATAGGATCAGAGCGCCTTCTTTAGGAAGGAAGGGGACACTAGCTGAAAGGCCAGGCCGAGAAGAGGAGTCACTCTAGCAAATGCCTAGGAGACACTTACTCCTTGAGAGGAAATGTGTGTCTCAGAACAATGAGCTGGGACAGAACTTGGCATGTTGAGGAATAGAGCGGCAGGCCAAGTTGAAGATACTGTTTCAGTCAAGGTCAAAGAAAATAGAAGGCCAGAGTGGAAAGGACTTTACTGATCATGTTGGCAGACTAGGCTTGTGTCTTCTAGCACCTTCCCAGTGCACATGCCTGAGTAGTAATTAATATCTTTTCATGCACCACTCTAGATAACTCTTATATAATCACATTTTCCTAGACGTTGTCACAGGCACCCTCATATTACCCTTGTCATTTGATTGGTATCTCTGAGGTGACTTCTCTCCAGGCTGGCTCCTGTCCCAGCCATCTTCTACAGTGCTGGTGCTACTGTAGCTCCACGTCTCTCTCCACCTTAAGTCTCCCTCATAGCTTTTCAACAATTTCCCACAGCCCAAGCTTTGTAAATGTGTCTGTTTCATTCATGGGATCTGGTGGCTATGACTTTGTTTCTCTTGATGTCCCACAATGAACCATCCATTTAAACTTGTGAGATCTAGTCCCCTAAGCTTCTACTTTCCCATATCCCTCCATCTATCTCCCTATTCCTATGTGGTTTGGTCAGTCTCCTTAGGTTTTGGAATTTTTTTCTCAGCTGTTTTTTTTTTTTTTTTTTTTTTTTTTCTGGGAAGCTGTTTGTGCCCCAAGCTAATTTAGACTGAACATTTGACACATTATAAAGCCATCAACATTCCTGAATATTAGAGTCCTTTGCCCTGCCTTATTTTTCTCCAGCATACTGTAGCTGAATAATACTACCTAATTACTTCTATTATCTTTCCTTCACTCAGTGCAATAACAGCTATCTGTTAATAAAGATTTACTCAGGGCTAAAAGCCTGATATAATTTATGGTACAATACATAACTTGACTTAATGCACATGTGCAAAACCAAACAAACAAATAAACAAAAAGACAAACAAACAAACAGCACCAGAATACTTGACCCTAGATAATCTATAAAGAAGTAACATTTATTTCCCAGTCCTTGAAGTTGAGAAAACACATCTCAAGCTATACCCTGGAGAGGGCCCAGAGTTTCTGCTTCCATCATGGTTAAATCTCAAGAGGGAGAAACACCATTTTCCTGTGGAAGAACACACAGAGAAGAACAGCTACTCTGTATGAGGCTTCTCTTTGAAGGGATTTGACGTCATTCAGGTGGGGAACATTTGATGACCTTCTCATCCCTAAGGGCCCTGTCCATGACATCACATTGGTCCTCAACTGTTAACACATAAAGTTTGGGGCAGGCCCTCTCAATCCACAATGGTTTTTAGTTAGATGTTTTTTAGATCTCAGTGGTGTTTAGTTAAATGAATGGTCTAAGCTACCATGTCTCACAACTACAGCCATTGCCATGCCTCTGTTCTGCAGCCCACTTCCTATATGATGCTAAAAGGGAAATTAAAAATGTGTGTAAAGAAAATCCACAGCCTAAAAGTCAGTGCTGTCTGTTTGTAGTGAATGTTACAGTACATAATAAGATAAAGATACATGCAATAGTATAATACATGTTATGTAATATACTATATGCTGTTCACTTCAACTTGTTCGTGTCCTTGTTGTCTTTGCTAAGCTTCAGCAGCATTGGTGTTTCCCATCCTCGCTGGCTCTGGGCATCTTCTCTATCTCAGGATCTCTGTACACACACAGCTATTTTGTCCTGCATGTGACAAGTCTTGATACAGCTGGACCCAGTTATGCTTGTGGCATAGATTTCTAGTATACATCCTTAGAAAGGATTCCTGTGAGCCACTTCTCTGTAGAATCCTACAACGTTTAATATATTCTACTCCTCCTTTTGTTTTGTTCTTTCATGGTGTAACCTCATTTTAATTTTAAAATTATGTTAGTTTGGATGTTTACTGTTCATTTTCTACTCTAGACTGTAATCTCTACGGATGCCTCAAAGCTAGGACAGATTTTTTCATCATGTATATCTTACTCTTACCATTGTGACCCGTGAATGGCAGATGCTCAAATACTGGCTGGGTGATGGAACTATGTAACTTCTCTCATATACCATAAACATCAGATTCTCTATGGCTAAATAATAAATTCACTAATGGCAGGGATGATATCACAACCATCTTTAGGCTCCCAATGCCCACAACAGTGTTCAATGCATGGTATGGTCATTATAAATCCAATGGTGTGACCGACATGAAAAGACAGGATTATTAGAGGAGCTAACATAAGCAACAGTGTTGTGAATATCATTGTAAACTAGGTTACTTAGTTCTTGGGTATGGAATAAACATCACCACCTGAAGCAGAGTCCTCTACAAGAGCAACAAGTGTTCGTAAACACGGATCCATCTCTCTAGCTTAATTTTTTTTTTTTAAAAAATAAAGGACTCTTTAAATTGAAGATAACAAATTAATTTTTTTCTTTCAAAATTAAATTCCCCAAAGCTATCAACTCATTGTCAGCACCAAAACAAACAAATGTTCAGCTTCCCAAACTCATCCTCGGACCTGTCAATAATTGTTAAGCACTCTTTTTCCTTTTATTTGGAATGGCTAGTTTTCCAAGATGGACAACAGAATTTAGTCTGTAACTAAGGCAACTTAATGACTGAGATGATATAAATAATAATAAATAAAGGTGTGTGCTTTTTAAATGTACAAACCACTTACCAGAGAAGTGTTGCAAACAACACCAGGTTATATCCTCCTGTAATAATAGCTCACATGGCACCTTTAATGTTCTGACAAAAAGTAAATTAAACATAGGAGCTTTAAAGTAACTGGCCGAGTAATCAAATTTCATTTGCCTCTTAACTCAGAGTGAGCTAGATTAGAGAGTAATGAAAAGCCTCTCTGACATAATTTAGTTCCTTATGGCTTTGATTTTTCCCAAATTGCAGCTTTTCTGAAGACCAGGCATCTGTAGATGTCATGCTTAATCATGGCTGTTTTTAGAACTAAAATCTGTAATTTCAGAATGAATGGTGGTGGGGAGGGGTGGATTGCCTGGGCTTCAGGAGCCCACTGCAGGAGAGACCTTTAATCCTCTGAAGGAGCAGCAAACTGGATTTGCAGAAGCATGAGACCTGCTCTGGCTTTATTTTGAGATGATCACAAAGACACCTAGATTTTAGTGAGAAGTCATCTCTGTTGCTTGGAATGCAGCACATTCCCACATGCTCCAAGGGTCATGGGCTTATTAAAAATTACTTTTAGAAGTTGTCACTTGATCGTAGATTGAGGCAACTCAGACCTTCAAAAGACCACATTTCTATTGACGTTGAAATGTTGAGCTGACTACTGCCCTGTGAGATAATAGGGAAAGTTTGCCCTTTACCTCTATAAGTAGGAAGGGGTAACATCCTAGTGTTTTAGTATAGGGGCTGTTGAAGCTCTTTGAGTTCTTCCATGGGGTCCATGCCTTTTGTTTACTCAGGAAACTATGCTTTCAGAGTAAGGTACACTTTTATTGTTTATTCATCAAATATTTATTAAGTCCCTGCTCTGCACTAGACCTGGATATAGGAGTTGAAGATACAAGGAGATAAACTTCCACATTGCCTACTTGAAGATAAGAGTCAGTACTTGAGGAAACACAGAGCAAATGAAGAAACCCAATGGCACTGAGGAGAAGGATGTAAAGTGCACAGACAAGAGGTAACAGTATCTGAAGCAGAATTGTGCTCGTCCTTAGGAAGACTAGGAAGATAGGGTTTCAGTGACACATGCACATTCAGGTAAAGATGTGAGAGAAGAAAACTTTAGGCAGAGGAAGAGGTTTGGATGAAGAAGGAACTTGGAGTAATTTACTTGTCTATGTGGTGGAGAATGAAGCATGGGCTATTAGGAGAATAGAAATGAGTTGAGGATCATTTGATCCCTTATATGACCGAGGCTAGACTTTAAATCTCATTTTAAATGTAATGAAAAATCATCCCATCTCTATAATGGCTGAGCCTTGTTCTCTTTACCAGTCATAAAATATTTATACAGTAAGATTTTCTTTTCATTTCCTCTCAAACAACAATTACTGAAGACATACTTTGCATTATCAGAATCCTTCACTCTGGAAGTTAAGGTTGAGGTGGAGACTGAGCAGCAACCTAACAATACAGAGGCCAAAGTTCTATGGAATTAACTTAAACAAAGAACATATCACAACACACTAACATAGAACCGGTTTTGACACAACTGACTTTGGTATGTTACCTGGCCCTTCTCCAAACCCAGTTTCATGGGAGAACCTTCTTAGACTAATTTTGTTAGACTTTAACCAGTTGTTCTCATCCTTCCTAATGCTGATGCTATTTAACACAGTTCCTCGTGTTGTAGTGACTCCAACCATAAACTTATTTTTGTTGCTATCTAATAACTAGTTTTGCTACTGTTATGAGTTTTAATGTAAATAATTTTAGACATAGAGGCTTTCTAAAGGAGCTGTAAACAACAGGTTGAGAACTGCTGGTTTAGACTCTCGTTTCAGCCAGCCTTGTAAAATGTACATTCACTTTGGTTTTGGTTTTGTTTTTTTTGGGTTTTTTTGGCTGGTTTTTTTTTTTTTTTTTTTTTTTTTTTTTTCACCACTTACCTTCAAAGATACAGAGAGAAACTGGGTAGTATTACTTCATCAATGGGGTCCTTCATTTTATATAACTGAATGATGTCCCTTGGTCATTATTGCCCAGCAATGGCCTGGCTGTTCTAAAATACTGGGACGTTGTGCCAAAATAAGAATCTCCATGGAGGGAACTGTGTAGTGACAATTCTGGAATTTTAGCTTCTTTAAAAAACACAGGAATATTATAAGAATGCTTTCATTTTAATACCATGTGAGAGGCTATGAG
Organism: Acomys russatus; assembly: GCF_903995435.1. Lineage (NCBI taxonomy): Eukaryota > Metazoa > Chordata > Mammalia > Rodentia > Muridae > Acomys > Acomys russatus. Next base: position 39,891,311 of record NC_067158.1, on the reverse strand, counting down.
GCTGCTTTGCACTGTTCATGGCAGCTGACTATGACCTACTCTTGCAGAGGCATAGTTTTGCCTGCTGCTGATAGTCTCTGCAACTCTGTGATGTTTGGAATTCTTGGAACTTTTCAGAGGATATATAAGTGTGAAGGCCTGGAGAAGCAGTGTTGGTGTTTTTTGTTTTTTGTTTTTTTTTTGTTTTGTTTTTTGTTTTGTTTTTTGTTTTGTCATTCAGGAGAGTTGGTTGCTGTTTGTTAGTAGATATGCTCAGAGAATACACAAGAAAAAAGAAATTAGATTTAAAGATCTGTATGTCTTTCCCCCCTGTCCTTCTTTCTCTCCTATCTAGTGATAGGAGGTGAAACCTGGGGTGTAACGGGTGAGAAAGAGAACCCACAAAGTAGCAAAACCAAACTATAAGTGGCACTCAAACATTGGGCTCAAAAATTAACGATAAAAATGGGAAAGTTGATTTCAACTGTCATAGAGGAAGTGGCAGGGGATGAAGAAATGTATTTTCTTTTTCAAGGAACCAGCAAAAAGTTTATTGTAACTTCTACTGCTGGGATATCTTTCACTTTGCTTCCAGAGGGGATTTTTTGGTTGTTTCCTCCTCTTCCTCCTCCTGTCTCTCCTCCTCCTCTTCCTGTTCCTCCTCCTTCTCCTGTTCCTCCTCATCCTCCTTCTTTGTATATTCTGTCTCAAACAGGTTTGAAAAAACAGGCTGAGCAGTTGGAAAAAAATGTATATAGAAATATAGAGGCTTAAGAAACAAACAAACAAACAAACAAAAAAAACCAGCTGAAATGGGAAAACAAAGGGAGTTACTCTACTTTCTCTTTTCTGAAAGGGCTGCAGAGTTTGGTGTACAACTGGAGAGGTTTCAGGTGGAGATGAAAGATCTTGCAAAGCCAGGAGCAAAATAAAGGAGAGAACAAAAAGAGAGGGGTAGTTTTCAGAAGGAGGAAAGATGGAAAGAAACTGTGCCAGAGGACAGTTGGGGAAAAGCTGAAGAAGTAAGAAGACAGTCTGATGAAACAGCCCATTTTGGGCGGGGGGGGGGGGGGGGGAAGGATTAAACTCAAAGCAACCACACTGTCAGGAGAAGGAGTAGCCTGGGGTTACAAGATCACCATCAGCTTCCCCAATAGTCATATAGCACATGATTGCTGATGGTGTGGAACAAGGGTATGAGAGACAGGATGCCATCCCATATAAATGATAGATGTAAAGTGTTTTTTTTTTTTAAGTCTATGATTTCATGTGGCTTGCACTCACTTTATGTGAAACAAATTCTAAATAACTGGGCTACTCAAAATAGAATTTTCCCCGTAGTACTGGAAGGGATTGGGAACAGCTGTACTAAATGTTAATCTACAGTTACAATAGTTATTATGATGCAAGGAAGAAGCCCTGAATATTGAAAAGTGAAATAAAGCAAGGGGAATGACTATAGTAGAAGACCAGTTCCTAGGTGAAGGGTGGTACTCTTATACATAAGAATAGATTCAACTTGATGATGTTACTATAGAGCAATGTTGCTTAGTGGCTTTAAGAGCTTGGGACAAAGTTATGGAGCCCAGGAGAGGGAGGAGATCCACCTAATTTATAAAGAGTATACAAGGCTCTGGAGAAGCCATCACTGATTTTTTACAAAGTTCAATCTCGGCAGTGAACAAAATGATAGCAGACCGTGATGCAAGAAGGTGTTGATAAAGGCCTTAGCATAAGAAATGTGAATACCAAAAGTAAAAAAAGTTATAAGATCATTTAAGGTGTGCGCAATGCCTATGGACAAGTGGATAAGGGATATGGCCAATATTGGTTCACACATGTACCATGCTAATATAATAGGTCCAGCTATAACTAGAGGCTTTCAATATAAAAATGCCTGGTGCATCCATTGTAAGAAATATGTTCATTTGCAACAAAGTTGAGAACAAGGCATCTTTAACATCAGTGGTTTTTCTAAATATAAAACAGGGAAAAAAGGCCTAGGTTTCCAGGAGTATGCAGGTGATGTGTCAAGGGTTGGTTTTGGTCCAATGAATGTAGATATTCAAAGAGATAGTCAAGGTAATTTCTTCCCATCAGGCAAGAGCCTTGGGGGCCTAGCTTGAATAAGGGGTATTTCATCCAGGGATTCAAAAGCAAACAGAAAAGCCTCAATTACGTATTGAAGATTTAATGCATGCTATCGCAGGCAGCACAGCTCTAGACTTGGTGACTGACCTGAAAAGGGCTTATTATATTGAAAATGTTTCTGTACACAGTACAATTATTGTCTTAAAGCAGGAGGTAAGAAGCATAGCAGCAACAAGTCTGGATTTTTGGGTTCTTAAGGAAAAAAACTAGAAATATTCTAAGAATATGTTTCAATTTAATCTCAGGTGTGGAAATATGGGGATGTTATGCACTGTTCACAGCAGCTGACTATGATTTGTCTTGTGCTCTAGGCAGAGGCATGGTTTTGCTAGTTGCACATAGTTTCTGCCATTCCATGGTATTTGGAATTTCAGGAAAATTTCAGTAGGCATATAAGTGCTAGGGCCCTAGGAGGCAGGGGTGGTGGTTGCTGGCTATTCAGGGGGGTTAGAAGAACCCAGAAAGGATAAAGTTCAGCTATGGAACTGATATCGATGAGGACCTTGCAAGAGTACTCTTCAAAGAGGTGGCAGCTGAGCCAAGGCCTAAAGTTGGTCATATTTAACCAGGCCTGGAAGGGAGGAAATAAATGAAGCCAGGGATAGGGAAAGCTGGGGAAAAGAAGGGAGAATATAGCAGATCTCCCTTTTTAGAGATGTTACAATCAGAAACATCAGAAAGTTGTTCCAGGGAGCATGGTTGCTTAGTGGAAGCTTTCATACATCTTGAAGAAAAGACCCAGAAAAATAATAGAACTGTTAACTTTTCTTGGGTGAGGATATGCTTAATTTTCAGTAGAAGCAGAAACTTTAGAGCAGGAAGGAGCACAGAAATTATAATTTAATGTCCTATGCAGTACCCAAGTAAACATTTGCACAAGAGTTGAAATGACTTACCTGAAGTCACAAGCAGTTAATGAAGTGTTTCTTCAGCAGTAATCCAGACCTAAAATAGATACAACTAAAGTCTGGCTTACTTTTTAGGAAGATTCCCCCCTCTTTAGTACTGTTACTTGTTTTTTTGTTTGTGTTTATCATAACACAACACTCCCTTATTTCTACCCAGAAGATAAGGTTGAAGTGTTAATGTTTCGAGTCAGAATCATAAAGATTGGCTACTACAGAATGTTTCACTGCAGGAAAAGCTTGAAAGGGAGAAGTTATATATTTAAAAGCCTGATCGTGTTGCTGAGAGCAAAGCAAAGGGTAGTGATAATTGTGCAAAAATGTACAAAGAACCCTGATGATTGCAGTATATGATATTAAATCATTAAAAGATAAAATTGGCAGTATGTAATGGGAGTTGTGGGACGAAAACACAAGCACAAAAGCAATTGGCATAGTAGAATAGAACTGAAGATACACATACACCAACATACACACACATAACTAAAAGTCTCTATTTTAAAAGTTACACATAAGAAACATGGCATAGACTTTATAATGTGTATCATTATGAACACTGAGACTACTTTCACATTCTTTAATAAGAGAGAAAGAATGAAATTGTGTTGCATTACTTTCTGGCAAAGAACGATAGCTTATGCATCAAAATAGATAAAATCCACACATGTTGGTTCATGCCAGAAAGCCAAGTTCTAATAGGATACATAGATGTAATATCTTTTACATAAATATATCATATTGTAAGTGATACCATCATTGTTTTGCAGTTTGATAAAGATAAGCAAGAGATATACCTTCTTGGTAACCATTGCATTTATAGATCTTAGAAAGTAGACATGCAGTTTTAATGATGTATGTAAGAATTTTAGTCCTTAAGTTGAAGGAGTTATATACCTATAATCTTTGGTCATTATTGTCTGTGTTTAATATATAATATTTCATACACTTTATGTACTTTGGGTAGCATATAATATACATATTCAACAAAAGAATATATAACATTACCTAACATGCACAAGAGAGCAGCAGAAGGAAAAATGTAAAACAAAAATAACATATAAAATATTAAGGCAGCATTTACATAATATTTTGGGCAGGATCTGACTCACAGAAAGATGAGGAATTTCTTTGCAACCTTCAGGCTTCATAGGTGTCTACTGTTTCTCTGCCACACAGTTCTCAGTGGCTTCAGTTATATAGAGATCTAGGCTATAAGTCTGCAAACATATTTTTCTAAAGTTCCACATGTTTGTCCTGACAGTGCCAAGTTTTGTGGCTCTAAACACAGACATGCATTCTCTCTCAGTTGTTCGAGATAGAAGTCCCACATGAGTGTACCTACAAGGCTATACTCTAACAGAAGCCCTGGAGCAAGGTCTTCTCCTGTAACTCCTAGTTCACAGTGGGGAATGACAAGCCTGCAACATGAGCTTGGCACATATCTGCATCATTTCTACTTCCATTAAACATCATCATCTGTTCTACATGTGTCTAATCTCACTCTGCTCATAAAAGAAACAAGTGATGCCATTTTGAAACTACTAGATAAGCCAAGATACTATCTCAAGATTGGTAAATGGATTACATCTGTGAATATGATTACAGCCATAGTTAGGGCATAGCTATGTCTCTGAAAGTCAGCGTCCATTTGCCTACCCCAGTTCACTAGTAAATACTCTGGGATATGTAGATGGTGTGACCTCTATCAAATTACTTACCTCTACTGTAGGTTCCTGTGGTGAAGCTACTAATAATTCAAAACCAGGGATGGAAACCTGCCTCACTTCATTTAACATCAGGTGAGGCTGGATTTGAGTTGGAGAGGCAGGCTGTTAGCATGTGCAATAACGTCATTGCAAATTAACACTGCATGTGACAGGCCCTTGGGACCTATTAGGGTATTGCTGATGGCTCAGAGTAAAGTGAAGCTAGTGACATACACAGATGTAAGTTCCATAGACGGGATTCAGTTCCAACTCTTGGAGCCTTTCACAATTCTACTAATCTGTCTTGAACAGTAAGACCATTTATTGGTGTCAGAAACACCTTTGAAATGACTACATATGTCAAAGCACTAACAACCTGGTATATTCAGGAGAAATCCTTCTGAAAGAGAAAACCCAACTATGTGGTGGTTAGAGGCAAACCTTCATCAGCCCTTCATAGAACTAAAGATTGCTATCCAATCACTAGAGAGCTGAGAATTTACCCTGCTCCTATTTTTTTTTTTAAACCTGGAGAGCATGATGTCAGCTTGTTAAAGGAAACAGCACGTGGATATAATCAGGAGAGGAGGGATAGAATGTTTCCTAGAGAAACTGAGGCACAGTGGGATGATAGCACCACCTTCTATTATGGACCAGTTGCATGTTTCAGTTAAAAGTACCTTATAAACTCTCTCAACCCTTGCCAGCTTTGGAACTACTATGAAAAAGTCTGATTCTTTTCGGAACTCATGGCACTTAGTGACTACAGGCTACTTTTCCTGCTAAATATCTTTTATTTATTTATTAAATACAATTTATTCATCTTGCATCCTCATAGTTTCCCCTCACTTCTATCTTCCATTCCCACATTTGCTCCCTCTTCTGTCCTATTTCTTTCTCATAGACCTCTGATGGGGGGGGGGTGTTCCTCCCCTACCATCTGACCACAGCCTATCAAGTCTCATCTAGATAGGATGTGTCCCCTTCTTCTGTGTGCCAGTAGGGCCTCCCGCCAAGGGGAAGTGATCAAATTTTGGGCAACAGAGTTCATGTCAGAGGTAGTGCCCACTGCCCACACAACCTTGGAGAATGAGCTGTTCATTGCTAGATCTGAACAGTGGTCTAGGTTCTCTGTATGCATTGTCCTTGGTTGGTGCATCAGTTAGTGTAGGTCCGCCTGGGTCCAGACCCACTGGTCTTGATGGTCCATCTTAAACTCCTTACACAGCCTTCAAAAACTCAGTGATAGTATTGAGGCTGAGCTCCAATTCTAGTCCATCAAATCAGGCTTTGTTACTGACCTCACATGTTTGACAAGGAAACAGGCATTGAGGGTTTATATTTCTACAAACTAAATGAGTGACTCTGATTCCACTATTTTTCTCCTTACGTTTTACCTTAGATTTGTTAGTCATGATATTTGAAGTGGACTTTGCAAAGATGTACCAAGTAACTCGTCAAGACATCCAAACCAGTGTTTGTGGAGCATGTAACACGCAAAGAACTATATTATATCCTATTATGTCCATTGTAATTGGTCCCTTGTTGGGTAGCAGTGGGTCTACTTTCCCAATCAGAAGGCTGAGGACCTGTATACTGTAATATGTTCAAATGCTTAGTTGTCGGTAGAGGACATGACCATAGATCACTGTAGAACCCCTTGGCTTATTATGGTATGTTATTCCATCTTCTTGGCAAGAGATATAGCTATAAAAAGATTGACAAAATTCATTCTTATTTGTTCTTAATTCAGACTCTCTGAAAGGATATTCCCAAGGACTAGTCCAAATACACAAAATTAGGGGCCACCCATTGGCCTCCAACCACACAGATAATTCTGAAGGTTTAATATAGTAAGGAGAGAAAAATCCAAATCTGGAGTAAATTAATTCTGTTTTGTTACTCATTAGGCCAGTCACATTTGAAGAGATGAGACTATAAAATCACTTAATTGTTAAAATAAAAATAAAATGTCATTGTTTGAAATGTATTATGAAAGAATGGGACTCCTGAAATTTATGGTAATGAATAGAACTATTGGGGCATAGCCATTAGGGGGAGATGAAATTTATATTAGTAGAAAGGGAAACGTTTACATAACTTCCTAATGGGCCTGCCATTTATGATTCAATAGTTCTTTCCCCATTGAAGAAATAAATTGCATTTTTCATTATGGGCCATTATCTTTTCCTCTGCTGATTTTGTAAGGTTTCTATAATTTACTCTATATTAAAAATCGAATAATAAATGAGTTTAATAATGTGTGCAAGGTTCTTAGCACTTTTTACCCTATTTCATGGCACTATTTAGAAATCAGCACAGGCATTCTTCCTAAACTGAGCTGTAGAGTCATTTTTGTTTGACCTTTGGAAGACCAATTAATATTAAAGTGGTGACATTCAGTCCTTTCTGTTCTGAACTTATTGGTAACAGAATCAGTATCCCAGTTAAAGTGAGATTTCCATATGGCTAATACTATTACATTGTAGCATTGTCATTTCCTTTTACTTGAGAAGGACTTGAATTTCACCATTTAATATATTAATACCAGCCCTACGTTACCTGAAAGAAAAAGAAGTGTCTCTTCTATGACTTACATTAACCTGTGTTGAAACAGTCTTCCCTTAAGTTGAGAATTACACAGTTTCAGAAAGAATAAGGCAACGAACTAATAGCATATAGTTTATCATATTTAAACATGCCACACTAGGTACATTCAATTTTACTTCTTCCTTCCGTAAATATATATTAGTTGTGGGGTTGTTTTCTGTTTTTGCTTTTTTTGACAATGGTGACTACACTGAAAAAAATATCACTGGGATTTGTTTGATAGTCATGTTTGTCAGCTTTGTAAGCTACTACAGATGATTGGCAAGGAAAAAGGTTCATCCATCCTGCTCTTGTGATAGACACTTTGGATCTGAAACAGTGATGTTAAGACTTCGATGAACTCAGGTTTCTGGGCTTTTCATCTTGCAAAAAGTGGCCCCTTCTTATATGTGAAGGCTCTCTCTCTCTCTCTCTCTCTCTCTCTCTCTCTCTCTCTCTCTCTCTCTCATCTCTCCTCTCCTCGCTCTCTCTCTCCTCTCCTCTCTCTCTCCTTCTCTCTTCTCTTCTCTCCCTCTCTCCGCTCTCTCCCCTCGCTTTCTCTCCTCTCTCTCTCATCCTCCTTCCTCTCCTCTCTTTCTCTATCTCCTCCTTCTCTCTCTCTCTCTCTTTCTCTCTCTCTCTCTCTCTCTCTCTCTCTCTCTCTCTCTCTCTCTCTCTGTGTGTGTGTGTGTGTGTGTTTTGGAAATAATATATCTGGAGCTGAGTATTTATAAGTGAAGAGGTTTATGTGATCATGATTCTGATGCCTGTAATTCTAATACTCAGGAGGTTGAGGCAGGAAGCTTCCCACTAATTCGAAGCATGCCTGAGATACGTTGTAGTCCTAGGCCACAGACTGTTTCTCACAAGATAAAGATACAAAATCTTGAACCATGTAGCTGACAAGTACATGTTTACAAGTTTCTAGCTTCAATACAAGTCCTATTCTTTTATCCTCTACACAAAACCATATCCAGAAGAACCCCATAGAGTCCCTCAGCTACAACTCATGGGTTTTACTACTTAAAAATCCCAAAATGTTTGATGACTATGTGTTTTGGAAAGACCTTCATGAACATGTGATGGGAGAAGAATATGTGGAAAATCTAAGCAGAAAAAGAAAGAAGTTCCAGAAATGTTGACTTCTCTGGTCATTTATGGTCTGTGGCTGTGCCCTTGTGGTTCAGGGACCTCCCTCATTGTAAGAAGGAGCCATAATGATTCAAATTCCCATGACGATCCATTTATTCAATTTTAAAAATGTGTTTTTATGAACTTTGGTAAATTATAAACTAAAGAGCTTGATGCTTATCACAGAGAAATAATCACAGAGATAAGATGTTTTCCTGGTACCAAGTGGAAGTGGACCTTCTTTTTGTCATCATTGATAATTCTAAACCATATAAGTGATAAAATGATCTCCCCTCAGACCACTTTTATGGTCACCCTACAAATTAAGAACAGGCTATGATGTTACAATTTATTCTGTATTTTTAAAGTAGCATTCTACCCTGAATGGTTTCCAGTAGAAAGCTTTTAACCATACAGTGGTAGAGAAGGTGATTGTCAATAACTCTTGATAACTTTAGGAGAATTTCTGATCTTTAAATTTCTCTTCTAAGATGCTAATTTTAAAAGTGGCATGAAATGATCATGAAGATTTGTGGGAAATCAGGTTCATTGCAACACTATATATTACAGCAAAAGTATAGACCTAGCCAAAATATTGAACCCTAGAGAGACTGGCCACTCAGCAATGGCACCTTCATGAGACAGACACCCATCCAGTCATTAACATGACATTTGAGCAGGCTTTTTAAATAGTGCATGAGGAACTCTGAACTTTTTGAAGTGGATCTGCATGGGAAGCATTTTCTAGATGAGCATATTTTCATCCAATGGAGCATGTGTCATGGAGAACACACAAAATGAAAATAGGAAGGGGAAATTATGTAGTTTCATTGAGAAGTGCAGCAGGAAATATTCAAGAGGTGTGTGTCCTTGATAGAGTATCTGCAGTATTCTTGTTGACTAGACATGGCTTTAGAACCCAAAGCTTAAGTGCAAATCATTAGGAGTGCACTGCATTGCAAGCACAGTTATGGAAAATATAAATCTGACACCAGGAATCAAAAGCAGCTATTGGGTAAGATGTGATATAATGTTCCTTATTTTTAGTGGTGTGGGGTTTTCTGTGCTTTTTTTTTTTTTTTTTTTTTTACAAGGACTATGCCAGTTTCATAGCAGGGACTGGTGTCCATTTTAACTTTATATAATGGCACTGTTTTTTCCTGTAAGTGGCCAGAAATTGTTCATTGTTATTCAGAAATTATTCAATTGTTATTGTTACTTGGGTAATCTAGAGGGAAAAGGAGGTACCCTCATCCAAGAAATGGATAGGCCAGACAAATTAGCAGAATGTGTTTCTCTCCATGGGATGGAGTCAACTATATTCACTAATGCATTGGTTTACAACCATACCTTTGGAATTTCAATGGAGAATCCCTGCAGATGTTTTTAAAAATTGTTCTTTCATTGAAAAGAGATTTTTTTTCACATAATATACCCTGATTACAGTTTTCCCTCCCTGTACTTCTCCCAGTTTCTCCTCATCTCCCCTCCCATCCAGATCTACTCCTTTTTTGCCTCTCATTAGAAAACAAACAGGACAATAATTAGATAATTATTATCTCTTAGGTAATAATTATTATGACATAATATAATATAATATAATGAGCAAAAACTAACACATTGGAATTGGACAAAACAAACAAAACAGCAGATACATTCATGGTAAAGCATGTTGTCTAGCACCTAATTATAAGGGAGTTCAAATGACACTGATTTGTGCCAGGAATAAATTTTCTGGAGTAACTTTGTGTTCTGTAAGACTTATTACTCTTTCAGGATGCTTTAGAGTAAGGAAAGAGGTGTCACTTGGGCAAGAAGAAAGAGAAGCTGAAGGTCTCCAAGCCAGTTAAGTTACTATGTAAAGTAGAACATAACTTTTGAAGCATGCTTGCTTTTGATGTCTTATCAGTAATCCTAAAATATTAAAATTTTAGGCAGAGAAAAATGTTCTTATTCTCCAAACTATATTTCTGTCACTAATGCATTTCTGTCTTTTCTCCAAGATTGTAAATATCAACTTAAATATGAAATGTGTATCTAAGACATGTTGTTCCATTATTTTAAGGTAAAGCATAGGATCCAAAACATGTTAGGTGAGGCTTTATGTAACAATAATAACTCAACTAAAAAGAGTTATACACAAGAAAGAAGTGCATGCTCCAAACAATACAAGTATCCCAAATATGAGAATATCATCTCCACAATGAGATATTTTAGTAACTCACTAGCATTCTGTCAATTGTACCCAAATATTTACCATAATCACGGGAATCTGGATGATTCAGCTCCCACCAATAGCACTTACCTTCTTCTTTGTCTACCTTCTTATGTTCTCTCTGGCTTCAAACAAAATAAGTCATGAGTCCACACTGCCCACTCATTACAAAAATCTCTTTTTTCCTTCTCTTGCTAACCTATCACCTTACCTGTATGTTTATATATAACATCATGCATTGCTTAAGGATGAGAATGTATTCCAGGTATCATTATACAATTTTATTGTTTTGAGAATGTCATTGAGCATACTCACACTAAGTAAACTGTCCATGCTACTAGCTGATATACCAACCTAAGAAATAACCACCATAGCATTTACTGTGGCATTAGTGGTACTTAACTGTACATTGCTTTTGTTGGATCCCCAGGATCTAGTTTTCATGACATAAGAACTGGTAGCACCTTGCTGTGTTCTTTCAAGTATGCATCCAAATGTAAATGAACACTTTTGTTAATAGAGCTAACTGTGTTTACTCTGACTTCAATTCTAAGGTCATAATTGTGTTCATCTGGGCAAACTGTATTTGCATAACAAGCACCCAACAAGAAATAGGCTCTCTTGTATGAAATGGGGACAATAATAAACTTTGCTACATAATAGGATTATATGGAAAGCAGTAAGTGCAGATTAGAGCAAACAGATTTGATTTACAATATGTACAGTTGAGGATTCTTGTTAATTTGGTCGAACTTCATTGGTACATACAGATCTTTTGTTGACTTCTCTTGGAATATCTCAATGACTCAAGAGGCCATCTAAAATTCGCTCAATAGTCAATTTAAAGGCATTTCCATAGAAGAGAGATAAGTAGCAGTGATCCAAGCTTCCTTGCATTAGATAGAATGTTGTAAGTCCAGCAAGTGATATACAATAGCCATACTTTCAGTTTTGAATGAGTGAGTGAATTTATTATATATATAGCAAGCCAAACTATAAGAATAAGTAAGAAATAGATATACAGTAAATAGATATATGCATACATTAATAGTAAACATCAAGTCTTGTGCTCTAATTGCCAGCAAAAATTGACTGGAGAAGACCTTTAAGTCACCCAATTGGAGTTATCAATAGAGAATGATCCCAGGCAGGGCAGTGGATTTGTCCAAGTAAATGGACAAATAACAGTAGCGAGTAACATTATCAAACTGAGGCTAGTTAATACCCAACAGAGTCCACCAGAGGAAGTTCCTTTATGGCGATTAGCTAGCATTCCCAGTAGAGAGTTCTATGTAGAGAAGAGTGCCTCCTTGGCTGAAGGCTCTGTGAAAAAGAAGATATAGAAAAAGAGAGAGAGATGGCCTCAAATCAAGAGCTCGCAACATCTTGTGGAGACTAACTGGGGAAGTTGAGACACTTAAAGTGAGGTTCCAGGTTGTGCTTTCTCTTCTGAATTCTCTGTCCCACTACAAGCACTTTTATATCATAAGATAATCAATAAGAACATCTGTTGGAAATAGTTTACCTTCTAGCTGTTCCCAAGGGCACACTACTTTTACTATGTGTCTAATATGTTGTTATCTCTTTCTTCGCACAGATTTAGGGAACACAACCAATAATCAGAGAAGGGACCTTGGAAGACACTTTGAAAGAAACATACTTGAGTAGTAAGTAAATGCAGGAAGTAGAGGAGCACCCTTATTTTCAGAGACAGCTTCTCAGTGACCTCAAGCAGCACATGGCCATTTACCAATATAATGCACATTTAGATAATGAACATTAGAAAGGACACGCTAGATGAGGTATCTTTTCCAATTCCCTGACAGTAGATGCTATGGACCACTTTATGAGTTGCTTCTTTTTGATCAGGAGAACTGTCTTCTTATTGGATGTCATTATCTTGATTGTAAATACTAACCTGATTCTTACTAGACTAATGAAATCCAGAATATAATAGGAATTTAATATTTGTGCAGCTGTCTTCTACCAAGCCCTGTGCTTACAGCTGGAAATCTATGAACTTACTCAGTTCTTACAGTGATCCCATAAAAAAGAATTCATTATCATTCCTAATTCTGAGCACAGACAGGTTGCCCTGGTTACATGGCTAATAAGTGGCAGATCTGGGGTTTGAGTGGAGACAGCGTGAGTCTTGAGTGCCTCACGACTTTAGTCGCTGCATTGTGCTAATAAAAATGATTCTAAAGGCAAATCTCTTGTTCACTGCACCAGCAAATCTGCCACATTAGAGAGTCTCATCTTCTGTCTTTGCCACGTGTCTAGAAACAAGATGATGGCATTGCTTGTCTATTTCAATTTGGCTAAAACTATTTCATTTTCCTATAACTTTATCCTATCACTAAAAAGAAAAAAAAAGCATAGATCATATGAAACTTATCAAGGCATCTACAGAAAAGATGTTCTCTGAAGTCAGAGAATTAGGAGGAGAGGCCATGTCCTTACCAAGGAAAGTGAGCCCTTCAACTCAATAAGAGGATGGAAGACACATCAGGAGAAAGAAGATGTGATTGAGAAGAAAAGAAGTGAGAGGCAGCTGCAGAAATAAGCCTCGAGTGGTCTGGTTTCTGCAAGATATTTTGACCTTCAGATGGCTTTATGGGAGAAATAAGAAGAAAACTGAGTTCTAATGTCCAAGACATTTACTCAGCATAATCTTTGTACTGTCAGAGAAAGATTTTATCTTTTGTGTTGATTAATTTTCACTGTTGTCTTTGTACAACTTAGAGTTTCATGGCAAGAGAAAACTTCAGATGGGCAATTGCCTGGATCAGATTAGTCTGTGGCCATGTCTTTAAGAAATAGTTTTAAATGATGGTTGATGTGACAGGTCCCCTCATTTTGGGCAACATTATCCCTACGCAAGTGAGTCTGGGTTGTACAAGAAAGCTCAATATTACCCAGCTACAAAACCTGAACCCCAAACCAGTGATCATCCTGCAAGATGTACTGGTGCAATGGTGGTACAAATGTTATGAGAATAACCAACCACTTTTTGATTGTACTGGAACCCGGACATGACATTGATAAAGTACCCAAGAACCTGAGACTAGTTAGATCATGGACCTAGGAGAACATTTACTACTACTGTTCTGCTAAAGGAACACAGCAATAAAGTGTTTCTTAAAGACATATTACCATATCCATAGACCAGTGATTCCATTAACTGTGTCAAAGAAGTTTCTCTTTGTAGTTACATAATAATTAATGTGGAAACCTGCAACTTTTCGATATACAGAGTGAGAAAATTTAGAACACCAAGTCCTAAATGGTATGTTTTCATCAAATCCCTCCTCTCAAGATTCATGGACCTACATGGAAGAGGAGGTAGAAGGATTGGAAGAGGCGCCAGAGGTGGTGCATCACTCCAAGGAAACTATTTCTGGGCACAACAGGACTGACACAAATATGAGTCCCAGATAATGTGGCAGCAGGGACAGAACCAGCTTCAAGACAAAGAGGGTCTCGCCATAGTTGACAAGCTGGCTTCAACTGATACCCTCTAGCAAAGAGAAAAATCTTTATCCCCTGCCCTCCCCCCACCCCCATCTGCCCCTCATGGAGTATCACAGGAAGTAAAGCATAGTACAGGACAGGCCCATGAGGAGTAGAACACAAAACAAACTCAAGAGCATTTTCGTGGAGTTTTTGAGGCATTTTGTTTTGTTTTGACATTTTTTTCGTCTTATTGGTCTTTTGCTTCGTTATTTTCATTTTTCCTGGTTTTAAAAAAATGTATGTGTGTTTATTGACTTTTGTCTTTGTTTCTTTTTGTTGTTGTTGTTATTTTGAAAGTGGGGGTGATGACTTTGGATGAGTAGGGAGATGCAGAGAATCTGTGAGGAGTTAGGAAAAGGGAAAAGCGTGATAAAATAAAATTAAAAGTTAATAAAAGAAAGAAGGCTGGCTGAGCATGTTCCAGTGAGCAAGCCTAGGTAAGCAGGCTTCCTCCACGGTTTCTGGTTGAGTTTCTGTCTCCACTTCCCTCAATGGCTGATTGTCATCCAGAAGCATAAACCAAAAGAAACCTTTCTTTCTTTAAGTTATTTTTGGTCATTATGTTTATCACAGTGGCAGAAAGAAAACTCGAACAGCTCTATACTGTACAAAGGAATAAAGTTAATATTTTCTTCAAAAATGACAAACTAAAGAAAACACACATACACACACTCACATACATGAACACAGACACACTAAAAAACTGTGACATTGGAAAAGTCCACATCTTGATGATGTCAAACAATGTGGCAATATTAAACTTTCATTTAAATTATCTATAAGTGATACAATGACAAACTACTCAGAATATGGATTTCTATTGATGGCTTCTGAAGATTCTATAATTGCTTTATATCTTTGATAGCATGATCTCCTAGAATGGGGAATATCTTATTTCCCTGGCATGACTACTCAGCTCCTTCATAATTTCAGCTTCCCTTCCTGTAGCCAGACTTCTAAATGATGCACCTACTATTTTTGAGGAGTTCTGTGCTTTAAAATTAGAACCGACAAACTGTACCTAGTTCAGTTAAAGCAAGTTCCTAAGAAATATCTGTAGCAAGATTACATTAATAAGCTTATTTTAATGGAAATAGTCATCCAAATTAATTTCTAGTTGAAAAATTCTCCTGGAATTATAAAGTCTATGAGGCTAGTAAAATAGATGTTTTTCTATCCTATGAATAATGCTAACAAGGATCCTAAAACAGGAAAACAACAAGGCAACAAAATTTGCCTGCAGCAGCTCTAAAAAGTCAATTCGGATGATATCTACTATGGCACTATGGTTGATAAAAATCTTCCAGGAATATAACTTTATAGAGTCAAGAATACTGTTGGTTTTTAATGCAGAAAAACAACTATGACACATAAAATCCAAGATCTTTTCTTTGGCTGGTGAAAATGGTCTAGTCCAAGATGATCAAATTTAAGAGTTATGTATTCCACAGCTATTGTGAAAGCACTGTATAAACACACACTATGTCTGATTGCTTTATTAACTTTTTCTTGTTTATAATGATTTTGAATAAGGAGAAAATTAGAAATGAAGAGAGAAATGATGTGATTTAAATATTATAGGAATTCAAATAAAAAAGAGTGTTCTGACTTTATATATTTTGCTTCTTAGTGGGAATTAATACATATTTGTTTTCTTTTTTGTAGTGCTGGGTAATTGAAACTAGGGTGTTTTGCATATTAAGCAAATACTCTAGCATTGTTCTCTATATATTACTACTCTACTATGCTTCTTGAAGCCTAGCAATTTTATAAGTGTAAAGAGTTTTATTCTTAAAAAATTATCACAATACTTTTTAAAAAGGTATCTGAGAAATGTCCTTAAAAACTGTTCCGATCTATGGTATCCATTGGGAAAAAATGTAGAAAAATACAACAGAAACATCAATTGGGTGATAATTCCTGGCGTAGCTAGGCAATGGCATATATGCAGCCTCTGAACATTACCATGAAGATATTCTGCTCATGTAAATTACTGGTGCATTTTAACAAATGTAAATAATTTTTTCATGTTTTTGGCATCTATGGTGTGTGTGTGTGTGTGTGTGTGTGTGTGTGTGTGTGTGTGTGTGTGTGTGTTTGAGAGCATGCATGTATGTTGTTGACCACATAAAATCTTGGATCTTATCTTTGGGTAGTGCAAACTCTTACAGCCACAGTACTTGTGCTCCTCAGATGACAACCCTTAGTGGCTACTATTATGCTTTGTTTGAGGCAGGGTCTCTCTGTTCTTTATTGCTATTTACTATAGTCTAGTTATGCAGGAGCTTGAAGGGATGTTTCTTCTCTGCATCCCATTTTGCCTTAGGAATAGTGGGAATCACATATGGGCACAACCAAGTCCCAGGTGGGTTCTGAGGCTTGGGACTTGAGTCCTAACACTTGCACAGCAAACATGTTACCCACTGTGATTTCCCCCCAGCCTATAGTACCTGGACGAAAACTTAATTAAGAACACAAATAGAATCAATATTTATGCTACTAAATATATTACCAAGTAGAGATCATTTCCAGATGATGGCATCACCTCTGATGGGTCCCTCTAAGGCTGGGGTGCATTTCCAGGACATTTAGAATTTATTTTAGAGCTACAGAATGAGTTATGCTGGGGATGTAGTCATTAGGTACATAATTTATTTGAATCATTTTTTTGTTGTTGTTGTTGTTGTTTCTGAAGCTCCAAGCCTTCCTCCAGTCAAGCATGTTAATAAAAACAGCTGAACCATTTTAACTGCTTTCTACCTCATAGCCTCTGCTTTGCTGTTATACTTTACTTTTTCTGTGAATGATGTGTACTCTAACATATGTCATATGGTCACATGCTCTTGTTCAGGAGATAAGCGTCAAAGAATACTATGCTACTTTCCTGATGACGACGAGTGCCAACACAATGACCCAAGCAGTCCCATCAACAATTCTAAAACGAATTCGCAAACTAAACTTGAAGGTCAGCAGATAGGCTGGACTCTTGTTTTCCATTGAATAAGCACAGGGAGATTGCTCATGGCAGTACTGAATACTCGTGATCTTTGCACATGAAGGGACACATGACAGTACCTTCACTGAATGTTCCAAACCACAGATAGTTTCAAACTTTTTAATACCACATCTACTTTTTCCCTTACAGAAAACTCTATGGATTTTCTTTGGCTTAGTTGTGTTTTTGGGACCATTAACAAATAACACGGGGCTACTTGCAGAAAAAAAAAACAGTGTCATATTATGATAGCTGATTTCTTAACTAAAAAGACCATTAAGTGACTAATGATCAGGTAGAACATAACGTATGAATAGTCTAGGCAAAGAAGTGATTCCTGTCTCAGGTGAGAAAGTGCAGGACATTGTAAAATTTTAGTGTGCGATTCAGAACACCATGCAAATTCAAATTCATCCTTTTTTACATTTATCTTGGAGAGAACATGTGGCAAAGGGTATGTACGGATGCCAGAGAATAACTTATGGGAGTCATTTCTAGTCTATTAGATGGATTCCAGGGATTCATCTCAATTGTCAAACTTGTCATGGCAACAGGGATCTTTACCCTCTATGCCATCTTGCCAGCTCTGAAATATTTATATCTGTCATTTTCTTTTATTAAAATATTATTTATTTATTCATTTTATGTCCAAGGTATACTTCTTCCCTCTTCTCGTCCCAGTTCCACCCTCTTTCTTCCCTTTGCCCTATCCCGTATTCCTCGGAAAAGGAAAGCCTCCCTGTTCACCTACCCCAGCTCATCAAGTCGAATCAGGACTGAGGTCATCCTCTTTGCCTGTGGCCTGGCAAGGCAGCCCTGCTAGCATGTGGTGATCAAAAGGCAGGCAACAGAGTCCATGTCAGAGACAGCTCTGACTCCCTTACTAGAGGACCCACTTGAAGCCTGAGCTGCCCATCAGGTACATCTATGTAGAGGACCCAAGTCCAGTCCATGCATGGTCCTTGATTGGTGCTTCAGACTCTACAGGCCCCTCTGGACCCTTGTTAGTTGGCTCTGTTGGTCTTCTTATGGAGCTCTTGTCATCTCTAGCTCCTTTTATCCTTTGCCCTACTTTTCCTCTAGACTCCCTATGCTTCACCCAGTGTCTGGCTGAGTCTCATCATGAAATTTGCAGTCACTTTCTGTTGACTATTTTTAGACCCAGATTGACTAAAGCTTTTGAAAGAGAATCTGTGAATGGAGAATACTATCTATGGTTTGAGGGAGGAAACATACCACAAAT
The DNA here is from genome assembly GCF_903995435.1 of Acomys russatus. Lineage (NCBI taxonomy): Eukaryota > Metazoa > Chordata > Mammalia > Rodentia > Muridae > Acomys > Acomys russatus. The sequence goes on along the minus strand of NC_067158.1, from coordinate 39,872,881 downwards.
TGTACTGTGGTATATTGTCTGGCCTCCATAGCCCCACTCTAAGACACTCTGTCACTCTGCTGCTCACATATTTTTCCAAGCATATCAACACCTTGGCATTATCAGGTATCTTACTATTTGAAAAACGTTGCATATCAGAGCCCTCAGCCCAGTAGTGTTATCTCTGATATTAACAAGTTGTAGCTGTCTGTAAACTCTAAAGTCAGGTGTCATTTCTCAAGTGAATCCTCCCTGCCTGCCTTCTATTAAGGTTGGCTGTTCTTATCTTATGTGGTTCATCAGCCTTTGAACTTAAGGAGTGACTTAACATAATGATTTTGATAGTCCTAGTCATGGGAATACAGGCAAGAATTGACAGCCATCCATTTGTCTGCAAAGAAAGAACTAAGGTCTATGTGAAATCAGCGATCCAAAGACCAGAAGAAAACACACAAAGCAACTAAATGTTACCAGTCCAATACTAGGCCTTGGAACAGTGATTTGAGCCAATAAGAATGTATCTATGGTCCAGTTCTGAGTTGTGCAGGAACCCTGCAGGGGTGGTAGATAGAGTTAGCAGTATGGTGTATGCAAGAAACAACAGGCGCTACAGAAGAAGAAGAGCACCAAGAAATGGCTGTCTAGGTTGGCATGACGGCATGTGAAAGCAAAAGCAAGCCATTGGTATGCAGCAGGTCCTTTCCTCATGCCACACCTCATACCTCTTAAAGAAAGGCTGTTGTATTGTTTGCTTCACCTTTATCTGCTTCCTTTTTGCTCATAAGACTTGGATTCAATGTTATTATGGAAATATGCCTGTGACTCTTTTCACCCATCATTATTGCAAAGAATTCCTAAGAGTCTAGGTGAGAGAAAGCCTTAGCAACTGATCCATCTGTATTGATTGTTACTACTGTTGGTCACACCAGTTCTCTCTCATTACTTAACTAATGCTTTGGGTGAGTTTTTAGTGAGGTGAAGAGTGAGCATTTGTTGGCCAAGATCATCTAAACTTGAATTGCAGCCCCATCCTTATTATTCATCCTGAGATCTTGGGATAAATAGTTAACCTTCCCTCTCTTTGGCTTTCTCCTCTATAAATGGGTGACAATAATTATAACTAATAATGTATAAATAGAGTGATTAGAGTAGTGAAATGAAACAACTAATAGGATTTTAGAAAGGTGTTGGGTATCCAATAGGCACTGTAAAAGTAATGAGCTGTTATGATGTGAATAGCTAAAAGTAAACACTAGGTAGAGAGTTTAAATGGGAGGATTCATTTTCTTCACATATTTGTCTGCAGTACATTTAAAACCCTGAATATAATATCAAGCTTCCTGTAGGCTGAGGAGGCATCCCACAAAAATCAACTGGTTTCAATCATCAGTATTATTTTTTTTTTACAGATATGAATATGTCACTGGTGGTTACAATCTCCTTTAATCTTTCCTGTTATATAATGCCATTTATCATAATAAGTGTGTTAGTTAAGGAAATCATTATTCCAAGGGCTGAATCATCTACATGCAAACAAGTTTAGTATAATTTCCTTAAGTATGTAATCACTAAAGAGAGAATATCCAATTTCTTTCCCATCTGTGTTTGAAACAATTTAACAAGGTATATAGAGGAAGGAGGCAATTTCCCCACTTCAAATGTATTTGTGACCCCTTTATTAAGTAAAGTTCTCCTCAGGTATCACTGAGTGAATGTTTCTATCCCTCCCATTTTTTAAATTCTGAAATCTAATCCCCAATATGAAAATCTTAGAAGGCAAAGCCAATGGAGATGTAGTCATAAGGGTGAAGGTCCTATCAGTGACATAAGTGCCCTCACAAGAAGAGACTAGAGCAGTAGTACACCAGCATACTCTCTCTGTGTCTCTCCATTGCTTTATCTCTCTACCAATAAGACTACAAGAATAAGAGGGCCAACTGTAGATCTCCTATCACAAGAACCTGCTGTGGTGGTTTGAATAGGAATGGCCCCCATAGACTTATGTATTTGAATGCTTGGCCTATAGGGAGTGGCACTGTTAGAAGGTGTGGCCTTGTTAGAGGAAGTGTGTCACTGTGAGGGCGGGCTTTAAGATGTCCTATGTTCAAGCTATGCCTGGTGTGGTGCATAGTCTCTTTCTCCTGTTGCCTGCAAATCACGGTGTAGAACTCTCAGCTCTTTCTCCAGGACCATGCCTACCTGCACACTAGCATGCTTCCCATCATAATGACAATGGACTAAACCTCAGAAACTGTAGGGCAACCCCAGTGAAATGTTTTCTTTTATAAATAGTTGCTTTGGTCATGGTGTCTCTCCACAGCAATGAAACCCTGTCTAAGATCCCTGACATATTGCCATCTTTTAAAATGTTTATACTTACCCATTTAGTGTGTATGTGGAGATGAAAGGAGATGGCAGAGGACAACTTCTGGGAGCTAGTTTTCTCCTTTTACTATATAGGTTCCAGAGGCTGAAGTCCAGTCGTTACGCATGGTAGAAAGTGCCTTTACCTGCTGAGCCATCTTACTGGCCTCATGCTGACGTCGTCATCCAGCTTCCAAAAATTATGAGGGGTGCAATTCTGTTATTTCACTCATCTACACTAATCTGCGGTAATTTTGCTGTAGCAGGTCACACTGAAAAAGGTACTAGATTATCACAATTTATTCATAATTGATTACTTCTTACATATTATATTTCTCCTTCTTTTACACAAGAAAGTTGGGTTTTTTTTTTTTTTTTTTTTTTTTTTTTTTTCTGTTTTAAATGATGTTTTATGTTGGCATTTCCTGAACGGGACAGTATGCAGACTGTGCAGTAGTAAGAATATCTTTGATTATAGCCAGGATCTTTTCCATAGTTTTCTTGTTTGTGGTGCCTTCCAGTCTTTTCATGGACCCTTATAGATCTTGTTTTATATATGCCAAGCCATACGATTTCAGTGTTCACACCTCGGAAACCGTAAACGAGTCCCTGATGAAATGCTTTCTTTAAAGAGTTCCCTTGCTCATGGTCATTGTCTCCTTACTACAATAGGACAGTAACTATGACACTTATTTAAAGAAAAATAAACACAGTCTTATGTATGAGTGAGTAAGTGTAAAAGGAGTCTGCCCTGATACTCAGAGAGACAGGGATTCTAACTTTACATGGAAAATGGTGGTTGTGATTCAGATCCCAGGCATGTTAGGAAGCACCCATCTTTAAATCTGCCTTTTAAAAGGAGGTGTCTGTCCTTTGAATTCCAAAGCAAATGCTCTCATCTTCCTGGCAGTAAAGATAGAGAGGCATGCTTTATGTGAACAGCAGCATGTCCATTAGTAGCATTTTCAAGCAAGCGTATTTAAAATGCTAATATTCTTAGCGCTTTGCACAAACTAGCAATCTTCTTTTATTGGATGAAACCATCTCCTCCCCTTAATTATTCTCTCTGAATATCCAGTTCTGACATTTAAAGCAAAGCACAGTCAAATTTCCTTTGAAATTTAGTTTGTGCTAAATTAGGGCTGTTTGGTGGGAAGTGAATTTCACATTTGTTAAGGGGATTCGGGTATAAAAGTCTGATTGACTTCAGACTGGAAGGGGGTGAATAGAGCCAGTGGCAAGGGAACATGAAATCAGAGCTGGTGAGAAAGCAATTCATTGCTATGGCCTGTGGTTCTGGGGCATTAGGATACAGAGCTGTGCATCAGGGGTCAACATAAGAAGCCAAGGCTGCTGCTTTTTTATTTTCACTACTGTGCAATAGCTTTGCAGCAAGATGTCGCTTACTTACTAATTGTGGCATCTCTATTTTATGTGATGCTTTTGTCATGGAGGGAATGGCACTGATTTAGTTCCTTAGAACAAAATGGTTCCCTACAGTCAGTTGTACGTTCTGTCAGTGAATGTTGAATGTAATTGGCCAACAGTTCTGCAAAATAAATCAGATGTTCTTTCCAGGTTTGTGTCCTTCTTCTCCATCTCCCTTCTTTGCCTCTTGTTTGAATGTTTACTTTCTAATCCCCACTTGCATGACAGGAATTGCAGAAAGTGCGAGAAAGGCAAGAGCAAATGGCACAAAAGTGCTTACTCTCTTGGATAGAATAGAAAAAGATAAAACCAATGGATTAGATGATTACTGATTGTCACAGTGCTGTAAAGGCCCCAAGAGAAGAACTAACCTAGAAAACGATGAGGCTGGTGTCAATGCATGATACATTGTTTCTCACAGAAGTTCTTCGATGGTTACCTGTGTGACTGAGAGAGCCAGAAGCATTGACTATCTGCTAAGTTCCGAAGAGGAGAAATAGTGTCTGGGATCCCAGAATCTCTAAGAGAGGTGGTAAGGCGTGACTAGTGGGAAGTGAGGTTGCCATTGCTTTTTCTCCTTTGTCTCTCATAAAATCCAGAAACGGTGGCCTGAGCCTTTGTCTTGGGTCCATCTGGTGCCCGCTCCACCCCTCTGCTGGATGGGCCCTTCCCTGCTTTGGTCTTTCCTTTTCTCCTCCCATTCTTTTCCCTCTTTTTATTTCCTTGCTTGCCTACTCTATATGATGATATTCAGAGCTCCCAGTGATGCTTCCATTGGACCGTTCTTGATAAAGAGTGTGTTTATTACCTTCTGAGTGTTACAAATACAACAGGCTCTGGCCATCAGTGCTATTTCCCTTGGTGTAGGTAAGGTAGGCTGTACCAATGTATCAATTTGCTCATATTTTAAATTTCTTATATTTGGGACATCTTGGGGAACTGTTGTTTAGCTGGCAGCACCCATGATCATAGCATCAGGAAACAAGCATGGCCCTGCTCTTCCTGTAATATCTCCTGTGCTTGACTTGTCTGAAAGTCTTCCTGGGCTGGCAAGCATGGTGGTGTTCTGGACAGAGTAACCCTGAGTGCATGCTTTTATTCAGCTGCTCTGCTATTCACTGTCTGTGTCTTTTGAAATGGAGTATTTGTTGCACAGCAGTTTGTAGGCAAGAGCTGACCAGCATGGTATCAGCACACGAAAGTACTCTTGCTTAAGAAAAAATGCCAGCTATTGCTAAAGGTCTTATTGTTACCCTAAAATATATCTTCCTACATCTCCCACAGATAAGCCCCATTCTTTCATTCCATACATAGTAAATAATAAGAGGACTTCTGGGTTTAGAAGGAGCATATAGAACAACCACTTACCCCATTCTTGTGTTTGTTCTATTATATAATTTTTTCTTGGATGTCTCTAAAAATGGGAATATGTAATTATAGGAGGATACAATATCCATTTAGCTTTTTATTTGGTTATCTGTACATCCTTTATTTACTTCATCTGCTAGTCAGTCAATTACAAGGTTATTTAGTCAGTAAGGTATTGAGGACTTGATTTCTGCTAGGAATTTTATTAGGTATAATAGAAAGATGAAGACAGCAAGTGTGGGCAGTCAGTGGCCTTGTAGAACACAGACACTACAATGGAATTTATACAAAGTCAGTCATCGTCATCTGTAAGAGTAGTGGTCAAAAAAGAGTAAAGTAATTTCTGCATTTTTAGGTCAGGCCATACACAGCACAAAAGTCTGTGCACATGGTTTTGTATACTTAGGTTTTTTAAAAAAACTAATATTTTATACCAAAATGCCATTATCAAATTAGTATGGATCTCCCTATGTTGGGCTGCTTTGTTTTCCTGCAGGCATCTGCTTGCCCCTGGTAAGCACTGGAGACAACCTCTCGCCAAATTGCTTATCCACCAGGTTGTATATTTCATTTTAGCTCATGAATTTTTAGAGTTTGTATGTACAAGTTAATCTTCCTGAAGTCCACGTATTCAAATGCCTTCTGCTCTGCTATGCAGAAGCCAAGGCCTCCGGTATGTGAAAGAGAATGCTTTAGGCTGAATTTCAGCCCAGTCTCATAGTTACTCTTTTATTCCTGCTTGCTCCCCTCCATGCTTCTTTCCCCCTCCATACCCTTCTGCTCCTCCCAGCTGCATCTTCCTCTGCATCCTAGTTCTAAAAGCTCCTCTCCCGTGTCTGAACTTCATCTCTGAAACACTGGAGAGCAGCTGAGGTCTAAGGGATAGTGGAACGGTAGAATGCTGTCTCATTAACAGGCCCAAACCACGCTGTTTAATTCCTGACATTACAAAACCAAATGAAAATACCAGACTGAATGTCAAAGCACAAAATTCATGAAACTTTTAATGGGTTTGAAAAGGGGAAAAATACCCCTTCTGATTCTTTGTGTCGTCTTAGGTGAGGATATGAACTCATCAGTTGAGTAATTTGAAAAGAAATTTGAATGTTGTGTAACCTTGAACAAATTAATTACTCTCTCTAAGCTTTAGTTTTCTTAGCTAAAAGGTGAGACAGCTATTCTCCCTTTGTGAGACATTAATTTATTAAATAAGCTAGTATCATTAAGTAGTACTGCAGTACTCCACACTGTGCGGTTTGTGCCTTCATGATTTCTTTTAAATTATGCAATAACGTTGGAAAAAAGGAAATAACATTCCAGGTACAGCTTATATTTAATAGCATCTAATACTGTATGAAAATCACACAACTATGACAGCTTAATATATTGTATCGTATTAGAAAATTCAAAAATTTTGAAAGAGATTCAGCTTTTATTTTTATTTTTTAGTGAAATGTATTCACTTTATATCCCAATCTTAGCCCCCTCCCTCATCTCCTCCGTGTCCCAACCTCCACCTTCTTCCTTCATACTCCCCTCCTCTTCTCACCTACCAACTGACCCCAGCCTATCAAATCTCATCAGGACTGCCTGCATCTTCTTTCTCTCTGGCATGGTAAGGCTGCTCTTCAGGGGGAAGTGATTAAAGAGTAGGCAACAGAGTCCACGGAAGAGACAGCCCCTGCTCCCCTTAATAGGGGACCCCTATGGAAACTGAGCTGCCTATTGGCTACATTAATCCTTTTTATTAATGGTGTAAATACAGCCTTTTCTGTGTTTCACACACACCCTGGTAAAGCTATACAACAGAGGTCTATAAGAAAGGAGAGTATTGGGTTATGGGATTTACATCAGTATCCATTGCTGCTTGTTTTGTATAAAGCAGCAAAATAACATCGAACCAAACCTGATGCCAGAAAACTTAGCCCACGCAAAGATTTTAAAATTGAATGATGATATTTTAGGATCACTATTATTAACAATTGTCTGTCTCCAACTTAACTGAAAACATGTAGAAAGATATAAATTTATAAATGAACTGATAGTTTTGCTTTTCTTGGGGTACTTCCACATGCCCAGCTATTGAGACATGTCATAACTCCATGTATTACCATGTGCATGTCATTGTATGAAGGGGATCCAAGGAAGGTAATTTAGCTATTAAATATTTTCAGCTCCAGAGTCATTCAATGAGTAAAAGTCCTTACTTACCTCAGGCTAGTAATGCAGTTATTGGAAGATATTTTTCTGAATGAATTTGAGATGAATGTTTTAAATCCTCATTATTACTTAATAATTGGAAACAATTTTTACTGGTTTTTTTTTTTGTTTTTGTTTTTGTTTTTATTTTGTTTTGTTGGAGGACTATTTTTCTTTTGTGGTCTTCTGGAACATTGAACTGTAGAAACTAGAAAATGGCCCCTCTGTGTTTACTCAAATAACATAGTTTTTCATTGCTTAAGAGTTTAGAAATAAAAAAGCATTCCTTTTTATTTGTGGACATGGACACACACACACAGAAACATACACGTGTATACGAGCACACATACACACATGCACACAGTGCACAACGTACACTTTCCTGTGCTTTCTAAATATCTTACAATATGGAACATACAATCATTTTTTGTGAGGAGACCAAAGGACAAGTTGAGTACATGGAAAACTACCACTTAGAAGGGGTTTCTTTCCTTCTTTTAAACATCTCCTTTTGGTTTATCTTTGTCCTTGATAAATGCCCCCATTGAGTAAGGCCTTTATCCATGTCAGCATCCAGGGATGTTGTCAGATGTGCAACTCAAGGACTCGGAACTTTCCAGACCTGGTTGACATAGAACATGGTCTGCTTATGGGTAAGATAACTGGTTTCCTCATATTACCAGGGCTACTACAATATTGGATCTAGAATAAATGTTAACCTTGTGATCCTTAATGATGGAGATTATAAATGATTTCTGTTTCCCCTAAACTTTCCTGTGCTTTCTAAATATTTTACAATATGGATCACATAATCATTTGCTGCTTGGAAGAAAATAAGCTGATGATGATCAACTGACTGCATCAAAGAAAGACATCCTGCAGCTTGAGTGGGAGAGGGGATATGGCACTCCCTGTAGCCAGGCTCACTGGGGAGGTAAGGTATATATATGGCTCAGATCAGTTCCTGGCTTTGCAGAAACCACTTCCAGGTCAGAGGACTTAGGAAGAGGAGAGCTCCTAGAACATTGCCATGGATTAGATCGTGCCTGGTTTCAAATAGCTTTGTTAACTTTGGGCTTCTCAGCATAATCAGACTTCAGTTGTCCTTAGGAACTGTTTCACCCAGTGACAAGACCTATACTCCACATCTTTCTCCTTCCTGAGGATGCGTTCTTTAAAAGATGTCCTACCTGACTCCCGCAGTCTGCAATGATGCTGCATGCCTCCTTCACTCAGTATTAGGAGGTAGAGGCACACAGAATGCTGTGCATTCTTGGCCATCTTGGTCTGCATAGTAGGTTCTAGGCCAGCCAGGTTGGTGTATATAGTAAGACCCTGTCTCAAAAAAAAGGAGGGGATTGTTATGGTATTACTGGATTCACATTTTCACTTTGCAGAATAAAGATGTCAAGAAACAGTAAGAAACAGAGCAGGGGCTGGGCAGTTGACTTGGTGCTTATCCCGAGGACCTGGGTTCAATTCCCAGTCCCTGCCTACCCACCCACAACTGTCTGTAACTCCAGTTCCAGTGGATCTAATCCCTTCACTGGATACAAGACATACATTTGACACACAGACAAACATGCATGCAAAACATGCATGTACATAAAATAAAAAGAAGCAAGCCTCAAAATCCTAGTGTGATTCTAGTACCTTCAGAAAAGATCTCCCTTCAGAGTGCAGACAATGCACCAGAACCTATCAAGAAAAGGCAATGTTTTAATTGGATCAGTGATATATATTTCAACAGCTGCACCATACAATAGGCTGGGTCCTGGAACTCCACCTCTGGATAGTGCCCAGATCACTGCTTTAGTCATCTCATTGAGTGATAAGGGCTTTTCTGAATGAAAACCTGAAGCCTCAGTGCCATAAGGACGAGTGGGCCGTGCTAACCAGATTTGATGGTATTGCTTAATGAGTCTTCCCTTTTATAGTCCAGTCCACAGGATTAAAACAAATGGTAAAGGGCAAAAATAAAACAAGAAAAAATTAAGTAATCTATTTAATTTTAGAAACTACCTCTAACGTCACCTGAGCTTTAAAATAGTACACTGGGGGGGAAAAGTAGTACACTGGGAAATTGTTGACAGTACTGCTCGTGAAGATGAACATCCTCTGAGTTTCAGGAGAATGGGCAGAGATTAGAGGCTCTGCAGAGGAAATGTGTTTCCTTCCAGGGTGGTGGTCGTAGACTTACACAGATGGACCAGTGGTGGGGAATGAGGCAACTCTGACTAATACAGATACAAGATACAGTGAATGTCTGATCAAAGACAGCTTTGAACAAAGGCACTACCTCCTTCCAGACAGAGACACGTTTCCCTCTGAAATTTGGATGGTTTTCTGGAGGATGGGGCATTTTGCCCTCTCTTCGAGGACATTGCTCAGTATTGACTTTGGGAAGAAATTTGAAGTCCTTTATTTCTTTTCTGAACACAGTATTTACTGTGTAAGAGTTGTTTGTGCAGGACAAGGACCCGAGACAGAACCAGGCCTCCAGAGAGAACCTGGCAACCAGAGCAAGGCATCTACAGTTAAGATTAGGAGTCTGTTAAACTACAGGAAGTGCGTGCATCAATGTAAACCATTGTTTAAAACTCAGGTGGATGAGAGGAATCCAAAGATGGGAGGGTGGGTGGTAGGACTGGCAAGAGCCCTGAGTTCAATGTGACAGTTACAATTGGGCAATTAGAATAAAACTCAACGCCACTAGATAACAGGTGACAGTCTGAACCTATTTGGAAGTAGCAAGTGTGTGCCGTGTGAACACAGATCAGCTCTGTGGGATTGCCCTATGACCCATCCTGGTAATGTCTTACACACTACAAAAGAATGTTTCCTCCATATTCCATTTTAATGGATTTATATTTAACCTGCCTGTATTGATCTTGGCCAATGTGATTTTGCTGAGTTTTAATTCCTTTTGATTCCAACCTGGGCACTTAGGTTGTGCCTGATTGAGAGTAGTACACACACCCTATTCTATCACTGCAGATCTGGGAGTGGGCAACATAAATAATCCAGATTCCAGCCCGCAAGCACACAGAACATATTTGCTTTTGTCATGTATATCAAATCAATGAATGGCTCTATCATTTTCTTCCTCTGAACTTTCTCATTCACTTTTTCTGATGAAAAATACATCAGAAGTTTTGAGAGGCTTCATCCTGTCAGTCACTTCGCAATCCATTTCTTTTTCCAAAGTTCTCTCGAGGCAGTCTGCCTGAAATCTATTTAAACTTGTTTTTTAAATAGCGTTTTATTTTGTTCTGTGCAGCAGGAGTATATTTGGCTCTAAATTAAATTCTACTCCAACAGCTCTCTTTTTTTCTCCTTTAGTCTTAGAGAAAAAAAAGGTTGCTCTTGCCCCTTGCTTTCTTCTTATGGCATTCCTCTTAGTCCTAGACTTAAAAATGCCTCTTTTGTGGGGTTCTTTACCTGGGACACATCAGCAACGTCCAGGGCTTCAGTGACTTTTCTCTAAGAATAAAATCATCAGGTACTTGTAGGTATGTGAAGTGTAGCAAGTCGCGAAGGTTTTGTGTAAGCACCAAACACAGGAACAATGTGCAACTCTGTGACAAATGTAATCAGCAAGATGGCGATAATATTGTATCGTTATACAATGACACATTATAAGGGGTAGTAGACATCCACAGGCTGAAGCCTGATATCTCACAGCAAAGTGTGTCGATGGGACACAGGGTCTGCACTGTAATGTTCTGATAGTGTCTCCTAACTGAAATAGTCGCTTCTCTGGCTGCCCATCTTCTTCTATTCATTTGGGTGCACTGTTTTGTGGAGGCATCAGAAAACCATGAAGGGGATTCACACTATAAGTAATGGTAAGAACTTAAATAGATTTTTCTGGCCTGTTTTTTTTTTTTCCACTTAAATCACAGTTTCAAAGTTTTTTTTTGCTTATCCTGAATTCCCCCCCTAAGTCAATAATCCTTTTTTCCCCTCAAATCCTATGAGCTGCTGTTTTCATATTGCATGCTGAGTAAAAGCATTTTAGTGCCAGTTACAAAAATGAACCAGACATTGAATTAGCACTTACTATAATGAAATCAAACCTGTGTAATTTCGATAGTGCAATTACACACATCTGAAAATTTGCAGTTTCCCTTTTCAGCACCAAATCATCAAAGCTCTCACTTGGCTGTGAGTGATAAGATGCATTCTCTAAGTGCTGAATAAAGCATTCGTTTCCAATGACACTGACACGTCTGCAACATCTTATTATTTATTAAGTGCTCACAACACACTAGACACTGTGTAAATATCATTCCTTTGTACAAGTACGAAATGTTTAACACAACAGATACAGTGTACTAAGTGTAGTGAGCCCAAACCAGCAGTCTATTTCAAGGTTAAAAATAGTTTATCGAGTAGTTCACCTCAGATACACTTAGTTTTGCCTGTTTGAACGAGGCGAATTACAGCATTAATCAAACCCTGTTGTCTCCTGATGGCTGTGAGTGTAAGAAGGAGGCAGCAAGGCAGCTCCCTTGGCAGTAATTAGCATAGTAGAGGAATGAGGGCATTTCCATTGTGAGTGACAAAACAAAGTAGCAGCAAAGGATGAGAACCCAGGCTTCTTCTGGCTTCAAGCCACCACCAGCCTGGCTGTAGTACTTATTAACTCTGTGACCTTATTTTGTTATCATTCACACCTCTCAATCCGTGTTTTCAAAAGTCAGGATAATACATTTAATTATTATGGGAGTTAAGGGTTATATAGGGCAAGGTATGATGGTAATCATCTATAATCCCAGGACTCCATGGGATTTAGAAATGAAGAGTCAAACCAGCTCAGGCTACATAATGAGGCCCCGTCTCAAACAATAACACAGTGGTAACAGCAGCAAGCAACAGAAACAATGGCAAAACTACAGCAGCAGACTCCTATGGAACATGTCTGTTGCTCTTATCTAGCATATAATTTTAGTTGCATTTGGCAGAATTTCTCTAACCTATGTCCCATCCTAGCAACAAAAGAATGTTATCAGTTGCTACGTTCTGATCAGATGTTACATGAACCCATAGAACATAACCCATCATCACCATTAAGTTAGAAATTAAATATACATACATAGATACACACACACACACATTCGTATAAAGGTACACATTCATATGTGCATGCACGACTCAAACAAAGAATATCTCAAAGTAGTAAAATTATACCAAAGGTTGAGGTATTATTTATTCATATTAGAATTGACATGAAATAAGGCAACTGAAGAGTGTTTAGGTCCAAGAATTTTACAAAATACTAATAATCAAGGGAGCCAATGTAGCACTGCATGCAATGGTGTGTGCCCGCAATCCTCGGATTCAGGAGACTGAGACAGGAACATTGATGAGGCCAACTTGGGCTACAGAGTGAATCTTTGTCTTCAAATAATGCTAGAGAAGTGTGTGTCAACACTGTAAGCTAACTCAGGGCTGCTATACTGCCTTGAATGGTGAGCCACCATGGAGAAGCCCTCCTGCTGGGAACTGCAGATTTCTCTGGAAGGACCCTCATTGTTCTTCTACTGGAGATAACCTGCAGACCTCCAAGTGACTTGGAAGGCACAGAGAGGAGGAGCTAGGTAGAGCTATCTAAACAGACAGCCCAGAGGAATGAGAGGAAGAAAATGGATTTGGAGAGAGCAACAGAGATTATTCAGCTAATGGTTACAGGAAGCATTTAGGAACTCAGCGAAGAATGCTCTTACAGGGATTATACACAGGAAGCCCTGTCTGTGAAAGTTGTCGGTAAAACACACTTGTGCACATTTGAGTTGCATGTGAGTTGCCCACTCACCTATCATGATTTCCACTAACTGCACATTACTCCTTGTGGTAGTGTGTGGCTGTCGTAGGGACTATGGTGCAACTCATTAAAAGCCAATGATGTTAACTTTACACATCTTCAGGCAATGTTGAGAGAGCCTAGAAAGCAAATGGCGTTCTGTGAACAGCGGCACAAATGCACAGGGAGGGAGAAATTCCAGCCAAGGTGACAATAGTCTCAGCCTTGTTATTGTGTTGTCCTTGCCTGGGCAATCTGCTCAGAGATAAGTGCTCTCTGTTGTCCCAGCGCCTGCTGCATCTTTTACTTGGCTGCCATTGATTGCTTCTAGAGCCCTATTCATTTGAAACTTTCTATTGATCTCATCACAGAATTCACTTCAGGACTTATTTTTGTGACAGGCATGCTTTCAACAAGGGATCCCTGTGGGTCTCATTTATAATTTTGTTGTGGTTGGCAAGGCTGTTTGTGTGTTCAGATAAATTGTTCCTCATGCTTGGTCCTATGGTTTTGTTCAGTAGTAATATAACGCCGCATTGTAAAAGTCTGTTCCATGGATCATTTATTCACCAAACATTTTCTCTTTGACTGTGTAGGGCTAGGCATTCTGGTCCATATAAGAGATGCATTAGCTAGCTTCAAGAGGCTATACTTTTTTTTTTCTTGAATTTTATTTTAATAGACTGAAAAGGTGTTTGCCTTGTTCTCTTGAGATGGGTTTCCAGGACCACCTTGACATCAGCAGAAACCTTCTATAATTGATGAACAATGTCTGTCTTCACCGTGACTGTGAAAAAGTAGGTGTTTGGCTCTGTGTTCTCCAACCTGGCCATTCTGGGTAGTATTGTACTCTCCCCAAGGACACGGTCCTACTTCTTCTTAACAAGAGGAAACCTTTGTAGTGAAAGATAAGTTCATATCAGCTTAAAAAGTAGTCCATTCTAAGAACCCCCTTAAAATCATTGCTGGATGACTTTAAAAATAAATAAGGCTTTTCTGTGGACAGTTTGTGTTTTCCTCTTTTTTTTTTCTTTTTTAATTTAAGCTTTGTTGTCCTTTGAGAAATGATACCTCTAAAGTGATGGCTACCTTCCTGTAAATAGATTGTCTAAAGATTTTCACTAAGAATATCTGAATCTGTTTGTGAATGTTAAAGTTAATGGTACTTAGTTCAAATTGGGAATGGCTGGAGTTTAAGCCACTGAACTCGCTCATGAATCTGAGCTGCCTCTGTAAAAGAGACTTCTGTCTTCAGCAACACCATCGACATGTGGTACAGTAGATTTACAGAAAAAAATTGTGTTTTAATTTAAATGGAAATACTTGTCTTTATGACATTCATTAAATGCCTAAATATTATGATTTATCCAGGAAACAGAATGGATGAATTCATGGAAATTAGATTAATTCTCTATTCTTTAATGAAGTAGATTGTGTCACCTGGTTTCTGCCTTTCCCTTTTTAACCCTTGGCCCCATCATTCTTTTTTTTTTTTTTCTTTCGTTCTATAGTTAAAATAAAATCTCGTTTTAGACCACTAGTTGTTGCTTCTGTTTTCTGTCCTGAAACACACAAGACTATAGTCATCCCTCAGTGGCTGAAATCCCAGATGCTTCTCTGTAAGATGGGGCCCTGCTATGCTAAACAAGGTAATTGGGATGGTAGAAGGAAAATATCTCCCACAAACTCATATGTTTAAATATGTTTGGTTGCCAGTTCACGGAGCTGTCTGGGGAGATTTAGGAGGTGTGGCCTTGTGGGAGGAAGTGTGCAGTTGGGTGTTGAGCTTTCAGAAGACTCTGTCCCATCTCTCTACCTTCTGCTTGTGGATAGAAATGTAAGCTCTCAGCTGTTGCTGCTAGCAGGCCTTTGCTCTGCCTCCACAGACCCTACCCCTCCTAATCTGTAAGCCCAATTAAATAGTCTCTTTTATAAATTGGGTTTGATCATGGTGTTTTGTTGTGACAATAGAAATGTAATTAATACAGGAATCGATATGTCTAACACTCGAAGGGTAGCGACTGCAGCCTGGTAGAGATAGAATGGATTATGCTGCACCCCCTAAGTTGGAGCAAGGACTTAGACACTCTGAGTTTGTTAACTATTTCCATGAAAACCTGGAGGGTAAGGGTTCATGCCAGGAACTCACTTACATTACCAATGAACCATGGAAAGGTATCTGGGACCCTAGAGGAATATAAGGTAGGGAGACCCCTGGGTGGGGGGCACATGTTGTTAGATCCTAGTGCAGCAGCTCTGAAGAATGTGAGTGACATGGATAGCCAATCATTAATCCCTTTCTCTGACGACTATCCAGATTCCACAGGAGAGAGATTGCACTAAATACATGGGCCATGTGTTTGAAGTAAGGAACAAATATCTTTCTTTCTTTGACTCACTAGGGAGAAAATGTGACTAAAGTGCTGAAAAAACTGAGTTCAGGTGAGGAGATACATTTTTAGAATGACTCTGTCATCATACACGAGGGACTTTTCCAATACTGGCTTTGATAGGTCAGAGAATTCTGTCAGTTGGTTTGGTGGGAGCTCTTTTCTGGTCTGGAGATTTTGGCTTGGTTGCTGCTTGCTGAGAAGAATCTTTTGTCTTGAGAAGCTCTTGCTTTGGCTTCATTAGGCACCCTGGGGTGGCAAATCCTGACCAAGTCACAGAAAGATCTGCTGGTGCCACTCGGAAGAACAGCATTAGTTAGCTGCAGAAGCTGAATTACAGAAATATGCATGTTTTCAGTTTTAGAGACAGAACATTAGTCTAGGAAAAATTGCAAATTAACTCTTATTCATATGATTTCTGTTAAGAATTCATGAGATGGAAGTGAGCATACCTGCCTGCATAGCTCTCACCCATGGTAAACCATTTTTAGTAAGGGATAAGACCCATTCTATTCTAAATGTTGGATAGAACATTTAGATGAATTCTTTCAAATTGTAGCACTAAATTTATTATATTTAATTAAGAATGTATTGCTTTTTCTATTTTTTTTTTTTTTTTTGCAATATCTCGTGTGTTTCAGGTGTCAGTTTTTAACATAATCTTATGCGCAAGGAAACATACTTTTCTCCAATATGAGGTAATGTTCTCCTAGAATTATCAGGGCTGTGATGCAGAATCTCAGGCAGAAACATGAAGCAAATTTCACTTCCATTTTTAGACAAAGCAAATATATCTTTTGTGATCATTTCATGTCATGCTCCATACACCATTTTCCTTTCAGTTTCTCTGAGAATTCTTTCTAGTTACCAGATGTACAGTGTGCACACAGCTGTTTTCACTATTTAAGTGTGTATTTCTGAAGTACTGGTGACTATTGACTTCCCTAGTTCAATCTTCCCAGGGCCAGACTCGCTAGCTTTTGGTACTAGCTCCTGGTGGCTGCTTTGATTAAGGACGATAACCCTATCTATGCTGGTAGAGCTACTCTCAGCCTTTCCTCAAATGATCACAAAGGAGTTATCCCTAATTTTCCTTAAAAATTGGGACTAAGTCAGTTTTACATAACAGACTTCATTGTTTGTTGTGCTGATGGAGGACATGCTGGGAAGTGCTAGAATCTAGAAATTATTTACAAAAAAGTATTGGCTCATGGAACTGTGTCGATTTTCATTTAGGCTGATGATGAAATGTGTGTCTATTTATATTTGTAGGAAATCAAATTATTTAAATTATGGAGCCTTAGGAACATAGCCCTTCCAGTTGGGTCAAAAACCAAATTGCAGTTATTATAATCACTTCAGAGATCACTTTCCTAACTTCTTAATATCTACTTTTATGCTGTGATTTATTGATTTTTGTTGTTTTTGTTGTTGTTGTTGGTTCTCAGTCATTTGATAGATAAATGCTTAGTATCTTGGGTGTAATCAAGTGACTAAAATCTTTCCAGTTTGAAAAGAGTTTCTTAGTAACCAAGGTTCGATATGACATTTGGAAAAGTGTACCTTGTGATTCTGACACATTTTTTTTTCCTTTCCTTCTTCCCTCAACTTCTTTCTCTCTCCTCTGTCATTTTTTCTTTTATTGTCTTGATGGCCGGAATGATGATAGTAAATGTATATTGACAGATTAATAAAGGATTGAGCTCATTCATTGTTATTTCAGAGGCCTACTTTTCAAAAGTTGAATAGTTGAGTCATCACCTTGAAAAGAAAGTTACTAGTCAGCGGTTGGAGAGATGGCTCAGTGGTTAAGAGTGCTGCTTGTTCTTCCAGAGGTCCTGAGTTTAATTACCAGCAACCATATGATGGCTCACAACCATCTATAATGTAATCTGATACCCTCTTCTGCAGATAAAGCACTCATATGCAATAAATAAAATAAATAAATCTTAAAAAAAAAAAAGAAAATCACTAGTCATTTAAAGTTTTGTTTTTCATTTGCGGGTGTTGTTTTCATATGAGCTTAAGTATTGTACCATGAAACTGCATGACCAAAAAGGAGACAAGCTACAGAAGACAAAATACAGAGAGAGATAGAACAGAGAGGAGCTGGAGGGAAGAAGGAAAAGAGAGAATGGATTTCTCTTTCATATTCACTTTTTCTTTTAATACTTCTCAATATAAAATGAAACCTTCCTTGTAAAAATTGTTTTTCCTGTAATCACCCCATTTTAGTCATCTAGTGTGTATTGAATTTGCTAAGTTGAGTTGCTCAGTGCTTTGGGACACATCTACTAGAAGAGGCAACTTCTTTAATTCTATCCACCAGCCAGTTTTTTCCTTCTCTTTAGTTATATCACAAGTTGATTGGAATTATCTTTTCACCCATGCAGTGAGGACTTGGTGCTCAGCCTCAATGATTCAAGGAGCTCCTTTGGTTTTGTTATTTTTTTGTTGTTGTTGTTGTTTAGTTTTGTTTTTCATTTGTTTCATTTTTCTTGACAAATCTGAGTTATAGATGATGTATCTCTTTCCCAACATCAGACATATGGATAAAGGTAGATGTGTGAGAGACTGAAAGAAGCAATCTAAGCCTTTGTCTGCTGAAAATACACTGCTGCCCTAATACTCTATTTTCTCATCTCAGCCATAGATGTATATGACAGATACACTATAACTGGAGAAATCTGGGAATTTTCTTATTTAGTTGTTGGAGTGTCCGACCAAAATTGAAGTCTCTGTTTTTATTCATATGGAATGCCATCACATGAAAAGTGGCTTTCTTAAAGTACATGTACAAAACTGAAATTACCCTAGGAAACTTGGCCATTGTGGAGAGGCATGTTTGCATAAACCTGTCCCCCAAATACGTGATCATGTTGTGTATACTTGATAACAGATAAAATAATGCTACATTTCGTGTGTGTGCCTTGCTTACCAATATGTGAAGCTATTTAGTTGGTCTATGTAAAATGGGTTGCAATACTATTTATAGAAGCCACATGTAATGTAGAAGAAATAGAACTAAAATAACTTAAACAGAATTATCATGAGAAATTATGCCAAAGACTGTAGCCCATTTGCTGTGATCTGAATATATTTGGTGTCTTTCAAGGGTCTATTGTGATCAAATATTTGAGCCTTTGGGAGTTGGGGCTTAATGTGTGGTCCTTAGAGCATGCAGTATGTTCTGTGTTACCTTTCTGGTAGTCCTCATGACGGCTGTGGTATCAAAGCAAGCCTGGTCCTGCTCACTTCTTTTCCCTGGTTCTCTGCTCTCTACATGCAGCTTCTTCTGTACCTGCATCTCCATCTACCCTACATCATCCATCATATGCTCCTTATATTTGCCAAAGCCAGAGGCTAGGACATTCGTCCTTCCAAACCATGAGTCAAATACAATTCTACTCTTTATAAGAAGTTTCCTCATGAATTTCAATATAGTAACAATGACAAAAAGTAGCTAATGAGCCATCCTTGTGTTATTATACAGTGACAATGTTGAGTCTCAGGGAACATTTAAATGTTAATCTGATGTGAATCATGCGCCAAATCCACTTAGTCAAAGTTTTGTAAAGTGTTTACATTGCAAGCACATAAGGCAAGGGGGATTTCTTAAAGTTTATATTAGTCAATTATACCAAAGTTACTATTTCATTTGAAATACAACATAGTCATGGGCTTAATATTTGCATATGCTAAGCAAAAATAAGACAATTGGCCTCTCCATAAGTAATACATCTTTTTCTTTATGAATGTACTTAAAATACTCCAGTCTGTTGTCCAGATCGGCATCATAGTGAAAGGAATGGCCACATGGATATTGTTTCAGACTCTGAACTCTAGCTCTTAGAGTTCAAAGAAGATGGCAATATCTTTTTCTCTGTTCCTTTTTCCTCAATGTCTGGCTGAGAAAGAGTCTAGCAGTCTTAAGTATATTTCATTCCTTTCTTCCTTGTCAAAATAGAAAAACCTGTACTTCCCTTCCTGCTATGTTAGTCATAATTTTTTTTAACTATGATAAATGCCTGAGGAAACTAAAGGAGGAAAGAAAGATCTGCTTTGGCTCTTGGTTTCAAAGATATTGGCCGGCTGTGGCAGTGAAGGCACGTTGGAGCAAAGCTGTTTGCCTCATCACAACCAACAAGCAGGAGCAAAGGCCTAAATGGGTAGATTTCCTATCTACCCTCCTTTCCATCTGGGGCCTCAGCCTATGGGATGGTGAAAGCCGCATTCAGGGTGTGTCTTTCCCTATTAGTAATTCCCCTGGGACACCCTCAACATGAAGGACTTTAATAGTATCTTACATGCTTTTCAATCCAGCAAAGTGGACCGTCAATATGAATCACCATATTTGAATAAGAAAAACAATAGTAGGGCATTGTTTTCTCAAGTCTGGTTAATAACCTTCATACTTATAAAGATTAATTGAGAAGGGACAGTATGTATCTGATTTGATTGCTTCGGATTTAGGTCCCACCGCCCCTCTTACAGGCAGGAAGCGGGAGGCTGTTATTCTCTACTGTATACAGGGACATTTAACATAAGATGTGAGATAAAACCTTTAAAAAAGAGCAGTTAAACCTCTGACATCAATTAGCCATATATATGGCTCACTGAAAGGTACATAGCAATTACATGGCAAAACTATGGTGTGCATTTGCTATAGATAACTTTTTTTATTAATTTATTCTTGTTACATCTCAATGGTTATCCCATCCCTTGTATCCTCCCATTCTTCCCTCCCTCCCATTTTCCCCTTACTCCCCTCCCCTATGACTGTTCCTGAGGGGGATTACCTCCCCCTGTATATGCTCATAGGGTATCAAGTCTCTTCTTGGTAACCTGCTGTCTTTCCTCTGCGTGCCACCAGGTCAAAACCCTCTTTTGTCAATATCAGGCAAACAGCAGTACAAGTGCCTCATTTTTGCACTTAATGTTGGGGCGTATATGGTATTGTTGACATGGACAATACCCAACTCGAGAGGGTGTCCTTTAGGTATTAGGCTTTGGAATTCTGCCATAAATCCAATATGAAATCAGTTTGAGATCCCTATAAGGGCCACATCATTATTATACCAGCGTGCAGGTGTTGTCTGACAATTTGTATAAAAAGATTCTTGAACAGAAAAGTGATGCAATCCAATTTATGATTAGAGATATTGTTATACTATCCTTTATTTTCCAAGAAAGGGAGGCAGAAAACAGTATGAGATCACTGGGAGTCTGTAAGGAGAAGGAGGACAGGTATGGGGGTAGTGTTTTAGATTTAGAATTAGATGGTAGAAGTAGAATTGCTAATGCAAGAAGTGGGAAGAAAAGGAAAAGGAGCTAAAACATGTTAAATGTAACCTGTGCGTTTGAACTACACTACAAAGACACACGTAAAGAATACCTCTGATGCCTCGGGACTAGCGAATTTTTTTAATCCAAGCTCCATTTTTATTTTTATTCTTGGGGAAAAATCAACGTTAATGAAGAATGAAAAGCTTTTTATTATTTGAGAGATTAAAGCTTTGCGAAAATTAACACGGGTAACTACTCAGAGGAAAAGACAGAGGATAGAACACCACTGAGGGTGACAAAATAGTCAACCTTTAATTTCTATGTACACTTAACATCTGTCCTAATTTTAATATTCTTGAACAGTTTGTATTGCATTGGGAAATGGAGTTGCCATTTGTGGCAATGAAGTTGTAGAACAAGGTGGCAGTTGGCTGGGTGGGAGGCAGAGGCAGCTTTGCAGGAAAAAATAAAGAGTATCAGAATTCTTTGTACAGGGAAGAAATTAATCAGTTTCAATGTTTAGCAAACTAGACTCCGATGGTAGCAGTTTATTATCAGAGCTACATTCGTGCCTAATTGTACATGGAATATGTGTGTGATTCAGTTGTACATGTTGGTATCTAAGCAAAAACTTTCAGTATAAATTTCCTTTTGCAGACAAAGAAAATGTTATTGTCACTAAAAGTAGGAAACTATACATGATAAGCTAATGATCTTCATTATGCGCAAAAGACTTGCATAGCAGGTTTCTACCATTCTAAACATTTTAAGTTTATGTGAGATAAGATAACTTACATTCTTTTAGAAAAAATTAGTAATTATAGATATCCTAAATGGGAAACATTTAAAATAGTTCTAAACTCACAAAGTGTGTTCTTAAAAGCACAGTTTCCTTTTGATTATGTTCGAAGCAACATCTTTTGGCTCCACCTCCTAAGCTCTCTTCACATACATACTAATAGCTTTACCCTTGTTACAGATTCAAAGCTCTTGAGATGCCTCCGTAGTTAGTACATGGAAGCACTATTCTTAGCAGGTAGTTAAACTAACAGCACTGCAAAGACCAATTAAGTGGGAGATAATGATCCTCTGAGGACCTGCACAGGCCAGCAGTGAAGGGGAGTCAAATGGTTCTTTTCTAGCCAGTCTCCTTGCACAGAATTCCAGAAATTTCTCTCAGTTTTCCAATTTGTGCATGCATAAATGTTTCAGTAACTAGATGCCAGAAGATTGCTTCTTCATATTTCTTACTTATACTCTTTTTGGCATTTGGTTTGTTTGGTTTGGTTTTAGTTTTGGTTTTGGTTGTTTAGAGACAGGGTTTCTCTGTGTAGCCTTGACTGTCCTGTGGTTTTCTTTTTTTGTTTTTGTTTTTGGTGTGTGTGTGTGTGTGTGTGTGTGTGTGTGTGTGTGTGTGTGTGTGTGTGTGTGTTTATGTTGAATCCTGTACTTATTAGGCTCCTTTAAGTAAGAGTCTTCCTTCCTAGCATAGTCGTTGCATTTGATGCTGTTTTGAAAGTTGCCTCTAATAAGTCATTGTCCATAATTCTACTTCTCAACTCTTATGCATTTAGTATTATATCACAATATTTGTCTGTTTTCCACAATTTTTAAGCTTCAGTCTTTTGTTTTGATCTGTTTTGTTTTTCAAGACAGGGTTTCTCTGTGTAGGCTTAGTTGTCCTGGGCTTGTTTTGTAGACCAGGCTGGCCTAGAACTCACAGAGATCGGCCCTCCTCTGCCTTTCTGAGTGCTGGGATTAAAGGCATGAGCAACTACATCCAGCTTAAAGTTCAGTCTTAATGGTAGACAAAAAATAATGCTTTATAAAGGTATGACTTGAAATTATTCAGTTTTAGTTAATAGCTACAATATCTCTAGGCACACAAGATGTCTCCAAACTCTCATAAGAGGATATTCCAAACTTTGTAACAGGAAGAAAAACATTGATTCTGATTAATGAGGGAAATTTGAAGCTATGCTAAAGGATGCATAGAGCCAATTGTTGTGATTTAAATGTATAATTCTAGGAGTTGGGAAAGGGAAGCAGGACAATTCTAAGTTCAAGGCCAGCATAGACCACATAGAAAGATGTTACATCTTGAGCTACATGACAAGATAGACTGTGTTACCCGAAACCAAAGGGCTGGGAATATAACTCTGTAATAGAGTGAATGCCTAGCATGTTTAAGACCCTGGGTTTGATTTCCAGCAAAACACACACACACACACTTTCTGAAAAAAAATTAGAAACGAAAATAAGACATTCAATGGTAGTAAATTAACTTGTTTCAGCTTTGTTTTAATCTCACTTTAGTATAAGCTTTATTAAAAATGCCACTGTGGTCCCAAAAGCAATTTTTATTACAATACAGCCACACACTTGAGTTAAAGTTTTTGTTTCATAACTGCAATTCCTGGTTACTTTCTATGAAGAGCTGGAGAATGAACTGAAATAGCAAGCAGGCCACTAGAGTTTTAAGGTAAATTTCATCTCTGGGATATTTATGAAATCTTCAATGTTTTTTCCTTGTGTTCCTAATCATTGTAGAGGATGATAACAAAAATGTTTCTCAAAGTTGCAATGAACTTAACTTTTTCTTAGTCATTTCCCTCACATTTTCTCTTTGTGCTCCAAATGCCCTGTTATAGAAGTTATACAATGGTAAAGTTGATAAGACTTTAACCAATATATTTGTGAAGAAATTGACACAACACAAATTTATATTCACTTCCATGATCCTTAAAGCAAATTAATTCAACCTTTTATTACCAGTTATTATTCTGCTATCCCTATATCCAGAAAGATATGCAGGGCTATCGAGGTCCAATGATCATTTCAGCACTGTGGCACCTGATTCCAGCTGAGGAGACATCAAAATAATGAGTGGCATACAACTTGTACTTTCTTAAAGGGGCAGACACTCTTCAGGTCCAGTGAAGGTTGACAGTTTGAGAGAGCTGGTACAGTGTTGCTAGATTGTTGGAAATCTGATTTTTTTTTCAGTGTAATTGATTTAAATTTATTTAAGTTGTTTTCAACTAGGGACATAGCGTGCTTTCCTGGCATGCTCAGTTCCCTGGGTTTGAATCATTGCAGAAACCTCCTTGTTGTAGCTCATGCCTGCTTATAATCCCAGCACACGGAAGGTAGCATCAGATGTATCAGGAGTTCAAGTTTATCCTCAACTGCATAGTGAGTAGACAGCAGCCTGGACCACATGAGTGCTTGTTTCTGAAAGAAAGAAAAAAATTTTAAAAAATTTAAAAAAAGGAAAACAAATTATATGGATTAGCAGGGTTCCGTGACAGGAAGGGCAGTAAAGAGGAAAGTATAATTGTATATTTTTACAATAACGTTGGAGACCATTGGAAAGATGAGTGGAAGAAGGGCAAGAGTGGAGGTGTGAAGGTTGGATTAGAGAAATTAGAGCATTTGGTTTCCATGATGGAAAGGGCAGTGTGCAAAGATGCACAGCAGCTCAAGTCAAGCATTGACTATCCAGACGGATTATAACGGCAAGGAGTGCAAATAGTTCTCGAGCAATAAAGTTCTACTGGAGACCTTCAGGAGAGAGAACAAGAAGGACCCAGCATCCAACTATGTGTAGATAAAGACCTGAACATAAAGTAGCAAGATTCTCTGGAGTTCCTAAGACAAATAAACTGCTGGGGCTCAGGTGGAAGGCGCATATTTTTTAACAGTTATCTGAAATCCAATTATCTGCCCTCTGCAAGTGCAGACAGCATTCTGAGCACACAGAATAATTACACCATATATGGGCTGCATTTTGATTTTTCAATCAGAGGCGATGCTGATGCCATTGCTACATTTGCCAGAAAGGTCACAGCTTCAGCGGTTTAGACGCTAGGAAGCAGAGATGAAAATAGAACCGCAGAGTGATTTTTGTAAAGCAGATGGGAGAAAAGCTAACAGAGGTCACTCTTCAGTCCCTGGCAAGAGAGAAGAAGTGGTGGCAAAGTTGGGAACCAAAAATGTTCCTGTAGATGATGACGCTAACAAAACAAGAAACGGTGCAGTTGTGGTTGCCTCTTATTCTGGGAGGAGATTTGGTAATGGAAGTTGAGCATCCTGTGGCTCTCTGTCAAGTCCTTTTCTAGGGTACTGAAAAAGTTAGAGATGACTGATATTTTCGAAACAGAAGATATAAAGCAAAGATGCTCCAAGTATCAAGCCTAGACAATTCTCAAAATCTTGTAGGTTTTAGGAGCACACAAAATAGGCAGGCATTCTCTAAAATCGATACCATTGAGGAGCCCAACCTGGTTCAGGGAATAGTAGCAAACCCATGGATACCCAGGCAGCCCTGTTGAAATTCAGTGGGCCATAAAGAAGAACAGAAGTGTGGGAGAGGACTTTGTTGCAGTGCTTCGGGGAAGGAATGGGCAAGAGAGGAAAAGAAGAGAAGGGAAAAGTGACAATAATTAGACTATAGCGCAATTATGTACAAAAATTTCAATAGACCAAAAGTAATACTGAACTTTTAAAAGAAATCACTTTCATAAAATTTAATTTTATAAGTAAATATCTCACAGAATGTGATAGTAATATATAAATAATGTGCCAGCTCTAGCCAGAAAAAGCAGGTGTATATAAAATCACCACCACTTTCTGTAAAGCTATTGGCATTTTACAGCTTCTAGGGAGGGGGCATTTTTCTTTAATGCAACCACTCTTGGTAGGTTGACCACACATCAAAGGCAGATCCCACTCCAAAGATTAGATTGGCTCAATGGGGGAAAGAAGAAGTAAAAGATAAGTAATTTCAAAGCTGGGTGAGAAGGGAAGTAACTGTACATGGGGCAGGGCTTGGGGGCATATGAACAAAATACATTATATGCAATTCTCAAAGAATTAATAAAAGTATTGGTGAAGATAATAGATAATAAAATATACCTATTTTTTTCTTATAAAGAAACCACAGTCGGGATAAGGAAGATCACATGACTCCAACTCATGACTCTTAGAGGTCAGGAAACAAACTCCAGGAAGGTCAATGGCTTG
This sequence comes from Acomys russatus, assembly GCF_903995435.1. Classification (NCBI taxonomy): domain Eukaryota; kingdom Metazoa; phylum Chordata; class Mammalia; order Rodentia; family Muridae; genus Acomys; species Acomys russatus. The sequence goes on along the minus strand of NC_067158.1, from coordinate 39,847,036 downwards.
CTTATGTCCTCAAATTTAGTGTTTTTGTTTTGTTTTGTTTTGTTTTCGTTTTTTTGTTTTTTTGTTTTTTACCTTGAACATCAGTTCTTTTCCTGCTCTGCAGTGGTTTGAGTTTGAAGTCCCAGAGTGCTGTGATCTCTCAGACACGACTCTCATCTTATTGCCTGATAGATTAGCAAAATCACTTTAAATACTTAGTCTGATGTATGAATTTGGTTTGATCATATGCTGGAATGTGTTCAGCAATGTGTTAGTAGTACAGAGTAGGGCCACTGGGGAACAATGAAGTTATGATAATCTGCCCTTCCTGGGATAGATTAATGTCCATATAAGAGGGGCAACTCAAAGCTGTGAGCCTTTGTATCATGTACGTCATAGTGAGAAAGTCTCGCTCTGTGTTCTGGAAAGCAGTCTCACACAAACCCCCAAAATGCTTGAGTTTATACTTTATAGCTTCTAAAACTGTAAGCAGCATTATTTTGTTTGTAATCTTCCCAGTGCTAGGTAGTTTGTCATAGTAACCAGGAAGACTAAGACAACTGTCTTGTCATTTCCTACCATGATGTGTAGTGTTTTGTTCTCAACGGAATGCATGAAATGCTCAGTGAACTCTAACTGAATGAACAAGTGATCCTCAAAGTGCTGGTTTTTATTAGCAAGAAGACAGAAGTAACAGTTAAGCTCTAATAAGAACAGGAAGAAAACTCATTAATGCTACAACATTTAGAGTGCTGAGTTTAATCAGCACTTACTGATTAACCACACCAAACCTTTATCTTCCGCAGTTTTTTATTTCTCAAGCCAAGAATTTGTCTATTGTGTCCAACTTAGGATCTAAACATTTAAAGTGATAAGACAAAGATTTCTCCCAGAAAAATTCCAAAGGCAATGCTATGCTTCTGAACTCCCCACTCCAACCCGAGGAGACTGTCAGAGCAGCTAGGATGTTTAAAGATCAGGCAGCCTCATCTTAGAATTCAACTGACTTGGTTCAATTTCTTCTAATCAAGAAAACAAAGAAATCTATAACATTGTCCTTGAAGGAATCTTCTCTTTCATTCAGCTAGGTGCATCTCTGTTAGCAAAGATGTTCAGGGGAGGAGTGGTGATTGTGTGTTCAAAAGCTTTCTGTAAACTGTTAACTAAGTATAAATATTCAAGTTTTCCTGTGCTTCTGTGGGAAGTTGGAATAGTGAGAAATTAAGATACTTCATTGGCTCAGTAAGACAGAAAAGGATATTGGAATCTTCTTCCTCCTCCCCTTTTTTTCTCCCTCCCTCACCCACGCCCTTTTTTTCTGAGTGGATTAGGGCAAGGGTGAATGATAAAAATCTCAGATTTTTGATTGAAGCTATAAATAGAGCCTCTCAGAAAAGAAATCTAGAACTGGACCACACGCAGAGTGGACATGATGGGTGGGGGGAAGCACTTGTGATGCGCCTTGCCTCGTTCTGCAGTGTGAGACTCACCCTGCAGGACTTCCAGGGAGCTTGGTATTCCTGGCTGGCTCACACTCCCTCTAATTAGGAGCGTTTAGGCTCGTGTTTACTGTGCTAGAAAACATCGACCTAAATCTACCCTATTAGCAAATAGAGTTTTCCTGGTTGTTTTGTCGCTTTGGTCCACTGAAGTTCAATTTAAGCTCCTTCTAATTAAATTAGATGTGAATGAGAAAAGACTGGGAGATGAGGTACACAGTTAGGGTTCTTCCAGAATCTGACTGCTATAGCTGAGCTGAGGTTTGCCAAGATAGTTCGTGGACTTGTGGAAATGAGGGGCTGGCCTTTTGTCCCAGTATAGGACACCCACGAGGTCCAGGCTTTGTAACAGGTGTCCAGCAAAAATCATATGGATACTGAAGAGAATCTGATTCCAGAAATGTGACTAGGATGGCCTCCAAGGATTCCTTTAACGTAGCAAAGAGCATCGTGGGAAGGGCCTGCACACTTTCATGGGCAGATAGCAAAGAGCATCGTGGGAAGGGCCTGCACACTTTCATGGGCAGTGACCTCACTGGGTTGAAATGACCTCTTGTTCTTTTTCACTGCAAAGTCATTTGCAGAAAGGCAGGAATCTCTTTGCTTTTCATTTTATTTCTTATTGACTTTGTCTCTCTATTATTTGTTCTTGCCTTGGAAGGACAAGTATTTATTTGTTGAGTGAAATCATTAAGGAATAAATACCAGGGCATTATGTTCTTAAAAGTTCATGCTGTTCTTAACTGTGCATATAACACTTTGTCATATTCTATAGAGTGTGTAGTGATGTAATAGATCATGAGAAATATAAATGTTATATAAATAATAAACTATAATAAACTATAAGCTTTAGATGACAAATAAAAGGAAAATACTGGGAATCATTTATTGTGACTTATGTGAAGGACATTAGATGATATTAACAGAAAAATAGATGACCTTTTGTTATCTAGATATATTATAAACTTTAAAATGACTGACATATAAAAATAATCAAATAATAAAGGTCTGGAATAAGCCCATTTTGTGGTTCTCGGTACGACTTGATTTCCTCATCTTTATAATTTATTATAATGCCTACCTGTAAATTAATAATGCTGCTGCTGCTGCTGCTGCTGCTGCTGATGATGATGATAAGTGACTTTTCAGAGCATGTACTATGTTTAAGTACTCCTACCAAACACTTTGTATGTATGTGCTTGTAGCTTGTTTTTCATTATTTCAAACTTAGGGGCAAGAATTATCCTTCTCACTTAACAGATGAAGGACTTGAAGCATGAGTGGCCTTTCCATACATTCTTAAATGGTACAGAGGAGATACAACTTAGTAGCATTTTAAAGGAACACGCCAAACATAATTTTAAAAATTCATGGAATGGATTCAAGAATGAGCCAGGATTCTCCACAGCATACATTAGAAGCCATAATAGCAAGTGGGGGAGGAAAACAGCCGGAGCTGAGTGCTGGCTACTCCAGACTCTTCCCTGAGAATGTGAGTCATGGAAGAATGTGAGCATCCTGAGCATCCTGAGCTCCACAGGACAGGGAGAGAGGTGCTTGCGGATTGGATATGGTATAGCCTACAAGATTTAGAATCTAGGCATTTCTGTGCAAGAGCGCTCTGCCTTCACGCTTTACAAAATATTTGTGGAAGAGAAATTTGTAATCGTTGTCTCTCTTTGCACACTAACATCATTACAAGAAAAGTATATTTGGATCCACCTGTTCTATCACAAAGTTATCACTGATCAGGGGGAGGAAACGGGCCACTGCACCCAGTCCCGCTTACTAACCAAGGCAACAGCTCCTCCTGTGCAAAGATAGCCAGCTACCATTGCAATTTCCAAGTATAGTCAGCAGAATCACATGGCCTCCTTGATTTGGACAATTTAGTCTGAAAACTGGATATATACTCTAAAATTTGTGTAGTTGGGAGAGCTATAACATATATTTACTCCTGTTTTATTGAGGGAGAGAGAGAGAGAGAGAGAGAGAGAGAGAGAGAGAGAGAGAGAGACAGACAGACAGACAGACACAGACACAGAAAGAGACAAAGTCACAGAGAGAAAGTGTGTATACTACTCCTTTAGCCTTTTAATATTTGTTTTAGACTTGAATACAGAATTACTTCCAGCTCAGCATTATTATTACTAATTTATTATATATTATCATTACTATTATTAATCACCCTACAGTACTTCTTTCTCAGTAAGAAGCTTAACTAATGAAAAACAAGAGAAGCATGGGAGAATGGGGAAATAGAAAGATCCAGAGGGTCCTAGAAACCTACAAGAAGAACATTATGATGGGTGGATCTGGGCCCAGGGGTCCTGCTCAAACTATGGCACCTGCCAAGAACAATACAGGAAGTAAACTTAGAACCCCTACCCAGATCTAGCCAATGGACAGGACATTCTCCACTATAGAGTGGAAAGTGGGGACTGACTTTCACACGAATTCTGATGCCCCATATTTGACCTTGTCCCCTGGATGGGGAGGCCTGGTGACACTCAGAGGAAGGATAGCAGGCTACCAAGAAGAGACTTGATACCCTATGAGCATATACAGGTGGAGGAGGTCCCCCTCAGTCACAGTCATAGGGGAGGGGAGTAGGGGAAAAGTGGGAGGGAGGGAGGAATGGGAGGATACAAGGGATGGGATAACAATTTAAATATAATATGAATAAATTAATAAAATATTTAAAAAATAAATTAACAGGAAGCTAAAAAGAAAGAAGAAAAAGAAAAGCAAGTTAAGTGTTTAAGGCTGTGTCTCTAGGCAGGGCTGAAAAGTCAGGATGTCTTTTGTCACATAGTGCCACAGGAAGCATTGCAAGCTGCCTGAGGCTGTCCTTTATTTAGTCATATCATCATTAGACCGCCGCTCAAACCTCATTTCAATTCTATATGAAGCTTGCCTATACTTACACTACTAGCCTGTAGGAATTTTAAATTTTTTTTCTATTTATTATCTTTCCTTTTTAACATATACATTTGTATTATTACACATGAATAAAATAAACTACATATTTTTAAAAACATTCTTACAGCATCTCTCCCTCTACTCTTCTCTCTTCAAATCCTCTTATGTGCTCCTCCTTCAGATTCATGGCCACTTTCCTCATTAATTGCTATCGCATACTTATATGTATATACATATATATTTCTTAATGCATGCTCAGTGTGTATGACTTTAGTTGTATGCATGCTTTCAGGGCTGACTATTCAGCAGCAGGCAACCACTTGTGGTGCTCTTTCCTGGGGGAAGACTGCCTCTCCTGCTCCCAGCTTTTCTCAAGTTGCCTATAGATCTTTGTGTAGTACTGAGGTTTCAGTGGCTTTTCCGTCCACTTTAGGATGTACATTGGTGTCGTCTTTGTCTATCTCACACTTGGAGAAACAGTCTCATTGCAACAATTTGAGGCATAACCCACTGCCCCCATCTTCTGCAATGTCCCCCAAGTCCTAAGTGCAGGCGTGTTTTGTAGACTGAGACGCTAGCCTGTAAGGAATGTAATAAATATTATTGATGATTCTGAAGTATTGTAGGAAAAAATATGCAACTGTTAAATTGATATAAAATATATTAGGCTGCATTTATTTATTTCCCTAACAGTGCTCTCTGGACAGTTCCAAAGGAACTGGCAAACACTCCAGTTGATTGTATATTAGGAACAAAATATTTCTAAAATTAGAACTTTTCTTTTTAAAAAATAAAAAAGTTATCTCAGGCTGTATCATTATGAATGTGGGAGGTAAAAGGTACAAGTGCTTTAATTTATAGTGACAGATGGAATCTTACAGTCCTGGGATAATGGAAAATTTAAAAAGTTTCTAACTATATCTATATCTATTTGAATGTGTACACACATTCTTATTAAGTTACTCAGAGTGAGACATTCCTATTTCCCTCATTTCCCCTAAACAGCACACCAGTATATGGAGGGGCTGGCCTTAGTTCTTTAGATCACAGGACCTTGCTTGAATTCCGGATGTGGAATTCAGGAAACCATTCTGAGCTTTGAGATTTAAAAAAAAACAGTATTATAATTTATTCAGATGAACCATGATTGTTATCCCCTCACTTGCGTCTTCAGGTCCCCACTCTCCTTCCCTCTTCCACCCTATTCCCCTCCCCTAGTCCTCTGTTAGAATGGGACCTCATCTTCCACCATATGACTAGAGCATAACAGGTCTCATCTGGATAGCCTGCTTCCCCTTCTGTGTGTCTGCAGGGCCTCCCCACCAAGGGGAAGGGATCAATTTTGGTCACCAGAGTTCAAGGCAGAGGCATTTTTATCTGTGTAACTGGCATTTGATTGCTTTTCCTTGGCCCTTTCAACGTTGCCTTCCCCTGACTTCCCTTTCCTCCTGTACTTCCTGATCCTATCCTTTCCTTCTTATTTTTGCTTTTTTTTTTTTTTTTCTGTAGAGCCTCTCCTTGAACACCTGTCCTGATAACCTAGCCAGGTATCACCAGGACCAAGTTATTGGGTCATTTTGATGACTGTAGGTGGAATTTTTGTGCATTGTCAGATTTTGTCACTACATTCCCAGTAAATCCTTAAGCTCTGTGGTCACCATGGGCTCTGACTTACTGGTGCACAACCGTCAGTCTGAATCAGTGACTGTTGTATGCACACTTAATGAAAGACTTGTTTCATTAGCCCAGGCTAGAAGTCACATGTGCCAGAGTGAATGCCTCATATGGCAGTGAGTTCAGCTCCAAGATCGTTTCATCTGAATCTGACTGAGGTGAAATAGCCTTATATTGTTATAAAAGCCACCGTTTTACCTAATTTAGTCATCAATTAGACATTTTCAGTAGTATCTCTTAGTTGCTGTGGCATAGTCCTCTGCCTGAGGGCTTTCATTTTTATTATTACTTACTGATTTTCTTTTATTTTGTGCATCTTCTACATCTACAACACTCAGGTATCTTGGGGGTGGACACTAGATGATGCTTGTAAGTTTCCATTGCCATCTCTCAAATTCTCTTCTCTTGGCATCATGCATGTCCTATGAGTCTTGAAACATTTGAAATATTCAAATTATAAATTCACCTTCCAATCAATGCATTTAAGTTTAACTTGTATCCTTTGAACCTCAGTCTTTTATGTGAAGTGCACACAAGAGCTTGTATTACTAAAACCCCTCTCCCTCTTTCTCACACACACAATTTATAAATGTGCTAATAGGTAATTGATTTACTACTTAGAGAATGTTAGAATACACTTATAGGCACACACATGCCCAAGAGTAGACTCTACTCCTTGAACGTTTTTGCATTTAATATTCTTTGTGTTCAGTTATGGTAGATTTAATAATGATTGGAATTTGGAATAAATTCACGTAAGCATTGTTCTGTTTCTGTAAGAACTGTCACATATGGTACCTGATTAATTTACCTCTGACAGCAAAATAAAACCTACTGATCAATGGTTCCAATTGATCCTTTTTTCCTGCTGGGATGACATGAATGCACACCAATCAGAGCTGATTTTAACCGCTGATAACTCTCTGAAGCAGAATTTCAATAATTATTTTATTTGGATAAGAGTCTTTTCTGATTGATTTGCAGGCAGATTGCAAAGATGCACTCTTACGACAGAAAGAGGCATTAGGGGAAAAAACCTTAAAGCACGGATCATGAAAGGACGCAGTGGGTCATCTCAAGGTTCTGTGTTGATCATTTTCTCTTTTAGGATGTGTGTAATTGGTATCACCACTCCCACTCTTTTTCCATGAGGGAGAGTAAGGGGTGGATTGGAATGAAGGCTCAGATAACACAAGATTACTACTGCTGTTATATTTAATATACTATTACACTCATCAGACAATGCAGATAAGCAAACAGGTAAATAGAGCCCAGCAGCTACTGTAATCACCAAACTTTTGCTTGTTTGTTTTGTTTTACTAAGACAGAGTCTCACTTTGTAGGCCAGTTTGGCCTGGACCTAAGCTACTCTCAAATTTAAGGGAATCCTTTTGCTTGCCAAATTCTGGGATTATAGTTATGAACCACTATATTTGTATTTATGATATGTTGTAATGGCCAACATGTACAGTCATGCTTTGAATAATTATATTTTGGTTAATAGTCACATCCATATAAGACATTGAGGACTTGAAGTAAATTTTGTGGCCTAATAACAGAACAGTCATCTCTCTTGGTGTACGTCTACCCTATGATGTTCAAATGACAACAAAATCATGAAAAACATGTTTCTCCAAAACTATCCCTATTTTGTTTCTTAGACTCCATCTACTTTCTCATTACCTTGAGATATTTAGTGCCATACCTGGACATGCATGTTTTCCTAGCCACAGATGCATTAGATTATTTGTTCCACATTATGCCAATACTTACGAGAAAGAACCTTCAGTCAGAACACTTATGTGGTGGCCACCAACCAAAGGCCAGCACACATGTCCCTGCAGGGACGATGCAACAGTTGAGGTTATTCAGGCTTTATGAGGCTGTTAGAGAAATGTTTACAGTCCTGATAAGAAAAAGTCAGCATACGCTGTGCTTTTTGTATACATTTTCTCCTTACAAATATTATAGAAAAAAAGTATTAATGTATCCATTTCATTAATGAGAGACTCTACCTTGAAAACACTTAAAGAACTCCCTGGAGGCCATACATTAGCCAATTGAACCAGGGCCAGGCTCAGTGATGACTAGCAAGAAACTCTGCTCTTTGAATCCTGGCTTCTTCTCTGAACACATCTCCTCAGCACCCTCCTATGTTGCATCCTTGTACTGAAGGAGGAGGTGCTATGGGCTTTCTGTAGCATTAGTGCTTCATTTCAAGAAGCAAAAAGTACTAATTCATTAATGAAACTAGAGAGGCCACTGCAGACCTTGTGCTGCTGAGAAGTTTAGCCTCTTTAATTATCTGGAGTGAGACTTCCCACAATGCTGTACCTTGAAAAGGCAGCCAAGCCCAGGAGTGAACCAAAGGCGGGAGACTCCTCGGCAGTGCTGAGTGCATGGCAGCAGGCCAAAAGCCAAAATGAAATTAAGATCTGAGCTTTCCAGCCAGCAGGTTGCAATGGTCTCCCTGCCCTGCAATTAAAAAAAAAAAAAAAGGAAAGAAAGAAAGAGACGGGAAAAGGTAAGATTCTCACTCAAGTGAGGGGATTATTGACCAATTAGAAAACAACATTTAGCATAGAGACACAATTGAGAAACTTAGGGGAGAAGGAGAGGGAGGAAGAAAGAGGGAAAAAGACAAAGATGGAGAGGGGAGGAGCATAGGGAATAGCAGAGAGAGTGAAGAGGTTGTGGCACACTAGGTATGAGGAATCGACAATGGGCATCAGGCAGATGCTATCCTAAATATAGAATTGAAATCTCAGACCCAGAAAGAAATTATGTCTGAGCTCAAGACAAGGATGAGAGAACAAAGCAATTTAGTTATTAGAGAACATGTTTCTAATACTTTTAATCATATTTAATAAATGCTCCCACAAGCAGCATTTCATTTACTCTTCACAGCGGTGTGGTGTAGTAGGTTAAGTGGATATGGCAGGTTCTATTTTTGACACCCGGCATCCTAGTATCTGGCCTGTTTAGTCTCTGCTGAAAGTGGTAGAGTTGAAGCAAAGAGACTTGGGCTCTTGCCCACATCCTATGCTGAATCACACACAAATAATAGCAGCAAACAGTCCTTGCTGTTTGCTACTGTGATATTAAGTGTGCCTCTATGAGCTTCAAGCCATTGCTCATGCAGTTCTTAAATTTCTGTGAATTAGATGACGTCATTATGTCCTGTCCGTTGTGTTTTGTTTTTCTTACGTGAAGAAAGTAAGGTGTTTAGAGGACAGTTGAGTTGCCAAAGATTACAGAGAAGATGAGGGAGAGCTGAGACATGAACAATGGTTTCTAATTGTATCCATGAACACTTCATTTTTTGATCTACTTTGTGTGGGAAGTGCCTGTCACATATGTGAAGATGTGTAGCTTATACACACATATTTACATAGATTTGCAGACACTTTATTTTTCTACAAATTATTTCACAATATAACTGTGGTATGTCTGATTGTTATTATAGCTATAAAGGTTGAAGATTCTTACCTCTCATACTGGTGTCATGGTTAAAATAGAAATTCCTTGAAAAGCTTGAAAAGAAATAATAGAACTATAGAAATGTTCCAAAGAATACACAGAGGATGAATTACATGGATGGTATAGTATTTAAATATTCACTATATTTGAAATTAATTCTCAGTATGATTAGCAGCTAGTTAGGTGATCAGTTCTCTTTAGTAATTAAAATAGTGCTAGCAGCAATGGGGATTAATCATGGGAGCACTGCGTATATAACATGCACAATATAACTGCTCTGGTATGTAGATGACTGTAGGGAGAGACCTCTGACTAGATACTTATTAAAAACTAAGATATTTTGTAAGGCAGAATAATTAACCAACAAGATACTGGGAAATTGAAATTTGAGGTATATTATAATAAAGACATAAAATAGCATACTACACTATGAAAACTAGACAATAATTATTCAGATATTTGGTAAAACATCTGTAAGAACCCTGTGCATCTCTACTTGGATGAATCTGAGTTCACTTTGCAGAGTGTGCCTAAGTACAGACACTGACTCCATTACCAGAGCACACTTGGAATTGAAAGGGTTAACTCATATTGAGTTACTGATAAAGACTCTCTGTCCTAAAACTAAAATGTGTGATGTCAAACTGTCAAGGTCCAATACAGTTTCTCATTTTGTCTTGCAAATAGTTGCAAAGAGGTAAATGCCCTTCCGAGGAAATTTGTTCTTATTATATCAGAAATAATATGATCCAAGAATCGTGACTGGGACATGGAGAGGGGCAAGCAGAGGTCCAAACACAGATACTGCAAACCCTTTATACTAAGCTTATTTCTTTGTGATAGAGTCTCATTCTTAGCTCAGGTTTCTTAAACTTCACTATCTTGCTCTGATTAGCCTTGACTTCTTGGTCATCCTCCTTCCTTGGCCTTCAGTTTATAGACATGAGCCACTATGAATTTTCTAAGAATATTTTTATTTTTAAGAAATTGAAAAAACCATAAGTAGCACTTAGTGACTTGTAAAAATTACATGAAATTCAAGCTTCAGTGTCCATAAATAAAGTGTTACTGGAATACAGCCACACTCATTTACATATTGTCTGTCACTGCTTTTGTGCTATGCCAGCAAAGTTGAGTAACTATGACTGAAACTATATTGCCCATAGTGCTTAAAATGCTTACTGGCCCTTTATGAAATATTTTCTAGAGATATCAGAGGAAAGAGAAGTTATGATATTGGGAATCCCTTGAAATACCCATCATTAGGAAGCAGACGTAATGTCTAGAAACAAAGGAATAGACACTGTGTATGTGTGTGTATGTGTATTTGTGTGTGTGTGTTGCATAGTAGACTATAATATTGATATTCCCTTCTGGATTAAGTTATAAACAAATGATATATCAAAATATACAATGCTGTTTTAGAATATTTTTGATTTGTGAAACCTCCATGCATTTAACCTATTGTACTTTCATATTTTGTATCAACAGATTCATTCAAATGACTATGAGTCATAAATATTAGAATGAGATTACATCTCTACTGAATACAAACTTTTTGTTCATGCCAGTATTCTTAAAATGCAGTATACCAGCTACTTAGTGAGCATTCCATTATATTTTGGTATTCTGTGTAATATAGAGATGATTTATGGTATATTTAAAGATATGTGTATGTTATATGTCAATACTATACCATTTTATATGAGAGAGTTAAGTATCCCTACATATTGTTTAGTAAGGGGTCCGAGAACCAGGTCCTTAAAGTCTGTTTGTATTCTGATGTAGTGAAAGATTAATTTCTTTATAGCATGAAACATATTTTATGTAATGTGAAATATTTTAAGCACTATGTCTTACTGAAGCACATGGTTTTATAACAATAGAGAAGGACTGGAATGGGTCTGGGGTTGGATTCCCTTAAAGTTCTCATGTTAATTCATGAGCATCTTTCACTCCATCAGCAGACGTAGGAATGTAAATGAAGTGAAATCCATATAAACTAGAAGAAGATTTCAATCCCTAAGTTCTGTTGTAATCAACATGTAAAAATTATGGTTAGGAGTGTGTTGAAATATGATAAAGAAAAAAAAACACAAAAGAATCCAAGTAACTGGAAATGTCCAATTAATGCCTGGCCCAACCCAAGACCCATCCCATGGAAGAGATCCAACCTCTGACACTATTGACACTCTGCTGTGCTTGCAGACAGGTGCCTAGAAGAGTTGTCCTCTGAGAGTCTCCACCCAGCAGTGGTTGAAAGAGCCAAACATTGAACAAAGCATAGGGAGTCTAGTGGGAGAGTGGGGAGAAGGATAAAAGGACCTGGTAGAGCTCCACAAGAAGACCAACAAAGCCAACGAACCAGGGTCCAGAGGGGTCTGTGGAATCTGAAGCACCAATGAAGGACAATGCCTGGGCGAGACCTAGGTTCTCCACATCACACAGATGTAGCCAGTGTGCAGCTCAGGCTTCATGTGGCCCACTAGTAAGGGGAGCAGGGGCTGTCTCTGACATGGACTCTGTTGCCTGCTTTTTTTTTTTTTTTTTTTTTTTTTTTTTTTTTTATCATTTTCCCCTGAGGGGTCTGCCTTGCCAGGCCACAGGGGAAGAGGATGAATTCAGTCCTGATGCAACTAGATGAACTGTGTTCGGTTGGTAGGGGGGCTCCCCTTTTCTGAGGAATAGGGGAGGGTGAAGGGTTAGGGGAGGTAGGACTGGGAGGAGAGGAAGGAGGAGGCTATGACTGGGTTGTAAAGTGAATGAATGAATGAATGAATAAACAAACAAACAAACAAACAAAACAGAATTTAAGTAACTGAAGCTGCTGTCCATTTCTGTTCTTGTGTTGATGGTCTATTTATAATCACCAACCAGCTTTATATCCTGCCTCTGTCTTTTACGTTCCAAAGAGCAAAGCATATAAGGTATCAAATGCATATCTAATTGTTCAGGCTTAAAACTAATAGATTCATGGTACCTTTTTATTTTATAATATGTTCTTTCTCCATTATTAGAATGGCCTGTGTCCTATATTCTTGTGAAACTGACATACTTTTTTTTTAATGTGCTCCATGACATTCATGCTGGAAACGGTCAGACCTTCAGGAAGGAAGCACTTAAATTAATGATTGTGAAACCAATGAATGAGTGTACCACAAGCTCCCTGTGAATAGAAATCCTTCCTCATCCAACTGTCCTTTTTGAGTTCTAAGCTTGGAAACAAAGAGTGGACATTTTATAAATGAAGGCCCTGAACTGAGTTGAATGTTTTGAATATTTGTGTATTATTGGTCCTCTGGAAAGTTCTGTTGTCTATTTTTCATCAAAGTTCTATGTAGGATAGAGTTGACTCTATGGGATGATCAGGTGTTTAAAACCCACATTTATAGACATTGGTGACTTCCAGGAACAGTTGTTTGATGGTCATAAGCTGGGGGGGGACTCAAGTTTATATCCAGTGTGTCCAATTGCTCTACATCTTGCTGCTCTTACGACAGTATTAAAGTGTGCCTACTGTTTATATCTGAGTTTCCTGCTCGAGGCTGGTATCACCCCTCCACTTTCCACATTCTACCCACATTTCCCTGCATATTTTCAATGTGTTTTTTCTTTTTACAGTACTGACATTTCTACTCTTCTTGGAATGGCTTCACCATCCAGCTCACTCCCATGATGACAATGACTTTCTAACAATACATGAGCTGCCTTCCACCGGTGCACCCCTGCTTACCTGGGCTATTTTTGTCAGTGCTTTCTCCAACAGAGGGTTTTTAACAAATATCATTTCTAGTTGTTCTAAACATGAAAAGGGAATGAAGCCTGGTGGATTCGTAAATAAAATATTGCTGTGTGACGATACCTTTAGTTTTAGGTTGTTACCCAAGAACATGCCATTTTCAAGGCCAAATAAATGGGTTGGTACTGAAAACTTGAAACTTGGTTCAGTTATAAATGGCCTTATCTTGGGAGAGTTTATTTTGTGAAGAATATGGAGGAGCTGATTATATACTAGGATATTATATATCAAATAATATTAAGCCCATATGATTTACTGGATAAACAGCCAAAACTGAGGACAATATGTAAAGTCATGAATTGCAAACACACATTTCCATTTTGTAAGTGTAAGTTTTTATCAAGAGTGTTATTTAGAAGAAAATCTTGAAGTTATTCTTTTGGCAGATTAACGTCATCAAAACTTGGCACATCTCCAGTGAAGCACAGATTCTTCTGCATTTTGGAATCATACTTTGTGTTGCAGAACATGAACTTTAATATCAGATGGAGAAAGATCACATTCCAGTTCTGTCATTTACTACCTACCAGAGATGAAAATTTCTTTCCTGCCCATCTTAAATACATAATTGAAGCCTCTATAATAAAGAAGAGGTTAACAAGATACTGAATGCTAATTCATTCAGTATAAGTTTGCAGCCTTATTCATAATAGCCAGAACATGGAAACAGCCTAAGTGTCCATCAGTAGAAGAGTGGATAAAGAAACTGTGGTACATATACACTATGGAATACTACTCAGCTATTAAAAACAAGGAATTCCCGAAATTTGTGGACAAATGGATTGAACTAGAAATGATCATAATGAGTGAGTTAACCCAGAAGCAGAAAGAGTTAAATGGTATATATTCACTTATATCTGCATACTAGCCCAAGGGACATGTTCCATGAAAGCCTTCACTTACCAGGAAACTGGGACAGAGGGGAGGACATCCTATTGGGACTCTACATGAGAGAAGCATCAGTATAAGTTTGATACGATATGGGGACTTCATAAGGGGATGAAGACCAAAATGACAAGAGATCTTGTGGATTTCCATGAAAGGTCAATGAAGAAGCTCATAGTCATGAAGAAAGATATTTTTTTTCAAAGTGGCTCTAATTTCATGGCCATAAGCTAGAGAACTGAATAAGGCTTGTAGGTGGTATGATTTTCTACATATCCCCATGATTTCAGTGGCAAGGCTTCTCTTTGTCTTTATGTACATAGAGGGCTTCTAGGAATAATGGTTTTAGGGACATACTTCAGAGAAGGTCAGGAAAGGCTTTCTGAATTCTGTGTGTTGGGGAGAAGGGAATGTGGGGGAGACTTCCCAGTCACTCTGCTCTTGTAAATACCATTGTGCTGTATTTTGACACGGGTACGCTGTGAACTCTAGCCCTTCACCCAATGCTTCTTCTACTCTGCAAACGTGCCAATGGATTGCGAGATTAAAGGAAATAAGATATAAAAAGTCTTGTTAATAATACATAACGTGGTTAAACAAGGGCATACTTGTTTTCCTTTTCATCTTCTCACAGGAAATATTGATGGTTATTGTCAAGTGTTAACTCAGTGTCTATAAGACACCAGCAAGATGAACAGTATAAAATTAAATTGTTCTAATTGTCATAGGCATAAAAAGAACATATATTGTGGGATGTGGGGGCTTTAGCCTTACTCTTATAAGGGATTCAGTAAAATTAAAATGTTAGGTGGATGTAGATTCGAAACAATATTTTTTAGCAATTTCTGCTTTCCAGGGTGTTTTAGGGGGTACTTTATAATCCTTTAATTCTAAACTTACTCTGCATCATTTGAACTTGTCAGTGGATCTATCTTCACTCATGGGTAAAGACATGAAAGTCCAGAAAGAGTACATGCTGCGGAGCCTACTTAGCAAGCTAAGCATTTTTCTTTTGCCCCCATGTCCGTATTCATTGTGCAACACTACATCAGTGTTGAGAGTGGTTTACAGTGGAGAGTGAGGTATGACTTTCACACGAACTCTGGTGCCTCACATTTGACCATGTCCCCTGGAGGGGGAGACCTGGTGGCACTCAGAGGAAGGACAGCAGGTTACCAAGAAGAGACTTGATACCCTATGAGCATATACAGGGGGAGGTAATCCCCCTCAGGAACAGTCATAGGGGAGGGGAATAAGGGGAAAATGGGAGGGAGGGAAGAATGGGAGGATACAAGGGATGGGATAACCATTGTGATGTAACAAGGATAAATTAATAAAGAGTTAAAAAAAATAAAATTGGATTCTAGATCTAGATAGTTAGAATGTAGAAAACAACCTCTGTTTGAGGTGTAGTCGGTACAGATTTTCTTCCATTCTTTAGTTTGGCTATTTGCATGACTGATAGTTTCCTTTGTTACACAGAAGCTTTTAGATTTCTTGTAGACTTATTTGTTAATTCTTCTGCCTTTCCCCTGTGCTATGGGAGTCCTGTTCAGAAAGTTATTGTCTATTCCTATATCTTGAATTATGTCCCCCTATGTGTTCCTCTAGCAGTTTCAGCACTTCAGGTTTTTTTATTTTTATTTTTTTTATTTAATTTTATTAATTTATTCATATTACATCTCAATGGTTATCCCCTCCCTTGTATCCTCCCATTCCTCCCTCCCTCCCATTTTCCCCTTACTCCCCTCCCCTATGACTGTGACTGAGGGGACTTCCTCCCCCTGTATATGCTCATAGGGTATCAAGTCTCTTCTTGGTAACCTGCTGTCCTTCCTCTGAGTGCCACCAGGTCTCCCCCTCCAGGGGACGTGGTCAAATATGAAGCACCAGAGTACGTGTGAAAGTCAGACCCCACTCTCCACTCAACTGTGGAGAATGCTTTGATTCATTTTGAATTGATTCTGAACAGGGAGCAAGATGGGAACCTAACTTTATTGTTTTAAGTGTAGATAGATATCCAGCTAGTCTATAATGAATCCTAATGTTTAGTATGCCAGTTAAAAACCAGTAGTGATGTCAGGATCTCAGCGGGTAAAGGTTCTTGCTGCCAAGCATGATGAGTCAAGTTCTGTCCCTAGATTTCCCATTATAGAAGAAGAGAACCAATCGCCAAGTTGCACTCTGATCTCCATGTGCACACTACAGCATGCGTGTCCATACACGTATATATTCTCTCTCTCTCTCTCTCTCTCTCTCTCTCTCTCTCTCACACACACACACACACACACACACACACACACACACACACACATATATGTAAATAGCAAATAACTTATTTCATAAAATGTTTGTATGTGAAGTACAGGTCATATTTGTAATTAGATAATTTCAAAGATGCTTCATATACAGTAGAAATGTTTTCACAATATGAAAAATAATTGTATATTACATTTTTTTACATTCAGTGTTCCTAAGACATGAAGATCTAGTTTGGGGATCTGAGCTAAGTCATTTTACAGACAATCAGTCTCAGGTCCTATCATGTTATGTGGTGTCTTGTGGTTGGTGTCAATTGCTGATAAAGCGATTCAGGAAAAGAAAGTCTTTGGTGGTTCCAGCTCAGGCCACTAAGGCCAATCATCTTTAATCAGTTGCTGGGAAAAAAATCACTTTTGAGTAGATAGAAATTATAACTTTGTTTCCAGATCATCTTAAATTTATGTATCATGAAGAACTGCTCCTCTGTTTGTTTACTTATTTATTTGTGTATGCATGGGTATGGGCACACATGTGCCAATGTCACAAGACAGCTCATGGGAGTCCAATCACTCCTTCTGCCATGTGTGTTCTGGGAATTAAACTCAAGTCATCAGGATTTACTTCTATCTCCGTTACCCGTTGACCCATCTCCATGGTTCTGAACTGACACCTCTTAAAGAATCCACTTACAATACTTGATGTCTAGTATTTTATGGACAATAATCTTTGATTATTAGTAGTTTTTTTCCCCAAAGTTTAACTTCTTGATTTTTGGCAGCATGTTTCCCTTTACTATTAGAAGCCTTCAGAATATGTAAATGAACTCTTTTGACCTATGTGTTTCGTGTGGTTCAGTCATCTGTGTGAGGTACTTTCAGAAGCCACATTCAATAATGCTGAACAGCTATTTTAAAGTCTTTGAAGTATAACCAGATGAAAGTCTTCACACATAGAGAATGGCACCTATTGCCAGAAGTTTCTGGATACTGAGAAAGGGGAGAGGCATGGGAAGGTGGAAGAAGATGTCATATCGCATCCCATCTCAACATGCGGGAGAACATTCACGTAATTGGGTCCTGTTGAAATGTAATGGGTCGATTAAAGAAGCTAACAGCTTTCTGCTAATGAGTATTTAAAAAGAGACCAATTGACCATCTGCTAGTGATGGTCAGAGATAATTCCTTTCTCATGGCCAAATTGAATAAAATGGTCAGCACAGAGCTTTCCCATGCATATCTAAGATTGAAAATGATAGTATGTTCCTACTTTAAAAGGGTTTCTGATCATTCAATGATATATTTAATAAGTGTTTTCAGAAAAGATATACTTCAGAATATTGCCAAATCTTTATAAATAGAATTAAAGTGGAAAAATCCAAATTATTGTTTAAAATAAACATTATCAAATAAGTTTTTGGAAGACACATGGAAAGCATTTTATAATTCCTAGTGACTACACACTAGAAACAATCACGGAGCAGATAGATCTTTAAAAGAATATTAATACCATTACAATGTCATTTAGTCTCATTTGATGATTAGTAATAGAAATAGTTCTGTGTGTCGTAAGTCATAAAAGGATTTATTGCTAAGACAGGATAGCTGATGGTACTGAAGAAAATTCAAACCAGAGCCTTTATGAGGATCTTGGTCTAGGTACTGACAGTGTTCAGGATGCTGCATTTGGATGGGGGTTATACACAAACCTCAGTTGGTTTAGTTTTCATTTCCTCTAAGGTTCAAAGAATGGAGAAGAGGGAAGACAATATCACTCCCAAGTCTTGCTCAGCCCTTTGCCTGAGGAAAAAATGCTCCAGCATTTCAGTGGATGAGCAACATTGCTTCTTAAAGCAAACCCGAGGAATTAGAACTAGAAAGCGAGAATATTAGTTGGTCAAAGTAAAACACAGGTGTACACTGTAGCCACAAGGGCTTGGAATGCAACTTTTCTTTTCTTTCTTTCTTTCTTTCTTTCTTTCTTTCTTTCTTTCCCTCCTTCAGCAACATCTTCTGTATCTTCAATGTGTGTGCTTAGAAGTAAATCACAGCATGGAAATAATAGATTATTCTATATAGGCAGATGAGAAGGTTATGATGATTCAGAGAGCAGCCTGCTCAGAATAGTCTGCAGTACAAAGGAGAGACAGAGGCCTTCCTCAGATGTGGGATAACAGCAATCCTCTATGGAGCTATCACCAAATTCCTCATATAAGGAGTGGATGACTGCCTGTCGAAAGTACCTAGTGTTGTGTTTTCAGTTGATTTCTGTGCTTTGGATGTCCTTACCCTATCCAGCATAGCAAGCATGGGTGCCTAGTAGCCCTGTGCACATTGTGCTTTGTAACAGAAGGATCTGCGTGGATCATAATAGTGACAGCATATGAAGTTTAAAAATGCTTTTGGCTATTACACTGGAGTTCATGAAGGACCAGGGAACAGGGGCCAGGGCCAGGGGCCAGAGTGCAGGGGGCAGGGAAAGGATGGCTTCCATGTTGCTCCATGTGTCATCAAGACACTATACTGATATAAAAGAAAAATTCTTGGGCAGAAGTATCTTCTTTCCTTTCTGCTGGCTGCTGGCTGCTGGCTGCTTGCTGTCGAAATGAGTAAGTTCATGAAACCCAGGAAAGTGGTGCTGGTCCTGGCTGGATGCTACTCCAGACGCAAAGCCATCATTGTGAAGAAGACTGCCCTAACAGCTATGCCCTCCTGCCTGGAATTGACCTCTATCACCGAAAAGTGACAGCTGCCATGGGCAAGAAGAAAATTGCCAAGAGGTCAAAGATCAAGTCCTTTGTGAAAGTTTATAACTAAAATCACCTCATGCCCCACACGGTACTCTGTGGATATCCCCCTGGACAAGACTGTTGTCAACATGGATGTCTTTAGATACACAGCCCTGAAATGCAAGGACAGGTGGTCGGCTGAAGTCAAGTTTGAGGAATGACTGGAGACAGGGAAGAACAAATGGTTTTCCAGAAGCTTCAATTTTAGGGATTTCATTTCCATTATTAAAAAATTTAAAAGAAGAAAAGAAATTATTTGTACTTCACCTATTATTCTTGGTTTAGACCAAATGTAATTTCTGTTTTCAGTTAAGTATATATTCATGTAAAAATATGAGCATTATTTTTTCTTGTGGGAAAATGAGGGAAATGTGTCATGGTACATATATTATAGCACATTCTTAACACATCTGGCATTTGTTTAAAGTCCCTTAGGAAGACATGAGTATTTAAGTTCAGATTTTTACAGTATAATTTATGATTGCATCATATGAACTTTAACACATACTCATTGTTAAAGTTAAATGGCAACTTGCAAAATCTAGTAGCATATAGAAGTTTAGTTTTGGTTTATTACAATCAATTTTCTTTCCAGTGTTAGCATAGATTCTAGGTACTTAACCATTTACGTAGTTCAAATCAATTTTAACTTCAAATACTATCAATGGTTTCAGAATAGGTCTCATTAAAACGGAGCATGTAGAATTTTATATTCATTGCTTTAGCTTCATGAATTTGTTAGATACACATTATTTGTTGTTGTTATTGTTTATGAGAAGAATAATGCAATATGTAATTACTGCATGGATTCCAGTCCAACTTTGAACTCACTGCATCTCTGAGGATGACCTTGTACTCCTGATCTCTCTGTCTCTCTCTCCCAAATGTTGAATTCCAGACATGCACTACCTTGTTTCGGTTTTACACAATGCTTTCTAAAGAATAGTTTTAGACCAGTTTAACTGAATTGGATATGAAAAATATGTTTTCCATCATTGCTATATTTTAAATAACTGAAGTGCTTGCATGAGGTAAAATAAATAATATTTCAGTCAATATCACATTATGAATAATAAGAAATCAGATATTCTTGGATAATTTCATTACTTTGCCTGATAAGGTTCAATATTGACAGACACTTTCATAATGCACTGAGAAAACAGATTATTTTTAGTAATTCATAAGGTGGCATAATCGTACATCACATATCAGTAGATATGGAGTGATAGAGTAGGAGATAGACACAATCCCTAGAAGAATTTCATTAAAGAAAGAAATTAAGTGCTTACATGGCTATCATGAGAAAGGTCTGCATGAGTTCACAACATCTCATTATTGTCCAGAAGGAGAGTAGGATGGCCCTCTGAGCTCCAGGAAGCACTCATAGCATCATTGTTGCAATACTCCTATGGTCACACAGTATGAAAGTGAGTGACTTTTCAAGACAATATAAAGAACTAAATTGTCCTTCTGACTTTTTGTGGTGCCACTTTCATGGGTTTCTCTTAGTTACTACTCTTCTGGGGCTATTGAGGGAGAAAAAAAGAGTTATTTTTCTGTCCTTTACAGGCAGAAGGGAAGTATTCAAGTGGAATATATTCTTTTCCACAGTCCAGTAGAATATTCATGCCTTATTATCTGAGATGAAGAATGGGAATTAGAAATTACTTTTTTGTTCTTAAATTTTTTATTTAATATTTTATGGCTTTTAAGTGGGTAATAAATAATTTTGTCATAATTCATTATTTATGGAATGCTTTTAACAAAATTCAGTGTAAGTCTACAAAATGACAGGCATGGGAGGAAAATGTGCCTGAAGATAATTGGCCTAGCTGCACAACTGTAGTAAAGATATTTTCTTTTTCACTAGGAATACTGATGGCAGATTGGAGAGATGGCTCATTTGTTAAGAGCACTTGTTTTACAAGGACTCAGGTTTGATTCCTAGCACCTACATCAAGCATATAACTGTCTATAACCTATGTTTCAGGGCATCAAAACACTTTGTTGTGTCTTCATGGCCATCAGATTTAGGTATGGTGCAGATACATGCATGCACACAAAACAGGAGTACACATAAAAAATATTAATTAATCTTTAAAAGTAGTAATACTAATCTCCTTCTAAGAAAAGATTTACAATGGAAATGGCAGCTTACTGGTTTTGTATGATTGAATTAAAAAATCCAATCTATAGAAGTTGTGTACTCTCTTTAACATGTTCTAAGTAGATGAAGTTAAAGTTTGAAACTGAACTCATTTTGAACAACTTCTATAATAGATATTTGCGCTGCTTAGTTTTTATTGTCAGCTTATTATAACCTAGACTTACTTGGCAAGAGGGAACCTTAGTTGAAGAATTGCCTCAGGTATACTGTCTGTGAGCATCTTTGTGATAGCATGTCCTGATTGACAATTGGTATGGGATGCCCAGACCTCTTGTTAGGCAACACTATTCCTGGGCCTGTGAGCCTGGCCTTAGTAGAAAGGTAGCAAAGCCACGCCAGTGAGTGAGTCAGAAAGCCGCATTCTCCCGTGGTTTCTGCTTGAGTTCCTATCCTGACTTCTCTTAATGATGGATTGCAACCTGGAAGCACAAGCCTTGTAAACCCTTTCCTTCCATATAAAGCTTTTGGTCACAATGTTTATCACAGCAACAGACTAAAACTAGGACATATTTCATAATTTAACTATTTAGATATGCTTGCGAGATGTGGGATGAAAAGGATAGTTTTAAGACACCCTCCAGCTCCCGTTGCCGTGTGAAGCAGGCTACTGTCTTTAAATATTGTGATATAAGACATTGAGGTAATTGCAAATTTTCTAACCTCAATGTTTCATAATTATTTTTGCACAAAATATGTTTCTTTTCTCTGGAAATGTAACAGTGAAGTAGAATAAAACCCAGGGATTGTAAATACCATTCCCCTGGGCTAAAATTTGGCAGAAACAGACACCTCTTGGCATCATTGAACACCTGGGTTTTCCCAGTGGGCTGCATCACTTACCAACCACAGATAGCAGGGAGGCAATTATCTCTTTTCTTCTCTTTCTACTTTTGGGGGAAAGTTGTTGATGTATAATAATTGCATTTTCCTGAGGTGTCTAAAGAAGGAAGGGCAAGCCATCAGGAAATGCAGCTAGAGCTTCCATATTCATTTCTCTCTGTAATTTACAAATTGTTATGTTGTATGTAAGGTACAAAGGATGTACTATTTAAATATTAAAACTCAAAGCGTGCACTATCTGCCCATCTCTTATAGTGAGAATACTCCAGATAATTTTGAGACCTTTAGAAGCCTGTTAACTAGTTTCATAACCAAAGGTCATCAAGATTTTAAATTTTACCAATTGTGTCAATACCATTAAAATAGTTAGTATTGTTTATAGTTGAACTATATAGAATTGACACACACTGGATATAGCTTTTGTGACCATTTTCTTTACTAGAAGCTGTTTCTGATGTCCATATAAATTCGTACACTAAGTACTTCCTGTGGCTTATTAAATTTCAATGATAAAACTCTATTGAGCAGTATAAGTACACCTAATTTAATGTTTCCATTCTATTTTTGATTGATTGGTATTGGCTTATGGCCTTTCTTCTTTTATTAAATTTTTAAAAGGTAAATTAAAATATAATTACACAATTTCCCCCTTCCCTTTCCTTTTGCCAGTCTCTCTCATACATGCCCTACTCTTGCTGCCTTTTGAAATTATGATCTTTTTAAAATTTACACACACGCACACACATACACACACACACACACACACACACACACACACACACACACACACACACACTCCTATACACCTAAACAATAAATTTATATAGGGGGAGGAGGTCTCCCTCAATCACAGACATAGGGGAGGGGAGAAGGGGGAAGTGGGAGGGAGGGAGGAATGGGAGGAAAGAGGGGAAGGGCTAACAATCGAGATGTAATATGAATAAATTAATAAAAAAAAGTCATAAAAAAAGAGAAATAGAATCTGTGCTGTCGCTTTAGCTTTCCTTCAGTGTTACAATTTCAGAACTGTCAATTCCACATATGTAGGCTCATCCTTGTGAAGACTATTTCTTCCACGTTCATTGGTTGCCCGTAGTGCTTTGTCCATGAGTCAATAAAATGTCCCCCTTTAATGTTCTCATGCCTTTTGGTGTGACATTTATTCAGGTATTATTTAGACAGCCATATGGTTGAAGTATCATGGGTGTAACTTCCTTGTCATTTCTTGGGGGTACAATTTGCAGCTGATTTTCTGGTTCTCTTGCTCTTACAATCTTTCCAGTCCCCTTTCCATTTTGTTCCCTGGTCTTTGTTTCATTGAAAATGTTTAAATTCATTCTTATGCATATACCCCGATGCACAGGTTTCCTTAGGAAGGGCTACTGGGACTCCAGACATGATATTAAATGTCTCCCAGAATTATTGTACTACTCAGGCCATTCCCATCGCCAGTTATTTTTTATATGCTTTGGCTTTGTCTGATTCATAAGGTGATCTGTGGTTAGTATTGAATCATTACAAAAATTTTGATATCTAGCTATATAATAGTATTCCAGAGAGAACAAACAAACAAATGAACAACAATAGAAACAAGACAAAAATTTTTGTTTGGAGAGAGAGCCAATGAAAGGAGAGGAGCAGGAGGAGAAGGAGAGAGAGAGAGAGAGAGAGAGAGAGAGAGAGAGAGAGAGAGAGAGAGAGAGAGAACAAGAAGGAAGTTGAGAAGGATATGTGAAAAAATTTTATGAAAATTATCCTGTATGGAAGACAATTTAAATAAAAATCAAATTGAAGTCATTGGTGATAGAGTACTAACAATAAATTTATTCTCAAATAAACAACAACAAAATGGTACTTAATTAAATTGTGCTTACAAGATAGCTAATATGCTGGCCACCTTTTTACTTTTTTTGTTTTTCAAGCCATTACTTCCTAGTTATAGATGCTTGATGAATAGTGACATAGTGGTTTCAAAAGCTATTTGTTATCTTTAGTTTGTCTTTTCAATCTCTGTTGCCTTTATGTAGCAGAACTTCATTAGTTTTGTCGTTTATACTGAAGGCTCTTGTTTACAAATCACAATCTAATCCCTTCTCTAAAGTCATTAGTGATTTTTAAAAAAAATTTTTTTGTGAAAGTTGTGACAATCTTTCATGATCATTAGGAGATTTTAGCTCCTCTGTTTTGGGTTGAGAAGATATTTCTTTTTTTTTTTTAAAGATTTTTTTCATTAATCTATTTATTTAATCACTTTACATTCTGTGAAAGTGATTTTAAAAGTCATTTTTTGCCCCCTCCCTGCTCTCCTCCCATTCTCATTCTCCCCTCCCCCTTTCTCCTTTCTTTCTCTGGAGAGAAGGGTAGGAACCTCATAGGTACCAATTGACCCTGGCACTTCAAGTCGCAACAGGACTAAACTCACCCTCTCCCACAGAGGCCGGGCAAGGGATTTAATGCAGGCAACTGAGTTAGAGACAGCCCCTACTCCAATTGTTAGGATACTTACATGATGGCCAAACTGCACATCTGCTACATATGTGCAGGAGGCCTAGGTCCAGCCCCTGTGTACTCTTTGGTTGGTGGTTCAGTCTTTGTGAGCCCCCATGGGCCCAGATTAGTTGACTCTGTAGGTCTTCTTGTGATGTCCTTGACCCCTATTGGCTACCCCAATCCTTCCCCCAACTTTCCCACAAGACTCCCTAAATTCAGTATATTGTTTGGCTGTGGGTCTGGGCATCTGTTTCTATCAGCTGCCTGATGAAGCCTGTCCGATTACAGTCAAACTGGGTTCCTGTCTGAGAGCATAGCAGAGTACCATTAATAATGTTAGGAGTTGGCGCTTTCATGGGGTTGATCTCAAGTTAAGCCATTTGTTGCTTGGCTTTTCTCCTAATCTCTTCTCCATCTTTATCCTTATACTCCTAGTAGACAGGACAAATTTTGGGTTGAAGATTTTATGTGTGGGTTGATATTCCCTTCCCTACAGTGGAAGTCCCACCTGGCTATAGGATATGTCCGAGTCAGGGTCCATGAGCCATTCTGAAAGGAGTTTCAGCTAAGATCACCCCCATAGACTCCTGGGAGCTCCCTTGTCCCATAGAAAGAACATATTTCTAATCAACATTTTGAATGGCTAACTAATTATACCCAAACCATCTTTTTTCCTTTTTGATCTGTCAAGTCACTGTCTTTCTATGTAATTAATACTGGATCTGTGGGTTCTGCACTCCTTCATCCCTAGGAAGTTCTTTTTCTAGAAAGCACTGACTGACATACTTCATTGGTTATTGGTGTTTGAAAAACTACTTCACATACACAACCTCAAGGAAGACATCCTCATTTTGGACCATGGGTCCAGATGTTACAGTCCATGGTCAGCTGGCTTCATCAATTCTGTTTCTGGTTTGGGACAATTTTGAGAATATCATTACATAAACTTATAGTGGAGCAGAGATGTTTACATACTGGTAGCCATGTCAGAGAAGAAGAGAAAGGGGAAAAGGGGAGAGGGGAAAGGAGAGCGGACCACAAGGCATAAGCTTCCAAGGTACACCTCAGTGACCTACTTTCTCTCCAAGGCCCAAACTCCTAATGTTATGTCACCTCCCCATATGTCACCACCAGCTATGATCCAAGCTTTAGGAGCAGTTCATATTAAGATCATAATACACGGATCTCTGAAAAATAGATACAACTGATAACTGAGAGATCTTTCCTTTTCTCCTACCTTAGATTTCACTCTTTTTTGTTGTTGTTGTTGATCACTATCATGTGAGCTGTGGGCTGGCCATCTATGGTCTGCATCATCTTTGGTACCTAATCTTTTAACATCATGAGAAAGTGATCAGTTTTGTCCCAATCTTTTGCTGCTTCTCTTAAGTACTTCTCTGGTATTCACCTCCCTGCTGCTAATGAGAGGTGATTCATTTATGCATTTGTGTATAACCTACCCTCTCTGTGTTCCAGGAATAAACACTGCACTATCATGGTATCATTTTAGTGTACACATGAAGTCAGCTTAGTTACTATTAAGGATTTTTGCATGCATATCTTTCAGGGACATTGAACTATAAATTTCTTATTTTGTCTTGTTTTTACAAGGTTGATGATGGACTTAACAGCTGACTCTTTTTCTTATACAGTGACATTCTTGTTTTCGTATTTTATAGTTTTTGATTTTACAGTCTGTTTTTATCTAGGTTATATGGTGCCACTAGAGTCTTTGGGGTTTCCACATGTGTGAACTGTCGTCTGTCCCTTCATTGTTAGTCTATTTGTTTCCTTAAGTGAAAAGAATCCCTTGCCTTGGTAATGCCTCAGTGAATAGAGTACTAGCCATACAGTCATGAAGACCTGAGTGCAGATTTTCAGAACCTACAGAAAGACCAATAACTGAAGCACATGTTTATAATCCCAACATTCCTACGAGGAAGTTGAAGGCAGAATCAGGTGAATGTTCGGAGGGACTCATGCCCACGAGCATCCTGTATGCAGTTGTGAGCAGGAGACTCTTGTCTTCATGAGGTCTGAAAAGACCGACCCCTAAAATTTTATTTTAACCTTCACATATACACTGGAGTGAGTGTCCACCCAACACTCACAATTGAATATGTGTGTTCATACACATATACACCATACACACAAAGATGAAGATGTAAGGAACTAAAACATGCTATTACCTAATAACAAGGAAAGAAAAGAAGAAATTTTATACAGGTGCCAAAGTGTCACCATTCGCCAGTTCTTATCGTATTCTAACTTTTCATCTGGGATCATTTTCTTTTCCTTCAACTTTAAAACTATTTGTAACGATTTTATCTGTTGTCCCTGAGTGCCTTCCTAAGCCTGCCTGCACGTCGTTTCTTTTTGTAGACACTGAAAGGCCCAATTCCATTTACTCTCTAGGTTCTTTGAGCTGGCTAACCTTCCTAGTTAAAATCCACATAATTGTCTCTTTTCTTTTAGGTCTCATCTTAAATGTCATCTGTGTAAAAGTACCTGATAACAAATTCTAAACTCTCTGACACCCTTTCTCACATTTTACTGCTTATTTTATTATTCAAGGAACTTAGAAATGCCTGGAACTATTGTCTTCTCTCTGCTAAAATATGGTTAAAATACGGTTCCCATCATAAGAGGGAAATATTGTATTAAAACTTATACCATGAATCTTGAAGTTCTGCATGATCCTAGTATACAGCAGTCTCTCTTGTGTTAAAGAAATTGGTAACACATTAGATAGTGAAAGCTTCCTTAATATATCCTCTACCTTCCTAAGCCATATATATATATATATATATACCATTTTATAGTCTTGAACAGTTTTTATTTCAGACTTATATGTCACATGAGAGCAGCAAATGCTGAGGAAGCCAACCTGATTGTTTACTATAAATGCCTTGAGCTGTTCACATGCAAGCAGTCTGCTGCTCTTACTTTTTATATGCATTTGCCTGCTGATGAGAACTTTTGTATCTAACAGATCATGACAGCCATGCATGCCTCTTCTAGGAATAAAAGTGACACATAAGGAAGCAGTTACCATGGCAAGTTTAGATTCTTCAATAATGTAAGCAAGTTTCCTTTATAAGATTCAAAACTAAATGTCACAGCTCCTTTTCCCACATTCAGGATAGTTTAATGTTTATTTCTAGAACACACTTTGTTCACACTTTATATTCTCTTTCTTTATGAGTTGGCTACATTGCTCAGTGATAGTTGGTTATGTAAAATCAAATGTATCTTTAAATTTAATTTTATTTTTTGTGAACTTCATACATGAGCACTGCATTTGCATTACTCTGTTTCATCTCTACCACCCAGCTCTTCCAGTGTCCCACTTCACCCCTTAATTCAAGTTGTGTTCTTCTTTAATAATTATTGTTACACATATATACATTTGTGTATACATGCATATGAAATGTGTTGAGTCTATTTCACATGCTAGGGTATTCGAGTATCCAAGGCTGGACACTCGAGATTAGACAACCTATATAGGAGCTCATCCCTGGAGGGAAGTAATTCTCCCTTTCTTTGCAATGATTGACCGCTTGTGACTCATCATCTTTGGGTAGAACCTTGGCAATTTTCCCCAACCACCTTGGCATGTCAGTTGGTGTCATTGGGCTGGTTTTGTTCAGGCAACCATATTTTTGAGAGTTGATGGTTCATTTTTCCTGTCATTGTTAGGGAACACTATCTAGCAGCAGGCATCTTGGGCCTCTGGCTCTTACAATCTGTTTACTTACTTTTCTATAATACTTCCTGACCACTCGGTATGTGTTTCAAATGTATCACACGAAGTTATGCACCTCACAGGCACTTATTCCCTGCATGTCGACCATTTGTAGATCTCTGTAATAGTCTTCATGTGTTGCAAAGAGAAACCCCTTTGATGAGGCTGAAAACATAAAAGGGTTTAATGATAAGTATTTAGAGGTAGCAAGAAATCACAGTAGTTTAGAAAAATAACAGTAGTAGTTTCTTCTCTATGGTCTGTAATCTTTCTAATCATAGTAATTGGAATGGTGATTTTTGAATTCTTCTGACTCTTGAAGTATATATTTATCACTTTATCAAGTCTGAAAATGAAAAAAATGTATAATAATCTAAGTCCAGTAAGGCTTGAACACTACCAAAATTAACTTCCAAAGCTTCTTCCCTTCAAGTTTTTTTCCCCTGGCAAAAAAGTTAGATTTTGCTGTGTAACACAATATTTGTTACAATATTAGCTCTTTAAAGAAAAACAAAAATTATTAGTGTGTAGTATTGGCAATTCTTCCAGCAAAGATGGGCAGTTCTCCAAGTGACTCAGACTCAATTTCTCAGTCCCAATCAAATACCATCTTGTTTGGGGACAGTTTGGTATAGAGTGGCCTTCTTAGAATGATTGTCTGTTTACTACACTTATGGGAAAAATGACTGTATATCCCCTCACTGGTTATCCCAATTAGTCACATGGAAGCTGGATTTAAGAACTCATAAGACAAGAAATACTACCATGGACCATAAAGTTTCTGATTCTGCCAAGCTTCCTAGGGTTCTATTGGTTGAACTATGTCTCTGGCTTTTCAGAACAAAGTCCCAAACTAATCTGGACATGTCATATAGTAAGTAAAATTAAGAGGGAAGGGTGAAGAGAGATGGGAGGCCAGGATCCCAGCCCACACTTGGGATCACCACTCACCTCTCCAGATCATGCTGGAATTACAGCTAAGCAGCAGGCAAAGGGTGATAGCCTCCTTGTGAGTTTTTTTTTTCCCTAATGTCATCATCATAATCTTTTTTTATTTAAATGAATTTTCATATTTAATTTTTGTGGTTTTTGTTTTGTTTGTTTGTTTGTTTGTTTTGGCTTGGTTTTTTGAGACAGGGTTTCTCTGTGTAACAGCCCTGCCCATCCTGGACTCTGTAGACTAGGCTGGCCTCAAACTCAGAGATCCACCTGCCTCTGCCTCCTGAGTGCTGAGATTAAAGGTGTTCATCACCATGCCCAGCTTGGTATTTAATTTTTTAAAGAGATGGGCTGTATTTTACTGGTAGAATGAAATGGCTCAGAGTGGTATGTTTAGGTAATTTAAAACATTATTTACATAAAGACCAAATATGATAAGTCTGTTCTATTTATTTCTTCACCCACAGTATGGAGTTGTCACAATGTCCCTGCAGATGATGCATGTTGCCATTATGGATAGATTGCACACAAGCTGGATTTATATAACTCAGCTACTTAAACAATAAGATGAGACATCATGTAATGGAAGAGAATCCTGAGAGAAAGAGGAAGACAGATAGCTACGTGCTTAGTAGCAGAGGCTGCAAAGCTGCACTGGGGAACTAGTGGTGCTTTTATTTTGGTTTATGGTTTCTTAAATGGGGTTTCTGAAAATTGTGCAGTGGAATAAGACTATCCAAATTCAATCCTTGTAACTAGGCAACATGTATTCTAAGCCAATCGCTTGTGAGCTCACTTTGTTGAACCTAAGGAGCCCGTATATGCCTATGAACACGTGGACTCCACCGTGCTTCTTTTCTCCTATTCTGACTCATTAGGAATGGGGTCCAAGTCCCTGTTTCTAATTTTTAAATTTTCAGTGGGTTGTCATGGGGGAGATCTAGATGATGGCATTTTTCTGAAGACAGGTTGAAATGGTATACAACCTTGCTTCTCTGGACAAGAGAAAAACGCATGGCAGAAAGCTTATATTTCTTGGGAATTTGGGGCTTTACTAGAAAAATGGAACTGAGTAATCAATAATTTTTTTTAACCTCTGGGGAAAAGGCTTCAAATTACAACTTCTGTTTAACCATTTGTCAAATTTTCTTTTGTATAAATAAGTGATACTTTACAGACCATGTGTTGTAGATTTCTAGTGTGGTGCTGTAATAGGCAGGAGGCCTTCTGTGAATCAATAGCAGCTCTTGCATAGAATCTTTGTCTGAAACTATCTTACTTATCAATTTTGAGCTGTGCAGATTTCAGAGAGGGAACATTTGAGATAGAGAAATAAGAATTTGGAAACTTTTATTCTGGGCTATCTCTGGGTGGCATACTTAGGTATCAAAGCAGGTAAATTACATTTAAATTTGTTTCTTGGACAACATTTTATTTATATGAAAATGATGAGCTACCTAATAACTTATTTTTAGTAGCAGTTTTCTTATATAATCCCTTATAGATTTGACTTATGTCTCATTAAATATAGACAAACAGTCTGCTAAGCAGGTCATTGCTAGCTCTTTCTAACCCCTTCATTGCAATTTTATAAAAACTGTATGTCATCCTAAGTGACCATATGGTTAAAAAATAAAAGATCTGCATTTAGGCACAGAGAGCTTTAGGGAGCTGCATTTGTTTCCAAATAACACCCTGAGGGAATCTGAAGAGCAGACCGGGCTTAAGAGCCTGGGGCTCTATCTGCTTGTTTGATTATGGGCTTGCGACTCAGGATTTGTCCTTAATAAAATCTCAGAGGAAAGAAGCCTCTTCATGCAACCGCTGGTGGGAAATCCTGGGAGTACTTGTCAAGTGTTCTGCCTCTGGAGACAGATTAATTAAACAGTTCTATTATCACTCAATAACAAATTCTCAGGGTGCTCTTTGTCATTTAATGTTCCAAGAGGATAATGAAAATTTGAAATATTATGTATTCCTTTATATGTCTTACGTAGCAAATGCCATCATGTCCCATGTCTCCTGCTAAATCATATGCTTTGGTGCCTAGTTGGAGGCCTGGCAGCCTCATCTGTAATCCTGATGCAGTCAGTGCTTGCTTTATTTAGTGGATGTAGAGTCGGCTGCTGGTGGATTTATCTATAATCCTGATGTGGTCAGTGCCTTTTTTTATTAAACTGATATAGAGTTCACTTACATTGTAATTTGGAAGAAACTCCATTGCAGCCTGTATTTTGTTTTGTAGACATTAGCTTCAGTGTCTTGTCTTGAATTACATTTTATTTCTAGCATATATCATGGGACTTCCACTTGAAAAAACTATTGCCAAAGGTGGATTAAGGAAGATTTTATTCTTGTAACCTTTATGCTTTGCTTTAAGTCCCATTTTTAAACACCACTATCCTGAGGACCATCAAGTCATAAATTTTGGGTATGTAAATCACAAGTAAACATCAGTAGATGAAACACAAAGAAAATTACAGCTAGAAGTAAAATAATGAAATTTCTCAAAAAAAGCAAACAAAAAGGGAAAATGTTGTCATTCTATAAGAAATATTACATCTTAGATACAGCAGATAGATATGACTCTATAGAAAGACAAGGTCTTCAAAAACCCCAGAGACATGCAGAATATGGCATTTAAAATGTTTTTATTACTTTAAAGATTCATTGATAATGAGACAGGTTAACTCCTTGGCAATACCCAACCTACCTCGAAGAAGATGATGAGCATCAAAGAACCTCCTTATGGAGATGGCTTCAATTGTGGCAAAGGAGCCACTGGGCAAAATGTCCTCATTTCTACCACAGACAGAATTCTGCATAAGAAAGAGGCAAGCTTGGATGCAGGCAGATTCGACAGCCAAACTCTGACAAGACAAGCTAAGCAAGTCCTCAATAATTCCTGCTTCACAAATATGTCTGTCAGATATATTGGGCCAGAAGGCTGAAGATGATGCTATAACGTTATAGAGAGTTTTGGGTGACTATTCAGATAGAACACTGTCTCTGTCATCTTTTCTTTTCAAAAGCTACTAACCTGCACTCCCAGCATACTCAGATAATCAATTTTACTCCTTCTCTAGTCTCTTAGGGAGTTGAAGACCAGGTAGCTTGGTTCTACAATGAAGCTTAATTGCTTGGGGATTAATATGTTTTTAGGTCTAGATAGGTGTTCTAAGTTGATAATGACAATATGTGATGGAGATTGATTTACATTCAGAAACTTAGATGTACCAAGATAGGAAAGATATCTTCTTCAAGGATGTCAAATACAAATAGCCAAAGCACTATGATTGTAACATCTATATAATTCCTGATTGTGTCACGGCTCTTCTTGCCATAGGTAATCTATTGTATATATGTGTACTAATATAAATGTATATGTACAAAAAATAATTTAAAAAATTAAAAAAGAAAAGTATTAAATTTTATAGTTTTTATAGTTTTATAGTTTTAGTTTCATAAAATTAGCTTGTTCTATAATTTTATAAAAGGGATAATGAATTGGGTTTAAGTCTACACTTGAATGATTTAAGTAAAGACTTATTTATTACACAATACAAACAGATGTTGATTGACTGCTGAGGCTTCAAGACTTGTTTGATCATTCATTCATCTACCTTGTCTTTATTGCAAGCTCATTTAGTGCAAGGTAATGGTGGAGCTATGATAGTTCATAGGAAATACAGAAATAAAGGTGCTTTTTCTTTATATAACCACCTATTTAACTCTACATTGAATACTTGAGCCATGTGCCAATTTCTCTAAATAATTTAGAGATATCATTTAATATTAAACCCTAGTTACTGTCCAAAGTTTAAAAAAAAAGAAAGAGAATGAAAACTCTTCTTACTTTAAACCATAAATAAATGTTTTCATTCTTTCTTTCTTCTTTCTTTCTTTTTCTTTGCTTTGTTCATTTGTTTGTTGTTTGTTTGTTTGTTTGTTTGTTTGTTTTAAGACTTTAAGGGGAATAATTCTGAGATCTTTCTACCAAGTAAAATGACCAATCTTTCATCTCATTTTGTGAAAAATTTAGTGGCCTTGTAGTTATGGAGTAGAGAACCACTCAGGTCTCAATGTCCCCTCTGGGAGGAAGAAGTTAGTTGGAGGTTAGGGTTAGAAGAAGCCTTTCCTTTCTGCTTCAAACACCAACTCATCATTGGTGCACTGCTGCATCATTGGTGCATCAAGACACATTAGAAATTGCCAAAAGAACAAGTTACCTACTTGAACTATCTAGCCACTTCAGTACTAGTTGCTTCCCTCTGTGCCATATAGAAATCCAACATTAGTTGTTGAAAACCACCATGTCCTAGAAATTTTATTAGGAAATGTAAACCAAGAAAGCTCTACCAGTTTGTAGAGTCATCAGTTTGATTCACATAGAATAGTTTGAGAACACACTTCCATGTTTTCCCTGAGGTGAATGGCCTGATATTCAGGTTCCCTCTCTATAACACTACAGAAGCAAGGCCTCTGCAACACAAGTGTCGAAATGCACTATCATGTAGATATTAGCCTTTTTTTTTTTTTTCTGTTGGGCTTCTTTGCACACGAGTGGCCCTGTGAGCATGACCCAAATTTAGACTAAAGAGGAAAACCTTCAATGATTACTAAAGCCAACTGAAATGTCAGTGAATTTAGAGGAGCCAATTATGATGCAAATGTGAAAATTATCAACACAGTGAAAATAAACAAATCATGAGAACCTTTGAAAGCTCATTCCAGTTCTAAAATTACATTAGATTAAGGTCAAAACTTGACTTTATGAGTTTAAATGATAAAGGCCTGAGAGTTCCTTGCCACTCTGGTGGATTTGTGTATACTGATCAACTGAATTGAGCACTCTTAATTATGAAGATCTTACAGAACTTGAATGCCTTTCTGAATCTCTGATGTACAATTGGCTCATTTCCACAGAGGATTTTCTGGCTGTATATAAACCAGTTTTCCATAGGCGTCAACATATATACCTGTCCCTCAGTGTCCTCAGGAATTGGTTTGAGGGCCTGTACCATCTCAATAGCTGAATCACAGATGCTCAAGTCTCTTATAAAAATTCACTAATGTTTGTATGAAATCTAATGCATCATCCTCCTTTCTACAATTTTTACAGTGCAAATATAGTACAGCCTAGGTAGTTGTGACACTGACTTGTTTGGGAATAATGACAGGTAAATAATCTGTATATATATCAATACAGCCATTATATGTCCTAATTTGCAGTCTATGCCAGTAACAATATAACATATCGATGTGCTATATTCTAATGCTCAGGTCTGGTTCTATAGGGAATCAAAGTTTTAAGAATGTATGCATTCATATTTTACAATTTAATTTTACTTCTAATGTTGTCTTGTATCAGTTTTTAATTGTGCAGGCATTTAACTTGAACTACACATAGAAAACAAAATCCTAAAGTGATTCATATTCTGTTTATTTTTTAATGGATTGTCTAGTAAATCCAAATTAATAGAAAAAATGTTGTTTTCACTGACAACATTTCAGTATTTCTTACTGAGACTTAATACACATTTCTGTGTTTCCCTAGGGAAAATTCTGTGACATCACAATACAATTTTGCTTTGATTTTAGACATTGATTTGACAAAAGTTGATGGGTTTTCATAAACATTTTCTAGGTAATAAAAATTTTCAAATACAGAAGTACTTTAAAATTCATAAAATATTTATTCCAGTATCATCTGTAGCAATAGCCAGCATCTGAGAGAAGGTTCCATTGTTGTGGAAATGGTATATACCTGTGCCATTTAGTATGGTAACTATTATCCACATGAAGCATTGGGTATTTAAAATTGGGTAAGTGTGATTGTTGAAATGAATTATTAATTTTAAAAAAGTATTTGAAAGCTCTTTTAGCTAGTTGCTGTTATGGTACTGAACAACACACACAAGTGCGGGGGCACACACACACACACACACACACATATGGTACCCATCAACAACAAGGGATTTTCAACCCCATTTAATTGAATCCACCACATAGGTACAATCTACAGTTATGGGAATCTGACTGTATTTACACTAAAGTCCCAATAGTATGAAGCATAAATACTCAATCTTTAGGAGACTGCCAGTATGTAAATGTGATTGGGTAGTTATGTCTGGAACCAAGTATTGGTGGAGTTGTGAGTTAATCATAGGTTTAAAATATTAGAAAAACAATTGTGGATTGTAAAACGCAGCCCTTGTTTGAAGGTTTAGCAAGATTGCTAGTGTGTGAAATTGGCATGAATGGCACTGGGGAAAAAAGGGTAAAAAAGAAAATGATGACTATAATAGTAATAAAAAGGAGCAACAAATAAGATAGACAATTGCAAACTTTCATTGCATCAGTTAACCAATTTTTATAACACTTTTCTAGAATAAGTGGATGATGGTGATGATGATGATGATGATGATAATGATGATGGCACTCAAGTTACAGTTAAGGAAACAGAAAGCAATTAGCTCAAGCAAAGTGTCCAAAGTCACATTGGTAGTTGAGAAATGGAACCCAGGGACTTGAACTCCAGATTAGACTACTTTAAAGCATCAGACCCTTGACTGTATCGGAGAAGCACTTTTCTACCAATTGAAGCTTCGTAGTCAATATTAATTAAAGATATATCGAATGTATCCTGGAAAGATGCCAAGTCTTCATGAGAAACCTCACATGGAGAGCAAGAAAGTGAGTAGGTGGACAAGACTTCATGCCTGAAGAGCTAAGGAAAGAAACAATGGTTCTGTGTCCTGGAAAAGAGAGAACAGGATAGATTTCCTAAGAAATCTGATCAAGTGTCTCTGACAACCTCTAAAATTTAAGAGAGGGACTAGGGTTTGGAAGTTCCTTGATGGTCCTAGGCTTATCTTTTCCGTCCATATAGTATTTTGTGGTGGAGTCTTTCACATTGTATGTGATCCCAATTCCCTATTTTTCCTTTTTATGGTGTTCCTGACAAAGATGAATTATGCTACAGTTCAGCTGTGGAATATCTGATATTTTACCAAATGTCCACAGACGTTTAGAATTATGTGTCATATTAGCTAGGCAGAATTAACTGTACTGTGGATAGAGCACATGCTTTATGTTGAATCACCATGTACTGTGAATTAAGGGAAAGAGATGCATGTGGTGTCCCTACATCTGCTTCTGCGATTATAACTTAGGAAAACAAAGCTGACTCGGTTACAATTGGTTTTGGAAATGAGAACATAATTCTTGGCTTGGTTATAGATGAAGGAAAAAAATATAGAATTGTTCCCCTCAGCAGTAGTTTTAATAATGGAAATATTTCACCTCCACAAAGGCGTGGTGACACGGCTGCCATAATGGACACCAATCCCCTGCCATAACAATGAAGCTGCATCAAAAATGTTTGTAAGTCCAGAAAACCTATAACTTGTTCACATGGAAAAAACCTAGTTACTCCATATAATTGAGGAATATTTCTTAGCTCTTACCAGCTGGTAGCTAGATATGCCAGATGGCCTGAAGGTCTTTAGTTGGGGGAAGATAATGTGTTGCATGTGAATAAGAGAATTTATGATCCCTGGTTCTGACTTGAAAAGCACTCTGTAATAATATTTTCACAGGTGGTACATTCATAAGAATGGAGGCTGACTTCCTAAGCAAAATAATTTTCATCTAGCTTTTATGAATGATGAGAAAGCACAGCAATTGTCTTCCTGGCTTGATGTGTATTTGTAGCTTTGTATGTCAAAGCTTGAGATCCTGCTCTTTTTCCTTTGAACTGATTCAAAAGTTCTGAGGATTCCATTTCTTAGATAAGTATTAGTTTCTCAATAGCTAAGATAACACTGAGGGTGCTTGTGTTGGTGATGATGGTGGAGATGGCGGTACTGAGAGTAACTGACCATGCCATCTAACCCATTATGATAAGAACACTGGACTACACAACCACACTTCTTCCTTAGGACAGTCCTCATTGTTATTCATATTTTGAACCATGATCCCTATTATACAGTAGAAGATTTGACTTGCACAAATGTTTATTCTTGTTTTCCTGACAGATTTAGACATAGATGGCTAAGTAACTGCATTTCTAACAATCTAATTACTTGGTGACATGTGAGTCATCAAGACAGATGTTTCAAGAGTCTGCGTGCACCTAGTATCATAGTATATCTCATACTATTTCTTAGAGATAATTGAGTGAATTAAAAACAGAAATAGGCCCCATGAGGCATTTTTACCTATTTCTTTTCCTTACAAGTAGTTGAGCATCCAGAACTCGACAGGTTAGGTGGCATATAGACTTGAGAAAGAGCTTTAAAGTAACCCAGATTGCATGGCTCCAATTTGGTAAAGCTAAAACTCACTCCTAATTTTGAGGGCAACAATTTCCTGGTAAAGTTTCATTCCCTCAGCTATCACAGGCTATTATATCCTACTGGACTTTCATGCTGAGACATGCCTAAAGAGAACCCAATGCCATGGAATGATGATGTACCCCTTTTAGTGTGAAAACAGTGATCAGATCTCTGAGATTTGAGTTAAGTGAAGGTTAAATTAGAGCCCTGCATATTTCCACCCCAGGATTTCTAGCCACTGGTGGTGGCTTTGATAACCTAATGTAGCCGCTTTGACCGTTGGCTTCATTTCCTGCCAAATGATGATGGGATACTGATATGACAGTTTCCTCGGGCTGTCACATGCAGAAATATTCTGGTGCTGCTTCACTCATGGTCCCTCTTATACCACTTCTTTTTATCCACTTAGTGTCTTCATGGAGAACTATATGACCTGTGTCTGTGAGTGTTCAGTTATAAAATATCGTGGTCAGCTACCCTGCCATTTAAAATGACACATGTTTTAAGCACATTTGTCAGTTATATGGCTTTTGTAATTAATGCTTCATTTCCCTCTGGGACTTCTTCTGCAATTTGGCATGGCCTTGGTCTCATGGATTCTTTTTCAATCCTAAAAGCCTAGCATTAATCTGAATCATCAGAGATGCTCCACAGATGGAACTCATTGCTGAGGTTGCATATCTTTTATATTTTATTCAGAAAGATGTTTTGTTTTTAAACTTAAACAATAAGGAGGAAATGGCTTGAGGATAGAACAAAAAATTGGGTGCTTTCTTAAGGTGCTTGCAGGTATGGTCTTGATCCCCAGCTCTGCAACAATAAGAATAAAACTAAGAGTAAAAACTTACACTCAGAGGAAGGACAGCAGGTAGCCAAGAAGAGACTTGATACCCTATGAGAATATATAGGGGGAGGTAATCCCCCTCAGGAACAGTCATAGGGGAGGGGAATAATGGAAAAATGGGGGGGGCAAGGAATGGGAGTATACAAGGGATGGGATAAACATTGAGATGTAACAAGAATAAATTAATATTAAAAAAAAAAACAACTTACTTCTTCTGGTTTAAAGAAATGACTAAGTTGCCAACCTCAAAAAAAGTATGAGAGATGCTCTTTATTAGTTTGTTCTTCTTGAATTAACCTGTGAATTTTGTATATCATGTGATCCACTACTACCAGGCATACGAGAGGAAGTCTGGGAAGACAAAAGCCCTAGATCCAACATGTTGACAATGAGCCTATGTATGTTAGTCAAGGTTCTTCAGAGATACTAATGGAACAGGGTTGAATTCACTCATTAGTAAGGCCTCAGAAATCCCTATCAGGAGAATTTTTTAAATGGTGCAATTGGGTTTTTGACTTAAGGATTGGGATGGAGCTGCACTTTCCTGCTAATATTGGTCCCATGCTAACTGTTGGCACCTAGGAATTTTGATGTCTGCGAACATAAAGATGGATGTCACAGCTCAAGGAAAAAAAGAATGACATTGTTCTTCCACTTTTTGGTTCTAATTATTTTCTCCTCAATAAGTTAGATTACCCTCACCCCTATTCATAACAGTACACTTCCTTTTAAAATTATTTTATTTAATTCTTTGCAAAATTTCAAATGATGTATTTTATTATATTCATCCCTAACTCCTCCCATTGCTTCTTCCCAGATTTACCCCCCACCTCCTTAACTCACCTCCAAATCATCTCTACTTCAAAAAAATTAATAGCCTATCAATTCTAATTTGTTTTGTCTCTATACTCCTGGGTGTGGGGTTACCTGGAGAAAATTGATTTTGTTCGGAAGGTACCAACTGTTCATGTCTCCTGAGGTAGGGGTAGGGGCTTATAAGCCAATCCCAAACCTATGTTGACTGGCTTACTCTTATATATGCAGGCAGAGCTGCTATGAGCTCATGTGTACAGTGGTGCTGATGTATGCAAAAGATACTATTTTGCTCCTGTGTTTTGGTAAACCTTCTTTATGTCTATTGATTCTTATGTTAATGTCCTCTGGAAGTATCCTTCCAGACATACCAGGGATCTGGGCATCTCTTAACGTAATCAAGTTGAAACATTAAATTAGCCATCCCAATATCTTCTCAGACCCAAAACAATTCATCCCATTATTCTACTGAAGGAACATATATCTCAAAAATCTTTGAGCTATGTACCAGGAGTTCCTTAGCTTGGAGAGTTCCTTTGCAGAGCAGTTCTGTCCTGCAAAGTTCTAGCACATTTTATGCTCTGCCTCTGTTCTTTTAGGACAGACTACAGAAAGAGTAGGAAGCCATCCCCACATTATAGATTGGTAGCTAATGAAATAGTGTTCACGAAAGGGAATACATTTTTAAGGAAATTTCAAAATTCAAGTATTTCCATTTAAATAGGCATCATGTGTCTATTTCATGTGATCTGGAGAAGAGGAGAGATTAACTCAGCATCTTACTTGAAGCTGGGCATAATGACATTAAAACTACCTCTCAGATGCTGAAAACATTATTATCCCACTTCCCCTATGTCAGCAATATAATCTAGTGAAATAATTTTATTTTAATTAAGTAAATGCATATATGTGAACTGAATTACAATTTTAATATTTTTGTGTTGCTCAAATATTTTGGGAATCATATTCAGTGCAACCCCAGTAGGCATTATATATTTTATTTCTAAAGTTTGCCCTAATTTTTCTGTAGAGTTCTGTATACAAATAATTTATTTGGATAGAAGTATTAAAGCAAGGCCCCAATTTGTTGTTTATCATTGATTGAAGTTATAT
Source organism: Acomys russatus (assembly GCF_903995435.1). Taxonomy (NCBI): domain Eukaryota; kingdom Metazoa; phylum Chordata; class Mammalia; order Rodentia; family Muridae; genus Acomys; species Acomys russatus. The sequence continues at coordinate 39,806,461 of NC_067158.1, read as the reverse complement.
TGTGGGCCAATTTTTATTTCAATGAACAGCTTATGGATGCAATTAGTTCTATGCATAAGGAGAATTAGAAAGTTAAGAACGTTTGCTCTCTTAACAGAATCACTGACTAACGAAGACTTTTGACCTCAGATGTCAACAGAAGGAGGCTTGCTGCTAACTAGCAATGCCAGACTTATACTTAATGCTGTCATCAGCTTAGAGTCATTGTTTACTGACATGTTTTCTGACCATCTCTCATATGATTATACTAATTTAAAGAATAAGTCATTCACAGATTGACAGTAGCCATCTTACTATATTCGTGTAAGTAGTTTTCATATGATTTATACATATAAGTAGAGTCAATGATCCTTTATCCTTTTCATAGACTCACAAATCATAAGCTTAGGTAGCTCTGCTTTCATGATGACATGTTAATTATTAGTTACAGCAAAAACTTGGGCATCTAATGTTCATAGATCCCTGTTTCTCATATACAATTTGTGACAAAAATCAGCATTTTTCCATGTTTTTTAATCTTCCAATTCTTTTTTAATGTTAAAAATAATAAGAAATTCTGGAGTCATTTTGGAGTGACTGCAGCCTGGGTACCCAGACTTAGGTTACTCCAAAGTCCATGGTCCAGCATGAAAGCCGTTTCATGAAATTTTATGAGTTTATAAAGCAAAGAAAGTCATAAGTCAAGGCACATTTAAAATACACCAGAGAGATAATTATAAAAGGTGGCGGGAGCTCTTCTACAGGTTTCAGCTGTTATCTAATGATGTTCTTAGCTTTTGGGTTGGTGGATGCCCATAGTCTGATAAGGTGATGGTTTTTAAACAGTTTTTCTCTATTAGTCATGAGATAGTAATTCTCACACAGGATGGGCAAGAACCAGTTATTTATGAGATTAAATGCACCCCAAAATAAAGTAATTAGCCTTTGGACCTACAATATTCCAGCTTTCCGTATCACTGCAGCTTTAAACAGCCAGTCACTTTGCAGACACAGTTTGTTTCTAGAAAAGAATAGCTTCATTCTTAGTCCCCTTATTACATAAGCATTACATTTTGTGCATGAAGGCAAATCTTATCTTTTTAAATATAAGGCCCCTTATTAGCTAAGAAGCTCATTCTTAGGGTCTGATGTCGATGAGGCTGAGCAGTGGATCAAATCTGTTTTGTACTGGGCTAGGGTTTTTTGTTGTTGCTGTTTTGTTGTTTGAGACAGGCTTTCTCTGTGTGGAGGCATCCTATCCTGGGATTGCTTTGTAGACCGGGCTGGCCTCGAACTCATAGAGATTCACCTGCCTCTGCCTCCCAAGTGCTGGGATTAAAGGCGTGTGCCACCACCAGCTGGCTTGTAGTTGCTTTTTCAGTACTTGAATTTTTGTTTGTTCCATTTGAAGCTATGTGCAGAATTAATCCCCTTTATGAGAGCAGATATGAACTGTAATTGGTGATCATAGCTCCTTTCTCTAAGATTGATTAATATTCATGAGAGTGCTGGATTAAGGAGTAAGTGGGTTAAAGGGTTATCTCAAAATGGGCCCTGCTACCTAAGCAAGTTTGGTGAAGTTTATCTGATGCTTCCTGCTACTTGTTCTGTAATACACAATGCTACCTGGAGACTGTGAGCAAGAGGACATGGCCAGATCAAGCATCTCTGAGATAACACAAACCGCCCTTTAAGTAGAAATTACTCTGTTATGTTTTATATTAACGGAAAACATAGGAATGCAATGTCTATCTTAGTGGACCATGAAGATGAAGAGAGAAGTCACTATTGTGTACTTATTCAGTGTCTGCTTTGTGGCACACAGTTCTGAACACCCGGCAGCTTCTCAACACATATTTATAGAAAGACAAAAAATAATACACTTATTGATATTCCTCTTTACGTGTTTGTGTTGTTGTAAAATCATTCATGTTTGTGTGAGTAAGTACTGGTAGACTCGGGGAAGAATTTGAAGTGTGGTTTTCTTGCTTTCTGTATTTCAGAGAACACTAGTGACATTAGCATAATAACCACTAACCACAGAACACTTCTAAAGTGGCTCATATTAATGAAAATCATTAGTGTAAAACAAAAGTGGCATGGAAGTGTTTTTTCAGGAATAAGTGGATAATATAGGTATGTCTGCTTTGAATAAAACTGGGAAAGCCCCGTTGCACACTCTGTGGTGTTACCTTCCAAAGTGTATGCATTCTACACTTTCTACCTTGATTGTGAGAGGCTTGACTCAAAGCATGCATTAAAGCACCTTGTGAAAAGCCCATTGCATTTGGAACAGTCATGGCGTAGCGTTTCAGTATCACCATGTGAAAGCATGGGTTAACTCCAGCTACCATGCTCTTCTCTTTGTTACTTGACCCTTGCCTCATAGTTTAATATGCAAGAAATATGAAGTTATGCACATACATAAGAAGTTTCTAAAGTAGTCACAGCTCCATCAACAGGTCCACTGGTTGATGTGTCATGTCCCACTCAGTGAATATTTAATATATGTCTTACTCTGCATCATGCTTATTCAGTGGATGGACCATGTCCATAGGAAGTCATAATATAGTTTTCATTTTATGAATAATTTGTAGAGAAGATAAATCTTTAACTCAATTAGCAAATGCTGAACTTGGACTCAATCCCAGTCTGTTGAATACCAAGACCGCGGAGACATAACAATGCTAGGGTGTGGCTTGATGGGTTGTAGTTTTCCACTTTTATTTCCATTGCAAATCTCCCTACCTAGGAAAGCTGTCACTGTATCAGAAGTGTGGAGCATTGCAAAGTATGTGTTTTAAGCTTTAGAGATCAAAATGAAAAACCTTCAAGTCTAGTTAAGTGAGCCACTACTATAGATACAGTTCCACCATCTAGGGTTTATGTTAGCTTCATTGAACTAGAACGTATACATCATAACATTTATCATTATACACACTTGTTTGATGATTCTTTATAGATATTAAAATTATGCAATACTATGTACCTATGGTGACTTAGCCTACTAACCTAGGACTGGAAGAATATTGCTCATGAAAGATTTATTTCTGACTGCCAAAAACAGTGAAAGAAAAACAAAATCAACTTTTTTCTCTTTTTCTTCATCATTAAATGACATGTCTGTCCTAGGTTTCTACTTTACAGTGCTCACTGTATTGTTTATCTGCAGGTATAATGAGAGAAGTGTAGGAAAGAGTGAAATCATATATTTAGGAAAGTAAGTGCAGGCACTGTGAGCAATTAAAAGATCACTTATCAAGCCCCAGAATTCTATAATTTAGATTCTTTTATAAAACCCACACGAACATATAATACAATGCTATGTGAACATAATAATAGTTTAAAAGATCTCATATTTGTAGGTTTTTAAAATTAATTTATTCTTGTTACATCTCAATGGTTATCCCATCCCTTGTATCCTCCCAATCTTCCCTCCCTCCCATTTTCCCATTATTCCCCTCCCCTATGACTGTTCCTGAGGGGGACTTCCTCCCCCTGTATATGCTCATAGGGTATCAAGTCACCCCCTCCAGGGGACATGGTCAAATGTGAGGCACCAGAGTTCATGAGAAAGTCATATCTCACTCTGCACTCAACTGTGGAGAATGTTCTGACCATTGCCTAGATCTGGGTAGGGGTTTAAAGTTTACTGCCTGTATTGTCCTTGGCTGGTGCCTTAGTTTGAGCGGGACCCCTGGGCCCAAATCTGCCTATCATAATGTTCTACTTGTAGGTTTCTAGGACCCTCTGGATCCTTCTACTTTGCTATTCTCCCAGGCTTCTCATCTAGAGTCCCAATAGGATGTCCTCCCCTCTGTCCCAGTTTCCTGGTAAGTGAAGGCTTTCGTGGGACATGCCCCTTGGGCTAGCATGCAGATATAAGTGAGTATATACCATTTGAGTCTTTCTGCTTCTGGGTTAACTCACTCATGATCATTTCTAGCTCAATTCATTTGTCCACAAATTTCGGGAATTCCTTGTGTTTAATAGCTGAGTAGTATTCCATAGTAGGTTTTTAAACCAGCAGGTTCAATGTAACCCTTTGCTCTAATTTTTGGCAGGTAAAATAATACTCGACAGATTTTGACTTGTTGTTGTTCTTACGGGTTTTGTTGAGAAACTGATATATCTGAATTTTATGACTGGGTGCTGAAGGAAAAAAATTTAAAAGAAAAAAAAAAAAAAAGAGTGCCATGTGACTATTGTCAGCTGACCCAGACTAGCTCTGAGAGCTAAGTGAAGACACTGTTTGTCTATTGAATACAGGCAATTTCACAGAACTCCCACATCACCCAAGCTCATCAAGCATGATTGACTGAGACAAACAGGGCGCTCCAAAATCATGTCTGAATATAGACAGAACAAAACCGCTGTCTAAGACACAATGGCATCCCACCATGCCTCTTTTACACTTAATATAAATGAATGATGCATACTTAAAACCATTACAGCTTTAGCTTCATTTTTTTCCCTTATAACTATATAGATACATGGTCGCAGAAATGCTATTGCTCTTTAACACCCAATTGTAAAGTCTTGTACATGATAGTCAGTTCAGAGCAGCAAAATCACCCAGGTCATGTACCCAGTCTCCCTGAATAGCTTCTGGTACCCTTTTCCATTCTACAGATGCTCTCTCCCTTATTGCAATGAAACAATAAGATTTTTCTCTGTTTAACTGCTAATCTGTGTCTGGTGTCACTGTCTTAGGGTAAGAGATTTAATGTTATAGGTAAAAAAAACTATTGTTTCCAGTTTCCAGGAACATTCCCTCTGGTCAGAGGCAGAGATTTTAATAAAACAATTTAATAATTAGTAGTTTTACTGTGAAATCAATGTTCTACAGAAAAGAATTTGGCTGTGAATATACGGAATGGATTGGGAAGCTTCACTAAGTACATGTTTCTTGAACTCACAAGTGAGGATAAATGATGAGAACGGGGGGGGGGGTGGAGAGTGGGCCTAGGACATGAGAGTGTAGCACACTGGGGAAACTGAGTCCCCAACAGCCAGAGTGGGCAGGAGGAGATGGGTGCAAGTGAGGTAGGAATTTTGAGGTTCTAAATGTTAAAAACCTAAGTCAGTTTCTGAGATATTTTTAAATGGAGGTTGGTGGTGGTGGTGGTTTTGTCTTTGTTTGAGAGGGTAATGGTGTTAATGAGAGCACAAATGACTCAGTGGTCATGAGAACATGAGGAGACCTGTATTCAGTCTAAAACTGGTTTAGAAGCTTATTTCAACAGGAAGTGATGAACTCTGGGGTGATAACAAAGGGAGGAGATTTAGAAATATGAAGCTTTCTGAATGAAATATTTTGTTGTTATCAGTAAGACTGGGCTTTGGGCTACAATCAGGGTAATGTTCGGGACGGTGAGATGCTCTAGCTTGAGTGACTGCAGAGGCCCTTCTGACATTCACAGCTTTTATGGCTGGTTCCTTAACTAACTCCACCAAGTTGCAGAGTTCCTAAACATTTTTCACATTTTTAATACTTCTTTTTTAAGCCTGACAATGAATTTTGATCATATTCATCCTTCCCCAATCTCTGCCCAAGTCACTGTCTCTTCCTTCAACACCCATCTCTGTGTCCTATATTTTCTTTTTTAACCCACCAAGTCCAATTTGTGCTGTTCATATATAGTCTTAGATGTGTGGCCTTCCATTGGCCCAGGATCAACCTCCCAGGGGCAATATTGTTAAAGAAAACTGACTCTCCCAGGAGCTCATTTCCCAATAAATTTTCAGCTTGGGATGGGGCTCCGTGTTCACCTCCCTCTCTATGGTAGGATTTTACCTAGCTCATGCTTTCACAGGTCTTATAAATGTTGTCCCAATCATTTTGAGTTTATTCATGCAACTGTGCTGTTATATCTAGATACGTTTCTTTGCAGTCATCTCCTCCCCCTGGTTCTTACTATGATGCACAATGATCCCTTGAGTGGAGGGAGCATGAATTAGGTGGTGATTTCACAGTCCCTTATCCTCTGCATCTGGACCAACTATGGGTCTGTTTTAGTTACCATTTATTGTAAACAGAAGCTTCTCTGATGGGAGTGGACAGATTAACCTATGAATAAAACAATACGTTACTAAAAGTTAGCCTAATATTATATTCATTTATCAGAGCAATCACATCAGATATGGAAGCAGAAACAGCGTGTCTCTTTTGGAGCTGATCTTCCTTTCATCCTACCATTGTCTTATCAAATGGAAGGAAAGGAAGAATTGGACATGAGATAATCTAAGGACTTCACCAGAGTTCACGAGAGCTTAAGAAACATAGATCCTCATTTCACCCATCACATGCTCTTATGATAACCAGTCATTTAGAAATCCTTTAAAAACCATTCCAAGGTCAATCAAGTCGATCTTTTTAAAGGTGACCTCAATGCTTCTGAACAAGGAGGTGTGTTTCCTAATAGCGGAGCAATAATGGTTGCTGTGGAGATTAGACATGAGGGTGGGAAAATGTGACGACCTACAAAAAGGGTCTCTTTTTCTACATTGTGATTAAAGTTGTTTTCTAGTTTTTTAATTCCCATTTAAAATGTTTTTATTAGTGCATGCATGCACGTGTGATCTGGAAGTGATGCATGCATTTCAGGTATGTGTACAGAGGTCAGAGGAGATTCTGATAGAGCATGTTTGCTCCTTCACTTGGGTTCCCGGCATCAAAATCAAGGCACTAGTCTTGCTCAGCATCTCACCAACCCTCCATTTCTTAGTAATTGGGATGTCCTTCTGCCTATCCACTCAATCATAGTCTTAATTCAAAATGTTTGAAGAGCTCCATTAATTCCCTTGTTTTCTGCTGCAACCAGAGGATAAAGAAAAATGAACGATTGCTACACGGTGCATGCAGACACACTGGACCAAGGGCCAGTCTACTGGTTTTACTCCCAGTCCTGTTTCTATTTTTATGTATATTTATTTTATGTATGTTTTCTCTTTTAGGCCAGTTATATTCATTATATAAATACAAAATGCATAGCCCGGTTATCTAATAGGTAGTGTAATTTATTCAGAAAAACAAACAAAAAGACGTGTTACCCCATCCCATTGTCAGGTAGCATTAGGGAGTCATAAGAACAGCTACTATGAGATTTAGTTTCCTTTTAAGTGGGGACATTACTGACTGCTGAAGGTTTTTTTGAGAATTAAGAAGTATAACACACAAAACTATCCTAAGTACTAATGCTAAATGATAAATACAATGCAAAACATTAAAATATAGAAGTATTCCTTTATTATTAAAAAGGTCATAGATTTTAACATTTTGCCACAACAAACAGATAATTTTGATTTGTAAAACTGAGTTCTGCTGTTTCTTGTATAGACTGTGGCTAAGAAAAATGAGAGCAACTTGCACATCTATTTGTACTGCAATTTACTTTCTATCATGAAAACAGCAGGACCACAGCCCTCTCTATCTTCTGCCTAACCTATCTTTTTTTTTTTTTAATGACTTGACTTGTTCTTATGTTCTTCATTCATGTGCTATCATTATATCCTTGGTGACTTTGGTGTGTATGAAACTTTAGAGATCTTGCTCACTCCAGGTCAGCATGGTGGCAGGGGTGTTGTCAGCTCTGTCTTGGCATGGAGCAGGCATAGTATCTGCTGGTTCACTCTGCTACTTCCCCAGTAGGGTTCCACAATGTAACAGGAATGATGCCTAAGTCCCCTCTTTATGTTAGGCCTAATCGTTGTGTTCCAAACCAATATGACTTGGGACCAGATTCTCTTTGTATTTCCCTAAACCAGTCCCTGAACAATTTGTACGACCACCTTCATGTTACTGCCACCTCCATCTCTCGCCCAGACACACAGTGACTATTTTCAGAGCAGCAAGAAGTGGCTGGTATCACATAATTAATGGTTCTCTTATATTCAGTTCCCTTCTATTCTACATTTGCCTGTTTTATGGATTTTATATTTTCTTTGCTTATATGTATTTATTATTCATAAATTAATAAAAGTGGATGTTGAGTTAAAGTACACCTTGCTGCTGCAATAATGGTAAAATGCTTTGAATTTGAAGCTGAGAAAACTTTTCCCAGAATATGGTCTTCCTACATGCCAATGAAATCATCCAAGCACAAGCTTTGAAATCTTGAAGCCTCAAGTGTATGGTAAAATGGATGTAAAAATCTCACCGGGCCTTTGCAGGGAACTTTCCTAAACAAACAACAAACAAACAAAAGCACAGAATCTCGCCTGGAGATTTTCTTAACTTAGATAATAAATGCTCTGGGTTGGCTTGAGAAGGCAAGTGATGTTTCTTATGAGAAATATTGTCAAATGTTATTACCAGACTCCGTTCTAGGAGCTGCAGTGTGCTTCATTACCTGAGGCACCCCTGAAGGCTCACGCCCTCCATCACAATGCAGCATGTTGTTTGGCAGCGCGGTGCCTTCCTGATATATCTGCAATTTATTTTGGAAAAGAGTTTATATGAGGAATACCATATTAAAGTAAGTAGTATTGAATTTTCCCAACAATCCCCTAGGCTCTGTTTTATTATTAGCTTGCTCATTTCTTTCCACATCACCATGTGAACAATGATGTGTGAGAGTGAAAAACATTTATCAAAACCAGAGAGTTCAGACACTTGGGGAGTGGGTTGCTATATCAAGGCAAATAATTTGTTTATTTATTTTGATCATAAGCCTCATTTAAAAGTATTTTGTTTTGTCATCATTGTTTTATTCTTTGGGACTTTTTTTTTTAATATTTGAGATGTTTATAATGGCACAATATGAATTTATTTGATCTGCTCCATTTTTGGCAATTCTTTCTTTGAGCATAGAAAGAAAGAAAACAGTGGGAGGAGCCCTTTTCCAAAACATTATTAGACTAAATCAAGCATTAATATAGTATGAATAATGAGCGAATCTTAGCAAGCCCTTAGCATTTCTGAATATTTTAATTGAAAATAATAAGAAACAACAATATAAACTGCTGATGACTGTCTTAGTTAGGATTACTATTGTGATGAAACTCCATGACCAAAGCAAGTAGGGGAGAAAAGAATTTATTTCACTCACAGTTCATCATCAAAAGTAGCACAGGACAGAAATCTGGAGGCAGGAGCTGATGCAGAAGCCATGGAGAAGTGCTGCTTACTAGATAGCTCTCCATGGCTTGCTCAGCCTGCTTTCTTGTAGATCCCAGGATCACCAGTCCAGGATGGTAGTACCCACAGTGGGCTGGGCCCTCCCTGATTGATGACTAATTTTAAAATGCCTTTGTCAGATCTTCTGGAGGTATTTTCTCAACTGACGCTCCCTTCTTTCTGATGTCTCTATCTTGTGTCAAGTTGACATAAAACTAGCCAGTAGAATGACATAACAAAAATTCTAATAGATTTGAATTAATGTAGCACCAATATTATTGAAATGGTTTGTTCAAATATGCCCTTCAAAAGGACACCTTAAGGATGTAGAAAATCATTTCTGGAGCAGAGGCTAGAGAGAGGTTGAGATAGTTCTATCCGCTCTAAAACTTGGAGTCTATGCAGAGATCACCTTCAAGTATTTTTGTCCAGATTAAATGGAGAAACACCAGAGTACATGAGAAAGTCATATCCCACTCTCCACGCAACTGTGGAGAATGTTCTCACCATTGCCTAGATCTGGGTAGGGGTTTAAAGTTTACCGCCTGTATTGTCCTTGGCTGGTGCCTTAGTTTGATCAGGACCCCTGGGCCCAAATCTGCCTATCATAATGTTCTACTTGTAGGTTCCTAGGACCCTCTGGATCCTTCTACTTTGCTATTCTCCCATGCTTCTCTCATATAGAGTCCCAAAAGGATGTCACATTTGACCATGTCCCCTGGAGGGGGAGACCTGGTGGCACTCAGAGGAAGGACAGCAGGTTACCAAGAAGAGACTTGATATTCTATGAGCATATACAGGGGGAGGAAGTCCCCCTCAGGAACAGTCATAGGGGAGGGGAATAATGGGAAAATGGGAGGGAGGGAAGATTGGGAGGATACAAGGGATGGGATAACCATTGAGATATAACAAGAATAAATTAATAAAAAAAAACTCCCCCCTAAAAATAAGATTTCATTAAAAAAATAAATAAATAAAAATAAAAACACAGTTTTATTTTTTTTTTTTTTTATTAATTTATTCTTGTTACATCTCAATGTTTATCCCATCCCTTGTATCCTCCCATTCCTCCCCCCCCCATTTTCCCATTATTCCCCTCCCCTATGACTGTTCCTGAGGGGGATTACGTCCCCCTATATATTCTCATAGGGTATCAAGTCTCTTCTTGGCTACTTGCTGTCCTTCCTCTGAGTGCCACCAGGTCTCCCCCTCCAGGGGACATGGTCAAATGTGAGGCACCAGAGTATGTGAGAAAGTCGTATCACACTCTCCACTCAACTGTGGAGAATATTCTGACCATTGGCTAGATCTAGGAAGGGGTTTAAAGTTTACCTCCTGTATTGTCCTTGGCTGGTGCCTTAGTTTGAGCGGGACCCCTGGGCCCAAATCTGCCTATCATATTGTTCTACTTGTAGATTTCTAGGACCCTCTGGATCCTTTTATTTTGCTGTTCTCCCATGCGTCTCTCATTTAGAGTCCCAATAGGATGCCTTCCCCTCTGTCCCAGTTTCCTGGTAAGTGAAGGCTTTCGTGGGACATGCCCCTTGGGCTAGTATGCAGATATAAGTGAGTATATACCATTTGATTCTTTCTGCTTCTGGGTTAACTCACTCATTATGATCATTTCTAGCTCAATCCATTTATCCACAAATTTCGGGAATTCCTTGTTTTTAATAGCTGAGTAGTATTCCATAGTGTATATGTACCACAGTTTCTTTATCCACTCTTCTACTGAGGGACACTTAGGCTGTTTCCATGTTCTGGCTATTATGAATAAGGCTGCTATGAACATGGTTGAGCAGTTTTATAAAAAAAACAAAAAAAACCAAAAAACGGAGAAGCAGTCCATAAAGGCCCATAATGAACTTTTGACCTCAAAATAATTAAAATACTAGATGTCATTTGTAGGCCTCTTTTCAACTATGCTGGTAAGTTAGGAGTGCCACAGAAGCCAAATGTATAAGGGAAACAGAACCCAATGTGTCCATCAGCTTTTCTGCTGTAATAAAATGCCCAATAAAATAGACACAAAGAAATATATCCTTGGCTTAAACATCTAGAAGTTGCAGTTTATAGTCACTTGGTTCTAACGCTTCTGGGCCTTTGGTGCTGGAGGGAGAATACTATGATGGAAGGGTATAGGCGAACAAAACTACCTTCTTGCCGTGAACAAGGAAAAGAGAGGTCTCTTAGAGCTAACAAAACTGAGGGAGTTCTGGTTACGGGAGGGGCAGGTGAGGCTATACCCACCTAGGACACACCCACAATGGTTTTGGCACCACTTCCTCATTCTTGTTCCCACAACTTAGCATTAATGCCCCTGGGCCATAAGTCCAACAATGGATTAATGCACAAAACTGATGAGTCAATTGTCTTCCTGAAATCTCCACTTCTGATTATCACAGCAAGGATGGAAACTTCTGCCTATAAGTCCTGGAGAATGTTTCAGATCAGAACTGTAACACTCAGAAATAAGCAAATATCTACAGAGTTGCTGTCTGCCTCCCTGACTATATCGCTATGCCTGTACTTTGTCTGCATGTTTCTTAGGAGAGGAAATTGGTGAGGAATTGTTCCATAGCAAATGTTCATGAATATGACTGGGTCACAGATTTCCTGGGTAGAGTTGACATATTGAACTATTTTGTACCAGATGATTTGATAATGCAAGGTCCAATTACAACGTGTCTCTCACTGACATGCTGAGAAGGCTTGTCCATCTGTAAACAGTAAAAAGTAACAAAAATTAAAAGTTAAGTTTGACTGAGTATGTCTGTAATCCCAGCAGCTAGATGGTAAGGGCAGGAAAGTCAGGAGATCAAGACCAGCCTAAGCTGTAGAGCAAGTGTGAGGCCAACTACTGCTCTCTAGCACTCTATGTCAGAACACAACCTCCCCCGCCCCTTTATCTCATTCTGAAGTTCCACGTGTGTTGTTGTAATTTGATGACCATTGCCATCTTGATAACATAATCTGCGGTTATTGGTACTAGACTCTCACAACCACAGCGAATGGAGGGCACTCTCCATCACTGACAAAGGAAAGGTTCTCATGAGGAAAAGACTTCTAGACTCTGGAAAAGGAGTCTTCAATCATGGCACACATTCCCTGGGAGGTTTGAAAGTTTAAAACATAAACATTTTAGTAATGTTGCCTAGTAACACACATTCTGTCACATGTATTTTTAAAGGTAGAGGTTCCATGTTCATGCTGTATGTGTGTGTGTGTGTGTGTGTGTGTGTGTGTGTGTGTGTATGTGTGTGTATGTGTGTGCCCGTGCGCAAATGTGCATGTTCATGACTTATTAACAGAAATGCTAATTGTCAAGTTCAGCATTCAGAAAAGAGAACAATTGAAAGAAGCAAGCAGAGAATACTTTGTAGAACCTTCATTCCCTTGTCTGGTAGCTTAGACATACATTTGATCACTTTCATAGATATTTGTCCTGGCTAGTTTGTTGTCAATTTAGATAACCTGAGAGAAAAAAAGAATTGAGAAAACACCTTCATAAGATTAGCCTGTAGGCAAGACTGTGGGGGCATTTTCTTTATTGATGGTGGCTATGGTAGAGTCCAGTCCGTTGTGGGTGGTACCTCCCCTCAGGTAGCCCTGAGGTATATAGGAAAACAGGCTGAACAAGCTGGAGAGGGCAAGCCAGTAAGCAGCATTCTACTTCTGCTTCAGTTTCTGGCTTGAGGTCCTGTCCTGATTTCTCTCAGTGATGGACTGTAAGGTGTAAAATGATACACACCCATTCTTCTCCAAGTTACTGTTAGTCATGGTAGTTTATTACCGCAACAGAAGCCTTATCTAAGATAACATTTGATTGTATTATATGCTTCAGACCAGAAATAAGCATTTCTTTCCCTGTAGCGAGCTGTATGATGAGTACTTTAAACTTTGTGATCAAGTATTTTCTGTGAAAACTGTTAAACTCATACTAAAGAAGCAGCTCAACCACAGGCAACACGCAAATGCAGAAGTAGAGCTGAGCTCTAGGGAAACAAACTTACAAAAGGCAGAAATCCCCCTTGCAGTATACTGTGCTGCTATCTGGTACAGGGATCGTGTATGCGTGTGTGTGGGTAAGTAGGGCTTATTTTTTGTGTATGCTTGACAGTACCATCCGAGAGTAAATCATCAGAATTCCCAACATCAGAAGTTATCCTTTAGTTCTCTTCCAAAGGCCCAGAGCCAATGTGCTTAAATTGTTCCTTATACAGTATCTAGTCTTCTACCCCCCTTGCTCCTATCACAAATATTAAACACATTTGAAAAAATTTTATTAATTTATTCTCGTTACATCTCAATGGTTATCCCATCCCTTGTATCCTCCCATTCTTCCTTCCCTCCTATTTTCTCCTTATTCCCCTCCCCTATGACTTTTCCTGAGGGGGATTTCCTCCCCCTGTATATGCTCATAGGGTATCAAGTCTCTTCTTGGTAACCTGCTGTCCTTCCTCTGAGTGCCTATCAAACACATTTTTATTCTTTTTAAAAATTACATGTTACAGTCAGAAGTTCACTTGCTTACAAGAAGAAAGTCAGCAGCACAGCCACATCTTTCCACCAGCACTTGGTATCATGTTTCTTTTAGTTCTTCCAAGTCACTAAACAAGTATCAATGTCAAAGATTAGTTTAAAATACAAAAGTACAAGCTATAGTAAATACCTGGAAATGTTCTTTACTATGCCTTCCTTTAGACAATGTAAGAGAATGCTGTTTGGAGTTACCCATCCTTAGATTCGATTCCTGGCTCTGCCATGGACTAGTCCCAAGACCCCCAAGGAATTAATATCAGTTCTCTGAATCTTAGTTAGTCCATCTGTAAAGGGGGAATGGCATCCGTGATCTAATCATTAAATTGCCACTGAGGAATGCTTTTTGTCCAAAGCACCTAGCACAGTGTCTAGAAGGGACTCTGATTAGGCTTCTGAGTGGGTTATCTTTAAAGCAACAAATGAACTACTCTTGTCTTACTCATGCCAAAAATATAGTAGATGAAATTATAGAGATAGATAGTTTTTCTCTTTTTGAGAGGGACTGTTATATAAAATCAATTTCTCATCCACAAAAATGTCAGTTCACAGTCAGCTAATTAAAAATCCTTGGTAATACAATCAAACACAATTGGAAGAGGATTTTATTAGGTATGGGAAAATGTATTGGCAGATCAAATTACTAGATGCAATATTGTTAGCAGTGCTTATCATATTTAAAACTAGGTTCCCTTCTTATCTTCCAAGAGGTGTAAAAATTTAATTATCTAGAAATGGATTCTTGTCAGCTAGTATTTCACAGTGATAGTGAAATCTCTGCTGTTGTTTACATTTTACAAAACATTTGTATGAGTTTGCTCTCTGCTTTTTTTTTTTTTTAATGGGAACATGGTCAAATTGTTGCTAATGTTAGCTGGTGTATATTAGCTTATGTACATGGAGAGAGAGAATGGAATAGTATAAAGAAAGAGCTTTTTTTCCTATCATTGCTTGTTTTCTATTCATTCTAGGCATTGGGTAATAAGTACATTTGAACAGTTTCTGGGGGAAATTAAAAGCAGGAAGCTGAAATCCTCCATAACCTAAAACATGTAAGTAACTGATGATAGGATGCTCTTTTTCGCTTACAAACTAAGTTGCTTCCAAAATTTCCAAGACTGTTTTCTTGATCTCATTTGGATAATACCCTAAAAGAATAACCCTTTGAGTTTTATTTCCAACCATCAGAATATTCTATAGCTATGTCCAAATTGGTAAATGCCTATAGATCTCATTCAAAGGAACATACAAAAGTATGTGCTTAGTATTCTTGAGTTAGAATTTAACTATGTATGGTGTATGCACATATGTTTTACACATTTAAGAACACTGTATTGGTTACTTGGGACCAAGTTTTCAAATACTTGAGAACATGGGGACATCTCATTCAAACCACCACATGTACCATTTTAAAGAGAACAAGGTGTGGAAAGGAGAAGTGCAGCTCCAAGATATGTTTGATGCGCTCTAGTGGGTAAGTCTGTAAATGCTCCTTCTAAAATAAGCTCCACATCTATGCATTGTACATTTCTATATTATTCTTTGACCCCTTAGGTACCATACATGATGATATGATGAATGATGGAGAAACCTTCCCAGAGAGCTCATCGTGTAAAATTAACAGCTGCCATTCCTTATTCATTCAGAATCAACCGTGACTTTCATATCAGTGATTTTCCTTTAGGCCAGTATGTAATAATATGTGTTCCTCCCTCGTAGTCTGACTGTAGTCCTACTCTGAAGGTACCTACCTGTATTTTCAACATTTACAATAGATTCCTTACTTTGCAATGGAATCTCCTCTGGATAAGTCCATCCTAGGATGAAAATGTTCAACTGAAAATTCAGTTCCTATCCCTAAGTGTACTGAATATCATGGCTTAGCAATATACTACATCACGTGGTATGGGTTGCCTCTCATCAGGACATTGTAGCTGCCAAGAAATCGTGAGTAGTTGTTGCTGCCTGGAATGACATGGGAGGACTATGCCACAAACAGCTAAGGCAAGAACAATCACAAATCGAAAATTAAAATGTGATCTCCACAAGTGCTAATGCTTTTACATTAACATAAAGTTGAAATATTCCATCAAACTACTATGATTCCAGCACTATCTATCTGGTTCTACTCATGTTCCTATACAAATTTTACTCTAGGGCTAGTAAGATGGCTCAGCATGTAATAGCACTTGAGTACATAGGCATGAAGAACTGAGTTCAAATCCCCAGAACCTATGTAAAAATCCAGATATCGTCATGTTCCACCTGTCCCCGGTGCTGTAGAGAAGTGCATGGCAGAAGAGCACTGGAGCTTGCTGCCTGCCAGTCCTGTTCCATGGCGGCCAGGTGTTTTGAAAAACCCAGTTCAAAGAGAATAAGGAAGACAATGACAAAACAGAGCAGGACACCCCAAACCTTCTCCCATGCACAAATATGTATATATATCTGCACAATACACACACACACACACACACACACACACACACACACACACACACACAAACACAAGTTTATTCTTTCTACTAGGCTAAATTTTATTGATACAAAACACTTGTTCAAAACATTAACTGTCAAATAGCTCATGAGTATATAATGTTAGATATATAATATATCTAAGCAAACGATAATATGTTCCTATTTATGCTATGCTCTCACATTTATGTCCTGTGATATGTTGGGCTCAGGTCTTGAGAACAATTTGTATAGAGATATTTTTATTGACTATGTGGAATAAAATATTTCTACACTGAAGATCAATTCAGGTAATATGTTGTATCCCTTTTCAGTGTTTGGTTCTTGAATTATAAGGTGTGCATCTTGTTTTTTCTTTGTTATTAAGAGGCTTCTCTTTATATAAAGGAGAATAGCAATGGATTTGTTCCAGAATATTCCTTGAAGTGGAATGGATACTTTTTATACTGAATTTATAAATTTCCATTTATATTTGGTATAGATATTTCTCCCCGAAGCCCATTTTATGCCTTGTTATTTGAAAGGTGTAGCAAGCATGTGGATTGCACATCATCTATTGCCAGTCTCACTGGCATTTGCGTATCAAGAATGAGATATTTCTGCCTCAACACTAAAGACAGTGACCTTCCTTCCCTCCTGTGATAAGCCTGAGCCAAAGGACTCTCAAAATCTCTTAAATTTTCAACATTTAGAAGGATATTTTCAACAGCTCTCTAGGTTTGGTGTTTGTGAAGCTCTTCAGGTGTATAATGCCAGACACTGGAATGAAACAGGGAAGAAGACAAATAAGGTTCATATGCTTGTGGATCTCATGTCTAATGAGCCAAACAAAATAAGTAAATAAGGGAACTGTAAACAAAAACAAATCCCCAAGTGACAAAGCAGTGAGCACCTTTGAAAAAGAAAGGGTACCAGGGAGGTAGTTATTATTATTGCTGGATACACTAAACCTAATAGAAGAGAAAGTGGCAAATAGCCTTGAATGCGTTGGTATAGGAGACCACATCCTGAACAGAATGCAAACAGCTCAGGCCCTAAGATCAACAATTAGTCAAAGATGAAACTGAAAAGCTTCTGTAAGGCAAAGGACACCATATACCTAAAGGCATAAAAATGGTAACAAAATGGCAGCCTACAGAATGGGAAAAGATCCCTACATCCAACAAAGGGCTAATATCCAAATATATAGAGGGAACTCACAAAATTAAAGAACAGCCAAATAACCCAATTAAAAAATGAGGTATAGAGCTAAACAGAATTATCAAACAGAGGACTCTCTAATCTCTAAGCAGTACTTAAAGAAGTGCTCTAAGTCCTTAATCATCAGGGAAATGCAAATCAAAACAACTCTGAGATTCTAACTTATACCTGTCAGAATGGGAAAGCAGGTGACAACACGTGCTGTCTGAGAATGTGGAGAAAGGGGCACACTCCTCTATTGCTGGTGGGAGTACAAACTTGTACAACTGTGCTGCCTATTTCCAGCTCAAGACCCAGCTATACCATTCCTGGGCATATAACCAAAAGACATCCCACCACACCACAAGGATACTTGCTTAACTATGTTCATAACAGCTTTGTTTGTAATAGCCAGAAAGTGGATACAACGTACATGTCCCTTCAACCTAGATGAAGACAATGTGGCACATTCACTCAGCTATTAAAAACAAGGACTTCATGAAACTTTCAGGAAATTGCATGGAACTAAATAGTACCATCTTGAGTGAGGTAATGCAGACCTCATGGTATGTACTCAGTTATTTTTAGCCATAACATACAGAGCAATTATGCTATAATCCAAAGACCAAAGAAGATAAGTAACAAGGAGGGCCCAAGGGAGGATGCTTGAATCTCACTCAGAAGGGGAAATAAAAAAGAAATCTTATTCAATCAGGTAATTAAGTTTTATTCCTTCTCATATCTTTGGTGGGGTTAAAGACCAGATAGTTTAGTCTTACAATTAAGCTTAGTTGGTAAGGGGTTAAGACATTTTTAGATCTAGATAGATGTTTTAAGTTAAAAGAGAGGAAAGATGATAGATAATGATTTTCACTCAAGAGTTTTAGACCCAACAAGATAGGAAGGGTGTTTAATTCAAGTTTGCCAAATACAAATAGCAATATCACCATGAATGTACATTTATATAATTCCTGATTGTCTCATGGCTCTTCCTGTTGTATATAGCTTATTTATGTGTGATAATATAAATGTATATGTTAAAAAAGAAACATAATAAAAAGTGGAAAAAATCTTATTCTGATCTTGCTTTCTAAAACAAGTTCAGTTCGTAGAGTGTCCGTTCTTTTACCATTTGCCTTTCTTTAACATACCCGTCTGTTGTGTGTATTTCACAGTAAACTATGTGCCATATGTAGAATACTTGTTTATTGAAGTTTTGATTTCCAATGTGAGGTTACAGAGAGATGGGGCCTTTGATAGGACCTACCGTCGAGGCTGCAGTCAATCATAACCACAATTGGCTCCTTATAAGGAAGAACCCAAAGAACTCCCTTGCCGCTTCTGCTGCAAGGGGCACAGCAGAAACCAACAGCTTGTGCTTTGTAAGAGAGTTCTCACTAGAGTTTCACTCATCAGTGCTCTGTTATCAAAGGACAGCCTTATTGTTAAGACCGCGTGGTCTATGGGGTTGTAATACAACAGCTGAAACTAAGAGGGCCAGAAAACCAGCCGTCTTCATGGGATACGTGACGACGCACAGGCAAGCAAATAAAGGGACCAGTGCATTTCATCTGAATGAATGCTAGAGGGGGCATTTAAGTTGTAAATCACCAAGAAGATGCTCTCACAAAATGACACCTTTTATGTTTCTACTGTCACTAACAGGTGACTAACATTGCTGTCTGAATGAGATTCTGAGATGTAGTTTTCCCACTTTTTACATACGCAATCAGGGGTCTTTGGAAGATTATCTTCCAGAAAGAAACTGGGCTATGTTGGAACATAAGCAAAGGTGCTTCGGCAGTGAAATTGCGCAATTTTTAAATTTGAGTATCCTGCCCCCTGCTGGCCATGAAAGGTACCCTTTTCTTAGTATGTTTTATATTTCACACACAAGTGGAACTGTGTTTACAAACAACACTAAAAGGACTCAACAGACTTTATTTATGTATTTATATATGCAACAACAACAAAGACAAAGAGACTAGGAGTTTGAGAGGGAGTGGGGGTGAGGGGTCATGGGAGGGATTAGAGGGGGAAAAACAAAAAAATGCTATAATCATGGTTATCATAAAATAAAATAAGAAGCAAACATATTCTAGGAAATTAATAAGAATATTGTTTTGGGAATTTGATTTTTTAAATTTCATGGTAACCAAAGACCATAAATGGCTACAGTGAGGTTTTGACGAAATAAATTCCACTTCTAAATTATCTCTGATTTCTTCCTTTTCTGGTGTATATAAAATTTGAGTGTGCCCCATAAAATGCTATAAAATTGGACAAAATGTATGAGAGTAGATTATTTTAAAGTGGTTGCTTGTAAGTGTTTCTGGCACTAGTAGATGTGCTTATAATCCTAAGTACCTTGTAGATATTCTAAAGCTTCCCACGCGGTGCTGGATGCTCAATACACAGGTGCCCTTCCCTTTAAATGAGCAGGGTGCCTGGATACCCAACTGGTTACTTTCATTTTTGTCCTGGCCTCTCATCCTCTCTTCCCATAGTTTAAATTTAGCACAGACCCAGGCTGCTGTGGCTTTTTCCACAGTTCCTTTCATTTGCCCATCCACATAATGCCTGTGCCTGAAGCCTCTCTGGGAAATGACACACTGAGGTGCCTTTTGTGGAAGCTTCAAAACCACAGTAATATTTCCATGACTTTCCCACTATCGGGTCAATATTGAGAACAACATTGTAAATAAACTAACCAAATTTCCCTTCTGTGTACCCCTTCAGATCAACTTATTTAGAATACAATATAAACTGAATCCACGGTTCATTTTCACAAGTAGGTGTTGAACTAGTAACAATTGTGTAGACTGCCTTAGAATCACACTTAATTAGAAGGAAATAGCAGGAAATTTCTATAAAGAGAACCTTCCTCATCCTTGGTTTTGTTTAAGCCAGTAGTTCCCAGCCTCCTTAACAATGTGACCCTATAATATAGTATTTCCTGTCATGATGACCCCAGCCATAAAATTATTTTTGTTGCTACTTCATAACTGTAATTTTGCTACTGTTATGAATTGCAATATAAATAATCTGTGTTTTCTGGTCTTAGGCGACTCCTATGAAAGAGTTATTTGACCCCCCCCCCCAAGAGGATCACAACGTACATGTTGAGAACATCTTGTTTAAGGAGATATAATGCCTTGGTTTTAGAATAAAAGTATGAATCTATATACAAAGAAAGGAAATCTAGTTGATACTGTTTTTAGGAAACTATGTAAAACTGTTTTTGCAATGTCAGAAAGCAAGGTTATGAAATAAAAATGAAAGGTAATCATGTCCTTAACACAGATGAAGCCAAAGGCTTATATAATCTTAAACGTACATGCCTATGCGGCTCACCTGATATGCTGAATAATGATAAAGAAATTTAGGACTAAGACTTTTGTGAAGCCCACTGTTGGCACTGTTTTCCAACCAGCTTCAAAAATTTGTGTGCTCCTTCTGCCATCTAGTGTTCAGTTTTCAGAAGACACTGACAAAACTAAACAGCTTGTGTAGTTCATAGGCATGGCTCTTCTGTTATTTCCTATAACAAGTGATCATCTGAGATAAAGTATTGTCATTATAATTGACCTAAGTTTAAGCCAGTGTTGAAAAAATGATGAAGTGTCCTCAAAGTAAATGAGCTTGTCTACAAAGCAAGATGGTTTTGCTGCATTTTCCATTTGGATATACTGTGTTTTATGATTTGTGTACTTCCTGAAACTTTCCTCCATTGAACCTGGCAAGCCAGCCATTTCAACTCTGGCATGGCACATAATGTGATTTCTCTCTGAGTCTAAGGGAACCTGCGAGTCTGTGCTGTAGTATTTAGTACCAGTGTGGCTGGAAGCAAGAAAACACTGCATGTCCCAGCCCCAGGTAGACTGATTTTACAGTAGGAGAGATTTGGACAGATTCACTTTAGTTGGTGATTGAGAGTATGCTAGGGGTTCACACATATCCTCCTGGAAATTGGTGGTGATCTCTCTCTCTCTCTCTCTCTCTCTCTCTCTCTCTCTCTCTCTCTCTCTCTCTGTGTGTGTGTGTGTGTGTGTGTGTGTGTGTGCATGTGCGTGTGTGTGTGTGTGTGTGTGTGTGTGTGTGTGTGTACTTGTGTGGAGGCCTGGGACAATCATGCCACCTCTCCTCAGCCATAGTCTATCTTATTTTTCAATACAGGGTTTGCTTGGCATCAAATCTCAGGGATCCTCTTGCCACAGCCTCCCAAATGCTGCTACATCAGGCTTCTACCCCAGATTGCTGTATAGGTTTGGAATGTCCAGGGTTCACTAGCAGTTGGATGAATGCCTCCTGGTTTGAGTAGAATTGACATGGTTTGGTGTTATCTTCTGATAATTACACTTAGTTTTCTTTTGAGAAATCTCTTGAGGGGCCCACCAGCACATCTGTGGATTGTTTCTTTCTAGTGTCATCTATTGGCTTACATGCAGCAGAGGCAAATGATCTGAAAGAGCTTCCGGGGCCCAGAGAGAGGGCATCCTTCCAGTCTTCCGCAGACTTTGTGTGCTCTGAGATTAAATATAAACATCGAAGTGTTATGGGGCTGGTAGAAGTTTCTAGCCCTGTTCTAGGACCATTAGTGGCAGCATCCCTGCTTCCTGACAGTCTGTGTATTGTGCTCAACACCTGCCATGTTGCTCCTTGGAGACATCTCGTCATTGCTCATGCTGTCTTTGTCACTTGAAAAGACATATCAGTTAGAGTTCCTGAGGCTTATCAGGTTTGCCTTGCTTATTGATAGGCTATGTAGGACACAGTCACTGCAAACTCCAGAAGCGCTAAGATGGCTCTCACTTGCCTTCCTTTTGTGAGGGAGTTTCCACATCAGACCCTCTGAAAATAAAGTGTTCAAGTGGCTTACATCCCTACAACTTAACCATCAGTGGCCTCACCAAAGTCTAGCATCCTGACATCTAAGTGGCTGTGATCTACTAGTTTTGGTGCAGAGATATGGTTTCTCTTTGAACAATACCTTAGCAACAGAATAGGATGAGAGCTAGAGGTCAGGTTTGCAGTTGTGGCTGAGGCTCAAAGTTCACATTCCAGCACTGCCATTTTTCAGCTAATGGAAACTGCAGCCTTCCCATGTCTCAATCCATGAAAACAATTTAAAAAATCTAGATGGGAAAATCATTATGGTCTCAGAAGAGAATATGGCCTTAGTAGTCATTTAAGAAATGTTTTTAGTGTCCTCTGTTTCATTACCAGTAATGCATGATTACCAAATCGTACTGGTAATGCCACTCACTCAGCAGAGACTCCATTCCTCTTTCAGAGTTTTGTAGCCATGACTGCTTTAACACACACTTTGTGTCCAGTGAATAATTGTTCACTCATCTGATGCTTTGTCCCCCCAAGAAGACTATATATAGGCTTTCTTTTACCTAAGACAGCCATGCTGAGGAGGGGAGACAGTGAGGCCTGGGTTGGGGAGGTTCAGCGAACTTACCGTTCCTCAGACCCTTTTGAAATGTGAAGAATGACACTACGTGAGCTAGAATTTCTGTCATAGCCAACCAGGGAGTTCCCACTGAAGAAACATGGCTTACATGTATGTCTGGTGGTTATTCATTAGGATGTGCTTATGTCTGTAATGCTCACAACACCTAGAGGAATTTTTTTATTCAATGGAAACAGATTTTGATTTTTTCATTTGTAAGTAACCGAGTGGGTGGCCCTATTTGTTCAAAAGCCTTTAAGTTTCCTATAGGAAACACCATGCTTGTATGCAGTGTTTTAGATTTATTATTTTAGGTAAGCATTTGTGAGCCTGAATGGTTTGTGCATCACATGAGTGTGGGAGTCCACCGAGGCTGGAAAAGATATCAGATACCCTGGAACTGGAGGGACAGATGATTGTGAGCCATCAAGTAGGTACTTGGAATTGAACCCAGATCCTCTGCAAGAGCAGTAATCACATTTAACAGCTGAGCCATCTCTATAGCCTTTTCAAATATTTGTTAGATTATAAAACACTGACAAAATATAATCATTTATTTCTAAATTATTACTGAATTGAGTTATCAAGCCCTGTGCAGTGTGAAAACCAATTTGATATACATAGAAATAAATGTTATAGATTAAGCAGGTTAGTTTTCCCATTACTTATTACTAAACAAATCAAAGCACACACTTTCTCTATTATACATACACCTGTACATATATACATATGATGGAGTCTCCGTCTATGTTTTATACTTTGATCCAGGTAGAGAACATAAAATGAATTTAGCATAATTGAAATTAGTGCAGAATTTTGTGAATAGATGAGATGCTTTGAAATGGATGTAGATACTTACATTGGCAAGCTTTTAAAACACCCAAGGATACAACCTGCTTGCATTAGAAAAAGTTTCCACAATTTAGACCTCTTTATTTCTCTTTCTAATGCTGAGCATTCGAAAGTGGCTTGCTGTCACTTTTGCTGAAATTGAATTCTCCAGGGGCTCTTAGGGCTGGATCTGATAACAACTGGTGCAGCTTCTACGCTGAAAAGGTTAGTGCATGTGACAGTTAATTTGTAAAGTTAAAAAAGAAAATAAGAAAGAGACAGTGATGAATTGATGTTACTACTAGATTCCCCAAATCTATGCTGTCTTCTGCTTTGGGCTGAATGTTGCTTTTTAGATAAATGGAAAAGCATGGAGAGGAAGTAATCCCGTGTCTGTTACCTTTTCCTGCATCTGTAAGTGAGTTTGTGTGTAGCTGAAGCCTGGGTGGAGGGATGCTATACCTCATTCAGTGACAATGGGGCAGGCCTGTCTTAATTCTGGCTCTGAGCTCAGAGCTCACAGGAGCAGGAGGTGACTTTAGTTACTCAGTACATGAGTTCCTTTCTCCTCATTAGGACTCCTAAGCTGGATGTCACAATTCCTGTGTTCAGATATGCAAAGCAGGAAGCTGAAGTATGAGGTAGAGTCTGATAAAGCCTTTGAACTACATTTTATTGGTTTTGTTATATTACTTACAGGTATGTTTTGGCTGGAACTTAATAGGCAAGCTTAGTTTGAGCATGGTTAATTACAATTTACAGAATCCTAACTGTGTGTTGTTTGAACAGTAATAAACACAGATAACACAGGAGTACTTTTGGCCTTGAAGGCACCTGTGACTTACCAGAATTCAATCTCAGTCTTGTTTTCCTAGTGTGGCCTGATTTCCTTTGCAGACAGATTCTTCCTTCGATAAGTGGAAGATGACTGTGGCTCCAGGTCTTTCTAGGATTATAGCATCTCAGTTTGGGACACAGAAAAGAAAATGGGTTCCCCAGAAACCTGATGTGACTTCAACAAAGAAGAATTAATATAGTTTTATCCTGCTTTCAACAAGGACACAGACTCATAGTGGCCAAAGTCTGACCCATGGATGCTCTGAGATGCACACTTAGCAATAAGTGTGTGGTTTAGCTCTTCTCTTCTCTGGTGGAGCAGGGATCGGGAAAGTTCATATGGGAGATGGTTACCACTAAGGCACCTGAGTGATTATGTTTAGCACTCTGTTGACTCATGATAAAGGACAACCTGTGAAGAAATTTTATAACTTGCTGTGATCAGCTGAGATATGCTTGAGACTGATCCATTATACAAACCATCCCTTTCTTGGTAGCAGACAATATACTGTCCTATCTGATTCATGTATGATGCTCTTACAGTCTTTCTCCTTTGACTATGGCCAGATAGGTGGTTCACTGTGAACAACTAGTCTGATATAACCAAAACTCATTGACTAGAAAGGAGTTCTTATGACTGGAAGGTCCTTCCTAGAACTTCATGGTTTATGGGAGGGACAGTTATAACTGGAAATAATGTTGCATACTTAAAGACTGAATAAAATTACTCTAATGGTCAGTTTTCATGCTACAGTTTTTAACAGTGTTTGTTTCTGCTTTTATTTCTGGGGTTAGCATCTGGGTTTATTTCTGGGACTAGCATCTGGTTCCTCCATCAGTGTGTCTGCTTTGGAGGACAGAAATATAATTATATGCTCTGTGTTAAGCAAAGCAATGCAGAGAGTGTTGGTACTGAAAATTATAACACACAAATAAAAATGATTAGTGGTAGAGAAAAGTCCAGCCTTGTTTTAAAGAGTTTTAAGAACATGACCAATATGGTTTCATGTACATGTGAAGTGTTATCACAGTCAGGCAAGAAAATTAATGAGAAGACTAGAAATTGGGAGTCAATGAGATCAGATAATTCTTGATTTGTTGTGTTTTAAGACCACCATGTATAAATTAAGCATTTAGAACCCGAGATTCTAACCTGAGAAGGTGGGACAATAATACTGCCCTAAGCCTGTTATTAGCAATAAAGGACAAAAATCTAAGACCTTGGTTTAGAATTGGTAATGCATTTACTTCCCCATGTTGACTTGCTTGAGAAAGCAACTGGCTAATGAGAAAGATGAAGCACCATGGTGGTAGATGTGCTTTTGTTGAATTGTTTTTGGCAAGCCAGAATGGAAGTGGTGAGAGGAAGCAGTCCAGGACATGTTTGGTGGCTCCAGTCAGCATCTCTTTGGAAGCTGATATTAGTCACCTGGGAAGTTTGTGCTCTAGAGATGGTTTGGGAGCAGAGGACCACAGGACTACATCTTCTGTAACAAGCAAGAAAATGAGATATGAAAATGAACATGTATATGTAGAAAATATTGGTTTTTACATCATACTTCAGAGATGACTTTCCAAGCTTTCACGTGATGTACAGCATTACCATATAATTCAGAGTCTAATCTTGGACATATTGTGCCAAGAGAAATGAAACACATATCTCTATAAAAACTTGAATATGAAAGATTAATAGCATCAGTCATCATAGCCCAAAAATAGAAATAGCCCATTATCTACACACTTACAAAAAGTAAACAGGATGTAGTATGTGGCTGTAAGGGAATATCATTTATAAATGCAAAGTAATCAAATGGCATTGTGCTAGAACATGGATAGTGTTTGTTCTAAGTGAAAAAAAAAACAAACACAAAATGTGACATAGTGTGTAATTCTACTTATATCACAAATCCAGAACAGAAAAACTAACAGAAACTACAGATCAGTGGACCCGTGGGGATGGGAGTAGGCAAAATAGAGGGTGATAATTGTGGGACTTTTGTAGAGGTACTAAAAGTTTCCTAAAGTTCATCTGGACACTTTAAGTGGGTGAATTTGTGGCGTGTTATATCTCAGTAAAGCTGTTAGAAAGAAAGAGGTTCTAGGATGATGGAGTATGAACATCTGTGGCTTTACTTTGAGAATCTCTAGATGAGTCTGATTTACATTAAGAACTGACAACTAGAAGTATAGAGAGACTGGACCAATCCTCCTTCATTACCATCCAAAAACTTTAAGCTTCAATTTGCTGGGAGAAAATTTGTGTGGGAGAAGGTGTTCAGTGTATATCTTCACAGTTGAAGGAAGATTTCACTTTTGCTTGATGTCAACTAATTTAGCTTAATAGATATTTGGGTGTCAGCTGGTCATTAAGTTTCAAAAAATTAAATTACTGTCAACCTAACATTAATCAAAGATAGTGTAATCAAGTTAATTCCCATAAAGAATACACAGAATCAATTTAGGACACGTTTACTTGAAGAGAAATGAAAACACTGCAAAAGGAGCCAGACACGGCACTTCTTCTTCTTTTTTTTTTTTTTTTTTTTTTCATTTATTTTTTAAGTAAGTTACTCAGATTACATCTCAGTTGTTATCCCATCACTTGTATCTTCCCATTCCCCCTCCCTCCACCTTTCATCCTATTCCCCTCCCCTAGGTGTGTGACAGAAGGGCACCTTGTCCTCCATAAGATCATAGCCTATCAAGTCTCTTTCTGGTAGCCTGCTTACTCTTCCTCTGAGTGTCACCAGATCTCCCTACCAAGGGGAAGTAGTCATATAGAGGGTACCAGAGTTAATGTCCAAGGCACTCCCTGCTCTCCACACAATTGTCCATTGGCTAGATCTGGATAGGGATTCCAGGTTTACTGTATGCATTGTCCCTGATTGGTACAGTGGTTTGAGCTGACCCACCTGGGTCCAGATCCACCAGCCTTACTGGTCTTCTTGTAGGTTTCTAGAACCTCTGGATCCTTCTATTTCCCCATTCTTCCTTAACTCTCTCACCTAGAGTCCTATTGGAAGTCCCAGTATCTATCCCAATCCCCAGCTAAATGAAGACTTTCAGGTGACATTTCTGTTGGGCTAGCGTCCAATTTTAAGTGTGTATACACCATCTTTCTTTTTCAGTCTGGGTTAGCTCACTCAGGATGATCATTTCTAGTTCCACCAATATCCTGCAAATTTCAGGATTTCCTTGTTTTTAATAGCTGAGTAGCATTCCATAGTATAAATGTACTACAGTTTCTTTATCCATTCTTTGCCTGAGGGACATCAAGGTTGTTTCCAGGTTCTCGCTATTGCAAATAAGGCTGCTATGAACACGGTTGAACATATGATCTTGTTGTATAGTGGAGCATCTTTTGGGTATATTCCAAGAAGTAGAATAGCTGGATCTTGAGATAGCCCTATTCACAGTTTTCTGAGAAAGTGTCAGATTGATTTCCAAAGTGGTTGCACAAGTTTGTACTCCCACCAGTAATGAGAGAGTTTCCCCCTTTCTTCAAATCCCTGCTAGCATATGCTGTCACTTGAGTTTTTTATCTTAGACATTCTGATGAGTATAAGATGGAATCTCAGAGTCGTTTTGATTTGCATTTCTCAGATGACTAAGGATGTTGAACATTTCTTTAAGTGTTTCTCAGCCATTCCATATTCCTTTGTTGTGAATTTTATTTAGTTCTGAGCCCCATTTCTTAGTTGGTTAATTTGGTTTGGTGGTGTTTAATTTCTTGGATGTTGTATGTCAGGAATTTTTCAGATTAAGCATTTTCTTTGATGTTTGTTTCAAGTTCTGTGACTGTATCTTATACTCCCAAGACTCTTTCTTCCATCTTTTGAATTCTGTTAGAGAAGCGTACCTCTGCATTGCTTGCTTTCCTCTCTAAGTTCTCTTTTTCCCAGCTTTCTTCTGTCTGTGCTTTTATCATTGTTTCCATTTTCATCTGCAGATCTTGAACTGCTTTATTGATTTCCTTCATCTGATTGTTTGTATTTTCCTGAATTTCTTCCAGTGATTTCTTCATTTCCTCTCTATAAGCCTCTTTAATGTCTTCAGTCTGTTTGGCTGTGTCTTCCTGTATTTGTTTATGGATTTTGTTCATTTACTCATTATCATCTTCATTACTAAGGGTTTGAGGTCATTTTCTTGTTTTTCCAGTTGTGTTTGAGTTCTCAGGGTTGATTTCTCTGGGATAGCTGGGATCTGAAGATGCCATATTGTTTTGGTTTTGTTGTTTGTATTTTTACACTGGCCTTTAGTCATCTTGCTGTTTCTGCTGTTGGGAGGTAGTTTCTGGTGCCCTTCCCTGGCTCAGGCAAATGACCTGGTTCCAGCTCCAGGGGACTTTGCTTTACACCTTGTGCTCCCCACTGTGTCAGCAGAACCCAGTGCTGGTGCTCTGTTGCCCAAGGATCAGTTCGAGGTAGTGCAAATAAAGCCAGCTATCCTGTCTTTGGCTGGGCTTTGAAAACCCTGTTCTCAGGCACTGGGGTTCTTGGGGCCTAGGCTCAGCTAACCCTAGAGTACCAGAATTCCTGGGGGTTGGCTAGGATTCTGACTGATTTGTCTGGGCCTTGGGGCTTATGTTCAGTCCCGCTTGAGAGAGCAAATACTGCCTTCTGGCTTGTGGGAGTTGGCTGGGCTTTTGACCAATCCTTCCAGGAAGGTTCAATTCCATCTTGGCACATGGGCATGGGCACTCCTGTTGGGTTGTGGTAGCTGGTCAGACTCTTCCAGAGCCTGCTGGAATGGCTCCTTGGGTTGGGGTGGGTGGCTAGGTCTCTGCCCGATCCCCTCAATCTGGTTCAGACCCTTGTGAGAGCCTGGGAGCCCCTGCTGAGCTGTGGTGGCTAGCTAGACATCTGCCTGATCTGTTCAGGCCAGATCAGTTCTGCTCAAGTGTGCAGGAACAGTTTGCTGGGATTGCTGGCTAGGTTTTTGCCCAATCCATTCAGACTGTGCCACCTTAGATCAGTCAACCCGAGTGTAGGGCTATTAAGCTGTAGCTGGAGGGCATGTCCACAGCTGCCTGAGTCCTTGTGTGGGCCCTGGGTCTCTCAGTGGACTGGCAAGATGCTCTGAGTTCAGATCTACCCCAGATCCATACTCTCAGGTCCCCCTGAGTCATCTGGTTTTGATACTGTTACTGTGTGGCCCACAAATCAGCCAGAGAGGGAGAGGGAGAAAGCATGGGTAAGGCACCCACACTTGGCTGCAGTGCACTTTGCATAATGTGTCCGCGTGGTTTCCAGCCCCAGGGGCTTTCTGTGGACTCATGGGTCTGTCTGAGGTCAGAACCACCCATTTTCTTGCCTTTAGCCCAGGCCAGCTGCTTCAGGCTCTTGTTTCACCCCCCACAGTTAATTCTCAGATATCGAGTCCCCATGTAGTGCACAGCAGCAGTTTGCAGGCAGGTAGGAGACCAGACTTTGGGGACTGGCCACCAGTCCTCCATGAGCCAATTGGATGGCCTGAGGCCAAACCCACCTGTGCTCTGTAGTTTGTGGACCCCTCTTACGTAGGGCTCCTCAGCTCTTGAAGTCTTTAGCTCCCGACTGGGTCCCTAGTCTCAGTCCTGCAGATCAGGTCTCTTGCGTGTTCGGCACCGCCATCTTGGATCCCAGTGACACTGCATTCCTTGATGTTCAGTCATCACTTCTACTTGGCATTGTTGAGTTGTCTTTATGATGTTCCAAATAAAAATACTTCTTTAGAGAAAAAGTCATTTGCCTTTATCTTTATAGTTTTGCTTTTTTTTCTTTACATCAGCATATAAATATTTGCAAATTCAAAATTTCTTACTATAACAAGTTTGAAAACTAAATTTTCATGCAACTTTTCTTTGCTAGTCAGGCAATTGGAAATTGAAATAAATTGTAAATATTTCCTCATGGTTTTAAAATACTTTCATTGGCACTAGAGTTTTTGTTATTTCATTTGCAAGGCTTTTAACTTGTGTTTCTGCTGGCTAGCTGTTATGTCAGCTTAACATAAGCCAGGGTCATTCAAGAAGAAGGAATTTTTAACCAAGAAAATGCCTCTATCAACTTGGCCTGTTGGCTGGTCTGTAGGGCATTTTGGTAAATGATGATTGATGTGGGGACACCCTGTTAGCAATCAGTAATGCTATCTCTAGCCAGATGATCCTAGATTGTACAAGAAAGCAGGCTGAACAAGCCATGAAGAAGAAAATCAGCAAGCAACACCCCTCCATGGTTTCTGCATCAGGTTTTGCCTTGTGGTTCCCTGGATGATGGACGACAAGCTATAAGATGAAATAGACAGTTTCCTACATAGCAGTATAATGCCTAACTAAGACAGTGTTGCCTATTAAGTGAAAAAGCACATACATTGTTGGAGTTAGTATATTTTCCTTTGTCTACATGGAGTTCTGGTGACACATATTTTTGCAGAACTTTCTACAAAATAAAGAGCCCTTCCTTCAACTTTTTCCTTGTTTCTTGTCTCTTTTCTCTATTCTATGTTTTTTTTTCCTTTTTGGGGGGGAGGGGTCCAATAATATAGTATCACACTACTAGTTCTTAACGTTTGAGCGTTATTTATTGATTTGCAACAATGAAAGTTGTAGTCCAAGTTCTCTTCATTTACACCGTCAGTATGGATATTCAGAATGCACTATTCTACTGACATGATTGCTGTTTATCTTGTGATAGTTGTGACCTTGTGATGTTTGTAATGCCAAACCTTAAGACAATGGTGGTATGTTTTATGTTCTTTCTTTTCTTCACTTGCCTTTCCCTGGAGATGGTTCAGATATATATCTATATAATCTATATATGTATATATATATGCCTTTATATATCAGTAAGTTATCATTAAAGTTTCAATTTTCTAAAATTTTTTATTCATATGTGTACAGTTACTAGAAATATTACAACCACTAAGGTTTTCTGTTGTTCTTTATGTAGTTTATCTAGTTTTATCATTTCCTTTCCACTTAACTACATCACTGCATTTAAAGTAAGTTTCTTATGGACAGCTTGATGTTGGATCATTTAATGCACTCTATCAGACTGTCTTTTTATTCCCTTTGTGTTTAATGTATGTGTTGTGTTGTAGCATCAATCTGCCATCCTCTTTTTGGTTTTTTATTTTTTTCTTTACAACTGTCCTTTTTGTTACTTGACCATCTTTCATATTCCATTTCATCTTTAATAATTTGGGGTATAATTTTCTACAGCATTTTAAAGAATGAAAAAAACATTGCTTAAAGGTACATTGATACCAAATGTATAGCTATGGGTCTCTGCATCAGTTTCCATCAGCTGCTGTGTGAAGCCTCTCAGTGGAGTTATGCTAGCTTCCTGTCTACAAGCATAGCAGAATAACATTCCCATGGGATGGGTCTCAAGCAGCATCAGTCTTTGGTTGGCCATTCCCTCAATATTTACTCCATCTTTCCCCCTGCATAATTTATAGCCAGGACTAGGTCTGGGTCCAAGGTTTTGTGGGTAGGTTGTTGTCCTTATCCCTCCACTGGAAGTCCTGTCTGGCTACAGGAGATGGTCACTTCAGGCTCAACATCCCTGGTTACTTGGAGTCTCAGCCAGGGTAACACCTATATACTTCCTGAGGCCTGCCCTATCCCAGATCTATGGCAAATTTCAGAGATGCTCACAACTCTGATTTCTGTTCTCTCACCAGGCTTTCTTTCCCCTACTCTCTCTCCTCCTATTCTCTACCCCTGCTCTAGGAGATTCTTATGGAATTGTTGGGGGAGGAATTGAGGGAACCAGAACAGTCAGACTCCATAAGAAGACCTACAAAGTCAATCTGTCTGGGCATATGGGAGGTCACAGAGACTTAACCACCAACCAAAAAGCATGCATGGACTGGTCCTAGGTCCCCTGCGCATATGTAACTGAAGCACAACTTGTTCTTCATGTGGATCCCCTAACAATTGGAACCTGGGCCCTCTCTGACTCTGATGCCTCCCTTTGGATCCCTTTCCCCTAACTGGAATGCCTTGTCTGGCCTCATTGGGAGGGGATGTGCCTAGTTCTGCAGCAATTTAATGTGCCAGGGCAGATTGGTACCTATGGGGGAACTCCCCCTTCTCTGAGGAGGAAAGGAAGAAGGAGGGGAGAGTATTTAAGGGAGGACTGGGAGGAGAGGAGGGGGCCTTCAATCAGCATGTAAAGTGAATCAATAAAGCAGTAAAAAGTATACTGATACCATTTTTCCCAATGGAGGAGAATATAGAAGTTTTTAGCCCCTGTGTTTTCCATTTATAAACCGTAAACATTTTCTACATATAATGAGAATACTAGATAGTATTATAAAATTTCTATACAGCTATAATAAGAAATATAACAATATTATATAATAAGTAAGATGGGACAGAAAAATACCTATTTACTTTACTCTGATTTTACTTTTTACATTTTTTTTCTTTTCTGTATTCTAAGAGTTTCTTGATTATATTTATAACGATGAACTCTTTTAGTTATTATTTTAGTCAAGGCTTGCTGGTGAGAAAGTCTCTTCATTTCTCTTTATGTAAATGTCTTTGTTATGAGTTGAATTATGACCTATCCCCAAGTTGTAGGTTGAACTTCTGAGCACCACAGAATGTTACTCTATTTGGAAACAAGGTCATAGTCAGTGCAGTTTAGTTAAGTGGGATCAGGTCAGAGTAGAAGAGACTTTCATTCTAACATGCCTAGTAACATCATAGTAAAATAAAAAAGCAACAATAAGGGAGAGCATATGAAGACAAAGACAAAGATTGGAGTTACAAGGTCACAAGCAGAGCAATGGCCCACGAATTTTTGCAAGGTAAAGACAAAAGAAGAGGCTCCTGTAGAGGTGTCATAGGAAACATGAATCAGTCAGCATTTTAATTCCATGTATCAAAACTCTAGCACTGTAAGAGAATGAATTTGGGGTGTTTTTAACTCTCAAATGGTGACTAGCTTCCTGCAGTTACTCTATAAAGCTAATAGTAATTAGTAGATTCTGAGCAAGTCTGTATGTAAGTTATCAGACTGTCTATGAGCCCTCTTTGAATAGGGTCTCATGTGAGTAGGAGATAAAACCCAGGAGACTTGCATTCATTGTGCTAACTTCCTCTGGACCCCTCATATGTGGTACGAGACCCTCGTGCCTGTTCATAATCACTGCTATTCCTGAATCCCCCATATCTAATCTTAAAAAATAGGTTACTTGTCTATTCCATTTTCCCTTGTGAGCGGCATTAAATCATCCTCCCTTGGGTCCTCTTTGTTACTTAGCTTCTTTGGATCTGTGAATTATAGTATGTTTATCCTGTACTGTATGGCTAAAATATATGCATAAGTGAGTACATATCATGTGTGTCTTTCTGTGTCTGGATTACCTCCCTTGGGTTAATCTTTCCCAGTTCTATCCATTTGTCTGCAAATTTCACAATTTCCCTGTTTTTAATAGCTGAATAGTATTCTGTTGTGTAAATGTACCACATAATGGAAGTAGTTGAAGAGAGGAAACAAGGTAGAAGAAACAGAGAGAGAAATCAGAGTAGAGATCAGACCTAGGGAAAGTGGAGGTGGGGTGCAGGCATGGGTGTTGAAAGTGTGAGAGGACAGAGGGCCTGCAGAGAGAAGAGAAGCCAAGCATGGGGGCATCTCTGTGGAAAGTTGGAGACCTAAGTTAGGGTAGGCTTCTGGGAGAATACGGGGTGACTCCAGCTAAGACTCCTAGTAGCAGCAGTCATACATACTGAAAAAGACACCCTCTAACTGGACAGGACTCCTCCTGGAGGGAAAGGAACATCAACCCATCCACAAAAACGTTGACTCAAAATATACCCTGCCTACAGGATATACAGGAATAAAGATAGACCAGAGATTGAGGGAATATACAGCCAATTCCTGGCCCAACCTGAGGCCTACCGTATGGGAAAGAGCCAGCCACTGACACTATTAATGATACCCTATTATGCACACAGATATAAGTCTGCATTGCTGTTCTCTGAGAGGCTATACCCAGCAGTAGATCCAAACAAATGTGGAGACAGACAGCCAAACATTAAGCAGAGCACAGAGGTTCTTGGGGGAAAAGTGTGGGGTAGAGGGGATAGGAGGACCTGGAGGTGATAGCAGCTACACAAGAAGACCATCAGAGCCAATGAACCAGGGCTCAGAAGAGCTTTCAGAGACAGAGGCACCAAACCAAGGACGATGCATAGGCTGGACATAAGCCCCCTACACAGATGTAGCAAATGAACAGCTCAGGCTTCATGTGGGTCTCCTAGTAATGGGAGCAGGGCTATCTCTGATATGGATGGACTCAGTTGCTTGGTTTTTGATTACTGCCCCTCCCCAGTGAGGCTCACTTGTCAGGCCACAGAGGAAAAGGAAGTGCTCAGTCCTGATGCAACTTGATGAGTTGGGGTGGGTGGGGAGGAAAAGGTTCCCCTTTTCTGAGGAATAGAGGAGGAGGGATGATAAAAGATAGAATAAAAGTGGGGCCAGGAGAAGAGGAGAGAGGGCTGTAATCTAGATGTAAAGTGAATAAATAAATAAATTTTAAAAAATTAGAGAACTCATATTTTTGATTGTGTGCCTAGGCTTTAATGGCTAAGCTATGTATTAATGAGAGAGAGGTGATAACAAATGGGAGGTAAGTGAATAAATTATAATAAATAAAATATACACTTAAGAAATCTATGATAGGCAGATTTGGGCCCAGGGGTCCTGCTCAAACTAAGGCACCAGCCAAGGACAATACAGGCGGTAAACTTTAAACCCCTACCCAGATCTAGCCAATGGTCAGAACATTCTCCACAGTTGAGTGGGTAGTGGGATATGACTTTCTCATGTATTCTGAGGCCTCACATTTGACTGTGTCCTCTGGAGGGGGAGACCTGGTGGCACTCAGAGGAAAGACAGCAGGTTACCAAGAAGAGACTTGATACCCTATGAGCATATACAGGGGGAGGAAATCTCCCTCAGGAACAGTCATAGGGGAGGGGAATAAGCGGAAAATGGGAGGGAGGGAAGAATGGGAGAATACAAGGAATGGGATAACCATTGAGATGTAACAAGAATAAATTAATTTAAAAATAATTAAAAAAAAAAGAAATCTGAGTGGAGGAGAGGGTTGCTGCAGAGACAGATACACCATGCATAGTAAGGATCTGGATACTCAGCTGATTTGTAGTACATAGATAATACAGTCTCCTTGTGGGTCCCCCAATATGGGGAGTAGGGACTACCTCTAACATTCACTTGGACCTCCTAATGCTGTTCACTTACCCGCTGGCAGGATTGCCTTGCCAGGCCACAGAGGAAGAGGTTAATGTTGTACAGAGGACACTAGATAAGCTGAGTTCAGACATTAGGGGAGGAGGGCTCCCCTTTCTAAGGACTAGAAAAGGGAAGAAAAGAGGGTGAGGGAGGGGATGGGATTAGGAGGTGATATGGAAGGGTGTGAGATCGGGAGGTGTTGAGGGAGAGGTTGTAATCGGGATGTAAAGAATTCAAACTGAGAACAAGCAGGTGACTTATATTGCTAATCCTGCTACGTGGGAATAGCTCTGAAAGTGGCTGAGATACAAATGTGTATGCATAGACCAGGCTCCTGTTGGTCACAGAATCTCTATGACTTATTACTACAGACCATTCTTAGTATGACATGAGGAAGATTTGTAGATTTCTTATTTCTGCTCATACATTGGGCAGAGATTCAGCCTTAATTGCTCTGTATATCCCACACACCTCATACAATTATAATGTTAGAAATGTATAATGCTTGCAAGAAATTATGTTTTCAGAACAAAAGAACCAGATACTGATGCTAGGTCAGACCTGACAGGATTCATTCCTCTCAGCAAGCTGCATGCGGACATCCTGCATCCTCCTTGTTCCAGCCCCAGGTCAGCATCCATGGCAGCATTGTAGAAAGCTTCTGATCCCAATTGTTCCAGCATTTCAAACTGTCACAGACAGGACTCCTACTAAGCCTGGAATCTCTCAACATTTAGAAACTGGACCACATATGCAATCCCTGGCTTGCTTAAACATTTCCCTCAATTTTTTTTGCCACTTCTAAGGTATTATTTGCCCCAAATCAGCCTGAAGAAATCTTAAGAGAATGAAGTCCCACTTCCTCTAAGGTGGGGGGTGGGGGGCGGTTCGGTAGGTTTCTGTTTCTCTCTTGGTCTACAGATGCTATTTTGATCAGGAGTGATTATAAGTTATTATTGGTCTAATACAGAAAGAAAACTAGGTTGGATTAAGGGATGCCTCTCTTTTCCTTTATCTTTCTTTCATGGGTAAGGAGATAGGAGCTGAAAATAAAGAAAAGGGGATATAGAACTATAGAGGAAGAATAGAACAAAAGGTAGATAACTGAACCTACTCCTTAACTCCAGGCCTTAGTTGTTACTCACCAAGAAGGTTATTTTTAATTCATTGGTATAGAATTTTGCATATTGATGCAAGTCATGGTCGTATCAAATACTAGTCTAATTTTATCACAAGAATATATATCCTAGGTCTAACAGATAGATGTGATTCTCTAGATAAATAAGGTAAAAATAGTTAAATAAGGTCTTCATAAGCTTCAGAGGACTACCGAATATGGCATTTAAAGGTGATTTTTATTATTCTAAGTATTCTTTGACAACAAGACAAGTTAACTCCTGGTAACACCCAGCCTACCTTTAGCGTCCCTCAGTAGAAGAATGGATAAAGAAACTGTGGTACATTTACACTATGGAATACTACTCAGCTATTAAAAACAAGAAATTCCTGAAATTTGTGGACAAATGGATTGAGCTAAAATGATCATAATGAATGAGTTAACCCAGAAGCAGAAAGAGTCAAATAGTATATACTCACTTATATCTGCATACTAGCCCAAGGGGCATGTCCCATGAAAGTATTCACTTACCAGGAAACTGGGACAGAGGGGAGGACATCCTAGGTGAGGACTCTAGATGAGAGAAGCATGGGAGAATAGCAGGATCCAGAGGGTCCTAGAAACCTACAAGAACATTATGATAGACAGATTTGGGCCCAGGGGTCCCACTCAAATTATGGCACCAGACTTAGCCAATGGACAGGACATTCTCCACAGTTGAATGGAGAGTGGGGTATGACTTTCACACGTACTCTGGTGCCTCATATTTGACCATGTCCCCTGGAGGGGGAGACCTGCTGGCACTCAGAGGAAGGACAGCAGGTTACCAAGAAGAGACTTGATACCCTATGAGCATATACAGGGGTAGAAAATCCCCCTCGGTACAGTCATAGGGGAGGGGAGTAAGGAGAAAATGCGAGGGAGGGAGGAATGGAAGGATACAAGGGATGGGATAACCATTGAGATGTAACAAGAATAAATTAATTTTAAAAAAACCTAAAAAAAAAAAGAAGATGATCAACATCAAAGAACCTTCTTATGGAGTTGGCTTCAAATGTAGCAAACCAGCCACTAGGCAAAAATGTCCTCGTTTCTGCCACAGAGATAATTCTGCCTAAAAATGGGCAATCATAGTTGCAGGCAGAGTTGATGGCCAAACCCTGCCTAGACAGGATAAGCAAGTCTTCAATAGTTTCTGCCTCATGAATAAATCTGACAGATATTGGACTAGAAGGTCGCAGATGAGGCTCCAATGTTATAGAGATTGTTGGGTCACTGTTAAGTTAGCAAACTGTCTCGGCCATTTTTTCATTTTAGAACCTGCCAACCTCCACTACCAGTTCACTCAGGCATTTGAGTTTTATTTCTTGTCAAGTCTCTGATGGTGTTGAAGACCAGAAAGTTTAGTTCTACAATCAAGTTTAGCTGGTTAGGGGATAAGATCTTTTTAGGTCAAGATAGATGATTTAGTTAATAGAGATGAGATATGATAGATATTGATTTTCATTCAGAAATTTAGACCCAACAAGACAGGAAAGATGTTTGCTTCAAGTTTGACAAATACAAATAGCCAAATCACTATGAATGTAACATTTATCTAACTCATGATTGTTTCAGGGTTCTTCCTGCTATATGTAGTTTATTTTATTCATGTGTAATAATATAAATGTATATGTTAAAAGAGAAACATAATAAAATAATTTTTAAAATGAAAGAAAACAGGCTACTTATCATTAGCAGATGAGTGTTTGGGGAATGGTGTGTTGTCCAAGTGACATATGAAGGTAGATCCAGGAAGGTAGATCTCTCTGACTCTTCAGTGTAATTTGAAATCATTTCTTATTTTTAATGTGTTTTCTTTGTGAATCCCCAGTGAGGTAGGAAATGATTTAACCCCTGTGAACTAGGAATGCAACATTTTGCTGCTGTCCATCTTTGTGTTGGCTGCGTGGGCTTCTCTTTACTCAGATGACCAAGTCGGATTCCAGAATAACAGTCTTTTGTCTTCTTTTCTCATCTTTGGCTACTATCATTACAAAACCTCCCCATTCAGAAGAAATGACAATCTTCAGAGCATTGTTTGTGACTGTGGCCTCAGAAGTGTTTTTATAGAGCTGACTGTGCATGTGAACTTATTAACACATTGTCTTGTAGCAGGGCGTTTATATTTCTTCAGCACCCCACTTTTTGTTAATGTTTTTTCATTTTAAAAATACTCTTCTCCCCAACTTTATTAAGGTATGATTAATAAATAAAATCACATACATATTGGTACAGGGTTCAGCGTTGTGCTATGTCAATACGTTGTAAATGACTAAATCAAGCCAATTAACAAATCCCCCACCTTGCATACTGCATTGACTACATTTGTTGCTATGACCGATACCTGATATGACCATTTAAAGGCACGACTTATTTAGTTTAAATTTATTGTTTCAGAGGTCTCCCATCGTAGTGGGTGAGGGCACGGTAGAACAGA
Source organism: Acomys russatus (assembly GCF_903995435.1). Lineage (NCBI taxonomy): Eukaryota > Metazoa > Chordata > Mammalia > Rodentia > Muridae > Acomys > Acomys russatus. Next base: position 39,767,203 of record NC_067158.1, on the reverse strand, counting down.
GTAGTGCAAGTCACGGTGGCCAGAGTGTACAGAAGGACAGGGGATTACAAAAGAGTTCAAGGCCAGCAAAGCCCCAGTGAACACACTGACCCTCTTTACTACTAAGCAATACCTCCTACCTTATGCCAAATTCTAATAATGGTATCATATTCTGAACCTCAAGGGAGTAACCCTTCCTTTAAGATGGAACCTTTGTCATCCATGTGATTCTAAAAACAGTACCACAGGCACACCTAGAGGTATGAATCATTAATGTTTTACAAGATCCTTAACTCAATCAAATATATATTCAAGACTGACCATATGTTGCATATGTATATTGCATTTTGGTAATTAGAACCTTTAATTTTGGTTCCTTTGTGATTATTAAGAATGTAACTTACTATTATTATTAATGAGATTTTTATTTTTTTCAAATGATACCTGGTTTGCTCTCATTGGTTGCTTAGTCATATATGTACACATACACACACACACACACACACACACACACACACACACAATTCTTCAACAGTAACATCCTATTTCATATTCATGAAATGAAGTACAGGGCAGAAATATTGAAAAACAAAGACAAGAGAAATTCTGCGTGAAGTTATGCATTAAGGTAGCTGAATGTATTTTTAAAAAATAAACTGTTAGTCCACTAGTGTAAGAGTTCATGATACCCACTTTAATACAAGTAAGGCTGTATTGTCCATGTACATGTAAACATGACTGGAGTTCCATTTAGAGAAGTGTTGATGATGTGTGCTTTCCTCTTTTAGGCTCTAGCTAGGCTTCAGCACAATTTCCTCAATAAGTCATCTGACATCTAGTTAAAAGTCTCCCATTTGAAAGTGTGTTTCATTAAAATGATATGCTTTTTAGGGTGAGTGAGCACATTGCTAATCATGTGTGTCAAGACTATGGTGATAAGTAAATATCAATGACTATGATTGGACTGGGTGAACTATCATCCAAGTGTGTCTGAATTGTGTGAATTCACAGAAAGTTATGAGGTTTACGTGTTGATGTTTAATTTAAATCATCTAGTTTTATAACAGAAAGAAAGGGGACAACAGATTGGATGAATCATGTCATTTTTTTATAGGACACAGGATTGTCAGAACATCACCATGTGACACTCAGGCCTTCTCCTTTACTTTCTACTTTGCTGTGGGGAGCAGATGGAGTTGTGAGTGAGTGTGTATTGTTGACATGGACACAGCCATGTCACAGATCCTAATGCTTCAGCCCCACGGGGCTCAGAGGGATGGAAAGCCTTCCTTTGGTTGGAGTAGAGATGCTACTTAGCAGAGTGTCTCCACACTAGTAACTGCAGCTTCCTCCCCACTGGATGACAGTAACCTGAGAAGGCTCACCAATGGTTGGAAACTAGCTAAGCCTTCCCCCTGTGCTGCATGTATAAAAACACCAAATTTCTGGAATGTGTTTCGTTTGCTCACTAAAATGTAAGACAAAACTGAGGTTTATTTTACCACTCCCCCAATACTAGGTAGGCATGAAAAGACCCTCTTTTAGTTATTGGTCATGAGAGTCTTAAAGATTCCTCAAACATTATAAGCAGTTACTACCACCATTAGTTGCCCCTGAGCTCTTGGCAATAAGTTTCTATTGCTGAAGCATTGTCCCTGAGGAATTGTTTTGTTTTGTTTTTGTTGTTGTTTTTGTTTTTTAGAGTATATAATGGGGGCTTTGATGAGAGCATGAAATAAGCAGCCATGAGGTAATCTGAGGACATGGTAGGGTAGACCTGTGGAGGAGAACTTAGCCATATGGTTGGTAGCTTTCGCAATTTTCTACCTTTTCAGCCACGAGTATAATTTCTATTAATATTTCAAGTATAAAACTCACATCTGAATCCATGAGTTGTTATAGAAAAATGAAAAAAAAAAAAAAAAAGACAACTGAAAAGGGAAAGTGTTCAGAATAACACTGATGCACCTGTGCATTATGTATGTGAGGCAAGTATAATGTTACCACTGACGGGGAAGTAAATAGCATGAATTTTGACTCAGGTAGAAAAACAGTTGACAGAGTGGTGTGGTTTTGAAAGGGGTATGTCTGTGTAAGGGTATGAGCCCCACTTTGCGTCACTTTTGTTCTTTATATTAGAGTGGATTTATAAAAATGTTACCATGAGAACTAGCTTCTCAGATAGCTCCGATATGTAGTAATCTTTCTTAAAACCTTTAAAAGCCAAAAAATATGAAAGGAACCCATTGGAAGGATGTGTGTGCTTCTTTATTTAAATAAGTGCTCACATTACCCAGCAGGTGGCAGCACCAAACAAATCAAGTTTCAAAAGTAGCAGCAGATGACAGGACTGTCTCTTAGCAACAGGGAAGCCTTCTTCTTTTGGGGCGTGCAGGGTGTTTTGCGAGCACAGCAGGGCACACTGGGCCCTGGGCCTCATTGTTGTTTGTTAAATCTGGTGAGATTCGGAGTTAAAACACCGAGTCCAGCTCACATGGAATTGATTATTTGTATGCCAATTTAAAACTTCAAGTCTTCGAAGTTATTTTAAATGGCCTTATAGGTAGCCTAAGTATTTTATTTAAATAATATTTACATTTTTAAATTAAATTTTTTTACATATACATTTATATTATTACACCTGCATAAAATAAACTACATACAGCAAAAAGAACCACAGAACATTTTGGCTGTTTGTATTTGGCAACCTTGAAGAAAACATTTTTCTATGTCAATGAGGCTAAAATTCTAAATGTAATTCAATATCTATCATATCTCATCTCTATCAACTTATTATTAAATTATTTGATGTATTCATTTTATTTGTATGGGTATTTTGCCTATGCATGTTTTTGTTCACAAAGGGCATTCTTGATGCCCACGGAGGTCAGAGGAGGACATCAGATCTGTTGGAATCGGAGGTACAGTTGGTTGTGAGGTGCCATGTGAGTGCTGGGCACCCAGATCCTCTGTAAGATCAAGTGCTCTTAACCATTGAGCCCCCTCTCCAGCCCCTTAAGATTTTTTTAAATGACAAATGACAAAATCAGGAGCTCATAAAGAGTGTTTTTGCTTTTGCTTTTGTGTTTAAACCTGTGGTTCTAGTAAATACTGTGACACACATGCAAACACACAGACTCTTTAGAGGGAGGTGTTACTTTATAGCTCAGTAGCAATGCAGTCAGTAATTGTGTCCATGGAGATTTGTAACAGCTTGTTAACCAATAAAACATCCACATGTATTTCTCTTTAAGGAATGACAGATGGAATGAGCAAATGTTTGTATGTCACATCCTCCTTAGGGATCACCTTTGAATTAGGAAGAATTATATTTTGTCATATATAAATAGGTTCTTTTTTTAAAATTGAAAATAAAATATAATTACATTATTTTCTTTCTTAACTCTCTTCCATCCAACCTTTCCCGTGAACCCCCTTCCTTTACTCTTTCTCAAATTCATGGCTTTGACTTCCTTAATTGTTGTTACATTCTTTTTCATGTTCTTTAAGGAATATTTTATATGTTATTTTCGCTTATAATCTCCCTGAACCAAACTGAACAAATACTAAATAAGTCTGATGCAAATTCAGCTTCTTTAGAATTTACTCATAGTTGGTAATTTGCCTTCCTTCATTTCATCATCAGTTGATTTCAAATCACCTTTTTCAATTAGACTTTGGACCTACACATTTTCTTTATGACATGAAAAAAAAAAAAGCAATGATGACATATATTTCATGATATATCAATTTCATTATTTGCTTTCATAACTAACTTGTAAAAGTTTTTTTTAACAAGCATTTTGAAATAAGGTTAAGTGGCAACCAGATGGTTTAATAATAATTCAGGACCACAAATGCTCCAAATATTGTGTAGTTGGGGATGAAGCCAGCAAGCCACTCACATACTGTCCTAAGCCATTGGCCTCTCTCTTCCCATTGTCCACGTAATTCCCAACCCTATCTCCCTGCTTTCCAGCTGCTGATGCTTCTCATCCATTGCTTTGGGGAAACCCTCACAATTCCATTGGGTAGTCTTGCTTTGCGCCCTCTTTGGGACTCCTATCTAAAAGTCTGATGCTCTTACTTGCATTACATAGCGTTAACGGGTCTGCCACCTCCAATGACGTCTCTGTCTCTTGTCTTACTCCCTTGGCTGCAGGGACCCAGGTATTCTCAGTCCTGCATAAAGCACATTTCCTGTCAGAGTTTAACACTTGGCCTTCTTCCTTAGGTGTTCTTGGGGGTCACTACTGAGATCCTATGACTTCCAGTCCTGTGAGGTCTGTCCATGTGCCTTGCTGTTTCCCTTGATGGCAAATCCCACTGGCTGATACTTCATCTAGAACATATTTGCACTTTCTGCCTCTTTCACTACAATCTTGTCCACAAGAGGGCAGGGTTTTTTTTTTGTTGTTGTTGTTGTTGTTTGTTTGTTTTTGTTTTGCTTTTATTTATTTATTTTTATATTATTATTGAATTTTAATTCTAGAATATTATCTTGTGTGTAATAGACAGAACCTGCTTTTTTATTTACGAAGTAAGCGACATAAACAAAACCAATGCTTTCTGAACCCTAGACTGTAGCTTAATGCACAAAGGTGAGAAATAGGCCTTTTGTTTAGAGATCTGTGATTCTGACCTGCGTGCATCCATGATTCCTCCTAGAACATGGCGTTAGGACGAGCAGGAAACTTATTCTCTTCATTCTTTAATCATGAGTGAGACATTCAGACCTGGTTCATAACTTAGCTGGTAACTGAGACCATTGTATATTCTGTAGACCTTATTAAGATATAGGGAGATGAGAAGTTATGACTTGATTTTGTTGTTGTTATTGTTGACCATTTGGGCAAATTTGTTTTAGGCCAACAGTAATGGTAATAATGGTGAGTTGGGTGATAGGAGAACAGAGGCTGGGATCCTAAGACTCCAAGTCTAGAGACTTGTGTTTGAGTCCCTGATACGCATTTTAAATGAATATTCAGGAGTAATAGAAACTTTTTGTGCCTTGCTTTTCCTTGTGTCTATGCTTAACAGAAACTGCCTTAAGGGTTTTTATTTATTTAATTGTATATTTATTTATTTTTATTTATTTATTTATTTATTTAGATACTGAGAATGGTGCATGTCAAGTCCTGAGCTTTCTTATGGTGAATGATTTGATTTGGAATAAGCTATGCAGAACTCAGTGAGCACCCCACTAGTTTGATTTTCTGTTGCTTTGCAAAGCCACTGAAGCTGGGCCCGATGGTGCACGCCTGTAATCCCAACACTCGGAGAGGCAAAGGCAGGCAGATCACTGTGAGTTGGGGGTGGAGGGCCAGCCTGGTCAACAAAGTGAGTCTAGGACAGCCAAGGCTACACAGAGAAAGCCTGTCTTTGGAAACAAAATAAAACCCACTGGAATTGAAAGCAGGTAGAGGAGGACAAGTTTCTTTGGGCTCCTGGCTCCGGAGGATAGAGTCCATCACAGTGTGAAAGGCGTGACAGTGGGTGGGCTTGTTGGTAGGAGCAGGAAGCAGAGCAATCACAGCCCACCCCCGGAAGTGATGTACCGCCTGAAGCCAGACTCCATCTCCCGAAACTTTCACAATGTTCCCAAACAACACGCGAGGACCAAGTGCTCAATTATTTGGCCTTATCAAACCACCACAACCACATTCTGTCATTTGCTTAAAAAATAGATGGGCAGCTCAGGCTTCGTGTGGGTCCTCTAGTAAAGGGAGGCAGGGAGGTGGTGAGGAGGCACGGTCTGGTCTCTGACATGGACGCTGTTGCCTGCTTTTTGAACACTTCCCCCTTGACAGGACTACCTTGCCAGGCCACAGGGGACAAGGACAAGCTCAGTCCTGATGGGAGGGTGGGTGGGTGTGGGCTCCTCTTTTCTGAGGAATAGGGAGAGGGAGGATGGGATTGGGAGAGAGGGGGCTACTATCCGGGATGTAAAGCGAATAACTAAATACATTAATAAAACGTAATGAAAACAATAAAAAAGTATTCAGTTTATCTCCTGCTTCTAAGCGGACAGCTGCCTGAGTGGCTGGCCTTAGGCCTCCTTCAGCCGTTGTGGTAAAATCCTGGAGACCTCATTCAGAGCTGGGCCAGGGGAAAGTTTTGGTCAAAGCCAGCCGTTGTAGTGGCTCCTTATTACCACACGATGTCGCTGTTGGAGATAACATGTTTCTATTGCATTTGCTTCATTACTGTGCCTTTTTCTATCCAGTTTCCTGCAGTCACACAGGACCCAGCTCTGATTCCGGCTGTCTGTGCCTCATCTGCATGCTCTGGACATGGCTCACTTCCAGATGTCAAGCCCTTCCCAGGGAGCAAGACCTCTCTTCAGACAGAGAGGGTCTGGCTCTAGCTTGCCCATTTTCTCCAGAATGTCCAAGTCTACAAAGCAAGAGAAAGAAATCAGTATTTGAACACAGGCAGGCAAGCAAGCATATTAGAACGTGCAGACACACGGGCATACACACTGACACAGATTCTTAAAGCAATTTATTGTTGTCTTCTTTCAGGGCAGTGGGTATTCACACCCACAATTAGTAATGCTGTTCAAACAACCCTATAGAAAGAAAAGATTAGAATTATTTCTACTGAGAGGAGCAAGGAGGGTTATAAAATGAACACCCAGGACAAACCCCTTGCACAGCCTTTTGCACTGCCCTGTCACCAATGGCTGTTGCGGTTAGAGAGAGATGCGTGTATCCCAGTTTGAAGAAGCACATGATCCAGCAGCCAAAAAAGGGAACAGAGCTGCACATCCTCTGACACTCCTAGAGTGCAAAGGGAAAAAGAGGCTCCAGGCTGTGAGGCCCTCCAGGCCATGATTCAAAAACGATTGCTAGTATTAAATAGCAAAGGTGCCACTGGTGTGTGTGTGTGTGTGTGTGTGTGTGTGTGTGTGTGTGTGTGTGTAGATTCTGATCCGGTCCAGATATAACCACCACAGCCTCTGGATACCGTGGACACAAGTTGTTTTATTTTACATAAATAATACACTGAAAGCAGTTGCTTTAGTGTCATGCTGTGTGGCCTGGGGCTCTGGGTTTTCTACTTTCTTTTCATAAAATGCTAACTCATTTAGGAACCTACTCACTGAGCTTTTCTCACTTCTCTTCTAGGTTGCATGCTCTGCATGTCAACTGGTACTCTATCTTACCAGCTTTAGCATCTTTGCTTTTTTTTTTTTTTTTTTTTCCTGTCTCCTGACAGTCAGTCAGAGCTTGCCACCCGGGCTGGGATAATAGCTGTGTGCCTATACGTGCTATTCTGCCTCCTCTCTGCGCTGCACACAGAGTCAATTGTCTCCAACAGTTTATGTGCTCTATCAAGCTATTACAGAAAGTGCTTGCATATAGTGCATCCATGTTTTCCGTTTCTATAGGGCTGTGGAGCACCTGTGGTAGATGAACCATCCTCTTGCTGCCTTCTCTCTGCTTTCCTGCCTTTACCTACAGAATCATACTGTTCATTACTAAAATGCATAATCACATTTAGGGCAACTGATCTAATTGCATAAAATTTCCCCTGATCTGGAGTTCCTGGCACTCAAGACATTTCCTAGCAAGCCTATTATAACTCACAGGCTGCTTCCAAATTCTGTGTGTTGGCTCAGGGTTCTTCCTTCAAACCATGAAAGAGCAAACTTGAGAGATTTTAGTTTTAGAGCAGTCAGCAATTACTTTTCTTCTGTTTGCCACCTCCATTTCTTACTGTAAAGAAGGAGCCTCCTTCCCAGACTGAAATGAGAAAGTCAGCATCTACTTATGGAAGGAACACTCCGATTATGCCATTTAATCATCAGAACAGCACAACTTAGTTTGCAAACTCTGCTTTACTGGGAAAATTTAGACTTAGAGGGCAGAACTGACTTGTGTAAGATGAACCAGGTCACAAGAAGGCTCCACCCCCTACCACTCCCAAAACCAAGGAACGCCCTGACCCCCATATGACACTGAAATGGGTCAGTTTACTTTTTTTTTTTTTATAGGAACTGAGATTTGATAGACCTTTGAAGAAACTGTCAATTTTAGAAGCCTGTGGAACAGTGTTCAATGGTCATATTTGAAAACTGTTAACTGGTTCTTTTTTATTCAGTAAAAAGTAAAAAAGGAAGTAATTATGCAGACTTCATTATGAGAAAAAGCAAAACCACCAGCAGTCCATTTTAGTCTCTGTGCCTAATGATAATCACCAGACCGTGCATATAATGAGTGCCTGATGGCATGCACTATTGTGTTAGAAGAATGCACAGCCGTGGGCATTGTTTACTGTGTTGCACAGGCAACAAGCATAGTTTAAATGATAACAGGAATAGGCAGATGATTTGGGCCGTGTTCTTTTCGTTTGTATGACCTCAAAAACAATTCTGGAATTGTTATGCCATGACCTGCACTGCTCATTAACAGTGAATTCCTGAGTATTCTGACAAGGAAATTAGGTCGATTGTGCATCTGTCCATTCACTCTAGAAGAGATTATTAAACAAGCACCATGTCCTACTGTCCCAATGGTCGACTCAGGAAATATAATATCAACCCTTGTCAGCCCATCGCATAGGTCCTTCCCTTCTAATTTCATTTCTTCCACCTTCTTCACCAGCTGCCTGGCACTTTTCTTTACCACCTCACTCTTATAGGGATAAAAACTATGTGCATTCTTTCAAACATAGAGAATTCCTACTGGGAGTCTTTTGGGTTTCTGGTAAGGAACCAGTCACCCCCCAGTCATTAACAACAATGAGTGGATGTTTAAATACTGGTCATGAGAATCTACCTTCGTTTATGCAGTTTGGCTGTAATGGTTGTAAATAAATAAATAAGCAAATAGACGAACCAAAAAAACACATCATAAAGGGGTAACATCCTTACTGGCTTGTAGAGAAAGGACAATGCACACAATTTTGTCTTCAGATTCATCTAACTATAAGCAGCAAGTTTTATTCAAAATTTACTGACAAGTTGAAATAAGCTAGTGTTGATAAGTGGTTTAAGCACTAAGCACTAGAGGTGGCACACACACACACACACACACACACACACACACACACACACACACACACACACAAAACAAGCCAGGAATGGTGGTGCATGCCTGTAATCCCAGCACTTAGGGATGCAGAGGTTGGCATATCTCTGTGAGTTTGAAGCCAGCCTGGCTTACAAAAGTGTCCTGGACATCCAAGGCTACACAGAGAAACCTTGTCTCAAGGAAGAAAAAGAAAGAAACAAAAGAAAAGAAAAACAGAGCATGTAGAACAGATAGCTATAACGGCCCATGAAGTCCATAAATATAATAATAAGTTGTTCATTTAGGTAGTTAAATACTGCTTAATGTTTGAATAGCTAATAAACACAAAAAAGATACTCAAAGAGAAACACATAATAAGAAATGAAAACTATTTTTATTTATTATAGTTTATTCACATTACATCCTGATTGTTATCCCCCATCAAATTTAATTTCCTTTTCCCTCTCTCCCTCCATCCTTCCCTCCCTCTTCTGTCCTATTTCCCTCCGAGACCTCATTCTCCACCAAAGGTCCACAGTCTATTGAGTCCTCTTCCTCTGTGAATCCACAAGACTGCCCCGCCAAGAGGCAGTGATCAAATCAGGGCACCAGAGTTCATGTCAGAGGCAGTCTCTGCTTCTGCCTTCCTCCACATGAAGAATTAGCTGTCCATTGGCTACATCTGAACAGGGGGGTCTAGGCTCCCTGCTTGCACCAGTTTGTGCAGGTCCCCTGGGTCTAGATCCACCAGCCCTGATGGTCTCCTTGTGGAGGTCCCGACCCCATAGGTTCCGTCCATCCCCCAACTCTTCCATGTAACTCTAAGTGAAAACAATGTCTAATCCTCTGTTCTTCACCTTTCTCCAGTAGAGTAGTCACAGGTCACATGTGGCTACTGAGCACTTGAAATGAAGTTGTCTTTCATTGACAAGTGCTATAAATAGAACATACCCTCCATATTTCCAAAGACTATGTGCTAACATGTGTACAACATCTTAAGATTTTTGAGACTATTGTTGACTATTTGCTAAAGTTAACATTGTGGACATATTGAAATAGCAGTTGTTTTATTTGCCTAATTTGCACATTCAGCTTTGTAGGCAATATTTATTGAAGAGGATGGCCTTTCTTCAACATGGTACCTTTGTGAAGACCTTTTGTGTCGAGGGATCTCTGGTTTCCTTGGTCTTTGGGTTATCTGTAGATCAGTCCATGCTATCTTGATCAGCTGTCTTAAGTCTTGAGACCAGTTGTCCTGATGCCTCCTGCTTTGTTATATTTACTCATAGTTTAGAGTCTTTAGAGCCTTTCTTGTTTCTATATGAATTTTAGGTGTCTATTTCATTTTCTGTGGGAATAGTCAGTGGTATTTTGATTGATTGAGCAAATTATGTTGAGTTTACAAATGTTTGTACAGTATGTGCATTTTAACATATTACTTATGCCAAACAATGATATTTTCATTATTTCCTCTGGGTGTCTTCTTTAACCAGTATCATCAATATTTTTAGTTTTTTTTTTTTTTGTAGAGAAATTTCACTACACTGAAGAAATATATTCCTAAGAATTTTATTTGATTGTAGCTGTTACAAATGGGATTGCTTGGCTCATTTGTATAGGTTTAGTTTGTTCATCCTCCAAGCCACTCTACTTACTATTTCTGATTTGCATGGAGCCATTAGTGAACCATATATTTTTGTAGCTTTGTGATTACACATCAAGTGAATAAGAAGTGGAATGGATAACCATGCCTTTCAGTTCTGTCCTTGTAGGCCATTAAGTCATTTCTAATTTGAAAAATAAGGAATGAAAGTAATGAATTCTCATAAGCCAATAGACTCTCTTTGCCTGCCTTCCCCATGGGATGAATATAAAATATATACAAAATGAACTAAGGTTATAACTTCATTAAAGAGCGCGCTCAGTTTTATAGCATACTTTTTTTTTTTTAAAGGATTTTGGACTTTACTTTTTACACTAAAACAGTTGTTTATTATAATTGGGGAAGGTGAATACATGCCACAGTGTACATGTGGAAGTTAGGAGACAACACTGTGGAGTCAGTTCTTTCCTTCCATCTTTACATAGGTTCTAGGGATTAAACACAGACTACTTACTGAGCCGTCTCATTGGCCCTTTGTTATTTTAGAAATGTATGATGGTATTATCCATTTAGCTTTCATTATTTAAGCATAAACATTAATGTTTTCTGTTCAGTGATAAGTACATTGTAGTAAAATTCTTATAAAGGCTGCATGGGATTCTACAAAGTGAATGTTACTGTCTTAGTTACTTTGCTATTGCTACTAAGGGACAGCATGACGAAAGCAACTTATAAAAAAAACCACATTTAACTGTAGGCTTGTTTGCAGTTCCTGAGGATTGGAGTCCATGCAGCAGCATGGCATCAGGCAGGCAGGCATGGAGCTGAAAACTTACACATGATCCATAAGCATGATGCAGAGAAAGTGAGCTAAGAGAGAATGGTGGGCTTTTGAAACCTCGAAGCCAACCCCCAAGGACACACCTCCTCCAACAAGGAGCATCCCTCAAAAATTAAGCATTCAAGCATATGAGCTTATAGATGCCATTCTCCTTCAGAACACCACAGTTACCTTCATAGGTTGAATTCAATTTAGTAAAATTAAGAACAACACACGTTCTCCTCATTTTAGATTGTTTCTATTCACTCCATGAACAAGACTTACATGTGAGTTTATGAAAAGCACACACAAAGAAATTGTATTTACCACACCCTCATAGCTTCAGGGGACCAAGGTAGAAGTCACACCGTTGAAAGGGATACAAGGTATTATTCACAAGGGCACATTAAAGAAGAGTTACAACCTCTGCTTGCCTGTGCTTATGGTGTGTTATTGCAAGTGTACAGAGTTGGTTGATTGCTTGAGATTTATAATTTCACTCCTACAAGAACAAGAACATCAGCTCATGTGTACTCAGAATAATGCTGTGTCAGTAACTTTTCTTGTTGCTGTGACAGCTTTCTGAGAAGCAGTAAGTTAAAGAAGGAAAATTTAATTTGGAATCATAGTTTATTTTTCTTTTTGAGGTAACTTTGCTTCATTTATCCACTTATTTGTCTTTGTTTTTATTAATTAATTAACTTAATTACTTTGCAGCCTGACTGCAGCCCTCTCCCTCCTCTCCTCCCAGCCACACTCTCACACCTGCTCTGCCCAATAACTCCCTCCTCTTCTCTGAAGAAGAGGGGAGCCACCCCATGGGTACCAACCCACCCTGACACCTCACATCACAGCAGGACTAAGTGTATCTTCTTCTACTGAGGTCAGACAAGGTACCCCAGATAGGGGAAAGGGAGTCAAAGGCAGGCAACAGAGTCAGAGACAGCCCCCAGTCCAACTATTAGGGAACCCACATGAAGAGCAAGGTGGACATCTGCTATGTATGTGTAGGGCATCTAGGTCCAGCCCATCCAGGTACTTTAGTTGCTGGTTCAGTCACTGTGAGCCCCTATGGGCCCATCTTAGTTTCCTCTGTAAGTCTTCTTGTGGAATTCTTGACCCTTTGGGCTCTCTCAATCCTGTCCACCATGGTGGGGAAGGCATAGCAGCAAGGTCATGAGATGCAGGCCATAATGAGTCTGCAAGTCAGACATAATACTAGGACAGACAATGGGGCAACCTCAAAACCTTCCTCAGTGACTCCCTCTCTCTAGGAGGGCCAAATCCTAAAGGCCCCACAACCTTCCAGAACACACCTACCAGCTGGGGACCAAGGGATTAGACTCTCAATTTTATGGTGGTATCTTACAGTCAAACTATTAATGCCCTCCATTTCATTGCTGGCCACTCTTAAGTCAATACTCTCATTTGATTGAGATGTCTTTTTGTCTAATTCTGATAGCCAAGCTACAGAAAAGCATAGCAATAGGCTCTGTGAGCATCTGTTTAATCTTGAGGAAGGTATTCATTTACAAAGCAACAGTTAAAGAATTTAAAATCCTGGCTTGTTGATGCCTGAGAGAAAATGAAAAAATTTCAGTTCACTCTTCTCCCCTTTTTAGATGAGGGATAAGCTTGAGAGCTGACTGATGACAACTCAGGACCACACAAGATGGCAGTTAACTACAGCCCTATGCTTTTTGGCTCTCCTCTCCATTCTGAGATGCTGCCAGCACTACAGAGTGATCCTTCCAAAGTCCATCTCCAAAGGCCCAACTTGCTATTTTTGTTTAACAATTGTTAGTTCTCAGTATACTAGAAACATGTATCTAATTCTCAACTAAGAGATCGCCAATGTTTGCCATTGCTAATAATTGCTAGTATGATTATGTGGGTGTGTGTTGAGTGTTTCTACCCATGTTATTAGCACCATCATTCTGAGGGTGTTTCTTGTGCTGTCATGATTTTTTTTTATTATCACAATTAGCTCACTAATAATTGAATGAACAATCATTGAATGAACCACTAGAGCAAATTCATTGAATTTCTGTAAATGTTGGCTTTCGAAGTTAAAGTATTAAGAAAAGAATCTTCAAGAGGCAAGATTGGCAAATGAGCTGTTTTCTGCACAGAATGCCATGAGTAATTGAGCTGCAAAACTATGTCATGGATGAGGTTATCATTATTCATATTTATATTAAAAATTGCAGCTGAGAAGATGCTAATTTTTGAGGAGTGCAGCTATACAGAATAACTTGTCGTGTAATCCTTATGAATTTTTTATTCAGTAACAGTACTTCTGTCAGTAAAATAAAGGAGAACAGAGAACCAACACCCTCAAACTAGAGGAGCAACAACTAGAGCAGATTACCGAGTGAAGGATAAAGATTTTTTGCCTCTGTTGTAGTTCCATTATCTTGGGTTCTTAGTCCTGTGCAGACAGGTATGAAATGGTAGCAAGAACATGGATGTAAGGATTTGGATAAACTATCTTGTGGCAAACTGTTGCAATGTGACCTCAGCTTACCTACTTAGAGTTTCAATGGCTCAGAAGCCAGCTCCCAAGAGACCGAAACCAGATACTTGGCCCCTGTTTCACAATGTGATGTTATCAGTGACCTTTAAGAACTCAGCATTAGAGTACTATTAAGCACAGAGTCAGAGGGAGATGCACTCAGTTGGTCAACTGCTAATATCTGTGAGAAGAAACACGAGTGGGCTTGAATAAAAGTGCCTCAGAAGATCTGAATAAAAGGCTCCATAACACCAGAACATGTTTCCTCTTGAACATGTCAATATGTACCAGTAGCAATGTGTTAACAATTATTTTTGTCATTTGCAAATTCTGCACTCAAGTACTTGGGGCTGAAGAGGGAGGTTGTAGTCATTTTTAGATTCAGTTGTAGGGAAAGTGTGTAAATTAAAATATCCACCAATCAGGCAGAATTATCCATGGCAAAAATTCTTACCTTATTTTCTTGTTTGAGTATAAGTTTTAAATTTTTTTAATTTTGAAAAGCAAGAAATACTTGGGGTTTTGATCTTAGCCATTCTGATGCATGTAAGATGGAAAAAACAAGAAAGAAAAGCAAGAAACAAAGGTATACATCCAGTTTTTTATTTATCAAGAAGTTCTGGGTTGGAAAACCTAGTTCATTAGATCATTGAAACCAATAACCTTTCCTTTCATAGTTAGTAACCCATGAGCCCATGATTGTATTTTATTAAGGTCAATTGCAAGGTCATGAATAATTGTGTGAGAAAACACTTGGGGAGTTCTTCTCTGTACCAGGAACCATTCAGAGCACTTCATATAACTCTGCCAGTTTCTGAAATAATCCCAATAAGTTGGTACTGTTGACTTTACCCGTCACTTACAGATTAAGATATTGCCGCACAGAAAAGTCCAGAGCTTTGGGTGGATCTCTTCATCAGCGCACCCTGAAATATTAGACCCCTGAATAACAAGGGGTTTCCCTCTGCCTGAAGTTTCTCTCTGTACCGTGCACACTGCCTTTTAGAAGCTTTCAGACCTAATTTTGTTTCACTTATGCATCGCAGATAAGATGCCTGAACATTGGGGTGGGTAAAAAAGGAGTCCAACTTGCCCAATCACCAAGTCACCCAGCAGGGGAAGCTTGAAAGCTAAAACCCTTGGTGTATTCACCACTCATCTTTCTCTGCCCCTTCTGCTGCAGCAAACTGAAAGAGTTCATGTGTGAACACCTAGACCCCATTTGGAAGTATTGTTCTTAGTAGACCATAAACTGTAGAAGGCCTGAAATCACATTTTAAACAAGACTGTGTGGTAGTCCCGCATAATGTTTCTATACTGCTTGGATGGCTTCTTGATACCGCGTAGGTCAAAGTTCCATCCTTGCTTCTGCAGAGAAACCTTTTCAGATACCTTTCAGAAACGTTGTCCCATGCAGGCACATCTAAGGCTTTTCTTTAGTTACATTACATTGGCTCATTGTTCTTCAAAGCATTTGTCACTGTTGACATTGACCTACCTGTTTCTTACCAGAAATATTGTCATGAGAACAGAGGATTTGCCAGCTCCATTTACCACTGTTTCTTTAATACCCAGAATACTCAGGATGCAAAGGCATCCAAATGTTTTATTGAATGAATTTTCTTGCTTTTCTAATTAAAAACATCAATAGCCACCAATAGCCACAAACCCTTATTTGCTATTTTCTGGTATGCCTGGCTTTGTGTTAAAAACATATCTGCCAATTTATTTCCTTTTTAATTAATTAATTTTATTTAATTAATTTATTCAGATAACAACTCAATTGTTATCCTACCATTTGTATCCTCCCGATCATCCCTCCCTCCTGCTTTCACCCTATTCCCCTTCCCTAGGACTAAGTATTTTTTATATTTAAATTCAGGATTTTTTCTATTATATGGATTTTGCAAGTGAGCAACTTGCTGAGGTCAAATCATGTACATAAAATACATACGTGATTATTAAGAGTTGCAAATCAACCTATTTCTAATGACTTATCTGTAAGTACTAGAAGTTCTAAGCAATTCTTTCTACTCATTGCTGATTTTCCCTAGAAGTCACTTATGAGGCCTGACTGCAACCCTGGAGACAATATTCAAATTCAACTTTTAGAAATAAACTTTTAGAAATTAACCATAAATTGTGTAGCAAGTCTCTCTGAGAGAAAATAGATAGTAAACATATAAGTACTGTTTGTATTGCTCACAGCCAGTGAACTCAAACCTCCAGCACAAGACTCTTGGGTCCAAGAGATCTGCTCATAGTCTAGTAAGGCAGCTCAGAGCCCTCTTCCAAAAAGAGATACCCACACAGCCATGCAGCTTCCAGCCTCTATTTTCAATGTATATACAATAGCACCCGGATAATTGTTTGTAAGGGAGAGAGATGAATGTGGGCTTGTGGCCTCAGAAGTTTCAGTCCATAGTCCATCAATTGCATCATTTTGGGTCTATGATGAAGCAGAGTACCAGGTGTGAAATCCATTCATTTCATGGTGTCTGGGGCATGAGAGAGAGAGAGAGAGAGAGAGAGAGAGAGAGAGAGAGAGAGAGAGAGAGAGAGAGAGATACACAGAGAGAGACAGAGAGACAGAGACAAAGACACAGAGAGACAGAGATAGAGTGAGACAGAGAGAGAGAACACATGTCCATAGCACATGTGTGGAAGTCAGAGGGCAACCTTCAGGTGTGGCTTCCTATCTTCTACCCTGCTTGTGACAGGGTAGTCACAAGCTGTGTGCCCAGGCTTGCTGGCCCTGTGAGTTTCTGGATAGTCTAGCATTCTATCTTTCATTACCTTTCAGGATGTGCTGGGGTTATACACATCTATATTACCGCCTTTGGCTTTTCTGTGGATTTGGGGCATCTGACCTCAGATTGGCAGGCTTTCAAGGCAAGTACTTTTCCTACTGAGCCATCTCTTTAGCACATAATTTTAATAAGGTAACTAGAAGTTGGTTCCTTTACATGATGCTTGTTGAGCAAAGATCTGAAAAACAAATTATCGAGAGACTTAAGAAAAACAAGACATAGCCAGAACCAGGAAACAACCTAGATATCCCTCAGTTGAAGAATGGATAAAGAAACTGTGATACGTTTACGCTATGGAATACTACTCAGATATTAAAAACAAAGAAATCTTGAAATTTGCAGGCAAATGGATGGAATTAGAAATGATCATCTTGAGTGAGCTAACCCAGACCCAAAAGATACACATGGTATATATTCACTTATAATTAGACACTAGCCCAACAGGGATGTCCTCTAAGAGTCTTTACTCAGCAGGAGCTTGGGACAGATGCTGGGACTTCCTATTGGGACTTCAGATGAGAGAAGTATGGGAGAATGGGGAAATAGAAGGATCCAGAGGATCCAGGAGCCCTACAAGAAGACCATCTGATGGATCTGGACCCAGGGAAGTCTGCTCAAACTACTGTGCCAACCAAGGACCATGCCTGCAGTAAACCTAGATCCCCCCTATTCAGACCTAGCTAATGACAGCGCGTTCTCCACAGTTATGTGGAGAGTGGAGATTGACTCTGACGTAAACTCTGGTGCCCCTTATGTGACCACTTCCCTTTGATGGGGAGGTCTAGTGGTACTCAGAGGAAGGGTAAGCAGGCTATCCGGATGAGACATGATAGTGATCATATGACGGGGAAGGAGTTCCCCTTCTGTCACAGGCCTAGGGAAGGGGAATACAGTATGTTGGGAGCCAAGACCATAGCCAGCAAGCATCTGGGACTTTGGCATAATTCATTGAGTGGACCTGGGGCAGGCTGCCTTGTGAACTCTTTCCCTCCTTGCCTCAGGGTACATTCCAGAAGGCTGCCTTGTGACCTCTTTTCCTCCCTCAAGGTACTCTCCAGCTGTTCTCAGTATTCCCGTAATTACAGAGGCCTTCAGAGGACTAGCAGTGAAACAAAGCCTGTAGATAACATCTTGTGGTTTCAGATGCCTAACAGTTCCACCCAGCCCCAGAACCACAGGGGCCCTCGCCCTGCCAAACTTCCTGACTTCCTGATATCTTGCAAAAACCCGGATCACCCCACTCAGCCTCCTGCTTCAGTGGTACATATTTGCCTGTGAGAAAATAAAATTTTGTCAGCTTGATCAGACTCCTTGATTTGCTGTCCGTTCTTTGCGTTCCTAGGGGAGCGAGGGTCCCAATTGATTGTCCAGCAGGTCCGGACAACAGTAAAAGAAGGAGGGAGGGGGAAGATACAAGTGAGAGGATAACAATTTAGATGTAATACGAATAAATTATATAAATAAACATTTAAAAAAAATAGAAAAACAACAGAAAATGCAATAGTTGCCTGTTGGATGCTTGTACGATGATTGCTTTTGGAGAGATAAAAGCCGTTGCCATATGTGCCTTTTCATTCAGCAAAGTGGGAAGTCTCTAGAGGGGAACACATCTCTGTATTGCTCACTGCTGCATCACCACTACCACAAGGCTGAGTAAACTCTGAGTGTAGCTAAGCGTTGGCTCTGACTCTCTGCCTGTGTTCTTGCTGGTTGTCAATCAACATGCAGGTAAGATGGTGCAGCAGAGTGCTTGACAGTGAGGCTGGATGCTGTCCTAGAACCACCTGCCCCAGGGCAGCAGAGTGGCATCAAAGTCTAGTCCCAGGGACTTTCCCTCTCAGCGTTGATTTCTTGTAGTTTTTGCAAAAGTCACGATGCTTCTGTGACCACTTTACTTGAAAGCAGCTATAGAAGGCAGTATGGATGAGTCCTGAGACCAGAAGACACAAAAGCCACCCAAGCCCAAGTGAAGTGCTCATGAAGTGAAACCGAATGAGAGGTGACTTAGAAGTTGCAGGTGTCAGTCCTATTACAACTCAAAGATTCAATTCTGACTTGACGTTTATTTATTGGAAATAATGTAAACATATTCTATAAAGACCAAGTGGGCCAGCTCTCCTGCGCCCATGGCACTAGGGCCAGCTCTAGTGTGGTGCTCAGGAAATTCACAAAGAGTTAAAATGTTTTTTAAAAAATAGGGGGGGGGGAAGACAAATGGAAGTTCTTCTTGTATTTGTTCATTCACTGCTCAGCTGTCATTTATTGATGAATCTCCACGACTAGACTTCTGATCCGCAAGAACTAAAATGTGGCGTACATCCTCAGTTCCCCGTTCCAAATCTCACTTCAGGCAGCGAATCTGAAGTTCTGTACTGTTTAAAGGTGTCCCTTGGCGTACTGCCTCTGCTACCCTATTTGGTAATAGCGCATTGAGGCTATTGCCCCTAAGACAACTTGAAGAAGCAAGCACTTAAGGCTCCCAGAGTTGAATGATTTATAAGATTGGCTCTTAAGGGAATTTGCTTCAATTTACTTAGTGGAATGTTTTTTTTCTCTACACCCCCTAGTTTTCTAGAATTTCTGCTAGTGTGAAAATCCCTAAGAGGCGATGTTTGATCAGCCTTGCCACACACACTGCTGTGGCCCGCTTGATTGTGGATCTTGAAACAAGTGAAACCTGCCAGGAGTTAAACCACAGCTCTAGTTCAGTGTTGCTAAGTCACTTACATTGCTGAAAAACAGATAAACAGCAATGAGTTTTTGAATGCCTCCAGAAAGGCAAAATGCTTAGAAGAAAAAAAAAAAAAAAAAAAAAGAGAAAGAAACCTTTTAATTGCAACAGCACATTTTATGGTCAATAAAGTATTCAATATGCTGTGCAGCAGGGGTATTCCAAGTGAGAGTCAAATAAAAATAACTCTGCATGTGATATAGTGCAATGAAAAGTTTCTTTGCTCAGCAAGACATAAAGCTCTTTTTCCAGCTTGGGATATTGGATGGATTGCTCACACAAAGAGAATGTGTGGAGTAGGTCTAGCTAAAATTAAGCTACCTAAACAAATCCATGACAGGAAACCATAAGGAAAGTTTCTGCCTCATTGTAATCGATTGTGACGACTTAATGAAGTCTTAAGTCTCCCATGCACCCACGCTCTGACCACAGCTATTTTTCTTCCCAGGAGCAGAACTTCTCTGATTTTTTCCTCAGTCCCTTCTTTGCTACTTCTCAGTCACCCACCCCTTGGCCTGTTTCTGAAGAATGTCCATGCACCAAACTGTGATGCTTGCACTACTCCCTATCGCTTCCTGCATAAAACGGAGAAAAACAAACACGGGTGATTGTAAACAAAGCTCTGCAATCTTAGAGGAGCATCCAAGGAAGCTAGCAGTACTCAGACATCCATAACTTGATCTGGCTTTTGAAGAAGGTTTAGTAGTGATGCCAAGATACTAGAAAGTATATTTCCTAGTAGCTTTTTTTTCTCATAATTTTACTGAACTTCCCTCACGTATAGTTTACTCACTTCTCGCATACTATAGTTAAGGGTTAGCCCATCAGACATTGTGAATACTCATATTTTTCTAAGCCTGTGACAGTATGTGTTTGCATGCACAACATGTGTGTATCTGTGCATGTGTGTGTATTTACAGATATATGCAGGCATATATATATATATACACACACACAGATATATACATACATACATATATATATATATATATATATATATATATATATATATATGATATATATATGCCAGAATTTGACATTGGGTATCTTTGTCTTTGTTTACCAGTTTTCACCTTTTTTTTGTTTGTTTTTTTTTTTGTTTGTTTTTTTTTTTTTTTGAGACAGAGTCTGTCATAGAACTAAGAGCTCACCTGTAAGCTAACCTGCCTGACTAGGAAGCCCCAGCGTGCACCGATTTAGACTCCCTCTTGCTGGCTTTAGAGACATACACCCAGCATGTACATGGGAGCAGGGTTTCTGAACTCAGGTCCTTATGCCTGCACCGGAAGCACTTCCCTCACTGAGCCATCTCCCTCAACTCTCTTTCCAGCACTCTTAATTCTCATTTCCCCAGCTATGTTTTTTTTTTTTTTTCTCTAGCCATATGTTCAACAGTCCCAACACTGATTTCATATGAATTTAAATAGATCTGGGCATTTCTGTTACACTTATAAAACTTGGATATATTACCTGGCAGGTACAATCGTCTTCTTTTTTCCTGAGATAAGGAAATCGATACACTTATTTTCCCTGAAATATTTTTTAAGTATTTTGAAAACACAAACAAGACAATTTCTTGCACCCTTTACTGAACTTCAATAGTTGTCAGCAGTTTGCCAATCTTATCTATTAATGGAAAGGAGCATATTTAAAACAGCTGCTAGGCATAGTGCTAATTGCTTGCTAATGCATAAGTATCCATCGCCATTTGATAAGAACAAATATATGGAAAAAACATGCCATTATATCACTTAGCACCGTGTATCATACTTCTTAGGTACAAGTAAGTAACTACTCAAACTTATATATTTATATTTACATTTGATCTGGCTGTTGTATAAAATGTGTTCCCCCCCTTTTCTTTGGGGTACTGGTTTGTTTAATAACCAGCTATTTGCTCTGTGTTGTATTATAAATCCTAGTTTACTGTTACTCTCTTCAGGTGTCTATACCTAGAGATATAGCGCCTACTGCTTCCACAGAGGGTGCATTCAAAGAAGTTGTCTTTATTCTTACAATGCCTGACGCATCAACCAAGCATAGCAGTAATAATAGAAAAGGCCTCCTCTGTGCTCTTTACAATGGAAGAAATGCTCTCTGGGGTTTACTTTTGGATAAAACTATTTCCCTCAAAGGAGCAGGCTTAGGTCATATGAAGATCTTCACTCTTGTTTACATGGATGTTTAGATAAATCCACTTAACTATGGGCCTTATATGTTGGCACTTACATTTGTAGGCCAGGGATACATTTGTCCTGTCCATCGGCAGTCTGCCATCTTGGTCCTTGACTACACATTCTACCGTTTTATTCCAAAATCAATTTTGAACTCTGGGAAGCCACAGATAAAGAAGGCAGTAGATTACGAGCCTTCTGAGGGTAGTCTAATTTTTAGGCCATCTCAGCCAAACTAATTCTTGTGCATTGTTCATTCCAGGAGAGATAAGAGCCATATATATAAAGCAGGTAGGTAACATAATGCTTGGTGATGATTCTGAGTAAATGGTAGCCTTTGTTTTCATTCAAAACATTGCCAATTTTTACTGAGTTAATAGTCAAACCATTATTGAACTCAGACACTGAATATGACTGTCAAGCTGGCATTAGTGCTGAGGGGGAAGGGGAGCATTTTGGAGGAACCAGAAGTATTGACTTTACCTCCTGTCCCAGTAATGTGACTTTACTTCCCATCACAGTAATGAAAATCCTTGGGCTCTGAAATCACAAAGAATAGTTACTTTCATACAATTTTTTTACTTCTTCTTCTTTGCTTTTTATTATTCACTTGGTTGTAGGATAAACCCTGCAGTGAATATGAGGCAACAAAATTCCATGGAAATACCTGTGGAGTAACTTCTAAGTTCCACTTGGTTCCTGTATTAATGCATTGGGCATTATGTGGTGAGTCAACAAAATTTCTGTAAATAAAATTGACATCATAGGCTTTTGGTTGTGAAGTTCTTTACACTATGCACAATAAATTCATAAACACTAGGTATACTATTTTATCCCTAGGTCATTGTTTTCATACCACAATTTTAGGCACAATTCATCAGTAAAAGACATAAATGATTTGTTGAATGTTATAAATTAGGAAGTATGACTTAATTTCAGACTCCTGGTGCTTGCTTCATGCTTTGAAAGCACAATTAGGCTGAAATATACAGTGTAAGCCTCTAACTGGGACCAATACATTCAGATTTTAAGTATGATTTATGAAATGACTAAGAGTTATGACCAAAGGTAGCAAGAAAGAGAAGCAAGGCATTCAGAAACAGGGATGCAGCTAGGGTAGTGGGTAGGAATGCTTCTAACAGGCACAGGATTACTTTCTACCAAGTGATGGACAAATGAGAAGGCCACAGAGCTTACTAGAATATCGGAGTGGTGGTGGAGATGTGGATGCAGAAGTAGGAAGTAATTGTTAGGTGACTATAACCAGGATCCATCTGAGATTGAAAGAATCCAAAACATTGAGTGAAGATGGAGAGGAAACCCATGTTCTCCCTACTGTAATGGCTGTGTGCATGCGGGGGTGGAGGGTGGGGGATACTATTGACTGGACGACTGGACTTAGGTACTTAAGTCAGGCAATGAGAAATCAGCATTTGCCATATTGATAATGCTAGTACAAGAGGGTTAGGGAACAATGGCAGCCATCAGGGCAGTTATTCTCTGAGAAACACCAGTGGCCAATGACAATAGGATACCTTCCTGATAGTATGGCCCTCTAGGAAATGAGGTTGGGAGCAATGTTTGCTGTTCTTTTGTTTTTTTCAGAATGCTGGCATAGGTTTCTCATCGATTTCCACTGGAAATGAGAACAGAGAAATGAGCCTCACTTTCTGTTCTTGTTAACTCGTATTTAATTTTGAAAATGAGCTTGGATAACATCAGTTCTGAGAAATAATATTTGGAATAATTTGTCTCCTTAATATTTTTATTGCACAAAGAGATTTGCAATGAAGATTCATAAATTTAATCTTCTCAATGGTTTACCTAGCAATTACTTTAAAAACTGAGTAATGTATTTTAGTAATTAGTCTAGAATGTTTTAAAAGCAGTTCTGTATAATGGTCCTCACTTTAATAGAAAGAGTTGCTCATTTTCCTTCTTACACTATAGCTGTGATTATATTTCTTTTCTATATATTTGATTTTGTTTTTTTTTCCCTACTTACCATGTGTTTATAGATATAATTTCCTCCAACTACTTATGTTTTCCTTTGTGCTTTTTCCTCCTTGTATCCCTCAAGTTTTAGGAATTTATTTTGACCTTTAGAAATGTGCTACTCCGGGAGCGTGGTGTTTAGGTCTTCTGAGCCTACGTACTGACCTGCATAATATAACTACTGTATATTTTATGGTGCAGACTCCCCAAAGGAGATCCATTTCAAATAAAGCCTTCTGTAAGATGCTGTAACTTGCAACCGCTCAGCTAATGCAATAGCTGTTTTCAATGGTTACCGTTTTCTTTTGAAAACCTATATTGTCAAAATGGAATAATTTTATTTTTCAGCTTTTAAAAAGTTTTCTTTATATTATTGTTTATGAAGACACTGTTATCTTAAAGGTAGAAAAAGTTACCCTGCTCTGAAATCCCTGATGTATCTTTTAGATTCTATTGCCTCTTATCTTTTAAATGTTGCCCTAGACTATGAAAGAAGCATTTAGCTTTTACTTGTTTTCCATATCATTTTTGTCTTGCAGGGGCTTTCTATAACATATTCGGGATCATCTCTGATTTTTATAGCTCTGTGGTTTCTTCCTTCAGTTTTGCTCCCAGACTCAACGAAATGCCATAGATACAAGTTAGCACCTGATATTTCTTCATTGATGGTGTTCATTTTAGAAACCATCATTAGGGTAGCCATGGTGGCTCTGTTTGAAAGGCTCTTGCCAAAGCCTAACAACCTAAGGTTGGTCTCAGTAATCCACATAGTAGACTGTAAGAACCTACTCTCACAAACCTCCTTTTCACATCTATGCGCAAATCTGGGCATGCATGTGGCCACATGCCAATTGAATAAACAAGTATTAAAAATATTTAAAAACTATGTTTCTTCACTCCTGTTATAACATTGTCTGGACACTGTGAACTCAGCCCTGAATTAAATGACCTCAGGTTATTATGAATTCATAGAGCATGGAGTTTGGAAGTCTAGTAAACTTTAGAGTGGTCTTCTCTAATGTGGTGAAGAATGTATGTTGTTTTTAATCTTTAAAACATTTTAAAACAACATTTATCAATCTACGAGGCACTTTGATTAGATTTATCCAACAAATATATACATCTGCTACCAGCCACGACCTGCCCTGATGTTTGAAAATGTGCTTCTAGTTTGTAAAGTCTAAACACCAAGCTTTCAGAATTTACTGGGTGGTTGTTATAGTGCAGAGCTGTGGGGCACCCAGCTAGTCCGTGACTCTGCTCCTTTGTCCCTATAGTGTGGTTCAGGGAAGCAGTTATTGAAGTGTTCCAATATTTTAGCAGGTATGGTAGACATATTGAACTAGAAATGCCTCCCAAGCCTCTTGGGTATATTTAAGATAATAGAAATTCATCGAACAAGTCACCCCCTCTTGGTGAACATGGAAAAGCAGACACACAAAAGTGGAGGCCACAGAGGCTAAGATGCGAGTGTCTAGCAGAGAACCCTGTAGGTTGAGAAAGCCAGCTATGCGGGATAACTACAAGGACCAGCGTGAGGGTCCAGGGAAGAGTAACGTGCTAAGCTTTAAAAAAATGAGCAAATGTTCATCTCATAATTGTTGGTTGAAGAGTCATGAGAAAGGGCTAGATGAAAGCCCTGGAAGTGGGGCTGGAGTGATGCCTCAGTGGTTAAGAGCATTGTCTGCTCTTCCAGAGGTCTTGAGTTCAATTCCCAGCAACCACATGGTGGCTCACAACCATCTATAATGAGATCTTGCGGACAGTCACACATGCAGGCAGAACATTGTATACATAATAAAATAAAATAATTAATTAAGAAGAAAGCCCTGGAAGTTATAATTGCTGTTAGATTTTACAGGGGCACCATCAAATTCATCAAGGTCACCAAGTTCAGTTTGAGTAGGTCTGCGAATTGTTTGTGGTCAGAGTCAACCATTCCTTTCACATTGTTTGAAGGGCAAACTGTTTAGTTAGTAGCAGTTGAGATTAAGATTGACTAATAGACTTCTCCCATATCTGGTTATCTAGAAAGTAGTCCACTAACACCGACTGCATTATAGTGTTTCTTATTAAGGCAAGAAAACAAACAAACACGTATCCTTTCCCAAAGAATTTGTGCCAGGTATAGGACTATTCATGCATATAGTCCCTCATCTCCAGGGAGCCCATATGGTAGTCCTCAGGACTTAAGTATGTTACTGTATCTGACAACAGAGACTTAGAAGATGCAATTAGGAACCCTCCAAGGAAACATGAGCTTGATTATCTGAACATGCTTCTGTAATCACAGGATTCTAGAAAATGAAAGAAGGTGCCAGAAATCTCAATGTCGGGGGAGAGTCTGGGAAAGACTCCATCAGCCCTTATTAGTTTTGAGTGACAAATGACCTTGATCTAAGGAACCCTGGAGACTCTGGGAATCCAAAAAGTCAAGGCTCAGCTTTCTCTGGAATCTACAGAGGAATGCAGGCCTACAATGCCTTGATTTTATCCAAGTAAGGCCTGTGTTAAAGTGTGGCCTCCTGGGCGAAGACAAAATAAGTGTGATATGCTCTAAGATCCTACATTTGGGCTGATTTGTGATAGTAACAAGAGAGAATTAACAAGAAGTTTTGAAGAGTAATTCCTGCTTATGCATGTATTTCTGAAAGCAAGTCCTAATGTAGATCATTCTTTGGTTTGACTCATGGCTCATGGCTCTGGAGTTTTTAATCCAAAGTCACAGAGTTTCAATGACTTGAGGCCACTGTGAAGGTGGCACATCAGATTGGGAGCTTGTGGAAGGGTAAATTGCTCATATCTCTAGCCAGAAAGTTGAGAGACAGGATGGGCTATGGGCCCACATTCCAGGTTGAGCACAAGACCCTAATGACCTTAGACCTCCTGAAAGACTCCACATTTTAAAGTTCATGACATTGCCCAATCCCAATGCCAGGGCAATAATAAAAGTTTTAATAGTACTTTGAAAAACATTCCAAATTCTACTCTGTGTTTCTTTGTGATTATAAACATGTTTATACTATTTGTAGACCTATTGTGCTAAATACGAAATATCTTGTGTTCTTTTCTCTTTCCTCATATTTGTATAATTGAGCCCTTACTTAAGGGACAAGACTATATTCTATTGTATGGGCCTTTTCACTTGTCTCAAAGCTTTTTGAAGACTGATTGGCAGATGTACACAATTATCTTGGCAATTTGGTACTATGTTTGGTTGATCCAAATGCTCACATAGCTTAGTAATTGCATCTTGTCAGTGTTACAAGTAATTGGAGCTTGAGATACAGAATCACAATTACAAAACTCACAAGAGACTGAGGAAGATAAAGTAGACCACCAACTTCCCAAAGTGCAACGAGGAGAAAAATGTCAGGTACATCGTGTGTTTCCTCTGCCTGTTGCTTCTCATCACAAGTTTGTGGTTGATGCTCTAATCCCTGTGATACTCTACAAGCCCTGCTTAGTTGATGCTGTGGGCCATGTTCTCATGGTGTCTTTGATCCCTCTGGCTCCTATACTCTTTTCTTTTCTCTTTGTGGGGTTCCCTGGCTTTGTCTAGTGTTTGGCTGTGGCTTTCTTCATCTGCTCTTATCAGCTGCTGGATGAAGCCTCTCTGATGACAATTCATCTAGAAATGATCTAAGGTTATAACAGAATGTTATTAGTAATCGTTTAATTTAATTCTTTTTTCTAGTCATGTTTGATTATATCTTGTGTCTCTGGGCTGTTCCGCCCCTGATTCCTGGTGATCTAGGCAGTGTCACACATGGACTCCCTCCTGTGGTATGGGCCTGAAGTTGGCTCGGTCATTGTTTGGCCACTTTCATAAGTTCTGCACCAGCATTGCTCCAGCACATCTTGCAGACTGGGAAGATGGTAGGTTGAAAGCTTTGTGGCTGGGTTGGTGTCCCAGTCCTGTCACTAAGAATCTTGTCTGATTATAAAGACAGCCCATTCAGGGTCTATATGCTCCATTACTAGACGTCTTCACTAAGGTCACTTCCATAGATTTCAGAGAATTTTCAGTGCACTATGTTTCCCCCTAAATGTCTCCCAATTCAGTCAGCTCTCCAGATGCCTTTTCCCTCTCCCCCTTTGCCTGATTCCTTCTGTTCTCACACCCAACAGGCCCTAGTCCACCCACAAAATCTATTCTATCTCTGCATCCCAGGGTGATCCTTTTCTTTCCCCTTGAGGCTTTCTTCTCACTTAGGCTTTTTGCTTCTGTGAATTGTAGGATAATTATCCTTTAATAAATAGCTATTGTCCACTTGTAGGTGAGTACCGTTCATGTTAGTCTTTCTGGGTCTGTGTTACCTTACTGGGAATGATTGTTTTTCTAGTTCTATCAATTTTCCGGCAAAGTCCTTGATGCCATTGTTTTTAACAGATGAGTAATATTCCATTGTGTAATGTACTACATTTTTTTAATCCAGACATCTAGGTTGTTTCCAGTTTCTGTCTATTATGAATAAGTCTGCTATGAGCGTAGTTGAGCAAGTGTTCTTGTGGTATGGTGGAACATCTTTAGGGTACATTCTCTAGGGTGGTAAATTACGTCATGCATCATGGGAAATGTAACACGACTCCCTTTGTCATCTCACAAGTTTCCCTTTCATTTTGGCATCACCTAGTCTATTTCTCAACAAGTATTCATTAAGCATCTTTACTGGAGAAAGTGTTACTTTTAGAGAAATGTGAAGCTCTGGGCATTTTTGATTGCTATTGTGTCTGCTACACTGAACCTCAAGCTTACTTCTTCCTTGAAGTATATATGAGAAAACAGCAGACATGCAGCATTTATATTAAGTGACTTTCCCCTGTATGGTCTTTTCATTCATCATTTTGTTTAAATTTCAAAATATACAATGAAAGTTAAATTGTTACCATTTTTCATGTGAGAAAAGTATAAACTTAGTGAGATTAAATAACTGCTAAATGGCATTTAAATGATAACACCAATATTCAAATTTGACCTATATGTTTTACAATCTTAAGATTTCCATCTTTTAACATGGATGCACTCAGTATAATTGAGCCTCTTAGATGCAGGACCTTTCTCTGAGAACTTATCACTGGATGTTCTAGATAGGCTAGTTCCCATCATATGTCATATGATAATTAGTTTTGGAAACAGAGAAGGCCATAATGGAAGAATAGAGGGAAAGAGAGTAAGTGGAAAGGATGAATGAAGAGACAAAGCAAAAGATAGTTGGAGATAGAGATGTAGGTAAGAAATAAGATGGGAGGGAAGGAAGGACAGAAGGTTTATGGAAACACTATTTTATTCTAGGTTCATAAAATATCTTCTGTAGAAAATAAGGAATTAGTATATCATTCATGTGGATGCATAATTTTGAAAAGTATTATGGTACATGTGCATATTTGCATGTGTATATCTTCAAGGTATATATTTATATTTGTATTTAGAGCCATTCTTCAGAATCCACAGGAAACTCGTCCCAGATGCTTACACAGAAAAGATCTGTGGATTCTGAGCCTCTTATATGAGATGTAACATTTGCATATAACCTTTATACTTCCCTCTATATGTTTAGCTTAAATATAGATTACCTTTAAGCCTTACACTGTGAATACTGGGTGAATAGTTTCTGCACTATATGTGTATGGAATAATGGAGAGGAAAAATTTTTTTACATGTGTAGTGTACAGAGTCTTCGCCTAAATATTTTCTGTCCAAAGTTGGTTGAATCAAGAATGCAGACTACATAGAGTCCTGGTAATATAGGTTTGAATGTATGCACATATGATTTCATGTGTGCATATACACATGGTTGCCTAGAGTTCATCATCTGTTTGTGATGTAATTCATGCATTTGAAGCATGTTTGAGCTAAGTCCATATTCAGAGATTAAAACCAATTGCTTTAATGACTGACTATAAAAGCAAATTAAATCAGAAATCCCTGCTCCTTTAGAGATAGCATAACTGGTCTTGCTATGAATCAGCCACTTTGTTCAAATGTTTTTGTTTATTCAATTCTTCCTCCTTTTGCACAATGGTAGTTACATTTTAATGAGAGAAGCAGAAAATTAGCCTTGACATAAAGGATCTACTTCAAAGGGGTTATTGGAGACAAAAAAATTTTGGATAGAACTGTAGCTCATAGCAACTATAATTTTCTCTCCATAGTATAATTGCATGGAAAGCCTAGAGATTTTTTTTTCTGCACACGGAATTTATTAACTTCATGAAAATAACATTTAGGACAGTGAAATGTGTTTGGAATAGTTCTAGGCTTTAATTTACCTTTGTTAAGCAAGAATCTCACATAAATATTATAAATATTTTTTTTGAAAAACAGTTAAATAACTGCTGATATTATTTTGAGGAAAAGCAGACAAAGTAGTGTCAGAGCTCAGAGGTTTCTTTTGAAGATGTTGACTCCATTTAAACATTAAACATTTCTTTTTAGTGTATAATTTTCTATAAGCATTTAAAACACATTTTAAAGTAAATTAAAATTTGAGGAGCCGATGAAATCAACCTGAAAAGGCAAGAGGGAAACCACCTACTGTTTAAGAAGAACCTGTCTCTCCTGACCTGACCAGTGTGCTTTTCTACCTCTGCTTGTATTTTCCTTTGTCAAGTTTCTCTACCTCCTTGGTTTATTAACTAAGACACCCAGATGCATCTTTGACCTGTCCAGACACTCATCTGTCATGAGCATGATCGTAATCAGAATATAAAATGCGAGTTAGTGGGAAATGTAAGCCTCTTATAATGAATACAATGTAAAATGGCACATTTGTTTGTGACAAGCATAAACAGTACATCTTTTTAGAACAAAATTAAGGGGTCTTAGGATTTGCAAAAGCAGATATAGGACAATAGCTATTGAAACAAACATTGGGATATTACAAAGAAGCTCAATCTGATTTTATAAAATGGATATGATTACTCAACGTTTAAAAATATTTTTTATTAATTTATTCATATTACATCTAAATTGTTATCCCATCCCTTGTATCCTCCCATTCCTCCCTCCCTCCCATTATCCCCTTACTCCCCTCTCCTATGACTGTGACTGAGGGGGGCCTCCTCCCCCTGTATATGCTCATAGGGTATCAAGTCTCTTCTTGGTAGCCTGCAACTTTTTATGATGAAAAAATTTGACCTGAACTTCATGATAAAACTTCACATATTTTTACTTTTTTTTTTTTTTAACCACTTTTCTAGGATGTGTAAGGGATAATCTCTCATGAGCATTGTCAAAGTGGCTGGGTCAACATTTTTTTACTCTTAATTTTTCACTGAGATGTGTGGCGTGTGGTTTGACTATGACTATAACAAAAGGTACATCAAACAGTTTTAGCTTTTAATAATCTTATTCGATAATCACATTCAGTAATCACAAGATTATGTCACTTTTATAGTCTCAAAATTCTTCCACTTTTCCTTTCTAATTGAGTGGTATGTTATCATCAATGTGCAACCTAGATGATATATACAATTAGATATTGAAGAGGAAGAATTAGGTCGGTCAGGGAAGTGTTGAGACAAAGGGGTGGACGTTGGCATTGGAAAAGGATCATGAAGCTGTGTTAGAGTTAACTGGCCAGCAGGACTTGTTAGAGTTAGAGAAATGAAAACTGAAGACAAACACATGAAAAGGAATATTAGTTTGACTAGAGATAATGTTGAAAGCAGGAAATGTGTAATGATAAAATATATCCTTCAGTTTCTGATATATTAATTTACAAACCTAGTGAGATGTACCTAACTTCATATAGTGCTGATTGTATTTCTTTTTGTGAAGGTTAAAATAAGCATCATTATGATTAGATCATCGAATGATGAGCTTCTCATCGACTATGTAGTTCAATGCAGAATCTTACTCTAGGTTTTCCTCCAGCAGCCTTGAGTGAACAAGCAGCAGGTCTGATTTCTTTTCCTCTATGTACATGTACCTTCGATTGCTTCTCATTGATATTCCTGGTTATGACTTTGATCATATTAATATTTTTGTTTAAAATTTGAAACCCTTAATTAACTTAGTTTACCAGAATACTTTGGCTTCATTTCTTTCCTCTTAATTTTTATTTAACAAAACACATAAGGAAATTGACAGGTACTACTTTAGTTTTAACTACAGATAGTGAACTTTAAGATGTCAGTCAATCATTACCAACTCTAAAAGCAAAATAAAACCCTTTGTTTCTCACAAAGAAATGTCCTTTTTTAGAAATTGAGAAACATGAGTGTCTTGTTTGCTCTGCCTCTCGGTAGCTTCAAGACCTTTATTAAATCATGCTATATTTTCAGATCTCATTGTTCAAACAATTTTAGTCCAATTGAATCTCAGTGCAATTGCAATTTTTATTTGTATTTCTCTCATGGTTGTTGACTTTGAACAATTTTTCTATTTATATCATCAGTTTGCCCTTCACCACTTGAGAACTATCTGCTCATTTCACTGGCTCATTTGATGGTTTTGTTGTTCAGTGTCTTGATTTTTTTTAGTTCTTTGTATATTCTAGATATTAATCACCTGTCAGACATATAACTACCATGCATTTTATCCCCATCTGTAGGGTGTACTTTTTCTCTGGAGAGTTTCTTTGGTTGTTTATAAGCATTTTAGTTTCATGTTAATTCTTGGCATAATTTCTTGAGGTACTGAAGTCCTATTCAGAAAGTACTTTCCTATACCAGTATTTTGATGTTCTTTTCTCTTTTTCAGTTTTAGAGCATCTGGCCATAAATTAAAGTCTTTGGTCTATTTGGAATTGATTTTAATATGGAAGGAGAGAGATTTAGTGTCATCTTTCTACTTGTGGATACACAGTTTCCTCAGCAGCATTTGTTAGAGGGTTCTCTTTTCTCCAATATAGGTTTTAAACATCTTCCTACAGATCAAGTGACAGTAGCTGCGTGCATTTATTTTTGTAACTTCTATTCTGTTGCATTGATCTCTGTCTCACCTCAGAATGGAAATCATGAAAAAAGTAAGGGCCTATATGGGTACAAACAAAAGGAGATGCCAGTCAGGTGTTGACAGGAGGAGGAGCTAGTATAGCTTCTAAGGAAAACAGTATGGAGGGTCCTCAAAAAGCTGAAAATAGATTCATCCTTTGATAGAGCTATACTAAATATTAATACTTATCAAAAAGACAAAGACCTAGGGACACCAGTGTCTATTGCAGAGCTATCGACAATTGCTAAGTGATGGAATTAATCCAGATGCCTTGCAACAGAGGCAAATATATATATGCATATATATGTATCATTTATATATATATATATATATATATATACTTCATACATTAAATATATATACATATATATGGATATATGGGAAGTTTTCAGCCATAACAAAAATTTAACTTATATAATTTCAGGAAAATCATTTTAATCAGTCTTAGAAAAACAAATAGTCAAATTTTCCACTCATGTGGGTTTCATGCTTTACACACACACACACACACACACACACACATATATATATATATATATATATATATATATATAAAATCACATATATACTTATAGTATGACTAGACAATTGAAACTGGGAAATAAATCAGACTAATAAGAGCCACAATAAGGAAGAAGGGTGATAATAGAGTGTAGAGGAAATATGCCCAATATATGTCTAATTCTTGCATCATGGTGGTCGTATATATAACTTCATGGTGGAAAAAAAGTTCCAGGTTATCTTTGGCTAGAGTGTTTGAAGCTCTACCTGATTATATGAAACCTTGCCTTAAAATAGTCTAGCAAATAAACAACAACTGTCCCCAGCCTCACTCTCCAAATAAAAAGAAAACCACAGGATAAGCTGAGTTAGGGGTGTGCAAGAGCCAGGCTGCAGAATATTCTAGTTATAATAATATAACTGCATAACAATGTGAGAAAAGTTCCAGTAGCTCCAACTCAGAGCCAGAAGACATTAGTCACAGCACCTCTTTCTGGAGATGGTGTTAAAGGTAAAAGTGTTTTCTATATGACCAGTGCCAAGCATGCAACAAGAACACTTATTCTGGTCTTCCCAGATTAACTATCTAGTCTCTGGTTAGGAGGCTAGCCTCTGATGCCTTACCCTATACACTCAACAGTCATTTACTCCTTCCCAAATGCCTTCATTTGCTTAGGCACTTGTTTCCATCATTATAATGTATTTCACTGTCCTATGCCAGGACAGGGAGAAGGCAGTAAAATAGAATAATTTGCAACAATGATGTTTGTAAGAACTTATTTTCTATTATGCTTTTTACTGGATGACCACTTCAAAACTATTTTAATGGATGTGAATAAACTATAGAAAATTAGTGGAAAAAGGACTATGTGTCCATAAAGCATATGGAAATAAACTGCAAAACACTAAAAACCATTGGTTGTATTTCCCAAGTATAGTGACAAGAATGAGAGCTTTTGATTAGTGCATACTAGGGCAATGCTGATAATATAATAAGAAACTCAAGATTGGTAAATGACAATGCCTTAGGTTTTATTTTCAACTCACTGCAGATCATCCAACAACATTAGGCTTGGTTTCCATCAATCAAGTGTTAAAGTTGGAGCAATTGAACAGAATGTTCTTTAACATTCCTGACGGTAGGCTGCGATATAATCTTAATTAAAGTCAGAATCTAGAAAATCAAAGGGAAAATTCTGCTCTGCCCAACAGTTTAGCAAGTCAAGGATTAGTTTCTCACAAATGTAGAATGCCAGCACTGTATAGCAATCTCTGAGAATGCAACCATAGATTTCAGGAAACTCAGGCTCCATAGACAAATCTACACAGTTGTTAAAATGTCATGGGCTCACTGTTATCCTTGAAATGTGAGCAAAGTGCCACTGAATACACTGAGAAGGGGAAAATAATGGATTTTGCTTAAGAGCTCATGTAGGAAGTGAAAATAAAAATTGGAGCTTTATATATGAGTTTGAGTCAGCCGAAAGAAGGGATAGGGATTGGTGTAGTTGAACCAATGCTAAACCAAATACCTAGCATGTATGAAGCCAACAATTTAAGAAAAATAAAGAAAAAAATAGATGGGAGGGATGGTATGATAGCACAAGACCCAAGACCCCAAAGTTCCAGTAAACTGAACTTCTTGGAAACTCTGTGAGTTGATTATGCCTGTATCACACATTAGGACCAACCCAAGAACACCTTTTGGGTGCTGGAGAGATGGATCATTGGTTAAGAGCACATATTACTCTTGCAAAGACCCAAGTTCAGTACCTAGTACCAAATAAAACAGCTTAGAGCATCCTGTTACTCCAACTCCAAAGGATAGGACATCCTCTTCCAGTGTCTGGAAACTGCATACACATATGCACACAATTAAAACAATATTTAAAAACAGGAGTGTTAACCCAATCATCTTTGTTTATGCCTTTAACAAAAATGCCTGGGAAATATAAGCAGAAAAGTCAGGAGTTCATGGCCAGCTTTATCTATATAACAAGTTTAAAACCAACTTTTGGTGGTGGAACATGGGACCTTGACTTAGAAAGCAAAGCAAACAAGAACAGGCATTATGAATGTATTTTCTAAGTTGTTTAGGTTTGTACTGTAAATGATGTGTATAGTAGGATAAAAAGATATTTTGGAAGAAGAGTATTTGAGAGGGGATAGAGGAGAAATTACTAGGGATGTGAATTAGGCTAGATGCTGGCTTAACATTCCTTTGTGAAATAGGACAAAGGAATCAGGGACAACTGCAGGGAGAGAAACAGCATTCTTGGCTAATAGTTTTACTTATGGAGCCCAATCCCCAATGTTTGACAAATGGTACCCATTCATACCTTCTCTTCCCAGAAGCCTTCCCTGACCTTTAATAGCAGAGAGATAAGGTTAGATGTCCTCAGTGTTAAGATAGTATGTTTTCAGTTACAAGTTCCTTGTAGGAAAATAAAAGACCTCTGTTGATCTTCTTGACAGATTCCTTGGTATAAATAACCTCACTAACATCAAGGGAGTTGTTAATAGACCCCACAAATAGAATAGCATGACATCCTTACCATACAGACGACCAAAACTAAGCAATGCCAAGGGCAAGGTTAATAGTATAACATAGTAAAATACTTAGCATGGGACAGGTTAACATTTTGTAAATTTTGTTTTAAGTCTTATGTATGCAATTATAACTTTGTCTCACTTAATATTTAATAATGGCTTTATCAGTGCTTAGCTTATGTAACACTGGAAATTCACTATGTATGATCTAACTCCAACAAACTGCTGGGGTTTTGATTCTCACTTCACTCCTTGCTTATCTCTGTCGCGGCATGGCTCTACCAAACTTTAATTATCCATATACTCAACTGTCTCATCTGTGAGAATATATAATCATCAAGGTTGAATCCTCCAAGGTTTGCCTAGCATACGGTGTTTGCAGCCTAGAATAAATCCAGCAGGTATCAGCTGAGGTAGAAGAAAAGTACATTTTTCATAAAATAAGCAAATTTGTGGTTTCTTTATCTACTTATACTTATTTCTAGGGACCAAGTCATTCTATTTCATAAAGAAAGAGCCACCTGTGACAATTATGCTTCTGTGAATCTCACCTTGCACATACATTCTCAGCTGTTAAAAAACAGAATGTCTTAGAGGTTGGCTTTGTGCCTTTGTATGAATGCCAGTTTCTGTGAAAAACATCTCAGGTTCAATATGCACTCAAGACATGGAGTATAGCTTTTTGAAATTCTCTTAATCTTGTGCAGCCTTATTTTGTGAATTTATTATTGTGTGAATAACCTAAGTACCACCTCTTAAGTGTTTTTTTTTAAGTCTACCAAGTGAGGCAAGTTACTGTGGGCAACCATTGTGTCCTATGCTTTATTTGTGTCCCTTTCAGAGAGTGTAGCATTGGCTATATCATTGCAGCCCAAGGTGTTCAAAAGCTAGAATCAACTGTTTTGCTTCTAACCCAGCACCACCATAAAGAATCTTAAGTCATTTTGTGAGGCTTTCTGTAGATGGTCTGTATTTTTGATCTAATGTCTTAGCTGGATCTTTATGCTTTGCATTCTGCTTTGAAATCAGTATGTGAAAATCTCATTGTCTTGTGGGATCTTTTTAGCTTTATTAAAACTCAAGATCCTGACACTTACTTACAATTGTCTTTACAAAGTAGATTGAGCTGACAGACAATTTCAAGGACAATGGCATATTCTACACAAGAATAATAGCATATCATATAATATATTCTGGACCCTAGATGGAACTAGATGATTAGAATAGTTATCTAAATTGTTTATATGCCAGCTTTCTTTGGCAACCCAGTGCAGTTTAACAAATGAGACCCCTCATTGGCAATTACATTTCCTTAACAACATTTGGCGAATGTACATAAAAGGTAATAATAGCTTTGACCAGCACCCTGCCCTGCACTGTGTCACAGCCTCAGATTCTGATAGTGTCTGACACTTATTACTTAAGTCATATATTACTGAAAGCAGAAGCCTCTGTAAGTTCTTTTCCCAAATGTTAGTATCTGCCATTTTCTATGGCTATCCTACACATTTATGAGAAGCTCCAAATTTGGTGGATCAGGAATTATTAAATTTGAAATATGAAATACAATCTTTCTTTTTCCTCTTCAGGATGCTGCTGTATCCTTGTGTAATTTTCCTGTCATCCCACTAACTCAGAACCCCTATGTCTGCACCAGCTGTACACAATTACTCATGACTAAGAACTACAGGGTTCAGAGGTCAAAGGACAGAAACATGTTTTTAAAACTCACTGTTTCATAATTTCCCATATCTAAACAATAAAAAGGAAACACTGATTTGCAATGATTATATTTGTTGTTTCACATTAGCATGTCTGGTCTTCGGAATCCACCATGTAGAATTCAGTTACACTGTAAGTTAAAACATGTCTGTAAACGAGGGTAAAGGGTGCAGAATGTTAGTCTGTGACATGGCCTCTGTGTGTGTGTGTGTGTGTGTGTGTGTGTGTGTGTGTGTGTGTGTGTGCATTTGTATGTGTATATGTGTACATCAATGCAAATTGGTGCATCACTGACTGAAATACACAGCTCTTTTGTACATGTGGCACCTGGTTAATATGCTTTCAACCCTCTGAGAAATCCTTTCCTCTATAAGTATGGTGCAATATATTTTCATTTAATCTCCTGCCTCTCAAATTCAGCCCAGTACTTTTATAAGTCAAAGTCCAGTTAAGAGTCAGAGACGTTATAGTTAGCTAAGAGAAATTTCATGTAAAGTAATTAATTATAAGAGGAGACTGAAGTAAAAACTGGGACTTGTTTATAAAAATAATAGAGTTATAAAGCATAAGGCATAGTGAGTAAGAATAGAAGCCACTGGCCTCTTATATACTCAAAGGACTCCGTCCTCATCTTCCCAGAGCTGAGATACATACTTTGCCCCTTCCAGTCAGTACAACTTCTCAAATTTGGTGATTTTTCTCTTAAAGCGTTATTTTCTATCTCATTATATCTTCTAGGGAGTTTTAATTACTTCAAAGACAAAATAACAGACCACTAACAGGTAACCAGCATTGTGGAGAAGAAGTAGACAGGATTCTTTTTCAGAGTTACTACTCTCACTTCTTTGAACACATTGCACTTGGCTCTGAGCAGACATATCTCTAAGGGTGATTTCTTCTCAACCCTGGTGTCTTGCTCCCCTTCTCTTTACTCTTGAGAGGTGAACAAACCAAGACAGTAATTCCTGAGTCAGGACCTGAAGCTGACGCTGAGAGGATGAACTATGGCAAGCCAGACTTTTCTTTAGAGACCAACTCACAGAAGAAACTCACAGTTGTAAGGTTTCCCTGACTCCTGAGTCTGGATGAATCTCTGGCCTAAAATGTTTCCTGCCCAAGTTGAGCATATTGACTTTTTCAAGAGTATGGTCAGTTTGAAATAAAAATGTAAAACTTTATAATATCCAGAAAGACACAGAAAGTTACAGGTAATGCTACTCTTTTAAAAATATATTTTATTAACTTATTCTTATTACATCTCAATGGTTATCTCATCCCTTGTATCCTCCCATTCCTCCCTCCCTCCCTCCCATTTTCCCCTTACTCCCCTCCCCTCTGACTGTGACTGAGGGGGACTTCCTCCCCCTTTATATGCTCATAGGGTATCAAGTCTCTTCTTGGTAGCCTGCTATTTTTCTTTTGAGTGCCATCAGGTCTTCCCATTCAGGGGACATGGTCAAATATGGGGCACCAGAGTTCGTGTGAAAGTCAGACCCCACTCTCCGCTCAACTGTGGAGAATGTCCTGTCCATTGGCTCGATCTGGGTAGGGGTTTGAAGTTTACTGCACGTATTGTCCTTGAATTGAAGGTAATGTTACTTTTTAAATAGTTTTCTTAAATTAAATATATTAAGGAGAGAGTAAAAGATATAAATTGTTGTATTATTCCTATTATATTTTATTATTTATTATTGGCTGTGAATGTATTGTGATGCTTTATACTATTTTCATGAATAAATATCCTTTATCCTGAAATACAACATTATCAAGGTCTTAGAATGTGATATAAATTAAAAAAGAAACATAATTTTACATGTGTAACTTTTTCAAAAAATTATTTTCTTATTGTATTATTCTTATTACATATAATTGGAAAATTATATAAAAGCAGTAGTCAATTTACATTAAAACTAAACACTGAGCCAAGATTATATAGTTTTATAATAACTTTGATCTGTAACTTACATATGTATAAAATTGTTGGAATAATAGTTAAGATCTAAATTCTGTGATCTTTGGTTGAGATTTAGACTTTTCTCTGCCTCTAAAATAGTCCATGATATTTCATACAGACCTTCATAATCACACAGTAAAATTCTGTGGTTCTAAGGGGTTCTTTGGCGTATGACAAACAGAAAATTTGTTTTCGGTGGAAGACAGTGATCACCTTGTACATAACCACATGACTCAATGATAAATTATGCCCTGGTCAGCAGAGGGCTTAAGCTTTATAAAAGTTCAGGGTACCAGGGTGAGGTACTGGATTTATCATCTAAGAGTCTTGATTTAGAATGATGAAGAAAGGAGAATGAAAAAAAATAAATTTAAAAAAAAAAAAAAGAAAGGAAAATGACAGTGGCATTCGTGAAACAGTACCTTTGTATTCGTAGACTATTATAACTTCTCAGCCCATGTAAAATAGAGCATGGTAAGCAGGGAGATGCTTTTCGTATACACACTTTACTGTTAAATCTTTCAACTCTTTGCCCTTATGACTTGTTCCTTCAGTAATATAGAAAAGAACCTTCTAGTATGTCTTAATATTATGACAAACACACTGAGTCTTTTGTATTTATGTCTCCTCATCTTAAATGTGTTCACATTCTCTGTATGTGGGAAAAAGATAACTATAATAAAGATTATAATATTATCTAGTGATAGTACAGGCTTCTGAGATTCTGTGTATCCAATACTTGTCTGTCATCTTGCGGCTTATCAAGCTGTAGATAGATCATGTCCAAGTATGTAATTAATGAACAAATGCTCATTTTAGAGGAAATAATCATATACAATTTTAGTTGAACAGACATCTAAACAAAGTTGTAATACTTTCAGCAGCTTTGTTTGTTTGTTCATGGGCTCATGACAATGTTTTTATTTAATTTTTAAGTTTTCCCTCATGAGGCTTATAATCCATTGTAGTGTCTTAATAAATTTAAAACCTCATTGCCTTCCATTCAAATAACGTACATACTGATGAATATCTCATCTTGCAATGCCTGTGTGACTTGGTGCTCTGCTGGAATATAATTAGCAAACCCCTCACCTCCTCTTGTTTATTCACTCCTGAGCACTCATACAGAAGCAACATACACACAGACCTGAATGATCAGTCTAAAGGATAGCATTTTAATTTTGAAAATTGCAATGCCAAATGACAAAGGTTAATGACTAGTTCTTTCTTTTCTCTGAAGAAAGAAATTGAAGAAGATATACAAAGAAGAAATGATCTTTCATGCTCTTAGATTGGTAGTATTAACCTAGAAAAAATGGCCATCTTACCAAAAGCAATCTACAGATTCAATGCAATTCCCATCAAAATGCCAACACAATTCTATACAGACTTTGAAAGAACAATTCTCAACTTCATTTGGAAAAATGAGAAAACCTGAATAGCTAAGACAATCCTATACACTAAAAAGATCTCCTGGAGGTATCTCCATCTCTGATCCCAAACTGTGCTATAGAGCAACGTAATAAAAATGGCATGGGCATAGGGTGAAAGAGGGAGGGAGGGAGGGGGGAACAGGAGGATACAAGTGATGGGTTGACAACTGGGATGTACAGTGAATAAATTATTTAAATAAAAAAAGAGAAAAAAAATCCCAGCATGGTACTGGCATAGACACAGACTAGTGGATCAGTGGAATCCAATAGAAAGACCCA
This sequence comes from Acomys russatus, assembly GCF_903995435.1. Taxonomy (NCBI): domain Eukaryota; kingdom Metazoa; phylum Chordata; class Mammalia; order Rodentia; family Muridae; genus Acomys; species Acomys russatus. The sequence goes on along the minus strand of NC_067158.1, from coordinate 39,726,179 downwards.
CAAATAAACCCATACATCTATGGACACTTGAGTTTTGACAAAGAAGCCAACATAAAATGGAAAAAAGATAGCATCTTCAACAAATGATGATGGTTTAACTGGATGTCTACTTGTAGAAAAATGCAAATAGACCCTTATTTACCACTCTGCACAAAATTAAAGTCCAAGTGGATTAAAGATCTCGATGTAAAACCAGACACACTAAACCTGTTCGAAGAAAAAGTGGGGAAGAGCCTTGAGCTCATTGGGACAGGAGACAACTTCCTGAACAGAAGGCCAATAGGTCAGGCTCTAAGATTAACAAATAGTAAATGAGACCTCATGAAACTGAAAAGCTTCTGGAAGGCGAAGGACACTGTCAACAGAGCAAAATGACAGCCTACATATGACTGAGGTCTAATATCCAAAATTTATAAATAACTCAAGAAATTAAACACCACTGAACTAAATAATCCAATTAAAAAATGGGATAGAGAGCTAAACAAATAATTCTCATCAGAGGAATATTGAATGGCTGAGAAATACGTAAAGAAATGCTCAAAGTCCCTATTCATCCAGGAAATGCAAATCAAAACAAAATCTGAGATTACATTTTACACCTATCAGAATGCCTAATATCAAAAACTCAAGTAACAGCACATGCTGGAGAGGATATGGAGAAAGAGGAGCACTCCTCCCATGCTGGTGTGAGTTCAAACTTGTACAACCACTTTGGAAATCCATCTGCTGCTTTCTCAGAAAATTTAGAGTAGTTCTACTTCAAGACCCAGCTATACCACTTCTGGGCATACAACAAGGACATTTGCTCAACATGCTCATAGCAGCTTTATTCGTAATAGCCAGAATCTGGAAACAAGATCTTAAACACTGATATCCTGTTTTGTTTTGTTTTTTTATTAATCTTTAATTTTTAATTTGTTCACTTTGGATCCTGATGGAAGAATGGATAAAGAAACTGTGGTACATATACACAACGGAATAGGACTCAGCTATTAAAAACTAGAAAATCTTGAAATTTGCAGGCAAATGTATGGAAATAGAAAGATCATCCTGAGTGAGGTAACCCAGACTCAGAAGGACATGAATGGTATATATTTCCTTATAAGAAGATGTTAGCCAAATAATACAGGATAACCACAGTACAATACACAGACCTAAAGAAAGTAAATAACAAGGAGGACCCTAGGAATAATGCTCAATTCTCATTTAGAAGGACAAATAGAATAGACACCAGAAGCAGTTGAAGAGAAGGAACAGGAAGGGAGCCTGCCATAGAGGTCCTCTGAAAGGATATACAAGCATATGTTCACACACACAACCAAACTCCAGGGTGGAGCCCAAGGAGTCTTATGGAAGAGTTAGGAAATAGCGGGACCTGGAGGGGTCAAGAGCTCCACAATGAGACCAATGGAGCCAACAAATCTGGGTGGGAGGAGCGGGGTTCTACAGAAACTAATGAACCAACCATGTGTGGACCTAGACCCTCTGCTTAGATGTAATAGACAGGCAGGGCAGTCTCCTTGTGGGTCCCATAATATGGGAGTAGGAACTACTTCTGACATGGACTCTGGCCCCCACATGTTGATCACTTGCTTCTGGCATGAAGGCCTAGCCAGGCCACGGAGGAAGAGGATACAGGCAGTCAAGATGAGACTTGATAGGCTGAGGTCAGATGTTAGGAGAGGAGGGCTCCCCTTTCTGAGGACAAGGGGAGAGTTGGGGGTGTGTATGAGGAGAGAGGGTAGGATGGGGGAGTGGTGAGGGAAGAGGTCACAATTGGGATACAAAGTGAACAAATTAAAAATTAAAGATTAATACAAAACAAAACAAAACAGGATATCAGTGTTTAAGATCTTGGACTTGGTTTTCAATTATCTGGCTGATTTTGAGTCAGGCACTTATTAGATTTTTCTTGTTTCTAAATAGTATCATGTTCATGGTAGGAAAGTAAGTGTTTTTGACAAGTATTTTTAGGAAGTATGGAGTTAGAGGACTAGGTTTACCTGTAGCCCCTGAACAGAAAATTAAAAGACACAGAACATAACTGTAAAATATGAGCATCAGGTAGCCAAACATAGTGGCATACACATTTAGTCCCAGCCTGGTGTACATGGTGAGTGAGTTTTAGATCTACTTTATGTCTAGTACTATGTAGAGAGACCTTGCTCAAAAAATAAAAAACAACAACAAAAAGTCCTGACATCACAGGCTGTAAAAAGCAACATCTATTGTGAGAGAGGAATTAAGCTAAAAATAGTCATTTCTGAAAGCTTTTCAAAACATAATTTACAAATGAGCGTTGCATTTCATTTTTAACATATTCACTATTATTTACAAAGTATTTTTCAAACAAGACTTAATTTTATAATGTGCTATGTAATACATAAATGTGCTTTTGTTTTATAGATAATTATAATGAAATAAGAGTTATTAGTATTTGAAACATATATTTAATCATAAACAGAGTTTTCAATTTCAATAGTTTCTTAATGATATTCTGATTGCATTTATTCTGCTTTGTTGATTACTCCTGCCAGGCAGAAAATCTCATGTACTTTCTAAAGAAAAAAAAAACTCTTAAGGTTATCTTACTCTACAGCTGAATTAAGGTTTATTTTATCTGTTCATTCACTATTATAATTTAACTAATAAACCAATGTTTTATTTACGACAGCCTGTTGAAGGCCAGCACTGGCAGTGTATTCACTGATCCAAGGAGGGGATATGGGGTCAGTGACAAATGTAAATCAGGTATACACACACACACACACACACACACACACACACACACACACACACACACATACACACACGATGGATGAATCAATACTCCAGCAAGCTCCAACATACATACATACATATACATATATGTATATATATACATATACACATTTGATGGATGGAACAAACTCCAATGAGAAATCTCCAACAACTTTATTATTTCTCCCACAGCTTATATATCCCAGCCAAATCTTTTAAGCCATCCAAAAAAATCACAATGTAGTTACTCTCTATTTTTCTTTAAGTGAAAAATTACAATAAATACACATAGAAAAACATATTCCCCAAACACACTCACATGATTAAATGTCTCACATATTATGAGTCAAGAAAAAAAATTATTCCCAAGAACCCACATGCATTTGTAACTAAGCAACTTGTTACAGATTAACAAAGTGTAAGTAAGCAAGGTAATTTTCTCAGCTAGTTTCTCTACACTGGCAGCCTGCAATTTGCAGTTACAAAGAAAGGATCAATTATTTTATCATTTATCTTAAAAAACTGATCTTATAGCAATCTTGAGAGAATTATAAATTTAAACTTTTATATAAAAAACAGTCAGTTACTTTTACATTAAATCCTCAGGGTGCATATATACTCATTGAAAATTTTTTTTATTAAATCATATAAAAATCTGAGGGCAATTCCATTTTCAGTAACATGGGTAAACACTGACTGTCACAATGAAATAGCCAGACACAATAACACTTATGCTGCAGAGTTTCACTTACATGCAAAATCTTAACAAGTGGAACTCATAGAATCATGGAGTAGAATGGCAGCTACTTTGGGTTAGAGAATTAGAGAAAAGGGAATACACTAACCCAGGCACACAAAATCCCAGTGAGTCAGGACGAATAAGTCCTGGAGTCTCTGGCATAGAAACTACAGCTAATATTACTTTTTGTGGTACTCTCTGTATTTGTTGGATAACTTGAATGTTCTTAATAAAAATATGAAATGAGAAAAATCTGAGGGCAAAAATGGGTACAAGAAATTAATCATCACCTTGATAAACAGCCCAATTTTAGTGAGAACGTTACAGTCAGCTTGTACTAGTTGGGCTGCCGTTGGTCTTATTCCCTGACCTTAAGAAATCCCCATTTCCTCTATTAAGAGTGTCTTTCTGAACTTTAAATTTTTCCCTAAGATTTTTTACATCAGAGTCACTTATAAAAACATTTAACCAGGCTGGGTGTGGTGGCCCATGCCTTTAATCCCAGCCCCTGGGAAGCAGAGCATCGCTGTGAGTTTGAGGCCAGCCTGGTTTACAAAGTGAGTGCAGGATAGCCAAGGCCACACAGAGAGACCCTGTCTTAAAAAAAAAATTAACCTAAACTTCTCCAAGTTTTTTCAAAGGGTAGTGGTCATTGCTAACAATCTATATACTTAAGTTCTTTCTGAATGTGGTAGGTAAATCATTAATCTGCTCCAATGACAATGCTTGAAAAAGATCAATCACTATTATTGCAGGTGCCAATGACACTGCCCAGTGAGGGGCTGAAGGCCCTTTAGAGTTTCCATACAATTCATAGGTTATGGGGACGTGGTGACCATGACAACAAGCAGAGAAAACTCCACAATAGCAATGAAGTCCTCAGACCTCGGTCTCTGCATTTCCATTGATGTTGTCTAAAAACTGGGCTACATTCCATGAGTTCTAAAACTGTTTAGCTGTTCCTCTAGCATGGCCCCCAACAACATCATAAACACTTTTAAAATTTGTTTTAATGTTAAATGGCACAGTAGAATTCCTACTGCAGGATTTATTTTATTTTATTTTATTTTTATTTTTATTTTTACATTTGGCCATAAGGCTTTCTTGGAGACTATTACTATGTCTCCAACAAGTCATATTCTCTTGATTAGTTTTGGTGAAAATGTACACACACACACACACACACACACACACACACACACACACACGCACGCACACACACACTCATCTATTCTCATTCTCAGTAGTCATTTGTGCATTCTCAGACATTTTAAAGTTTATGTGAAGCCTAGACAAGCAAGGGTAAAAGTATCTCTAATAATAAATAATATTTAGCCTATTAGAATTTTGTTGTTAAGAGTAAACAATGTATCAAAAAATCAATAAAGATCACAAATGTGTCCTACATAATAAAGGTACACACCTTTTTTTAATCATAAGAGTACTTACATATTCCCTCATAAGTGCTAGGATAAATTCAGAATATAGCTTTTAACACAAAGTCTACATGCCCCACAGAGGTTCAAATTTACCAGGTAGCAAAAAAATAAGATAAACAGAAGACTCTCTCTCTCTCTCTCTCTCTCTCTCTCTCTCTCTCTCTCTCTTCTCTCTCTCTCTCTCTCTCTCTCTCTCTGTGTGTGTGTGTGTGTGTGTGTGTGTGTGTGTGTGTGATAAAGTAGAGAGAGGAACAAAAAAGACGTGGAACAAGGATTTCATTTTTAAGTGATTGGACTCAGAAGGCCTCATTGGAACTTTGACTTTGTAGTCAAGACCTGAGGAAGGTAGACAATGAGACTAGAGATATTATTTTCTTATTTTTTTATTTAAGTAATTTATTCAGATTACATCTCAATTTCTATCTCCTCACTTGTATATTCCTGTTCCCTGCTCCCGCCCTCTTTCACCTATTCCCCTCCCCTAAGTCTGTAATAGAAGGGGACATCTTCCCCCACCATATGATCACAGCCTATCAGGTCTCATCCTGGTAGCCTGTTTACCCTTCTTCTGAGTGCTGCCACCAGGCCTCCCCACCAAGAGGAAGTGGTCAAATACCGGGCACCAGAGTTCATGTAAGAGTCAGTCCCTGCTCTTCAGACAACTGTGAAGAACGTGTTGTCCATTGGTTAGATATGAATATGGGTTCTAGGTTTACTGCCTGAATTGACCTTGGTTGGTAGAGTAGTTTGAGAAGATGCCCATAGGTCTAGATAGGCTAGCCTTGATGGTCTTCCTGTAGGGTTCTAGAACATTCTGGATCCTTCTGTTTCCCCATTCTCCCATACTTCTCTCACCTGAAGTCCCAATAGGAAGTCCCAATATCTATCCCAATCTCCTGCTAAGTGAAGACTTTCAGGAGACATCCCTGTTGAGATAGTGACCAATTATAAGTGAATATATACCATGTGTATCTTTCTGGGTTAACTCACTCATGATGATCTTTTCTAGTTCCACACATTTCCCTGCAAATTTCAGTATTTCCTTGTTTTTAGTAGCTAAGTAGAATTCCATAGTGTAAATGTACCACAGTTTCTTTATCCATTCTTCAACTGAGGGACATCTAGGTTGTTTTCAGGTTCTGGCTATTGCAAATAAGGCTGCTATGAACATGGTTGAGCATATGGCCTTGTTGTGTGGTGGAGCATCTTTTTGGTATATTCCAAGGAGTGGAATAGCTGGATCTTGAGGGAGCTCTATTCCCAGCTTTCTGAGAAAGCGCCAGATTGATTTCCAAAGTGGTTGTACAAGTTTGCACTCCCACCAGCAATGATGGAGTGTTACCCTTTCTCCATATCCTTGTCAGCATGTGCTGTCATTGAGTTTTTGATCTTAGCCATTCTGATGAGTGTAATATGGAGTCTCAGAGTCATTTTGATTTGCATTTCTCTGATGACTAAGGACATTGAGCATTTCTTTAAGTGTTGTTTCTCAGCGATTTGATATTCTTCTCTTGAGAATTTTCTGTTTAATTCTGAGCCCCATTTCTTTTATTTATTTATTTTTTTTATTTTATTAATTTATTCTTGTTACATCTCAATGGTTATCCCATCCCTTGTATCCTCCCATTCCCCCCCCCCATTTTCCCCTTATTCCCCTCCCCTATGACTGTTCCTGAGGGGGATTTCCTCCTCCTGTATATGCTCATAGGGTATCAAGTCTCTTCTTGGCAACCTGCTGTCCTTCCTCTGAGTGCCACCAGGTGTCCCCCTCCAGGGGACATGGTCAAATGTGAGGCCCCATTTCTTAATTGGGTTATTTGGTTAGGTAGTACTTAATTTCTTGAGCTCTTTATATATTATGAATATTAGACCTTTGTCAGATGTAGGTTGGTGAAGATCTTTTCTCAGTCTGTAGGCTGTCACTTTGTTCTGTTGACAGTGTCTTCTGCCTTGCAGAATCGTAGGGAAGCTTTTCAAGGGAATTCCAGGCTTATAGTCCTAGAGACAGAACACACTGGATTTTCTATAGGATTATTCTGTCTTATATAACCTATTCATGTCTTACATAAACTATGGACAACAGGTTCCTGGCATATAAGTTGAAATCAGAGGAAAACAGAACAATAAGTAACGTGGGTGGGATAAGTACATTTTTCTCTGAATGGAATGGGTGACCACTAGGAGAGGGAGCATTAGTGTGACATGATTTGAATGTCCCTTAACAACACTGTCCAGTGTACTCCCAACTGACTCAGGGTTGATAAGTGCAGAAGCAGAAATAATAGGTAAGAGTTTTCTACAATAAAAAAGCATAAATTTGGGGACAGTAGCAGGAAGTCTTAAGTAATAACGAACCATACTAGTTGCTGATGGATTAGGTGTAGAATAAAGGTGACAAGGTTTTTTTTTGTTGTTGTTGTTTTGGTTTTTTTTTTTTTGTTGTTGTTGTTTTAAATTGGGCATCTGGAGTAGTGTTACCATTTCAAAGACAGAGAAGATGTGGGACAGACTGGAAGGAAATGGAGAGCTGGATTTTGTTTTGGATGCTGGGATGAAAACCTGCTAGCTCAAAGAGGCAGAGAAAGCACCAAGATTACCTTTGTTCTCAGCTAACATCCCAGAAGGAATCTCTCCTCCTCCCATACTGTCTCAAAGAGCCCCCCAAACTGAATCCCTCCCTTCGGCTTCCTGGGTGTCTCTCTCTCAGTTCTTCTGACTTCTTGTTACTCTCTATAGTTTTTTATTAATAATCATTTGTTTGCTTCCTATCAGCTGTTTGCTTGCTCTGCCTCTTGGCATATGGCTGACTATATTTAATCCTGTGTATAATATTCCAGCAGAAAGTTCTTGGGTTAAAGGTATGTGTTCTGGCTGAGCCACACCACAACTAGAAACAAGCTTTTCCAGTAAATAATGCAATTGCAGGATTCACAATGTGATCAAATATATCACAACAGTTATGTTTGAGACATTTATTACACACCTAACTGACTGTGTTGAGATATCTGTGTAGAGTGAGGAGGGCACTCAGAGTGAAGATAAGCATTTGGAAGTTATCTGAGTTTACAAAGTGATCTTATCTGGAAGGTGAGGGTAGACGGAGGGAAAGGTCTTAGGTAGGTTGAAAGCTATCATTTCCTAGACAGTTTGTGAATATAGTTGGGAAGAATTAGATTTTAGTTTTCAGTAATAATAAAATAGATCTTCCTGAAAATTCAAGAAAACACCTTAGAATTTACTATCAATATTTTTATACAGTTCAGATATATCATAGTTGATTGGCTGATAGAAGAAATCAGTGTTTTTTACTTTGTTATGAGACATTGTGACAGCTACTGTAGAAGGTGACGTGTTACTGGTTTATGTTAGACACTGAGTAAGCCTCCATATTAATAATGTTGATCAGGGCAATTCCTCATAAAACAAATATTTGAGGTGGGAACACCCAATTAAACAACCAATGTAGGTACAGCATGGTGAGCAATTGGTTTATGAAGGAGCAGTGAATTTAGGGTGTTCATATCAAGCACACAGACTCTAATTTTACGTATTTATGAACTGCTTATTTTTTTTTTAAATTTTACATCATGCACCCCAGTCTCACTAATCTCCTGCTTTCCACATACCTGCCCTTCACTCTTTCAAACTCCTCCCAACATAGGAAAACAATGTTTCAGAAGCTGTAGTGTGTCACAGTGTGTCCCACAGTATTCTCTTTTACATAACTTCTTTGTTTACAAATATTCATTGCAATGACTCATTGGTCCAGTTGGTACGAGGCCTCTGGCTTCTGCTATTCTATCAATACTGGAACCTCACTGGACTCCTCTTAGATATGCTGTTGTTGTCCTGTGTCATGGAGATCTTATAGATTTCTATCTGTTGGACCAGTCCCATCATACAGTACAGTGGTTCATTAATGGGGTAGATGGTGGTGTGGGCCAATTTAAAGTCTTGTATCTATCAGATCTTATCTGGAAAGCCTACATCCTCTTCTGCAGTGTGCCCGAAAGGCCACCCCACCAAGGGAAAATAATCAAATCATAGGCATCAGAGATCAGGTCAGAGGCAGCCTGTGGTCAGAAAGTGGGAGAGAAGGGCTTCCCTTGTCAAGAGTCTAGGGGAGGGGAATAGGGTGGAAGAGGGAGAAAGGGTAAGAATGGAAATGTATGAGTAAGGGGGTAACAATTGGGACATGATATGAATAAATTAAATTCTGTGGAGTTACAGGTGAGGGTATCTTTCCCTTGTCCATAACACTGCATGTAGACAGGGAGCAGGGCCAGCTCTCTCATGCTTATACCCTGGGGCTAGGCTCACCTGTAACTCCACAGAATCTAATTTTAAGACCTTAACAAACACATCCCAGAAGCAAGCATCTAACACTGACACCAGATGTCACTATTTCGTATGAGGATTTAAATATGTTCCTTGCTACTGAGTTAGTTCTGGCTCTCCACATGATTTTCCTGACTTGAGCTTCAGGCTGTTTCTGTGCCTAGAAATGGCATCATTCGGTCTCCTCTGCTAGCCCAGACTCACCTTTACATGAGACACTTCCACGTTTAGTGCTTCACAGTGCTGCACTCGGAGGTGCTTGAAAGGCAGTTTGGTAGTAAACAGAAGACATGATTGTTTTAGAGAATTTAAAGCTAGCTATGCTGAGAACAGCTTCATTGCATCTCCAGAAGCAAGTCATTTTAGTGCTTTACCCACTTACCCATGAAGACTCTAAAACGAGGAGTAAGCATCCCCAGGCCAACAGTAACCCCGGTGCCCTGCTGTGTGGGAGCAAAGCATCAAAATTAATGAAGTTATGAAGCATACCATTGTTTCCATAGACTTTCTACTCTATAGCTTGCGAGTCTTATGCAAATGAATTTGATGGAGATTTCCATATGGATTCATTTAACTTACATAGCATTTATTTGTTATACATAAAAGAAAAAACACCTAGTGTCAAAGCAGTATCGCAAAGAAAGATTGCTTTTCATTATTTAAAAAAAAAAAAAAACCCAACCCAGAATTTATTTGCTTCTCTTTAAAGTAACATTTCCCTTTTAAATAAGGAGGCCCCTCAAAAATATGTCAATTAGCAAACCCTGTCTCCTTGATTTATTATTTGCCTGCCTCATGCCAGGCTGTGACAGTAACTGAAAATGTACAGCAGTTGCTAAAAAAAGATGGTCATGGTTGCAATGTACTGAGACTGTTGAATAGATGAAAGGGGAAACATTGCAAAGAAGGTTGCTTTGCTGCCTGCCCTCTACCTTCACTTACAGAGAAGATGGGGTAGAGTCTGATTCGTTTTCTGTTTGGGGTGTACTAATGCAAAGATCACTTGATAGACCCTGTTCTGAAGTGACAATCAGCATGTCTGGGATAAGGTCAAGCATCTGGAATTTCACTTTGCCGGATGAGGCTTGTCAAAAGGACAATTGCATCATTGAATGTCCCCTGTCTCCTTCAGTGATATACTTTAGATGCCTGGTTTCCCTTTTCTCTCCTTGTAGTTGATGTTTTTCTTGTCTTTTTTTTACTGGATTATTATTCATAAATGGTGTGACTGTTATGACAGAGAATCTGGGGGAAACAGAGGGAGCTGAGCCTTTTCTTTTTATAGATGCATGGTTTTGAAATATTTACCCAGAAGTCTGACGTTCTGGGTTTGTGTTTTGATGAAAAATTATTGGTTTGGAAGGAGCCTGCAGTTCTTTAACAATAATATTAGGAATGGCAGGATAGTAGGAGTTGTCAAAGAGCATCCAAGCTTGACTGCGTTTAGAGGCCAAGTCAAGCAGGGTAAATATTGAGTTTAAATACTTTGACATCTCACAGGAACTTTCATGAAGTTGAAATGTTTAATAAAGCAACCCCAGAAAGGAGTTAAGATAGAGTAGAGGAAGCTCAAAAGATAGCACTGGGGAAAAGAACATCAGCCCAGAAACCCAAAGAACAGTAAACATAAGGAAGGAGTGCAGTGTTATTTCCTAGAACTCTAGAGGTTCAGAGACATTGAAAACAAAAGTTTTAGGCTCTTAAAGACCTCTTGTAATGGCAGCGCAAGAAGAATGCTCTGACTTATAGCAGCCGCCTATTTTAGTCACACTTTACAAATACTTATCAGTAATGATGAGACATGACAGATTGAGTTACAGTCAGAATTTTAGACTCATCAAGATAGGAAAGATGTTTTATATACAGCTGACAAATACAAATAGCCAAAACACTATGATTGTAACATTAATATAATTCCCGGTTGGTTCATGATTTTTCTTGCTGTATGCAGTTTACTTTATATATGTCTAATAATATAAATATATGTAAAAAATAAAAATACTTAGCAGATTTTTGTACATACATGTTAAGATCAAGCATATGTACGGTAGTTCATATTACTAGAAGATTAGAAGTTTTCCATGACTCTTACTGGTTATGTCGATGTCCGTGGTACTGAGACAGCCTTGTGAGATAACTGACAGATTGTAAAACTGGAGTACAAGTTATGGTTTTATTTCTTTCTCCAGCTCATTGATTCTCAGGAATGATTTCTGAGGCTCCTTACATTATCAAGGCTCTGTACTAGTCTGTACAGGTACAATTGATCAAAGCGATAGAGATGCGTAGATCCCAGATACTCAAAGCCTTGACTGCTTGCTTGTTATCATTCATGAAGGCTCCATGCTCATTCAAAACTTCCATGGAGTATTCCTTCCAGTCTGCATAAGATCTACATATAAAAATGTTTGAGCAACACATTAGACTACTTTCATAGAGATTAAAATAAAATTGCGACCTACTGAGGCATCAACAATCTTACAGAGAGGAAAAAGACTTAAAACTTAACTCAAAATAGTATATTGTTCACAATCTGAAGTCATTTATATGCAAAATGTCACAAACAAATAAAGTTCCAAGAACCTACTCTGTTAATGTCTTATATTTTTTTCAATCTATTAGCTTCGGAAGAGAGTCTTTGACTTGTCTTAGAGGGTAGAATATGCAAGTGATCAATAGTTTACATCTCTGCGTTTTAAAATGCATGATCTCATGGCTATATGCATGACAGACTGGCTATCCATAGAAACCAGGTTTTCTATTCCACACTAATTATGAGTTCATTGTTTTGTAAACTTTAAACCTTTAAACTTCTATTTGCCAAGAGTCCCTTGCTCCACGGGCCATGTTAATCCCTATATTTCTTCTTTACACCATTGGAAGTTAGTTATGCATTACTGGAGACAAACAATACACAAATACTTTGTTATATTCATAGAAAGCCTCACTTCCAATTTAACTACCTATGAATAAAAAAAACTTGTTACAAGCAAATGTAGTATATAGAAAAGTGAGGACTGTAAACCACAAAAATGGCTGTTCTAGCATTTCTCTAATTCAGATCCTGGGCACCCTGTCTATTCGAAGCAAAGTTCACATTGTAGTAAATTTTAGCAGCGCATTGTACTTTTTTTTAAAAAGGGAAATCTCTGCCAAGATGTTTAAAGAAATAAGAAACACATAATCTGAATGAAACCATGTTTTATTTAAAACAAATAGAACAAGGCATAAAGCAACAAACGGAAATCTATGCCCACTATGTTTCTAAGTTTCTGGGTAGACAGACTGAGAATCCTATAGACATTGGTCTTTCTGTCTGAAGACATTGATCTTTATGATGACAGAAAATATGGAGACTCTTTTTTAACCCATGATCTCCCTTTCTCTCTCTCTCTTCACCCCATGTTTTCTTTCTGCTTCTCCAGACAGGGTTTCTCTGTGTAGCCTTGTGTCCCCTGGACTCACTTTGTAGACCACGCTGGCCTCAAACTCACTGATATCCATCTGCCTTTGCATCCCTGAGTGCTGGGATTAAAGGTGCATGCCATCACGTTTACCTTGCTCCCATTTTTCGAGAGAGTCTTTTATGAAGTTGGGTTGACTTCAAATGCATCATCCTTCGGCCTTAGCCTCGTGAGTGCTGGGATTACTGGCATGCACCTCCTTGAACAGCCATGGCTTTCTCTTTATAGCATTAGATACAGTCATAATTATTAGAGTTATTTTTAATCATAAAGTAGCACAAATATATTAACCTAGGATGTAAAACTATTATAAAATGTAAATATGCACAGTAAAGTGGTCATGAGAGCACAATTCAGCAAGACTACAGAGAGCACATCAGGCCACATGCATAGAAACTGGCAAGAGAGCCAGATGTCTGCTGGTTCTCACTACAGTCGGGGAAACAGCACAGCAGCAACCACAAGACCTTGCCAAATTTGCTTTGATTATTTGAATTGACTCGTGATTTTTCTATTCTCATCTGGAAACCCTAGTGGTTGTCAAAATTGTGTTGGAAGTAAATCTGCTTATGCTAACTAAAAATAAAAATGAATTTGGCCAGGGAAAGAGCACCTGCCTTCTAGTTTCCATCCTTCGCCAGGGTCATCTATGTGCCGGGCTCAAGAGCTGTTTACTCTGTCTTCAGAACTTCCTTCTTCTCTTCCCTAGCTACTGGCAGAAAATCTACCCATTTCCTAACTTTTATCACAAGCTCATTTTAGTAATGCCTACTCTGAACATATTTCTCTTCCCCTTTTTGGCTCACCTCCCTTGCTCTTTTCCCAGTTAGGATTATGAGGGTCTAAAATGTTGAACCATGAAGTCATTTTTATACCTTTTTTCATCACCTATCAGTACACTGAATAAATGAATGGGTTTTTTTCATAAAATAGCTCATTTATGCTGGTGAAAGGTAGAATAATAAGCTCAATGGATTAGTAATTTGATTGAATATGACATTTACGTTCCTAAGGAGTCTAAGTTTTTAGTGCAAACCAGAAAATGCATACCTTTGGAAGAAAAGAATGTGTCTCTCTTTATAGCAGTGAAATATACTCACAAATAACACACATAAGCCCTTGCACTGAACCTCTTCAGAGACAAGTTCCAAGGCGTGCAGAGTCATGCCTCATGAATATGGCTTGTCATTTGGAGGAAATTAACTTTAATGTGGTCATGAAGGCGACTCTGTATTACTTTATTATTATGGAAGAAGGAATGAATCATGTAGACTATGTGAATAGTAATTGCTGAGTTTACAGCTGTGCTTTGTTGGAATATCAGTAAAAATAGTAGTGAATGTATTGAGGTGAAATCTGAGGGCATCAGCCCAAGGTGGTGATGAGAAGGAAAGGGAGGCATGAGAGGGTGTGAACTATTGCATGCCATCCCAAGTCTGTTGGTGAAGAATGTGACTCTAATATGTACGTGTCAACAGACACTCTTTATTTGCTAATACATCTTTCCCACTGTTTAAAAATTAAGATTCTAGTTGACATAGAACTTCTTAAGCATAACAGTAAAGATGGTGGCTGGGTCAAAGTATCCATCTCAATTGAAGCCTTGTCACTCAGAGTTAGCAGTTTCCTCTTATGATTCTTAATTTCAAAACCATCTATTGTTGGAATTTGAAGAACGAGGCAAACACAAATAAGTAAATATAAATTATTGTAAGTTTCCCAAAGCAGAAATAATCAGTCATTATCCCTTGATGTATAAAAGCCAAGTAACTTGGCTGGAGTCACAGCTCATGAAGGCAGAGTTAGAATATAAATCTAGATAATCTAGAAAAAGTGCTGTGCACATGATCACTGGCATCAGCTCACTGGATGGTTCAATCAAATTCTGAATTCAAACAGTAGTGTTATATAATTGCTCTGAATCATCCCCTTCTACTATGTAGCATAATTATTCAAATCCGAGAACAGGGTGATAATCATAGATCACTTAAAATACAGCATAGAAAGAAACTTTGCAGCATTTAAACATAAAAACCAGAAAAATGGAATCTAATTCAAATTTTCTTTAATGTCTGTACGCTATGAGGTTTCAATTGTCCTTAAACTTTGCATATTTTCTTTTATTTCTTTCCCACATAGTTATCCCTGGGAAGATTGGAGACATCAGTTCACTATGGGAAATCTTTTATGTGGTTTAAGTGCAGATGGCCTCTTGTATACTTCCTGAGCCACAGAAGGGGGACTGGATTAAAAGGAGCATCAAAGGTGATAAGTTACTGCTCAGCCAGCACTAGCTAGTGAATTATCTGATGCTAAGGAAAGCAGAAAGATATAAAGTGCCAGACTCCCTCATGATGCCTTTTCTATTGTATGCCCCAAGTTCCTTCTCTTTACTGTTGATAAGTGGAAGGCCTCTCTATAGCTCACTGTAGATTCGAGGGTGCACAGGATATCGGCATTTATCCGTTTCTCCAATATGTTTATCAAATGCTTGCTAGATTAAGCATCTCTGAAGTAAAACAAAACTTGGCCCTGATCTACCACACATTTCTACTCAGGTTTTTTTTTTTTTTTGATAACACCATCTCCCCAAGTTCATACCAGGAAAAAGTATCAGAATGCTTTTCTCTCCATAGGTTCTCCACAAAGCGTCTGTTAGCAGCAGCTGAACTAGCAGCAGGCACATAATAAATTTAAATTGATTCTTTTATATTTCTTTATGTGCCTGTGATCAAATGAGTTTGTTCCAGAATTCCTGGTTGCTTAATATAATTAGGTCTCTGTCTCCTTTAACTTCTTGGCTTGTACTCTTAAATTACTTCGTGCACTGCATCCTCCATCTCAGTGGTTTCTAGTATTCCCACCACCAGTGATTAGCAACTCTAGTAGGATCACTACTGAAAAGGTTCTTTCTTTGTAGATTATTAGTTAAAGTGGCAGTTGTGTACTTAAGTCTAAGGTGAGTCTCTGGACTGTCATGCTTGTGAACTTGCTGCTGAGTCTTGTCAACCTAAGAATGACAAACATAGTGTGTATTATGTATTAGTCTGTAAGCAATTAGAAAGCTAGTAGAGACAATCATTGAATCTGAAACAGGAGTGAACTAATGTTCACAGAGAGGATATTCCGAATGAGGAGTCAGCAAGGGCTTTTAGAAATAGATTTACTCATTAAATTCATAACTTAATTTTCTTACTCATTCACTAGTTAGAGTTTTACCTTATGAAGTAATAGATACCTCATGCTATGCATGTTTGTCAGCTACATGCCATGTTCTTAGGTGTCCACGATCATAAGACTATTCATGTAATACCATTTATAAATTAGTAAACTAGAAATGAATAGTTTTATATAATTTTTAATAAGCTCACTTTGGAAGGATGACTTGGGAGTCTGTATCATGTTTTCCTATGTTAAGAATTTAGTAATATTTAGATAAAAATTTTACCTATAAAATAGCAGTCCTATATGACTTAACCAGAATAGGTATACATTTAACTAAACTGATAAGTATTTTATTTATAAAACATGTATTCTAAATAAGGCTCTATTCAGTAGGGAGGTAGGAGGGTATCAGTGAACAGAGACCAAGGTTTGACATTAAAAACCAGGCTACCAAGAAGAGACTTGATACCCTATGAACATATACAGGGAGAGGAGGTCCCCCTCAGTCACAGTCATAGGGGAGGGGAGTAAGGGGAAAATGGGAGGGAGGGAGGAATGGGAGAATACAAAGGATGGGCTAACAATTGAGATGTAATATGAATAAATTAATAAAATATATTAAAAAACACACTCATCACACTCAGTACATGAGCTAACATAAAAACGCTCTAATGTGTTCATTACTGTAAAGAAAATAATCAAACATGTGAAATGATGAACTATTATCTCTTCTTTTTTGCACCACAAGCATGTCTATAATTAAGTATAGTGGCTACGGCTTTCAAGGTGGGGTTTATTTTGGGAAGTATAGTAGTCTAGTTCCTGGCAAACCCAATTCTTACCTAAACAATGGCTCAGATTTTCTTATTGGTCATAACATTTCTATGTTAAGTCTTCTTGTATTTAATTTAACTTTGTACTTCCAAAGATTCCAGAGAAACAATGTGACTAACATATAGATATTATGCTGTCAATATTGCCAAAACTATGTAAAAAGTTAAGCCCGTGAGGCTCAGAGACAGACTCCAAGTTTCATCCTTCAAGTTCATGATGCATCTCATGTATGAAACGCTTCCCAAAGGAACACGCCTGGCAAAATGTTTGGCTGCAACAGATTTTTGGAACTTAGCAGAGAGAGGTCAGGGACATGGCTACATCTCTGACTCTACTCAGAGCAGTAACCCCAATCAGAAATTATTTGACCCAAACTAGTATTTCTACTAAGTTACCCTACCCTGGGGCAGTTGTGGGTACATGAGAGGAAACTAAGATTTTGAAGTGCATCAGATAGAGGAACATAATCTGGGGTACTCCAGCTGATGGGTTAACCTCCACGTGGACAATAGACAAAATGGCTTGGCACAGAACTTGCTTCACTTCATTTAGGTTTAGTTCAAACGCATCTCTTAGAAGGTATTCATGGAGACATACTGACTATTAATAGTCACCCCAGAAGGAAGACCAACAGTCATAATTTGGAGAAGTGAAGATTTGGTCATAACCCCGCGAGTTCATTAACAAAGTTATTTTAGCATGGCATAAAAGAGTCAGGACCAATTTTGTAGTTAAAGAAATTTGAATGGGTTAGGCACATTGAATGCAGAACATAGGAACTCAGTTTACTTTTTTATTGCAATGAACTATCCATCAGAACCTCTAATAATTAAGCTCCTCAATTTTATATAATATCTCCTCTCGTTGGGGCCTTTATATAACTAAAAATTCTCATGTTTTCATAGAAAAGCTTAAAGGTATTAGGTTTGCCCTATACACGTACTGCACCACACTGTTGAAGGATTAAATTTGTGGTACCCTACACTGGTGTCTCACCATCATAGCTGATCAAGAATGTATTGTTGTGTCTACAGATAGCTTAATCCTTAAGCATACTTGTTGCTACTTTAGTGGACCTGGGTTCATTTATCAGACCCATTTGGTGGCTCACAATAACTTTTTATTTTTCTGAACTCGGCAGGTACCAAGTGTGCATGTGGTATACATGCACAAGCACAGACAAACACTAGTACACATTAAATAAAT
This sequence comes from Acomys russatus, assembly GCF_903995435.1. Lineage (NCBI taxonomy): Eukaryota > Metazoa > Chordata > Mammalia > Rodentia > Muridae > Acomys > Acomys russatus. The sequence goes on along the minus strand of NC_067158.1, from coordinate 39,708,234 downwards.
ACATCTCAAAATTTAAAAAAATTATCGTCAACTTTAATGAAACCTATGAAATGGAACTCATTTGAAAAGATATTTCTCCCATGGCCCTATTAATAAATGTTCCACAGTAATTGCTTCTAGTTCTTCTACTTAGCTAGACTTCCAATGACTTTAATGCTGATTGTAGAGATATCAGAGAAATTCTATCAAAGTAACCTGATTCTACAGTTCCTTTAATAAATGTTTGAATGAATGTTTGGATGAATAATGTAAGAGCTAAGTGAAGATCTTTTTTTTTTCCTTGCAATTATAGTACCAGAAGCACAAAGAAAAAAATAAAAAGCAAATCATAAAATGGTAGATCTTTTCAAGAGGAAAACAAATTAATTTTTAGGTGATAATTTTCCAGTTGGTACCTCTGTGAGTGATGTGCCTCATCCTTGACATTTGCACCCCCACACAATTTTTGGAGCAGATAGCATTTTCCTGTTTCTTGAGCTTGATATAAAGGCAGCCCTAAGAATCTCAACCCACATTTCTGAAACTGAATTGAAAGCAATGTATCCTGTAGCAGAATTGGGAAAGACAGACTGTGAATACCAGGGTCTGAGGACAGGACAATGAAAGTGGCATAGGAGGATTTTGTTCCAGTTCACTAACTAGGATGCTGTCTTCTCATTCATCCCCCAAAAGAATTGTTTGCCACCAGAAATGGAAGTAGGTTGATATATAAAACTTGGTACTATAAAATACAAGACACAAACAGATAACTTTAGAAGCCATAGGTCAGACTGTCCTCAGCTGCATTTTCTTTATCTCAGAGTGGATGTGCAGAGTGGGTAAGGAGGTTGAGAAGCATGAAAGAGCTGTCTCTCAGAACCTACTTATCAAAATGTCAAAGGCTGCAAAATCCTATTCCCTGCTTTCAGTTCCTTCTTATCCTTTCTGGAAATCCTTCCTCTCTCCCTTCCCCATGTGTCTCCCTTCTTCCTTCAATCCTTTCTGTTTTTACCTCTTTTCTCTAACTTCACTCAGTCTCTCTAATTTTCTTACCTTTCTGTTTTATCTTCCCCTATCCCTTTTCTCTCTGTCCTTCCTCTCCTATGTCCTGCATTTCAGATAAGGATTTTCCAATAAGGCAATTCTCGAACAAAGAACAAGGGAGATTGGCAGGTAGACAAATACCTAGGGAGAGTGTAAATTAGACGATATGCCCAGGACAAGAAAGATGGATGGTTTCCAGCCTACCACCAGGAACATAGAAATATAGTCATTATTGAATAATATCCATTAATTTTGGGAGAAAGTTTAGAATTTTCATATTATTATCAAAGGGAACTAGTACCTCAAAACTGAGAAAATGACATTAGGCTATGTTTTTAGATTATAAAATAATTTTACATCCCAGTTTTCTGATTGGAAAGAGGCTGATGTCTTAGAGACAGCCTATGTCCAATGCATCTGCTATGGAGTTCTAAGTTGATTTTAGATCAGTAGCAACTTCAAAGTTAAATGAAATCTTTAGACTTTTAGTTATAATGCTTACATACACCATTTTCATTCAGGGTTATGATCTTTCAGAATGAATTAATTGATGAAATATAATAATCTGTCAATCCCTCTACTGAATCTTAAAACTGTATTTACATAATGTGCAGGTTGACTTTTTTTCCCCAACTAGATACAAGCTGGAGTCATGTATGAAGAGGGAACCTCAGTTAAGAAAATATGCCCTCAAACTAGCTTATGAGCAAGCATGTGGGACATTTTCTTAATGATTGATGTGGGAAGGCCCAGCCCACTGTAGATGATGCCATTCCAAGGCAGATGGCCTTGGGTTGTATCCAGGCTGAGTAAGTCACAAGGAGCAAGGCAGTAAACAGCATTCTTCCATGGTAACCACTTCAATCTCTGCCTCCAGGTCCTGCCTAGTGCTCTGTCTTCCCTTGAAGGTAGACTGTGATGTGGACATGTAAGTCAAAGGAATGTTTTGTTCCCCAAAGCTGTTTGTGGTCATGTTGTTTTATCACAATAATCACAGCCGACTAAGGAACATGACAAAAAATAAAGATGTACTTATGTTTCCTGTTCTCCTAAAAAAATGAGCCAACTTAAATGCCACTGTTTTGTTTGTTTGTTTTTTTTTTTCTTGGCGTTTAAAGCAAGGGTTTTTTTTTTTTTTTTTTTTTTATTAATTTATTCTTGTTACATCTCAATGTTTATCCCATCCCTTGTATCCTCCCATTCCTCCCCCCCCATTTTCCCATTATTCCCCCTCCCCTATGACTGTTCCTGAGGGGGATTACGTCCCCCTATATATTCTCATAGGGTATCAAGTCTCTTCTTGGCTACTTGCTGTCCTTCCTCTGAGTGCCACCAGGTCTCCCCCTCCAGGGGACATGGTCAAATGTGAGGCACCAGAGTATGTGAGAAAGTCGTATCACACTCTCCACTCAACTGTGGAGAATATTCTGACCATTGGCTAGATCTGGGAAGGGGTTTAAAGTTTACCTCCTGTATTGTCCTTGGCTGGTGCCTTAGTTTGAGCGGGACCCCTGGGCCCAAATCTGCCTATCATATTGTTCTACTTGTAGATTTCTAGGACCCTCTGGATCTTTTATTTTGCTGTTCTCCCATGCGTCTCTCATTTAGAGTCCCAATAGGATGCCTTCCCCTCTGTCCCAGTTTCCTGGTAAGTGAAGGCTTTCGTGGGACATGCCCCTTGGGCTAGTATGCAGATATAAGTGAGTATATACCATTTGATTCTTTCTGCTTCTGGGTTAACTCACTCATTATGATCATTTCTAGCTCAATCCATTTATCCACAAATTTCGGGAATTCCTTGTTTTTAATAGCTGAGTAGTATTCCATAGTGTATATGTACCACAGTTTCTTTATCCACTCTTCTACTGAGGGACACTTAGGCTGTTTCCATGTTCTGGCTATTATGAATAAGGCTGCTATGAACATGGTTGAGCAAATTTTCTTGTTGTGTGCTGTACTCGAAGTTCTAGCCAGAGCAATAAGACAACAAAAGGAGATCAAGGGTATCCAAATGGGAAAGGAGGAAGTCAAATTATCCCTCTTTGCAGATGATATGATAGTGTACATAAGTGACCCTCAAACTCCACCAGAGAACTCCTAAAGCTGATAAACACCTTCAGCAAATTGGCTGGATACAAATTAACTCAAAAAAGTCTTGTAGCCTTCCTATACACAAATGACAAGCTTACAGAGGAAGAAATTAGGAAAACCACACCCTTCACATTAGCCACAAGCAATATAAAATATCTAGGAGTTACCCTAACTAAGCAAGTGAAGGACTTGTATGAAAAAAATTTCAAACTCTGAAGAAAGAGATTGAAGATGACCTGAGAAGATGGCGTGATCTTCCTTGCTCATGGATCGGGAGAATTAACATAGTAAAAAATGGCCATCCTACCAAAAGCAATCTACAGATTCAATGCAATCCCTATCAAAATAACTACACAATTTTTTAAAGACATTGAAAGTTCAATTCTGAACTTCATATGGAAAAACAAAAAACCCAGAATAGCTAAAACAATCTTGTACAATAAAAGATGCTCCGGAGGAACATCTCCATACCTGATCTCAAACTGTACTATAAAGCAATAGTACTTAAAACAGCATGGTACTGGCACAGCAACAGGCTGGTTGATCAGTGGAATCGAATCGAAGACCCAGATAGGAATCCACACACATATGGTCACTTGATTTTGACAAAGAAGCCAAATCCATTCAATGGAAAAAGGATAGCATCTTCAACAAATGGTGCTGGTCTAACTGGAGGTCTATGTGTAAAAAAAATGAAACTGGACCCATATTGTCACCTTGCACAAAACTCAAATCCAACTGGATTAAAGACCTCAACATAAAACCAGAGACACTAAGCCACTTAGAAGAAAAAGTGGGAAAGAGCCTGAAACATATTGGCACAGGAGACAACTTCCTGAACAGAACACCAACGGCCCAGGCCTTAATGTCAACCATTAATAAATGGGACCTCATGAGGCTGAGAAGCTTCTGTAAGGCAGGAGACACTGTCAAGAGAACAAAGCGACAGCCTACAGACTGGGAAAAAATCTTCACCAACCCTACATCTGACAAAGGTCTAATATCCAAAATATATAAAGAACTCAAGAAATTAAACACCACCAAACCGAATAACCCAATTGAGAAATGGGGCTTGGAACTAAACAGAGAATTCTCAACAGAGGAGTATCAAATGGCTGAGAAACACTTAAAGAAATGCTCAACCTCCTTAGTCATCAGGGAAATGCAAATCAAAACAACTCTGAGATTCCATCTTACACCCATCAGAATGGCTAAGATCAAAAATTCAAGCGACACCACATGCTGGCGAGGATGTGGGGAGAGAGGAACACTCCTTCATTGCTGGTGGGAATGCAAACTAGTACAGCCACTTTGGAAATCTATCTGGTGCTATCTCAGAAAAATGGGAATAGGGCTTCCTCAAGACCCAGCTATTCCACTCCTAGGAATATACACTGTTTTGTTTTTAAATAAAATTGATTGCAGCAGTATTCAAGAAGATTCTATCATGTGTTCGCTGGGACTTAGAATGCTCCCTTCAGTCTCTTTGGTATTGTTTGAGAAAAATGATCTTCCCCATTAGTGAACTGGTAATAAAAAGAAAGCTGCAATAGAACTTCATTTGGCAAAGCATCTATAAAATAGATACCTTTCAATGTCTTGTATATAGACTTTTCCCGTTAAACTCTCATGAGAAGTTAGGTTATGTCTATTGGGTAGATACAATCAGTTGCCTTTGCTCCCAAGGACGGGAAAGCTTAGACATCACAACTGACTTGAACAGAGTCACAAGTAGCAGATAGAAGAGAACCGCAGGATGTTCATCTTATCTCTTTGTGATAAGGAGGGGGGCGGGGAAGAAAACTAAATTGCTTAATAGTGCATTTTCAGACTTTTTTTTGTTTTTTAAAATTTTTTATTATTAATATATTCTTGTTACATCTCAATGGTTATCCCATCCCTTGTATTCTCCCATTCTTCCCTCCCTCCCCTTTTCCCCTTACTCCCCTCCCCTATGACTGTTCCTGAGGGGGATTACCTCCCTCTGTATATGCTCATAGGGTATCAAGTCTCTTCTTGGTAACCTGCTGTCCTTCCTATGAGTGCCTCCAGGTCTCCCCCTCCAGGGACCATGGTCAAATGTGAGGCACCAGAGTACGTGAGAAAGTCATATCCCACTCTCCACTCAAGTGTGGAGAGTGTTCTGATCATTGACTAGATATGGGTAGGGGTTTAAAGTTTACCGCCTGTATTGTCCTTGGCTGGTGCCTTAGTTTGAGTAGGACCCCTGGGCCCAAATCTGCCTATCATAATGTTCTACTTGTAGGTTTCTAGAACCCTCTGGATCCTTCTACTTTGCCATTCTCCCATGCTTCTCCTCATCTGGAGTCCCAAAAGGATGTCCTCCCCTCTGTCCCAGTTTCCTGGTAGGTGAAGGCTTTCGTGGGACATGCCCCTTGGGCTAGTATGCAGATATAAGTGAGTATATACTATTTGAGTCTTTCTGCTTCTTGGTTAACTCACTCATTATGATCATTTCTAGCTCAATCCATTTATCCACAAATTTTAAGAATTCCGTGATTTTAATAGCTAAGTAGTATTCCCTAGTATATATGTAGCACAGTTTCTTTATCCATTCTTCTACTGAGGGACACTTAGGCTGTTTCCATGATCTGGCTATTAAGAATAAAGAAACTGTGGTACATATACACTATGGAATACTACTCAGCTATTAAAAACAAGGAATTCCCGAAATTTGTGGATAAATGGATTGAGCTAGAAATGATCATAATGAGTGAGTTAACCCAGAAGCAGAAAGAATCAAATGGTATATACTCACTTATATCTGCATACTAGCCCAAGGGGCATGTCCCACGAAAGCCTTCACTTACCAGGAAACTGGGACAGAGGGGAAGGCATCCTATTGGGACTCTAAATGAGAGACGCATGGGAGAACAGCAAAATAAAAGGATCCAGAGGGTCCTAGAAATCTACAAGTAGAACAATATGATAGGCAGATTTGGGCCCAGGGGTCCCGCTCAAACTAAGGCACCAGCCAAGGACAATACAGGAGGTAAACTTTAAACCCCTTCCCAGATCTAGCCAATGGTCAGAATATTCTCCACAGTTGAGTGGAGAGTGTGATACGACTTTCTCACATACTCTGGTGCCTCACATTTGACCATGTCCCCTGGAGGGGGAGACCTGGTGGCACTCAGAGAAGGACAGCAAGTAGCCAAGAAGAGACTTGATACCCTATGAGAATATATAGGGGGACGTAATCCCCTCAGGAACAGTCATAGGGGAGGGAATAATGGGAAAATGGGGGGGGGGAGGAATGGGAGGATACAAGGGATGGGATAAACATTGAGATGTAACAAGAATAAATTAATAAAAAAAAATAATAATAAAAAAAAAAAAAAAAAAAAAAAAAAAAAAAAAAAAAAAAAAAAAAAAAGAATAAGGCTGCTATGAACATGGTTGAGCAAAGTTTCTTGTTGTGTGCTGGAGCATCTTCTGGGTATATTCCAAGGAGTGGAATAGCTGGGTCTTGAGGAAGCCCTATTCCCATTTTTCTGAGATAGCACCAGATATATTTCCAACGTGGCTGTACTAGTTTGCATTCCCACCAGCAATGAAGGAGTGTTCCTCTCTCCCCACATCCTCACCAGCATGTGGTGTCACTTGAGTTTTTGATCTTAGCCATTCTGATGGGTGTAAGATGGAATCTCAGAGTTGTTTTGATTTGCATTTCCCTGATGACCAAGGAGGTTGAGCATTTCTTTAAGTGTTTCTCAGCCATTTGATACTCCTCTGTTGAGAATTCTCTGTTTAGTTCCAAGCCCCATTTCTCAATTGGGTTATTCGGTTTGGTGGTGTTTAATTTCTTGAGTTCTTTATATATTTTGGATATTAGACCTTTGTCAGATGTAGGGTTGGTGAAGATTTTTTCCCAGTCTGTAGGCTGTCGCTTTGTTCTCTTGACAGTGTCTCCTGCCTTACAGAAGCTTCTCAGCCTCATGAGGTCCCATTTATTAATGGTTGACATTAAGGCCTGGGCTGTTGGTGTTCTGTTCCGGAAGTTGTTTCCTATGCCAATATGTTCCAGGCTCTTCCCCACTTTTTCTTCTAACTCACTTAGTGTCTGTGGTTTTATGTTGAGGTCTTTAATCCAGTTGGATTTGAGTTTTGTGCAAGGTGAAAAATATGGGTCCAGTTGCATTTTTTTACACATAGACCTTCAGTTAGAGCAGCACCATTTGTTGAAGATGCTATCCTTTTTCCATTGAATGGATTTGGCTTCTTTGTCGAAAATCAAGTGACCATATGTGTGTGGATTCATATCTGGGTCTTCGATTCAATTCCACGGATAAACCAGCCTGTTAGTGTGCCAGTACCAAGCTGTTTTAATTACTATCCATGAGCAAGGAAGATCATTCCATCTTCTCAGGTCATCTTCAATCTCTTTCTTCAGAGTTTTGAATTTTTTTTCAAACAACTCCTTCACTTGCTTAGTTAGAGTGACTCCTAGATATTTTATATTGCTTGTGGCTAATGTGAAGGGTGTGGCTTTCCTAATTTCTTCCTCTGCAAGCTTGTCATTTGTGTATAGGAAGGCTACAGACTTTTTTGAGTTAATTTTGTATCCAGCTAATTTGCTGAAGGTGTTTATCAGTTGTAGGAGTTCTCTGGTGAAATTTGAGGGCCACTTATGTACATTATCATATCATCTGCAAACAGGGATAATTTGACTTCCTCCTTTCCCATTTGGATACCCTTGATCTCCTTTTGTTGTCTTATTGCTCTGGCTAGAACTTCGAGTACTATATTGAAGAGCTATGGAGAGAGTGGGCAGCCTTGCCTTGTTCCCAATTTTAGAGGAATTTCCTTGAGAATCTCACCATTTACTTTGATTTTGGCTATTACTTGCTGTATATAGCCTTTATTATGTTGAGAAAAGTGCCTTGTATCCCCGATCTCTCTAAAACTTTAAACATGAATGGGTGTTGGATTTTATCGAATACTTTCTCTGCATCTAAAGAGATGATCATGTGGTTTTTTATTTTCAGTATGTTTATATGGTGGATTACATTGATGGATTTCTGTATATTAAACCATCCCTGCATGCCTGGAATGAAGCCTACTTGGTCACGATGAATGATATCTTTGATGTGTTCTTGTATTCATTTTGCAAGTATTTTATTTAGTATTTTTGCATCGATGTTCATAAGAGAAATTGGTCTGAAATTCTCTTTCTTTGTAGAGTCTTTGTGAGGTTTAGTTATCAATGTGACTATGGCCTCATAGAATGAATTTGGTAATGTTCCATCCATTTCTATCTTTTGGAGTAACTTGAAGAGTATCGATATTAGCTTGCCCTTGAAGGTCTGGTAGAATTCTGCACTGAAACCATCTGGCCCTGGACTTTTTTTTGGTTGGGAGACTATCAATGATTGCTTCTATTTCTGTAGGGGAAATGGGACTATTTAGCTTGTTTATCTGTTCTTCACTCAACTTTGGCAAATGAAATTGATTAAGAAAATTGTCCATTTCCCTTAGATTTTCAAATTTTGTGGCATATATGCCTTCAAAGTTAGGGTCTTATGATTCTTTGTATTTCTTCATTGTCTGTTGTTATGTCTCCCTTTTCATTTCTGATTTTGTTGATTTCAATACTGTCTCTCTGCCTTTTAGTTAGTTTGGCTAACGGTTTGTCTATCTTGTTGATTTTCTCAAAGAACCAGCTCTTGGTTTTGTTGATTCTTTGGACTGTTTTCTTAGTTTCTAATTTGTTAATTTCAGCCCTGAGTTTGATTATTTCCAGACATCTACTCCTTTTGGGTGTTTCTGCTTCTTTTTTTTCTAGGGCTTCCAGTTGTGTCATTAAGATGCTTATGTGCGATGTTTCCAATTTCTTTTTAAAGGCACTTAGTGCTATGAATTTTCCTCTTAGCACTGCTTTCAATGTATCCCACAAATTTGGGTACATTGTTCCTTCATTTTCATTGAATATCAGAAACTCCTTGATTTCTTTCTTTATTTCTTCCCTGACCCAGGTGTCATTTAGCAGAGAGTTGTTTAGTTTCCATGTACATGTAGGCTTTTTGTTATTTCTGTTGTTGAATTGCAGCCTAAGAGCATGGTGATCTGATAGGATACAAGGTATTATTTCAATCCTCTTGTATCTGTTGAGGCTTGCTTTGTGACCTATGATGTAATCAATTTTGGAGAAGGTTCCATGCGGTGTAGAGAAGAAGGTATATTCTTTCTTGTTTGGGTGAAAGGTTCTATAGATATCTGTTAGATCCATTTGACCCATGGCATTGGTTAATGATGTTATTTCTCAGTGTAGTTTATGTTTCAATGACTTATCCTTCAGTGAGAGTAGGGTGTTAAAGTCCGCCACTATTATTGTGTGGGGATCGATGTGTGGTTTAAGCTTTTTTAGCAGATCTTTTACAAATGTGGGTGCCCTTGTATTGGGAGCATAGATGTTCAGAATTGTGATGTCATCTTGGTTGACTTTACCTTTGATGAGTATGAAGTGTCCTTCCTCACCCCTTTTGATTAATTTTGGTTGAAAGTCTATTTTGTTCGATACTAAAATGGCTACGCCTGCTTGCTTCTTGTGACCATTTGCTTGGAATATTTTTTCCAACATTTTACCCTGAGGTAATGCCTATCATTATGGGTGAGATGTGTTTCTTGAATGCAGAAGAATGTTGGATCTTGTTTATGCACCCATTCAGTTAGTCTGTGTCTTTTTATTGGAGAATTGAGGCCATTGATGTTGAGAGATATTAATGACCAGTGACTGTTCAGAGTCTTAATTTTGATGTTGTTTCTAGTCGACCTTTGTTTAGTTGTGTTTTTTGCCATGGGATAGTTATCTATTTCCTGAGTAGTTTTGGTTGTAGCTGACCCTTTGGGATGGAGTTTCCTTCTAGTACCTTCTATAAAGCTGGATTGTGGATAGGTACTGTTTGAATTTGTTTTTGTCATGGAATATTTTGTTTTCTCCATCAATGGTTATTGATAGTTTTGCTGGGTAAAGTAGTCTGGCCTGGCATCTGTGGTCTCTTAGGGTTGCAGGATCTCTGTCCAGGCCCTTCTGGCTTTTATGGTCTCTGCTGAGAAGTCGGGTGGTAATTCTGATAGGTTTGCCATTAAATGTTATTTGGCCCTTTTCCCTTGCAGCTTTTAATATTTTTTCTTTGTTCTGTATGTTTTGTGTTTTGATTATTATGTGACAGGCAGTTTTTCTTTTCTGGTCAATTCTATTTGGTGTTCTGTAGGCCTCTTGTATGTTTATAGGCATCTCTTTTTTTAGACTGGGGAAATTTTCTTCTATGATTTTAATGAGAATAGTTTCTGGGCCTTGGAGACTGATATCTTCTCTTTCTTCAATGCCTATTATCCTCAGGTTTCTTCTTTTCATGGTGACCTTAATTTCTTGGATGTTTGTGTCAGGAGTTTTACAGATTTCGCATTTTCCTTAATGGTTGCTTCAAGATCTGTGATTGTATCTTCTAGACCTAAGATTTGTTCTTCCATCTCTTAGATTCTGTTAGAAAAGCTCACCTCTGTGTTGCTCGCCTTCTTCTCTGAGGTCTCACGTTCTCGTTTTTCTTCTGTCTGTGTGTTTATCATTGAATCCATTTTCGTCTTCAGATCTTGAACTGATTTTTTGATTTCTTTCATCTGGTTGTTTGCATTTTCCTGAAAATTTTCCAGTTCCACTCTATGTGCTTCTTTTATGTCTCAAAAATATGGAACGCTTCACGAATTTGCGTGTCATCATTGTGCAGGGGCCATGCTAATCTTCTCTGTATTGTTCCAATTTTTAGTATATGTGCTGCCGAAGTGAGCACCATTTTCAGACATTTAAGGGAAACACTTGCTTTTATATCCCATACAACCAGAACTACCCACAATAGTGGTCTGGGCCATGGAAGCTGGAACAAACATCTGTGGAGGTGAACTTGGGCTTCAGTAGCAAGGAAAAAAAGAGAGACTTTAGACTTCATACTGTTTTAGGACAAAGACTTTGGAGAGAGACAGAGCTCATCTGCAGAGATGCCCACATGACAGAACTTAAAGGAATGTAGAATCATTCTGTGCTCTTCAGTTTTAGGCAAATCCCCAAAGCACCGAAGTGCCCAGGAGTTAAATGCCCTCTTCTAAAGACAGAGTTGATAAAATATTGAAAATATGGGTCACAGCCTGATAAGAGCAGTCCGGTACATTTACACACAAAAATACTATGGGAGCTATTGATATAAGAAAGCCTACTTTGTTTGCTCAACTCTGCCTTCCTAATTCCTTAAGAAGAATATTATGATAGGCAAATTTGGGCCCAGGTGTCCTGCTCAAACTAAGGCACCAGCCAAGGACAATACAGGTGGTAAACTTCAAACCCCTACCCAGATCTAGCCAATGGACAGGGCATTCTCCACAGTTGAGTGGAGAGTGGGGTATGACTTTCACACATACTCTGGTGCCTCATATTTGACCATGTCCCCTGGAGGGGGAGACCTGGTGGCACTCAGAGGAAGGATAGCAGGCTACCAAGAAGAGACTTGATACCCTATGAGCATATAAAGGGGGAGGAATTCCCCCTCAGTCACAGTCATAGGGGAGGGGAATAAGGGGAAAATGGGAGGGAGGGAGGAATGGAAGGATACAAGGGATGGGATAACCATTGAGATGTAACAAGAATAAATTAATTAAAAAAGAGAAAAAAAGAAGTGCATCCTAGGACACATTTTTTTTATCCTGCAACATTTTTAAATTTTTATTAATTTATTCAGATTACAACTCAATTGTTATCCCATCACTTGTATCCTCCCATTCCTCCCTCCCTCCTGCTTTCACCCTATTCCCCTCCCCTAGGTCTATGGCCGAGGGGGACCTCCTCCCTCACTATATGGTCATAGGCTATCAAGTCTCATCTTGGTAGCCTGCTTATTCTTTCTTTGAGTGCCATCAGGCCTCCCCACCAAGGGGACGTGGTCAAATATGGGGCACCAGAGTTCATGTCAGAGTCAGTCCCCGCTTTCCACATAACTGTGGAGAATGTCTTGTCCGTTCGGTAGATCAGAGTAGAGGTTCGATGTTTACTACTTGTATTGTCCTTGGTTACTGCAATAGTTTGAGGAGAACCCCCTGGATCCCAATCCACCCATCATGATGTTCTTCTTGTAGGTTTCTAGGACCCACTGAGTCCCTCTCTTTCCCCATCTTTTATAATTCTCTTACCTAGAGTCCCAGTAGGATGTCCTCACATCTATCCCAATCTCCTGGTAAGTGAAAACTTTCATGGACATGCCATTTGGGCTAGTGTCCAATTATAAGTGAGTGTATATACCATGTAAGTCTTTCTGCTTCTGGGTTAATGCACTCTTTATGATAATTTCTAGTTCTATCCATTTGTCCACATATTTCAGGATTTCCTTGTTTTTAATAGCTGAGTAGTATTCCATAGTGTAAATGTGCCACAGTTTCTTCATCCGTGCTTCAACTGAGGGACATTTAGGCTGTTTCCAGGTTCTGGCTATTATGAATAAGGCTCCTATGAACATGGTTGAGTATATGCTAGGACATATATCAAATGCTCATCTTTTATAAACACTTTAGAATGGGAAATATTTTATTATTCAAAAATGTTATAAGCAATAATATTGTTCAAAATATATTAAAAAACATTTATCTGTTTGATTTTTATAGAGTCCACAGCAGAAACATGATAAATGGATGGTGTAACCCAAATCAATACATGATGGAGTTTCGGGGGGCCTGTTTGCATAAGAAGCAGAAAAGGGGGTTGTGATTGCCAACAGTTCTTCAGAGCATGAGTCTGAGGATCAGGAAAAAAAAAACTGACACACACATTTAAGATGTGATACTTAATTCTGAATTTAATACGAGCAAATTATTTGATCTTTATCAGCTGCATTCATCTTATCTTTAGATTCAGCTGCGTTCTTTGGCATTAAAAACAAGCTACTTCTGCACTGAGAGAGAGAGAGAGAGAGAGAGAGAGAGAGAGAGAGAGAGAGAGAGAAGATCAGTTTAAAAAATTCAGGACCCTTGCTTGATGGAGTATCCTGCTCCTAGAGATAAAGCAGATGCCTTAATATTTCCTAGTCACGGAGCTGCTTGCGGAGTTATGGCACAGACCCCATTATTTTTCTTTTTGACTCAATGTTACATTCTATCCACAGCATTTTAAAAGTGGAAGTGGACTAACAATTGAGACCCGAAGCATCTTCTCCTCTCCAGCCTCCGGGAGAGGAAGACCATGCCAAGTACACAGTGCTCACCCCAGCCTGCCTCCCCTCAAGGTGTCACAGAGAGTGGGTCAGCTGCATGTAGACCTCAATATGAATTTACAAATACATCTAATAGGGCTTTTAAGACACTTTGTGCAGTGTGACTTTAACAGGGCTTTTACTATGCCAGAGAGTATGTAGTGTGCAGATGGCATGAGGAGGTTTTATTTTACGCCACACACTTAGTGTCACCATTGCCACAAGTTTGTTGCCTGACTGATTTTCCTGAGGAAGGTCAGAGCCCTGCATTGCTTTGTGATTCCCCACCATGGCAGGGTCCTGAATATTTAATCCAGCCACTCTGATGGGAAGGAGCTATGGCAGCAAGGTCCTTGGGAACGTGTGCAGGAAGATCATCTTTAGACTGATCTCAGAACTGCCTTCTTAGAGCACGCTCAAGGACATTCAAAAGACAGAAGAGAGCGGTGGCCATCCTTTTCTGTACCTGATTAAAACTGCATGTGAGAGCAAACCGAGATCCAAAGGATTTGGGTCCTCCTTTTGTCTCTAGTCGAGAGTTTGGCTGTATGCAATTCCAACAAAAATGTATAACTTGGAAGAATGGTTGAAGTCGTGCTTTGTGCTGGCAGAGTGCTTTGCTCCCATAGTGTGTGCTTTCTGGTGCAGCGTAATTTGAAAGCTGTGTGTGCTGGCAGCATTGATGGTTGGCATAATATGCTGAAGGTAATTATTAGCTGCTGGACTGAACTGGAATATGGACTGCTATACTGCTTTTACTTTGTTTTTAATTTTTTGAAAATTGGCCTGATGTATTAGTGAAGTTATAAAAGCTTCAATGAAAAATAACACAAAGAGAATTCTTTTTTTTTATTTTTTATTATTAATTTATTCTTGTTACATCTCAATGGTTATTGCATCCCTTGTGTCCTCCCATTCTTCCCTCCCTCCCCTTTTCCCCTTATTCCCCTCCCCTATGACTGTTCCTGAGGGGGATTACCTCCCCCTGTATATGCTCATAGGGTATCAAGTCTCTTCTTGGTAACCTGCTGTCCTTCCTTTGAGTGCCACCAGGTGTCCCCCTCCAAAGGGAGCTATAATGTGGTGAAGATGCTGCCACTGAGTAAATATATTTCTTTGATTACTTAATGCCTTTGCATCTAGTGTTTCTAGGTGTTTCCATAGAATCCTTTCAGGTTTTTTTTGTTTTGTTTTGTTTATGTTTTTTGTTGTTTTATTTGGTTAGGTTTTGGTTTGGTTAAGAGAGAGAGAGAGAGAGAGAGAGAGAGACAGAGAGAGAGAGAGAGAGAGAGAGAGAGAGAGAGAGAGAGAGAGAGAGAGAGAGAGAGAGAGAGAGATATGATTTGTTTATGGAAATGCTTGAGCCAGGGAAGGCTGTCATGTGTTCTGCCTTATCAGGTTCCACCTTATTCCTTTGGGATAGGGTCCTTCACTGAACCTGGAGCTAAGCTGGAAACCAGCAAGCTTCAGAGATCCTCCTGTCTCTGAAGCACAGTGTTTCTGTGGCTTCTTATGCAGGAGCTGGGATCCAGACTCATTCGGAAGTCTCATTTCTCTCACCAGCCTGAAGCAAACAAACTATTAGGGCTGAAGAATCAAAAAAATTTGCACCTTACTTTTATTCTTCCTATTCTCTGAATTGTTTGAGCA
This sequence comes from Acomys russatus, assembly GCF_903995435.1. Taxonomy (NCBI): domain Eukaryota; kingdom Metazoa; phylum Chordata; class Mammalia; order Rodentia; family Muridae; genus Acomys; species Acomys russatus. The sequence goes on along the minus strand of NC_067158.1, from coordinate 39,693,220 downwards.
GTTCTTTGATTTCATAGTTGTTATTTTATTGATTTTTATTAATTAATTTATTTATTTTACATCCCAATCACAGCTTCTCCTCTCTCTGCTCTTCCTGTTACCTTTTTCTTACTTCCCTCCTCCTCCTTCTCTTCTCAGAAAAGGGGAGGCCTTTCATGGGTATCAACTCCTCTTGGCATATCAATTTGTAGTCAGACTATCAGCATCCTCTATTGAGGCTGGACAAGGCAGCCCACTTAGGAGAAAGGGATCCCAAGGTAGGCAATGGAGTCAGAGACAACTCCTGCTCTTGCTGTTAGGAGTCCCACATGAAGACCAGCAGCACAACCTTTACATATATTCAAAGGGCCTAGGTTCATCCATGCATGCTTTCTGGTTGGTGATTCTGTATCTGTGAGCTTCTATGGGATCATGTTAGCTGATTCTATGTGTTTTCTTTTAGTCTTTTTTACTCCTTTGGATCCTCCATTCCTTTCTCCCTCTTTTCCGCAGGATCCCTCAAGCTCCACCAAATATTTGGCTGTGGGTCTCTGCCTGTATTCCCATCTCAGTTGCTGGGTAAAGCCTCTCAGAAGGTAGTTTTGCTAGGTTCCTGTCTGAAAATATAGCAGAATATCATTAACAGTGTCAGGTGAAGGTTCTCTCTCATGGCATGGGTCTCAAACTGGGCCAGTCATTGATTGGCCATTTCCTCAATTTCTGCTCCATCTTTACCTCAGCATACCATGTAGTTGGGACAAATTGTAGGTCAAGTGTTTTGTGGCTGAGTTGGTATCAAAAGCCCTCTTTTGGAATTCTTGCTTGGTTACAGGAGATGGTCATTTTAGATTCCATATTTCCCAGTGCTGGGTGTCTTAGCAAGGGTCACCCTCATAAATTCTAGGAGTTTCCATTCTCCTAGGTTTCTAGCTTGTCCCAGAGATGCCCCCACACTCAATTCCAGTTGTCTCTCCCATTATTCTTTCTACTTATGTTTTAAATTTAAACCCTCCTTTCTCTTGAAAGAAACTGGAATCTGGTATTTCCCCCATAAATAGTTGGAGGGATCACAGTTTCCAGTGAAAAATGGAATGTTGCTATTTATAACTGAGATTATGTGACCACAGCCTTGCAGGGTACCCGGGTCTCTTGAGAAACTCTGTTGACATTCATTCTCAAATGTCTCTTCTACAAGACTGATTTTGATGTGACCTTTAACACTGACCTTTCTTATGAAATTCTCCTGAATGCACCTTCAGATCGTGAGAAACCTAACTCCTACCCTCTGATGGTAAATAACACCTTAATAAATCTTGTAAATCAAGTCATCATTTATGGGTGTCAGTTGGAGTTTATGGACAGCTCAACCAACATGCTGTTCTTTCTAAGTATGCTTCTACTCTTTACCTAGTAGTATAATATTCAGAGTTGTGTTTTCTCTGAGCTTGGTACCTCATCAAACACTTTCATCCCTCTTCCTTAAAAAATAACACAAAAATAGTTTGAGGAGTTCAATTACCTATAATTTTTTATCATTTCAACATTTTCTGTGTCTGCAGCATAACAACAATAACAGAAACTTACCTTCAAAAAATTAGTAGAGTGAGGGATGTGAACACCTTGGTGAATCCTAAGCCTAGTTGTTGTTTTGAAATCACTGGCCATTCCAATAAACAACATAAGCCAGGCTCCCCAAGTCCTGAGAGTGTATTCCATTTGAATAGTGTAGGCAGCACCACAGAATGGGCTTGTCTGATGACTTCACTTGAAGTCAAATGGGCATTCAGATTGTTTGAAAGATGCCTATTGGTTGTCTTTAATGTTAACTGCAAATGAGGTTATCTTTGCTCCTTGGGGTTTGCTTTGAAACAGAAGGCTGGTGATTCCTCATCAGAACCACAACTCTTGGCCCTGCAGGTGACTTTAGGAGGACTATCTGGTAGGTTAAATGGACTTTTTTGTTGAGCTTTGGTTTTGTGAGCTTAAGCTTACAATGTTCCTTTTCATTCCCTGTGGGTGGCTGCTACAGGTCACTTTGATGATCAAAATTGCATGTTTTATAAGAATTCAGAACATTATTAATAGGAAATTAATACTATTTTTAATATAGGAAATTAATACTCTTCTTTACTCTAAATCAAGAAATTCCAAGTAAATGTATCAAATAGGGGGCCCAAGCATTATGAGAACTTTGGCATTTTTAATGTTTCTGAGATACCTGAAATAGGTTAAAAATTTTCACACAATCATTGAACATTGTTTTAACCTTTCCAATAGTTGCATTAGTCAGGTTGAAGACCATATAGATTCTTAATCATATAGTAAAATGAATCTGGGTTAAAGTAAACAGTTTGATGCTTAAATCAAGTGGTACACTGGAGCCCCTGTTCCTTCGCCTGTATTGCCAGGCAAATAAGTAAATCTCATGAAGCAAATTATTGTTATATATTTCAACAGAACACATTTTAAACTCATTTTTGTGAAATACTGCATTGAGGGAGCCAGCCAGACCATCTAACCTGCTATCTAGATGAGGACCTAGCTCTCATTCTTCTGTTATCCTCTCAGGCTCCATTCTTTTGACATTTCTCATCCCGACACTGGAATTCTTTTTCGGCAACACAGTGCCACCCATCTTTGGGCTGGATGTGATCTTTAGAATCTTTTCAGGTTTTTTGTAAGTGCGATGCATGCAGATATCTTATACTTGGGACTCTCTATCTGCAAAACACATCCCCTCCTCACTCCAATAGCAGTAACACCAAGTCCTTAGGCTTGACTGTGGAGGTGTCGGGTACCAATCAGGAAGACTTGGCTCTAGATGTGCCTAGTTTCAATTATCTGCATCTCCAATGTATGTTCTATGCCATTAATACCTTGACTTCCCTGTGACAATTAATGGTTTCCCTCCTGAACACAATACAAAAATATACATCAATCTCATTTTGTAGAAAGAGTTTCACTTCTTGGTCCCTCTGGGCTTTAGGTACTTTGGTGGGTGGGTTGGGGTTACTTGTTTGTTTTCGTTTGGGTCTTTGGAATCTGAATTTGTACCTGGTACTTCGGTGAATCTATAAATAAGTGCATATTTGTCTGCAAGCTCTCATTTTTAATACTAAGGTGGGACAAAGTTCTCACCTCTCCCAAAGATTAAGTTTTGTCTGGGTGATACTAGATTATGGCAGAAACCTTCATCTGTGCTTTCGGATCTACCTGCAAAATCTTTTAGAAAATTTTGACCTAGGCATGCTGAAGGGACCTTCCCTGCCAGAAGGTGTGATTTTGACTTGCTTTGTGCTCACAGAGCTGTCACTGAAGTTGATATGAGCAGTCACAGTGTGTTGGCTTGCTCTTTATTCACTGAAGTACATGACTAGAGATGCTTCCGGAATAATAATAGACCTGGCACAGGGACACTCTTCTCTAATGGACAGCAGCTAGTTTGCTATTTTATCAAGACCCACTTTCAGAGCCTGTGACTTTGCCGCGAGGCTCTGTTCTGTTTCTCCTTGCAGCCCCATGGTGTGCTATTTCCACACAGCACATGTTTAATTTTGTGACTTGTGACAATTTGAAAAGCATAACAGTATCCACTCCCACTGTGAGACACAGAATGCACCAAGATTCATTGAGAGGAGCTGACTTAGGAGGAAAACAACACTGTGACATGAATCTTCTTGGGATCTCCTGGGCTCTTCTTTCCTTGAAGAGAAGCTGACAGATTTTGTTTTCCATTCTAAAAAGCAGTAGAGAAGTCACCAAAGAGCATTTAGGATCTGGTTTACCTTAGTTTGGCCTTCTCTGAAAGATTTAATCAGAAAAAAACAAAAACAAAAACAAAAACAAATCAATTCTTCAAATGCCATTAAAAATACCCATACTTTAAAATCCACTTACCCGAAAATTTACTAATTTCAGGAATTACAGCACAGGACCTTCACTTATGTCATTCTTAGGACACAGTGATCTGGTGAGTGTGATTTGTCTGTGGATTAAATTTAGTTGTAACTCCAGTGTAAGGAATGTTAGTGGTCTCTATAGCAGATGCTCAGAGTGCTAAGTGGGAAACCTTGAACTTAGGTTACAGAGTATTGGTGGCATGCCTCTGAAACACCAAGGGCACCAGCTTATCACTGACCATGGACACTTAATTGTATGCTGTTGTACACAGTGCTTGTATTTAATCCAAATGGGTTGACAATTAATATTTTTTTATATTTTATGATTTTTTTGCTTTCATTTTCTAATGTTCTGACATTTAAAGCATATCTTTCTAACTATGTTTTGTTTCCATGCATAGGATTAAGCAACATTATTTTCCCTATATGCTCTCAGGCACCATCTCATACAGGCAATGTGTTATTGCCATCTTCAGAGGAAGGCCTGATTCTGCTGGGAAATACGTGCTGTGAACTGAAAAGTAAACGATCACAGAATGTCTATTTTGAGACTTTCCACACGGAATTATTTGTAGGTTATTGACTTGTTGTCCAGGGACAACATAAAATTGTACATGAAGATAAAGGACCTATGTGTACACGTTAGATGGCCACTCCTTTAATATTTCATAGCTGGACTTAACTTTCCACATAAGAAGTTTTATCTAAATTGTAAGTACAGAGCTGGATGACAACAAGGAAAATCAGTCTGTGTGAGGAATGTGCATAAAATAAGCAATGCTAAGAGTGAGAGAAATAGTCTTTCCACAGGAGAGCACATCCACAGGGTGTTGAATACCAGATGGTCGGTCCTGAAGACATTATACAGACTGAGCAGTTTGTACTTGGGGGATATACGTGTACATGCATATGTGCATATAATAGCAACTAATGAAAAAGGGAGGCAGGCCATGAATTTGAAAGAGAGTGAGGAGGGACATTTGCGAGGTCTTAGAGGGAAGAACAGGAAGAGGAAATGTATATTACACTCTCAAAAATAAAAGAAGTGATAAAAATGCATTTCAATTTCTCCAGAAAATGCTGAAGAATACAATTGTTAGGTTTTGCAGTTATCTGTTCAGAATCCTAAGACAGCACCAGGTTGCTTCCCAGAGTGGCTGTATAGTCTCACGTCTCTCTCGTCACTACAGGAGCCATCAAGTTTATCTGCATCCTGCCAACCTTTGTTCTCGCCTCAAGTTTTTATCCTACGTATCTTATTAGAAATAGTGATATTTCTATTTCAATGTTACTCTGCAGTTCAATTATACTAACGTGGGATATATTTTCATGTGATTATTTATCACCTGTATTGTCTTTTTGGTGAAAAAAATCTTTGCATAGTTTCTGCTCACAAAAAAGTTTTGTGATTTCTGTTTCTGGGTTAACTCACTCATGATCATTTCTAGTTCCCTCCATTTGTGCACAAATTTTGGGATTTCCTTGTTTTTAATAGCTGAGTAGTATTCCATAGTGTAAATGTACCACTGTTTCTTTATTCATTCTTCTACTGAGGGACTTATAATTGGACACTAGCCCACGGGGCAGGTCCCATGAAAGACTTCACTTACCAGGAAATGGGGATAGATGTGAGGACATCCTATTGGGAATCACAGTGAGAGAAGTATGGGCGAATGGGGAAATAGAAGGATCCAGAGTGTCCTAGAAACCTACAAGAAAAACATTATAACAGGTGGATCTGGGCCCAGCGATTCTGCTCAAACTATTATACCAAGGAAGGACAATACGTGCAGTAAACATTGAACCCCTACTCAGATCTAGCCAATGGACAGGGCATTCTCCACAATTGAGTGGAGAGTGGGGAATGACTCTGGTGCCCCATATTTGACCACACCCCCTTGGTGGGGAGGCCTGATGGCACTCAGAGGAAGGATAAGCCGGCTACCAATATGAGACTTGATACCCTATGACCATATAGTGAGGGAGGAGTACCCCCTTGGTCACAGACATAGGGGAGGGGAATAGGGTGAAAGTGGGAGGGAGGGAAGAACAGGAGGATACAAAGGATGGAATAACAATTGATATGTAATCTGAATAAAATAATTAAATAAAAAAGTTTTGTGCTTTTATGGTACTGAATTTTGAAGTTCTCAATATACTATGGCTACTAATTTTTGCCAGGGATGTATATAGCAAATATTTAGTTACGTAGCTTGTCTTTTAACTTCTTATGGAAATCATTAATAATGGAAGTGTTAAGGCTTGATGTTTTCTAATTTTCAGTTTCCCTTTTTAGAAGTCACATATTTGTTGACAAGCTTCAGGTTTCTTTGCCTAATTACTTTGCCTAGTTACTTTGAATTAGTTATTGAAGTGATTTTTCATATTCTTTTTTTAAGTTAAAACTTTGTTTTATTTTGTTGCTTTTCAAGTCAAAATTATATTTGCTATCCCAGGCTGTCTTGTAACCCACTATTCTGCACTGGCTGAGCTTGAATGCAGAAATCATCTATTTTACTTTCCCGAGTGCTTACATTGAAGGCATACACCATGGGGCCTGGCTTTCAGAAACGTCCATAGCTTTACATTTCACATTTAAATTTATGATAAGTTGTAAACTAATTTTTTCACAAGACACAGGAACTTGATGTAAGTCCATTTTGTTTATGGACGTGGAATGCTTCTGCGTCACACATCACTACCCTAAAGGATGACTTTCATTTCTTGAATGCCAATTTCAGCTTAAAAAAAAAAAAAGAAAACTCAGTTGGTCAGAAGGGAATGGCTTTAATGGGTTTTCTATTATACTAGTCCCACAAGGTAAGGTATATATATTTCTTAAAGAAATAGTCCATCCAATCAAAGATGTCAAATTTTATTTTACAGTAATTTATAGTATTCTTTGATCATGTATATGTGTCTGTGTGTATGAGTGTGTGTATGAGTGTGTGTGTGTGTGTGTGTGTGTGTATGTGTGTCCCTTACTTCTAGGTACATATGGAAAGATGTGACCTGGAGTGTGATTGTGTGCAAGTGGGTTGTGAGTAATTTAGTTTAGAAGTGAGAGTTTATTCAATGGTCTTAGTGCTCTTAGAAGAGAGCACTGTAGGCATTCAGGGTACAGTCCATGTGATGAAAAGCAGGGCCACTGCAGAAGAAGGTGAACTAGAGACTAGAGCTTGCTCCTCTACACCTCAAATGACACAATGGGAAGTCTTTATTTCCCAAAGCTAGAGGAGAGGCCTCACCTAGACCTGAAGATGCAGGTACCCATCCTAGGCCTTCTTGTCTCTGGAACAGTCCGTAGTAACTATGTGTTGTTTAAGTCACTTTGTCTCCCTCATATCTGTTGTTGAAAACTAGCTGAATAATACCTAGCCTCTTATACTTTTGACATCTGAAGGTTCCATAACAATAAATATCATTTTCATAAATATTTAAAAATCAATTAACTTCAGAGTAAATTTGAGATATTTCAATTTTAAATGTGTTCAAAGTAGACCTGTGGATTTCTGAACTTCAATAGATATCTATTAGCTCTTAATCTTGATTTTTATTATTTTTAAATTGTTGGTTGATATGTGGTCATATGTTTTTAGAGTATGATATAATGTGTATTTATAATATTAGGTCATAAAGTTAATATATATTTATAAATTATTTTACTTACTCTGATAAGAGTATTTTAAATAAACTCAGGTATTTTCAAATATGAAAGTCAATGTCTTTGTTTATCAAGCAATGTAATATAAGAGTAAAACACATTTCCTCTTTAACTGAAGCTTTGTACTTCGATCACAATTTTCTGTGGCTCCACCCCTAACCTTCAGCCTCTTGTAACCACTATTCTACTTGTTGTATGTATAAGTTAGGTACATTTAGATCTCACATAAAGTAAGAACAAACAATAGTGGCTTTTATTTTTCCTTTGTCATTTATGTTAATATTCCACAGGTTCATTTATATTCTCACAAATGACAAATTTTATTTACTTTTTGAAGGTTGAATAATTTTCTACTATATCTATATCTATAGATATATATAAACTATTTACCCAATTACTTTTATATCTTGAATATTATAAACTCTGCTAAGATGACCATGTGGATACCAATCTGTTTGGTATGCATTAATTTCATTTTTTTATGTAGTCCTGAACATGATTTTGACAAATATGCAATAACACATAATTCAAGAAACAGTCTCTTCAACAAACAATGTTGAAAAACTGTAGATACATGCACACAACAATTAAATTTGGCCCTCATTTTATGACTCAAAATGAATTAGAAACTAAAATTCAGACCTAGAATTAAAATGTCTTAGAGTGAAATGCATAAGAAAAAATGGTAGGACTTTGGTCTGGGTGATAATTTCCCATATTGGAATTTAAAAATGCAGGTAACAAGAGCAAAAAGTATATCAAACTAAAAGGTTTTTGCAAAGCAAAATAAACAGTTATGAGAAGAGAGAGGAAGTTGATAGATTAGGAGAAAAATATGTACATCTGATAAGAGACTCTACACTCCAATACAAGAACAGGAAAGCATTCCAATTAAAAATGAGAAACTCACTTGAATAGACATTTCTTGGGCAAAGTATCACTTGTCAGGAGGAAAGTGCACATTGGCATCACACGTGCCATATTGCACAACTGTCAGAATGGCTATTACCAAAAGAAAGACAATAAATATTGGTGAGGATGTAGAAAAAAGGGAACGCTAGTGGAAATTTTAGGGGAAAATGTGTGGAGTTGTCTCACAATCCGAACATCAAACAACCTAGTGCATTTTAACTGCATACGATAGCATTTCGACAGCTCATTGAATACCCTCACTAATTATTTAAACCCCAGTGAAGTCACCCCCAACTCTCTTTCCTTTATGTCCTTAGTCAATGGACCAAACCCCATTAATTCTGTTTCCTTGTATATCCAGAAACAATCCACCTTTATTTCCACTGAAGGCCATGCATGCCTCCATAACTCTCTCCTGCAGCACTCTGCTGCCTCCTCCCTAGTATTCTCTCTTGTCCTCTGGCTCCCTTGCAGCTCATCTTTTCTTACCAGACACAACTTCCCTGGTCAGGGGCTGCCTTCAAGCATGGTTACCCCTCCCTTACTCTTGCAAACATCTCCTAGGAGTCTCTCCTGAGTGAGTGTACTTTGGCACATATAAATGTCTTGCTCTCTTTTAAGGGTGCTGATCTCATGCCCTGTGTAGGGTCCCTTGAACCAAAGCTGGTCTCTATCTCACATGCCTTGATAGTCCATAGTTGAGTCCCTCCTCTATTTTATGTGCTAGCTTCCCTTTTTTACTTATGTCTTTCTTATACTGCTGCTCTGATTCAGTAGTTGCCCATCTGTGATATAGTCTTGTTATTATTTGTTTATATCTTCCTCTAACTTCTTTGTTATGTTGAGGTATGGTTACCTTAGGATCAGTGTCATTACCGGTCTTACTACTGTGTGCCCAGCAGGGAACCATGTCTGTTCAGTGGCCCAGTATAACCCCATAAGATAAATGCATAAATGTGCTATGCTTAATATCATCTGCATTGCATCCTTTTTTAACCATTCAACTAAAGAATGCCACACTCATATAAATATTAACTTTATAGCATTACTTAAAAAAATGTATATATCAGTATATGTATCTTTCCTGTGCTAAGCATTGTCAGAGATGGCATATGTATGAAAAAATGTTAAAAATATGTTCTGACCTGTATGCATAAATATAGTTTTATTTTAAGCCTGTTAAACTGAATTTTTTAAAATTCCTGGAAAGTATACTTCTTCATTAACCCATCTCAGTGAATACATCATGGAGACTTTGGAGGTCAAAGGGAGTCTTAAAGGGGATGAATTACCACTTAAACATCTTTAAGCCTGAGATTTCAAAATATTTTTTGTTGTATAGTAACATTACCTCATGCATAGCATTATTGAAAATATTAGATAAGGATAGGACTGTTGCTACATGTGTCAAAAATAGGATTAGAGGACTTTTTAAAATAAGGAGTTTGAATTTCCTTTATGTATTAAATATCACAGTGCCAACATTTATATTTATACAGAGCCAGTAAAAACAAACAAAAGCCCTGGGAGTATTAATTAAGAATGTAAAGCAACCCGAGAAACTACCAAAAGCCCCAAAGAACTCTGAAATAATGACACTTTCAAAGATGCAGGCATCTGGTTTTTCAGGCATTTATAACAAACTGCCTGTGTAGCGCCACACTCAGTACAAAAGTGCCTTGTGCAGATGGCAAGCCCTTGGGACTGTTCACCTAACTTAAATCAGCCTGTCGAGACGTAACAAGTTGTAGCTGCCTTTACGAGGAAGAAACTGAAGAGTTCCTGCTTTTAGCACAATGCAGCAAGTTAGCTTTGGGGCTCTGTTGTCTACAAGCAAAGCAAGACTTCACAACTGTGCCCTCCAAGTTACTGTGTTTGCAAGGAAGCCCTCAGTGACTTCTGAGTCCCAAATACTTGAGCCCTGGCAGTGCAGAAACAGTAGACAGTTTTGGGTATCAGCTTGTTTTCTACCTCGGAGCTCGTGGGCTGGAAGATACCTATCCGTGGCACAACAGTATTGCTTTCTTCGTCTGTTTCCTCAACTCTGATCAGACTCAGAGTCAGCCTGCATCTAGGCTTTCTGAATATGATCATCACTGTGTATGCTAATAGTCTGACTTCTTGCCTCTGGCAGTCTCTTTCCAATCTCTCTTATATTATTTTAGAAGCATTCTGGACACCCTTGGACCCCGAGATTCCTCCCCAGAAGGTCCGATTGTTTAGCAGGCTCTCTTATTGGTTCCCAAAGGGCTTCAGCCCCCAGTGACCTGTCGCCTGTCTGCTCACCTGCTTACTTGCTGATTCATTGATGAGCTGGCATCGCTGGCCCCGCCTCCCTCGGCATGGTCCGTGAGGTTGCAATTGCTTCGGGGGAGAAAGGATGCCGAGATGCACCGTAGCTGGGTTACAAGTGTAAAGCAGCAGCTTATCTGTTGCCACAGAAGAACTTGGTGACCATCCTGAGAGGCAGGGCATTCTCAGTGCCCCCCCTTACTCTTGCATCTGCACTGGCTGGTGTACCTTCTGACTCAGGCACTCAGAGCTAATTCCCCAGGAGTTGTAAGGCAGCCTGATACATAAACTGAGACAGAAGTTTCCCCCCCAGAAGCCGCCTTTTTTTTTTTTCTTCTTCTTCTTCTTTTTTGTTTTTTCCTTTTCTATTGGCAAAGACTTCTACTCTCCTCAGAGGAATACCTTGTTGCTTAAGATGAGTGGCTGTAGGAAACGGTGTAAACGTGAGATATTGAAATTTGCCCAGTATCTTCTCAGGCTATTAACAGGTTCTCTTCATACAGGTAATGACTTTTTTTTTTTTTTAAATCAAGGCTGGCAGAGCATGGTAACAGAGTTGAATCAGAGTAGAAAACGCTCACTATTTCTTTGTTGTGTTCTTTTTTTCCTAATGCTATCAATAAAATGCAGTCTCCTTTGCTGACATTCCTGCTCCTTAAAGACATGAGCCGCGCAGCTCTGCTCTGGAGGGTAAAACCGGATTGTCTGAATTTATCTTTTATGTCCACCTGGCAGCGCCACTGTTAGCTGTGCCTTGGTCTAAGGAAACAGTGTCTGTGATTAAAAAGAGAGAAAGAAAGAAAAAGGCACAATTGTGTGAAGGGTATCCCCCCTTCCTGCTGCTTGCTGCAGTTTGTGGGAAAAGCTTAAAGGCTGTCCTCCCAGCAAGCAGTTAAAGAGTCTACAACTCTTTGTTCATTATAATCCATAGACTGCTCGCTGCGTTTGATCTTGGTGCATGGCAGTGAAGGAGTTAAGGACATTTCTTTGAGAATTCTGAGTTCCTTTAAAAATGTGAACAAAATGTGAAAACAGCTGAAGAGTAACGTGTTCAGATCGTTGGTATTTGTTTCATTGTGGTGAATTTCAAAATGAACTAGAAATTCTATTTTCAATCTAAGTGCTGGTAGCAAGATAATATTTTTATGGTGTTATAAAATAATGAGACTAAACCAGTAGCTTTTTTTGCTACCCATGATATTATTGAGTGTTGTCACTAACTTAAAGCCAGGCAGGACCAAATTTAGTTCCCGCTGATGACAGATATCATTAATGGTCTATCAATCCTATGAGAAAACAAAGCTGTGTTAATGTTGTACTACACCTGGCTGCCAGCCGTGGGGGGAACTATTGGGAGTGTCATGTTATTCAAATCTGAATAATAAAGAAAAAGAGACAGATAAACACAGACAGTGGTAAGGTTCAGAGATGACTTTGAGCTGTGCCACATTTCATCTGGAGAAGATGTGGTGTGTTTGTTAGCACACCTGCATATGTGATGGCGTTGGCAATATGAAAGGCAGAAACATTCCTAGAGAATAAATGGAAATCGAAGGGTGACACTAAATGTCCCTGGGTATTAAGAAGCTTCTTACTATCCTATTGTTCACATCCTATTAATACCCATATGCTGATCCTAAGCAGGGCACAATGTGGTGAATCTCGATTAATTAAGAAATAATTATGGGCAGCCTGTGCCCGACTTTTCTAACTTGGAGTTTTGTTGTATTTCTACCTAGTCTTCAGTAGTGTCAATACTTTATTTTGATTAATATGGCCTTATCAGGCATTATTTATTTGTTCTCTACCTTCTGTTAAGGACACTGTATCCTTTTAGGTATCATGGCTTGGTCACTAATATTCAGTACATTGATTGATGCTTGATCTTGGCAAGAGATTGAAAAAAATTATACATATATATATGTGTGTGTGTGTGTGTGTGTGTGTGTGTGTGTGTGTGTGTGTAAAGCTCTCCATGTAGTTCAGTAGCTGTACCTCTATCTTTAAGCTGTGATGCTGCTTGGTGCCCTGTTTGTTTATTCTGTTTGTGTAAGTTTACTTGAACTTTTGATTTCAAAGGCCTTTATGGAGATGACAGTAGGTGTGAAGTTGTAAAGCATAAATATTAATGCTAGATACAGACAGTATACAGGTTGTCTAGTGACAACGTGGGAAGCTAATATAGAAGCAGTATTTTTAAATGTATTCATTGCACATTTAGAAGTCAGTGTAGGTGGGAGCAGTTTCCTTGTTCTGAGGCACAAAAGGCCACGTACCTTTGCATTTGGAGAAGTAGGAGATCAAGGCCATCATCGGGTCGTAAGATTGATCGATGTTCTCAGAAATGTGCTTATGGAGATTCAGTTCCTCTGAAATTTCCTTTTTCTATTCAAGCATAATAAAAACCAAATTTGAAATTCAACTGGATTCTTCATAACTGTTCAGAATTCTGCTTGCAAGGGCCAATATATGCATTTGCTGGTAGCTGTGATAATATACTCTGTTCATACTGCAGATTCTAATGTAAAATTTATTAGAACGCTTTTGGGTCCCTCAGCTAGTAATTAATGAAGAAGAAGGAAGCAGGGTTGAATCAGTTTAAAAATTTTGCTCTAAGGTTAGATATGCAAGAAGTTGCTAATTGCATCCTGAACAATCAGCATATGTCTTCAGATTTATCAACATTTTTAAAAGTGTGAACATGTATTGACTGACTTTTTGCTTTTGATAATCAAATCTCTTTTCCTTAGTTCCTCCGTTGACATTATATTAGGAAGTAGTTTTATTCTTTTTAAATGTAAACAGGTTAATTCCGAAATGCCAATTTTGTATTTTCTTGGCAGTTGCTTCTCATTTGTTACCAAGTATACACAGAAAATTTATTGCAAAGATGTATAAACATATAGTTTTTGACATACCTCATTAATGGTGTCATCAGCAAGAGAGAAACACCTTCTATAGCTGAAAGCTTTTAAGGTAAGTTTGAAAATGCCTAGGATTTTGTAGGCATGAATACATACATACATACATACATACATACATACATACATATGTAACTTTTCTAAAATAAATTTAAGTGAGAGAATACAGATTCACTTATAATTTTTTTCAGTAAAGATGACACATTTTTATTGTCCAAAAACTTCTTAAGTATATTCTTTTTCATATTAAGTCACTTCTCAAAGAGTAGATTTTTAACTCAGGGGGTTGAGACATGAGCAAAGTGAATCCTAGTCATGGCTGAGTGGCAAACTAAGACCTTAACTCAAAATGAAGTACACATAATGGAATATTGCCGAAACACATATGTTGGCTTTATTTGAAAATATAAAAACTTAAAAAGATTCTTTGTTATAAATTATAAAAAGTGATGAGCAAGTGATACACATTAATGGCTTGCACGACAGATTATCAAGAGTTAATACTGGGTCAATTATCTGATTTTTCCTCAGTTTGATACTTGCCTCTTGATATGCTACATCAGATTTAGTTCTGGATGGGGCTTCTGACACAGTGTATTCTAGTCCATCTAAGCGAATGGAGCGGGGATAGAAAGATGACTCTATACTCAATTGATCCGTCTATCAGTGGGCAATTTGTGCATCAGCACTCTATTTTACAACTATGTATACCCCTACAAAAATGGGTAATGGTAGTATGGATGTCAAGTTTTGAACTGTTTCTCCTTTAGTTTTGTAACATAGTATGGGTTTTTAAAAATGGTCTTTATTTGAGGCTTATTTTGACATTTATCCAAAAATTCTATATATCATGTTCTTGAAAAAGCAAGACCTAGGCACATTTTCCTACTAGGAGCAATTCCCCAAACATATGTTCAAGGTAGATATGGCTTGGAGCTCTGTTGCAGGCTTCAGCTTTGCAATCTATAGGTGTGTGAAAGTTTAATTCTTCACTTAAGGGGAACAAAATTGATTGTAACATAAAATCCGATTAAGCTTTGTGTTGTTGTTTAATGTATTAAAGTACTTCAGATTTAATGAAATTATATCACCAAAAGCAAAAGGTAAAAACTCATCCTATCATATACAGAACTTCAGCCTAGGGATGGGGTATGAAAGGAAGAGAGAAGATAGACCCACAGACACAGAGACAACATACCTTTGTTCACCAAATTGGAATAAAAACCCTTTTAAATTTTTCATAATACTATTTAGTTCTTGAAGACCAAGCCCCCACAAAGCAAATCATGTAAAGATTTAAATACCTTAATGTTACATTTAAAAGCATGAACAGGAAAGAGGAGCTATTAACAAAACCCCAGAAATGACAAATTACTTTCTGGCCATGTGCTCCTTTTTTTTTTTTTTTTCTAGCCTCTTCTTCCTCCCTTTCAGGAGCATAGATTTTTTTCCATTCCTCAGCTTTCTGGATCCCCTCCCTCCCGCATCTGATGATATCATGTAATTAAGTATTGACAAACTTCAAAATTATGCTGACAAAAATGATAGGACTTTCTATTTTCCAGGTCATGTAGTCCCGGCAGTGAAATATGCTATTAGCAATCTCTTGATCTGTCAGTTTTGAAATCCATGTTATTCATTATTTGGTGTTACTTTGAAATTAATCTTTTTGACTTTTTGATTACATTTCAAATATTATATGGTCTCCTTTATTTGCATGCATACAAAATGGTATCACTATTTTTATTATTACTTATTAAATTTGTTATTATTTTTTATATTGTTCTTTTCTTTGTTGCGGATATGTGTTTTTGTGTGTTCTTCTTTCTGCTGAAACTTGTTCTGACATAAGAACTCACAGGATGGTTATTTATACTCGACCATCAATGAGCATATAAAAATAGTTTTCCAGCAGGAGTTTACATTTTAAAATTTGTGAAAAGAATTATTTCTCCAGATTCACTTCTCATGAAGGAGTTATAGGCTAACAGGGGAATGGGGTTCTTGCTTAAGTGTTTGCACATCTTCCTTGAGCCAGCCTGATTAAGCAGCCTTGATCCTAGCGGAAACACCAGCTGTGTGCTTGAGTTACTGGTCACTCTTTTAACTTCACAAGGAAATCTTCATGTTAGTGCTGTCTTTCTATTTGTATTCTCTAGTCTTTTTTCTATAATTAGGATATCAGGTGAGCCTGGAGGCTTAAATATTCTTCTTTACAGATGGAAGACTGTTTTTTATCACCATGACAATTTCAGAGCACTAGGAAGTCTGATCTCACAGTCTTAGACATGATTAATTTAAAGCTCTTTTGTGGACTAATTGACTAAATTAATCAATACCTTCCGCAAGGTCTAAAGAGAAGAGCTAAATACTCGTAAGAGGTGCTTTTGCCCTTTTGCTTAAGGGAATCAAAGCTTCCATGTCACAAATGTCAGAACTGCATTCCAGAACCTCACTTAGGTATTAGGAGAAGCACTCGGAATCCCCAAACACAGGCAGAGACCACTGAGCTTCTTGTGTAGGCATCACCATAATGTGTGCCAGCTGGAGAGGGATCTTACACTCTGGGAAGCAATCTTGTAAAGTGATTTGAATATGGGAAGAATACAAGGAGCTGATCCACATAGTGCCACCTCTGAAGCTATTGAAAATGTACAAAATGGAGAAGCTCTTCCTGAAAACTGGAAAAGGAAACTACAGAGGAGTGTTGAGTAGGAGTGGAAATTAGAAAAGAGATGCCCTCCATTTTCAAGGGCGGCTAGGAGGGAAAGAATCCAGTGCTTCTCTGTTTCTTTCTGCCTCCGAACTCTCCAGCTGGCCCCATCTGTGTACTGTAACCGATACCCAAGGGAATAATCTTAAAAAGAAAGTTTTAATTTGGCTCACCACTTTGAAGGGTTTGGTCCATGTTGTATTGGTTTCTTTCATTCAGTATCTCTTACAAGGCAACTTGAAGAGTGAAGAGGAGGGGGCTAGGGGTCCCACTCCAAGGATGTGCCTCAGTGACACAAATACTTTCTACTAGGTCCCGCCTCTTAAATATTACACCACTTCCCAATTGGGCCAAAGTGAGAAACAATCTGCAACAAATGGGCATTTGAGAACTATTCCTGGTCCACAATGTCAAAATGCCATTCCTGGGCACATTAATTTTCTTTCACCCAGATCAGTTTATCGGTTTCTTTGCTTAACGCAACTAACAATGATCACGCTATTCCACCTCCATAGAGCAAGCTGTGCATATCCCCAGAGACTCACAAGATACCTGCATATCAACCACATCCTCCACTATCATTCTTTATCTTTTATTTGGACCAAAATGGACTATTTTAAGCAAGGATATTACTGTAATCAGTCAAAACTCATTGATGACAAAAGATAACATGATATGTATTTTGTGGCAGATGCTATCACGACACTGTGAGAGGTAGATATTGTTTATGTCTGTTGTGTGAACATGTGAACTTTTTTTGCTAATGTATATTTTCCTCCAAATAATTCTGTCAGCAGTGGTATCTATTTGTGAACTCAGGGTTAGTATGTATCTGGGTTCTGAAGAGGTGCCCTTTATTGTACAAGAAAGCCAAGTCCAATTGGCCACAGTACAATTTATTGCTATTGCTATGACTTTTACAGCAGATGCTAAATGCATTTATAAGCAAATATTTTCATCAAGACTTGCAGAATATCTCCCTAATAACATCCCTTCTACCTGCCTAATAGAAATATTTCAGGGATATAAGGGCATTTCAAAAAGTCCTTTTCAGGGGACTGGTGTTAGTTATCTTTGTGTTTTTAAAGGGTAGTGACTACAACTCAGCTACTGATCCACATTCAGTAATGTCTGAGAAGAGTCAGCTCTTTGTCACTATTTAACTTCAGAGAGAATGAGTCAAAGCAAAGCTGAATAAATGCCTGTGGTTGTGAGACAAGGATTGTGCCAAGGTTTTGTTAAGGGAGACACCCTATCAAAACAAGTGCTTAGCTTGATCCATCCTTTTATACATCTTATGTCTGGCTCATTATTAGTTGTCTTTCTCTTCTACTGTTTTAAATTATATATATTTATATATATAAAATGTGTGCACATGTGTGAATGTGACCATTAGCCTGCCATAGCTCATATGCAGAAGTCAGAGGACAATCCTCTATAGTCAGTTTTTACCTCTCACTTTGAGGTCAGGTTCTCGCAGTTGTTCCTGCAGTTTCAGCCTATAGTTCACACTTTCTAGATCACAAGTTTTTAGGATGTCCTCTCATTTCACCGTGGTATTGGTAAGATTACAGATGTATACCAGCACATCTGGCTTTTCATGTGGGCCCTGAGAATAGGAGTTACGTTGTCAGGTCCATGGGGCCAGGGTTTTTACCCACTAAGCTTTAATCTAGAGCTTTATCATACCATGAATGACAAGTTTTCTTATAATAGTAAAAATTTCATGTTGAATATCAAAAATATGTTTCAGGAGAGCTGCTCTCTGCTCAGTCCTTAACTGAGGCAGTGTAGCAGCACACGCAGGTGAATAGTAAGAAGGCTATGACTGGGATTCTAGCTTTGTCTCCCATCACACAGCTGTGAAATCAGTTCACTGCTGTATACAGAGGCACCTCATGGCTAGCAACAGAAATTATCTATTATATATTTCTCTTATCAGGAAGCATTCAACAAGTATTAACATTTGATGTACCTATAGCTCATTTTATTCAACTTAAAATTTTAACAATGAAAACTAAATGCTTAATCATGATTTTGCTCCTAGTAATTTGTAACATATGCAAAGAATGCTACATAATCAACAGCAATTTTAAAATCATTGTCTTTTTTATGTTATTAGCAACTATTATTTCCATTTATTCATTTAAGGAACATGTATGAAATGTATATTAGGAGCTGTCTCTTGTGGCTTTGTGAGCTCATTTCTTCATGGTTCCCAACTGCCCTGCATTGCCTTGTGATTACCGCAAGTAAATATGGGGCAGTCAAATGGGGCTGTTGACTGGCAGGCAATTCGGCAACATTTGCTATGATTTCACAAGACAGAAGAGAGCTTTCTCTTGTGGTTTTCACCAAGGGTAGACAAGGACAATGGAGAGCCAAAAAAAAAAAAAAAAAAAAAAAAAAGAAAAAAGAAAAAAGAAAAAAAAAGGCAACAAATTTTTGCATGAGGGTATGTCAAACCAAGATGATGAGCAAGCACCTGTGGAAGAATCAATCAACAGCATTATTTGTAGGTAAAGGATACTTCACTTGAAAGCTGAATTTCACATATGACCAAATAGGTGTAGAAACTTCCAGCCAAGCCCAGCAGAGGGTCTTGCTCTCTAGGTAGAGAGGAACTGTGGCCTTTTTGAGTGGTCAGGTTGTGAAGGTCACATTTCATCAGTTAAACACCTGCTCAGAGTTCATTTATCTTCTCCTGGAAGCCACGAGCCTCTCTTTCACTCTGCGGAATTGGCTGACTTAATTCCCTTTTGAGCTCTCAGTGTACAAGTCCTTCCCATATTATTCTGCATTTAATTACTCATCAACACTGCTTTATTGAACAGAGTCAGGTGTTGCTGTCAGAGCCCAAGGAGCTCAACATCCTCTAATAGGCAGAGATAAAATTTAATTCTGCTTCTCCAATGTAGCACAGTGTTGAATGTACAGTAGTGACTAAGGCGTATAGACTAGTTTTTCACAGTATTAGAAGATACCACAAGTAAGTCTTATGTGTCTATGTCTCTATCACTTAATGTGGCCAGTTTGGAATCACATTGTTGGGTGAAAGCCATACCAGTGAGTATTTTGCATGGAAATACTCCATGCCCCGCCCCCAAAAAAATCCAAGCTCTGAAATTCTAGGATGTGCTTAGGCTAAGATATAAAACCAGATTTGTCAGGATCCAAAATATGTGTTTCACTATGGATTTCTCCTAGTGAAATTCACACTCATCCCGAAGAGCTACGCCAAGACTTTAATTCTTGGCTCCAGAATCTCATGTCACTTCCTGATCAGCCAATCCAATCCAGGGCTTCCTACAAGGACCTTCTTTTATGTCAGTTCTGTGATTTCTTTTACAGAGAAGGCAACAAAGAATAGTTGTGATAATAACAGGAGACAGTCTTAGCATGGCAGAAAACAGAGGCAGATTGAAAACGACACAGATAAACTTGGAAATATATGTTCATAGACACAGATGCACAGATGCACACTCTCTCTCTCTCTCTCTCTCTCTCTCTCTCTCTCTCTCTCTCTCTCACACACACACACACACACACACACACATTCCGCCTTCTCCATAAAATGACACATCTAACATCTTTCTTCTTAGTCACAATCATCTTTAAAAGTGGCAGAAGTTTTAGACAGTCATGTCTGTTTTATTTGTTGTTTCTATCCAGAGCCTGAGATGTGCCTAAGACATGGCTAATATTCAATACATATTCATTTCACATACGCTAAATGATAAAACATTTATCATTTAGGGGAAACAAATGCACACCAACTTTCACTTCTGTTTCTCGGCATGTTTTTTCCAAAGGCAGGCCACATTGTGACAGTTGCCTCTACTATCCCTTCTGATTTTGGCCACTTGAGCCCCTCACTCTAATCGCTAGTGAGTTTTTTATTTTTTTGTTTTTATTTTTGCGTTTTGCTTTTTTTTTTTTTTTTTTAATTTCTGTCCAGGGGATCTTCTTGTTATAGAAATTCTTAGAGAAAAACCAGAGCACTGAAAGTCACTCTGTAATTGAAAGGAAAGGAAGAATAAACACTGTAGCATTTTCTGTTTTTTGTTTTTCTTAGTGTTATTTTGCATAGCCTTGGCTGTCCTTGGTTCCCTTTGTAGAACAGGCTGGCCTCTAACCTGCTTCTGCCTCTGCCTCCCCAGGTGCTGGGGTTACAGGTATGTACCAGTGTACCAAGCTAACACCTCAGTTTTAAAAGGAGTTAGGGCAGTATACATGCTCATTTATTCTAAAAATCACACATATAAGATATGAGTTATATATTACTGTGTATTATTTTATTTCTGATTTTACAATATACATGTATAACTAACACTAGTATATTAAAATAGACCTAAAATAATGAATAAAATTGTAGTGTAAACTAGGAATGCCGGCTCATGTCTATAAACATAATACTTGAAAGCTAGAAGCAAGAATATCAGTGCAAGGCCCACCTATGCTATGTAGGAAGTTTGATGTCATCCTGGGCTATGTAAGACCCATTTTAATATATAAGCAAGCAAACTAATCAACGAATCCCAACAAGGAAAGAGAGACATTTGTGTTCTTTTAATCTTGATGTGTGAAAAAAACTTGTAGAAACAAAACAGATACCATCTTTGATATATTGTAACCTTAGGAGTTCTATCAGAAAATAAAACTAAAGCTGTATTATTGGACACTTGTTTCTTTCATTTCTTTTCTTCTTCTTCTTTTTAATTTTTTTAGTTGGTTTTTCACTAGATAAGGCTGGCCTCAAATTCTCAATCCCTTTGTCTTAACCTCCATGTGTTGGGATTAGGTACCTGACTTACTAAGCTTTGCTTTTGCTTGTTTTTTTCTCTGCTGCTTACTTTTCCTTGTGGATTTGCAAATTTCCCTTCTTAATATTTTTACCCTCACAGTGGAAGATTTCATTGTTTTCAAGGTCACCTTGTTGGGATAAGAGTCTTGAGAAATTAGTCATGTTTGTCTCCTATAATACAGTAAGATGCAGAGACCCAGTTTTATTTATGGGTGACATATAAAAAAGTACTCCATTGTCTTGTTCTCTGAGCCAAACAAAAGTCTAAAGACTTCCAAAAGCTATGAAGCCAATTCTATAAAAAAGGTTTTATTTTAACTATAAAGATTAGCTTCATTCTGTATTTACTTAAGTTTCACTGGGGAAAAGACATAACCAACTGCTGGTCTTGCTGTCAAATACAAGGGCAAAATGTTTATACTTTACCAATTTAAAATGCTAGAAAGTAGACAAAATATCTGACACAAATGCTTCCTTCACACATGGTAAAATTTACAACTTAGAACTTTTGAGAGTTGTGTTATAATTTCATTCCTTTCTATCAAAAATGTCCTAGTCTATAAAAATGTGAGATAATTTGTATATGGCTTTCACATATGTAACAGCTATGTTTACTAATTTTTTAATTCTGAAGCTCTTAACTTTTTTATAAATAGTAATTTAAGAAAGTTTAGCTCTATCAGATCAGAAAATAAGATTGTTAACAGAATTCATTTTGGCTTTCCTAGAAAATAGAGTTTAATGAAATTTTAAAAAGAAGCAGTGAAAAGTAAAAATAGTTACGTTAGAACCCAAGTTTTAAAACAGGGTGATTAATTAAATTATTTTTGACATATAAAGAGATGGGCAGTATGTATAGGTATACAAGTACTTTTAAAAATGTTTATGTGTATTTGTATCTGTCTGTCTATGGGAGTTATACCGCCTATGCCTGGGTGCCAGTGGGAGGCAGTGAAGGAAGTCAGACAGGCCAGAACTGGAATTACAAGGAGCTGTGACCTACTTGACACGGGTAATCGGAACAACTGGACTTGGTTCCTCTGAAAGAGCAACAAGTGTGTCTAATCTCTGAACGATCTCTTTGGCCTCTGTAAACATTAACTTTGAGAAAACCAGAGTTACTTAATGTATGTCAGCATTTTGTATTTAAAAGGTTAAATTATTAACATTAAAATAAGGTCTACAAGAGAATTGTATATTTTGAAAAGGAAGCTGGGAAGATGGCTCAGTGGTCAAGAGCACCTCTGCTCTCCCAAAGGATCTAAGTTGGCTGCTCAGAGCTCACATAGGGCACCCTGGCCTCCAGGGTACCCCCGTATGTTGGCATTCACATAGATACCTACAAAAATGCATAAAGCAAAAACAATCTATACTGTACTAAATAAAAGGGATGAGCACACCAGTTGGTTGCCCAATGCCAAAAGGTCAGCCTCAAAACAGACATACAATTAATATGAAAACATAACTACGAGTAACAGTATACAGCCTGAACAGATATAATTTTCCTTTTATTGAGAATAGATTTTTTTTCATACATTATATTCTGCTTATGATTTCTCCTCCCCTACTCTTTCCAGGTTCTCTCCATTTCCCCTCCCAACTAGATCTACATACTTTCGGTCTCTTACTAGGAAACAAATAGGCATCTATAAAATAATAATAATATGAAATAAAATAAAGAAAAACAAAAACAAATCAGAATAGGAATACATAATTATGTACATATATGTATGCAATCATGTTTATAGTAAAAAAGAGGGGATGACTTAAGGAGAGTGGTGAGGGTTATGTCGGAGGGTTGGAGAGAGAAGAAATGTAATTACAATCTCAAGAATGAACACGAACTCTGGTGACCTATATTTGACCACATCCCCTGGATGCGGAGGCCTGGTGGCACTCAGAGGAAGGTTAGCAGGCTACCAAGAAGAGACTTGATACCCTATGAGCATATACAGGAGGAGAAAGTCCCCCTCAGTCTTACTCACAGAGGAGGGGAGTAAGGGGAAAATGGGAGGGAGGGAGGAATGGGAGGATACCTGTGATGGGATAACAATTTAGATGTTATATGAATAAATTAATAAAATATATTTAAAAAGAAAACTAAAGATTCAGAGTCAATATATAAATGTAAAGAAGAGTATGAGCTGAGTTAAGAGCAATCAAGTAGCCACTAGAAATATGAAGTCAATCCCTTCATGATCCTACACTAGTTTAAGAAGTTTGGTACATATTTATTTGCTTTATTGCATTTAGCATGGTAATATATTCATTTAAAAGTATGCTTTTCCTTGTCTTTACTGATGAGACAGTAAAACCCGGAGCCCTATGTTCATAGAGTGCTAGATTTATCTTGGAGCTTTGTCCCCATCGATCACTGCAGTTAATGAATGATTGTATCCTCTTGGTTTTTACTCATAATCCTAATGGTATGGAGTCTTAAGATAGAGTCCTACAAAATATATTCACTAACAGATGGTTTTGTAATAATAATCTCCATAAGAGCAGGCAGTGTTTATGGTGTTTCTAGCATCTGTGGTGTACTCAGAAGGTATGGTAAGGGAATTGAAAATGCTTGGGGCAGCAGCTGCACCATAAAGGAGTTTGACATTTAATGGAGAAGATAAAACTTGTATTAAAACTATAATACAGGAATCAACATGTTAAATGCCATAGGAGAGTTACAGATTGTATTAGAAAAGTAGACAGAGAGAGAGAGAGAGAGAGAGAGAGAGAGAGAGAGAGAGAGAGAGAGAGAGAGGCAGGCCACTTAGTGCTAGTCTCAGGAGAGCCATCTTTAGTAGCAGTAATCCTTGAGTTTTGTTTTACTGGCTATGGGTGTAAAAATGCTGAACTGGGAATTGGGCCTCCCAGGAAGAAAGAGACAGAGGGAGGGGCTAGCAAGTGATACGTTCCAAGGCTCCACTTAGAGAGCTGAGAGTTGAGTGCTGACCTCTGTTAGGTGGTATTCTGAGAACCTAGAATATATTAATAAGCAAGTTATTACTGCCATCATGGAGAAGGGAGACATACATAGTAAATTAGTATATGTGCTACCAGGTAAAAAGTATTCTATATAAAATAAAAGAGTGAGTGGGCTGGAGTGAGCTGAGCAGATTAGGGTGTGTATGTGTCTGTGATGATTAGCAAAATACGCAAACCCTTCAGTAATAGACATCTATATCCTCTTAGTTTTGGAAGCTGAAAGTCCCAATAGTGTCTTATAGGTTTGAATTCTTTTGAGATTTCTTCTAAATAACTAGTTTTGTTGTTGTTTTTGTGTCTTCACATAGTCTTTGCTCTATGCCAGCATGCCCAAATATTTGTTTATGTATCTCAATGTCTCCTTATAAGGACACTAGCCAGGCTGTCATAGATTTGCAATCTCTAGTCAATGAATCAAAATTGGCTACTGACATAGAGTCCCATGGTCAGTATTCTAAGAATGATGTTTATATATTTAAATGATTGAAAACCACAAAAGGAATAAGAATATTTTATACAGTTGGGATTTTGATGAAATTGTAATTTAATGTCCACAAATAAAGTTTACTTGGAACCTACCTTGTATTTATTCATTTACATATTGCCTGTGGCTGCTCTTGCATTTCTGTAGTAGAGTTGAATAGTTGAAAGAGAAACTATTCAGCCCTCAAAACCTAGAAGTTTCACTGTCTGACCCTTTGAAGAGTCAGTTGTCTGATGTTTACTCTATAGAGTCAGTGGTAGACTCAGAGGAGAAACTAACAGTTTGGGCTGTGATTGGAGCTGGACAGTATTACTAGAAAAAGAAAAAGCAGGCATGGGAAAGGTGGGTGTAGATGTAGTGGGTGGAATATAGTACAGAGATAAGAGCCCTGTAGACCTGTGAGAAGCAGCCATACTTCAAGGAGGCCTCTTGGCTGCAGGGAGAGCAATGGCAAAGCCAAGAGGTATAGTTGACCTGGAATTGGTAACAAGAGGGAAATAAAAAGGTAGACGCTCTCACACCCTGAACACATTGAGCAGTTTCTTCATTTTCTGTGCAAAGCCTTCTGTGATGATTTGGCAGTTTTCAAACAAGTTTAAAAATATCATGAAGTGCTAGGTTACTAGTATTCTAATTATAAACTCTTTGAATTAAAATAGACCTCAAGTGAATCAGGCCAGATGCCTTTTACAATTTAGACCTTTGAACACGTGATATTGAAAACATGTACTTAAAAGAACATCAGTAGTTCCTTAATGATCTGAGGGACTTTTAATCCAGATTTCTAGTTTATTCAATCATCATTTATTTAACAGCCAATATGTTTAATTTGGCATTCCAATTTTTTTGTGAGCTACTTCCTAATCTATATCCTTGATATTTGTTTTAAATTGTTTTTATAGAAAATCATTCTTTTTGCTATAACTTTTTCACTATTTTTTTTTCAGAAATATATACTTGAAGATGGATGGGTAAAGTCATTTAATTTGCTCTTATGTCTTCTTGCCATCAACATCCATGCAAGATATTTATAGACAATGTGTTTCCTTCATGCAGAAGGAAATCCTTAATTTTTTTTCCTTTCTTTTCTTTTCTTTTTTCTTTCTTTCTTTCTTTTTTTTCTTTGAGACAGAGTTTCTCTGTGTAGCCTTGGCTGTCCTGGACCTGCTTTGTAGACCAAGCTGGCCTCGAACTCACAGCAATCCACCTGCCTCTGCCTCCCGAGTGCGGGGATTATAGGCGTGCACCACCATGCCAGCTATTTTTTAAAACTTTTATATATACATTTATATTATTAAACATATATACAATGAGCAATATACAGCAAGAGGGACCAAGAATCAATTTGGAATTATATAAATGTCACATTCATTGTGTTTTGCCTATTTGTGTTTGGCAACCTTGGAGAAAACATGTTTCCTATCTTGGTGAGTCTAAAATTCTAAATGTAAATCAATATCTATCATATCTCATCTCTATCAATCTAAAAACATCTATCTAGACCTAAAAACAACTGAACCTCCAAACAAGTAAGCTTAATTATAAAACTAAACTATCTGGTCTTCAAGTCTTCAACCTCATTAGAGACTTGAGAAGTAATAAAGTTAATTATCTAGGTAAACAGGAAGTACAAGTTAGCAGCTTCCAATTGGGAAAATGACAGAGACAGTTCACTGCCTAGACAGTCACCCAAATCACTCTATAACTTTGGAGCATCATCTTTAGCCTTCTGGCCCATAATATCTGCCAGACTTTTTTGTGAGGGAGGAACTATTGAGCACTTGCTTACTCTGTCTTGGCAGAGTTTGGCCATTGACTCTGCCTGCTTCCAAACTTGCTGACTTTTAGGCAGAATTCTATCTGTGGCAGAAATGAGGACATTTTGTCCAGTGGCTGGTTTGCCACATTTGAAGCCATATCCATAACTAAGTTCTTTGAGGCTTGTAGACTTCACCTTTTCCAAACCTACTTCATTTAGGGTTCTTTAAATGCTTATACCTCCCTTCCAACTCACCTACCCTAAGTAGGAAAGGAGATTTATGGGAGCAGGAGAAGTAAACTTGAGGCATAGTCGGCAGGAGTTCAGCAGACCAGCAATTCTCCCAAAGTTGCTTCTGGAATCAAGAACAGCAGTTGGAGCCCAGAGCCTCAAAGCCTTTGCAGGAGCAGTCCTCTCTAGGAGCATCTCAAAGTGGAGCAATGAACAGCCAAACAATCCCAAGACCCAAAAAGCCCTGTCTCCTGTATGGAGCTCAGAGTCTGTACTAGGATATGTTTCAGCTGGCAAAACAAAAACAAAAACAAAAACAAAACCCAACCCACCCACACCAGGTGGTTTGACCTCCAAATGGATAAAAATCATCTGCTCTCTCACAAGTCTGTTCCCCATCCCACACTTGGAATCAAAACAAAAACATGTTAATATCCACTACAGATGCTCATCATCTTCTCTGAGGTAGGCTGGATGTTGCCAGGAGCTAACCTGTCTTAATTTAAAAGGATCCTTAAGGTCATAAAAACCAATAAAGTAAAAATAACCTTGTTTGTGAGTAACCGTTAAGGCCTTAAGATGAAGAGTAGATTCAATAATCTACTTTTTGTCCTGCCATCCCTATGTATTCCTATATTTCCCCTTTCTTTCTTTTCAGCCTTTATCTCCATACTTAAGAAAGAACAGTAAAGGAAAAAGAGAAATCCCTGAGTCCAATCTCTGCATAAGACCAATAATAATTTATAATCAACTCCCAATCCAAATAAACATCCATTTCCCAAGAAAACAACCAAAACCCTACCCAGCCTCTCCCTTAAGGGAAATGGGCATTGTTCTTTTCTTAAGGATTCTCCTGGCTGATTTGGAACCAAAATGTTTGTAAGGGCCCAAATACAACTGGGGAAAATGGTCAAGCAAGCTAGGAATAGCATTTGTGGTACAGTTTCTAAATGTTCAGAAATTCCAGGCTTAATGGAAGTGTGGGATAGTCTGAAGTTCTCTACCAACTGGGGTCAGAAGCTTTCTTCAAAGCTTTCCTGTTCTGATGAGGGATAGCAACCGAAACACTTGGGGCTGGAACATGAAGGATACCAGATGTCAGCATGCAGCATGCTGAGAGGAATGGATCCTGTCAGGTCTGATCCAGCATCAATATCAGGTTCTTTTGTTCTGAAAACATATAATGTCTCACAAGCATTATGCAGTCCTAAAATTATAAATGTATAAGGTGTGTATGATGCACAGAGCAATTAAGGCTGGTTCTCTGCTCTTTGTATGAGCAGAAGAAAGATATCTGTAAATCTTCATTAATACCATGCGAAGAATGGGATCAAATAATAAGACACATGAAGCATTGTCTATGCATGGACATTCAAGTCTCAGCTAGTCTCAGAGCTATTCCCATGTAGTGGCATTAGCAATATAAGTTATCTGCTTGTTCTGCAGTTTGAATTCATGTAAGTATATACTGACTCTCTTTCATTTACGTCTGTTTCACTCTGACCTTCTTCTAAAAGTATATTTATTGTAAGCTATTCACACTACATCCGAACTGCCATCCCTTCCCTTTTATCCTCCCATTCCTACCCTCCCTCCCTCCTCTGCCCATTACCTTCCCCCCATCTCTGAAGGGGGACACTCCCATCTCAAATGTCTGTTGATGGTCTATTAAATCTCATAAGGATAGCCTGCATCTTCCTCTGTGTGCCTGCTAGGACTTCTTGGCTAGGGGCAGGGACCAAATTGTGAGCGCCAGAGTGCATGTCAGAAGTTCAGCAGCATTTGTCCCCTCCCCACTTTCATTCCCCACCCCCATTCCTGGAGAATAGGCAGTCTATTGGTTACATCTTAGCAGGGGGTCTTGATTCTCTGCATGCACTGTCCTTGGTTGGTGCATCAGACCCTATAGTCCCCCTTTGGTCCAGATCCATAGGCCTCCCATGGTCTCCCTGTGAGGCTCCTGCTCCCTCCTGGATGCTCCATTTCCCAACTCTTGCATACAATTCTCAGCTCTTCTCCCAGAGTGTTGTTGCAAGTCCCAGCATCTGACTCTGTGCGCAACTGGATGGAATATCTCAAAGGACATCTATGTTGGCCTAATATCCACTTATAAGTGAGTATATACCGTGCATATCTTTCTGGGTCTGGGTTACCGCACTCAGGATGTTCGATTATAGTTGCCTGAAAATTTCAAGATTTCCTTGCTTTTGTTAGGTGAATAGTATTTCGTTGTGTAAATGTACCAGAGTTTTTTTTATCCATTCTTCTGAGCACAGATGGTCAGAAATTGCCTGCCTACTAGGCCTGTGGCTAGTCTTGGAGAGCATATTCCCAGTGCTTGCACTCTCCAACTCCTGTCAGAAGCAGCCCGCCAGCTAGGTTTGTGGCTCTAGACTTTAGAGTGTGTGCGCCAGGCGCCTATGCCTATAGAAACTTGAGAGCTTTCTCTGAATTATTCAGGTTGCCTGAGGCCAGCTCCTGCCGTGCTCCACCCCATTTGTACCCTTCTCACCTGTTGGTCACCAGTACTGGTGTTTTGTGGTTCTTGGATCCGACCTTAGGTAGACATAAAGTCACTGCTGTCCTGCTGATCAAACAAGCTGTGTGTTTCATGCCGCCATCTTGAATCTCCCCCAAATCCTTAATTATTAGGGCATGATATAACATTAGCTACATAATCTTTCACTAGATATTTCAAGATGTAGTCCATACTTCATAGATTCTGTCCATGCCACACAATTCTTTTTCATCACATGCTTTCCAAACTTATGGAGTCCCATTGTTCTATACACAAGCTGTAATCAGGATCCCAAAACACAACACCTTCCAAATATAGGCAAAGCTTGGTCCCAAAAGCAGTATCATAGCATAAAGTAGACTTCAAACCAAGAGCTAGCTGCACTTACTCATAGATGAGAGAAAATTTCTTGAATGACTGTTTTGGGTGACAGAATATTTCAGACATAACTATTCTGAATTTGGACTAGTGAAAAGAACTGGGAAATATTTCTGCTGAGGTGGAAAAATTGTTTTTTGTTTGTTTGGTTGGTTTATCTAAAAGTGTACAGCCTTAAAAAGAATAGGGAGGTAATTTATTCCTAGGATTTCTATAGGTAGGGCCATCTCTGGGCATAGAAAGGGTCTAGTTGGAGGGAGGAAATCTTACTTTCATGTTTGGATCAAGGTCATAAAGTTGGGGAGATTATAATATTTATTTAACATTGTTTTATTATTCTTTGTGGGGAGAAAGTTCTATTATGTTTCAAAAAAATTTTTACCTTGGAAACAAAATGTAAAATTTTGCTAAATATCAGTGAAAGCAGCCTATGAAGACAGTCTAGACATAAATCTAGATTAGTTGAAATCTGTGATGTTTGCCTATACCTCAGTCACCTTCAAGAGGAAGCTAAGGCCCAGCAGGCCAAGTGATTTTAGTATCATGATGCTCCATATAGTTATCTCTGGGTATTTTTGCTGATAGACTTGACATAACTTCTATTTTAGTTCAATTCTGATGGTATTAACTCATTGCTTACTTTCATCAAGAATCTGTAAGCCTAATTCTACAATTATAATACATCCTATGATAGAAGTGAGCTGACTGTAGATGTCACTCAGTCTTGATGTTAAAATGTACTTGAATTTCATATACTTACTTTGTGTTTTCACGCAGTCAATGGCCACTCTAACTATACCCTTTTCATGCCTTAACAACCCTGCACCTCACTCTTTTTATCAGGAGAACAAACACAGATATCAGCCCACAGACAGACAATGGAGTGTATCTAAAGTTTTAGAAGGTACTGAGGTAGTTATCTTTATATTATTCTCCTATTTGTGGAAGTTGTTCTTGTTTTTAGAAGAACTAAATATTTTATTTAAGAGAAAATACTGTATCTAATACTGATATTCCAGAATATATCCATCCAGTGGTTGTTCACATTTGTCAAATATCAAAAAGGAAGGCTGGGTAGGCAGTTCCACATTTGTAAATAAAGCAAGAAGAACTGAAGTTTGGGTACGCATCATCAGGCATTGCAAGGTGTTGTATGAAAGTTGACAGGAGAACTGTGTTGGTGTAATAGTTTTGGAATAAGAGTTTTGTCTAGTGAAAGACATTCAATCCAAGCTCTGATTCTCACAAAAAAAAAAAACATGAAAAAATGGCTTATTATTCTATACAGTACTACTCAAGTAACTTGGGGTTATAAGAAAACAGCTGTAAATGTACTAATGGCAATCACTAGGGAACACCAAAGTGACCCCAAAGTCATTGTGTGTTATGACTTCTCTAAGGCTAATTTTGTTCCAAAGCATGGAGACCAATTTGAGTTTGTTCTGGAGAAAGTTCTATAAACAAATAAACAAACAAAACATGTGTTGCACACATACAATGCTCACTCATGCCCACTCCCTGTGTCCTTCCATGTTCATCAAGACCACATTTTCGGTTATTCTTTTGACATTCTTGGACTAGCAGTGAGCCTACTAAATACTTCAATGAACTCTAAATATTTTCTTAGGGCTCTTGGAAAGTCACTAGCATCCTGCATCCTGCATCTGCTTTACTGTTAGAATTCTCATTGCTTAAATCTTTAACAACTGAGCCTGCTGATGGTACTGTGTCTTTCCTTCATTTCTATTTTCACATATCCCAAGTGAAGACTGAGAACCCAGGCTGGTTTCTTTAAGTTAAGTGAGCTGGAATTTGAAGCCATACACAGATATACAGAAACATATGCATGTGATTTCCCAGTTAATTCACAAGTAAGCTATTGTGCTTCCCTAATCCTGACTCCAGCTCAGTTGAACAGGAGTGATAGACAATATATTGTCTACTACTTATGCTCAGTCTCAGTGTTAGAAATCCAGAACAAAACCAAACAAAACCATACACCTTCCTAGAGGTGGTTCCTTACTTGGACTAATTCAAGAGTTTACTGTTCATGATGTTGAGCTAATCTCCCTGTGTAGAGAGTATTATTGTAGTTGATGCATAGTTAGCATGTCACCTTTTATAGACAATGAACAATGCAACACTCTTCTTATTCCTTTTTCATATTGACCTTTAAAAACTTCTAAGTTAATTTTCCAGAAACCAATTTTTGGCATGTTGCCTAGTTATGTGATGTTAAATGGTTGCTCATTTTAAAGTCTAATAACTTTAAAAACTTCTTTTGGATATCCTTATTTTGTGTATGTTTTATCTCTGTGTATATGTGTATGTGCATTTCATATGTGTCTAATCACTATGGAATCAGAAAAGGGCAATGGATATCCTATAACTGGAGTGAAGGATGATTGTGAGTCACCACATGGGTGCTGCGAACCTACTGGGATCCTCTACAAGAGCAATAATTGATTTTAACAATTGATCCATCTCTCCAGCACCAAGTCTTATTTTAAATGGATTTTTTTGTTCTTACTTCCATAACCAGTTTAATTTTCTACAATCATAGTTATCTACTATTGTTTATTTATAATTTTATTATTAAAATCACTAGTGCATTTTGATAATGTAACAGAACCTCTTGGTTTGGTTCTCTTTAGCATCAAAATAAAAGTGGATATATAGTATACAACTTAACGAATCAAGAGGAGCTAAGAAAATAGCATAAAATAGCTTGTACCTTTGCTCTTTTGAGTCCACTGGTTGCAGACACATAATTTATCTTCTTTAGATACTTGGATTGTTTGTAAAAGATCTCTGCAAATGGAGGAATGCTTTGTAAAGGTCCTTACTGGGATGTCCCATGGCTCCTGGTCTTCACACCCATGTCCAGTACTCTCCCACACTGACTACCAGACAGTAGCGGATCTGATGTAGTGTTACTCCCAAGGCTTTGTTGTAAAAGGCCCCACAGCTTTCATCCTAGTCTCCTTTTTTCTATTGAATCAGTCACTCTGGGAAAACCAGTAACTTTATCACCAGATCCCTACCTGGATAAGATACATAGATTTGAAATTAACTCTCCAAAGTATAGTTCTACATGGGAGCCATCTGAGAAGCATCTTGTCAACCACTCTGGTGACTGAAGTTCTCCTTCACACTATGAGTGTTTGACTTTGACGTCTTCACTGATCCTTGGATGACAAAGACTGAACTGAGCCTTTTGGAACTATGAGATAATCAGTTGTTTTAACCCATTAAGTATAAGGGTAATTTGTTGCATAGCAATAGATAATGAGAGCATGGGTGATTTCAGAATTTTATCTGCTTCATCTCTATCCCTTAAAAGGAATTTTAGGATACTTTCATGATGTTTGTACTTCACAGAATCAGATTAAAAACAAACATACCCACCAGCAAGGATTGTTAGTTAATTAAAATAAGACACATTTAATATAGAATGTACCATGTTTCTTGTTTTTATGGATAGAAAGTCAACTATGATCAGACGTTTATTAGATCAATTTGAAGTCCTCAACATCTCTAAAGATGAATGTTATTGACACATCTCAGAGGAGAAAACAAAATATGTCAAAAATCAGGTTATTTCACACTCATATATAAGTATAACATGAAGTTAGTATTTTGTATGAGTTCATCTCATTGTGTAATCTTTGCTTTGTATGTTAAATAAGCATCAGTAATATCTCTTTTTAAAAAAATGTTTATTTTTATTTATATGCACTAGTATTTGGGTGCCTATATGTATGTGCACAGTGTGTTTACCTGCTACCCTTGAAGACAAGGAGGTGTGTTGTATCTCTTGGAACTGAAGATAAAATCAGTTGTGAGCTGCCAAGAAGATTCTGGAAACCAAATATGTCCTATGAAAAAAACAGCCAGTGCACTTAGCCACCAAGTCATCTCTTCTGTCTCAAATCAGATCCCTTAAAAAAACATTTGTTTGCATGTTGTCCGTATCCTCATGAATACACATACTGTGTTTACATTTGGAGATCAGAATACAACTTGTGCCAGTTGCTTCTACCCTCCCACAATGTGAGTTACAGGGACCAAATTTGGGGTTAACCGTGAGGCAACAAACATTCTTTACACACTGAGCTATCTCCCTGGCCATCAGTCATATTTTAAAAGAGAGCTCATGAAGTGCTCAGATTCCCTGATGAGATCCAAACACACCCAGAAACAGTGGGTTTCAGGGGAATGTGTTTATTTTTTTTAAGTCTTTAAAAGGACATTCTGTGAGTATAGTTCAGTTTTCAGGGTATTTCATATCTCCCCATGAATCATTAGCCATTTAAATGAGTATGTATTTTTTCAAGTATTTCCAATTTAGTTTTCCTCTAATGTGTGCAGTGGAGCTCAGATTTGGAGACCCAAGGGTACATTTCAAAATATCCTTAAAAACTCCTGCATCTATGCAACATATTCTAGAAGAGACTCCCTCAACCATGTAAATGCATTAAGAGCTAATACAAAATAATGAAGTATATAGCCAAGAGAAAAGATGAATTCTGCTGGTAGTCAGCATGTGGTGAAGATTCTGTGAAGCAGAGATGATGCTCTAAGGGGTCCATGGAGAAAATGACTCTGAACTTGCCAGTGGGTAGACACTTCCTACAAATTGCACAGGCCTCCATTATAATTTGATGGCAGGGCCAAATCACTTTGCAATGTGAATTGCATCAGGCATCCATGAAGGAGAGCCTTCTAAGAACAGTCTATGAGTCTTAAAACTTGGCATAAATGTCCACTGTACAATTAAAAAATAGTTTAGAAAGCTACATGTGTTTCCTGAAGGGGGTGGCTACATTTGAAGACTACTTATTTGATCTCATAGCCAGACACTCTTTTCAGACTTAGTAAGTTCCGAGTGTTCATAATTCAATATTTCAGTGACATGTCTTTAGGTTTCTAAATCAGTTTTATGAGACATGCAATAACAATAAAATCAGTGTGAACAACAGCGATGCTCAATTAGACCTGAATATGACCCATAGAAGCAGAGGAGAATGAAAAGATGGTGGTGTGCATGTCTGTGGTTTCAGTTAAGAGAAAAAAAGTGCAAACCGTTAGGAAATATGAAATTAGCCATTAAACAAAGTAAATTCTTTTCATTCATAGCTTTAGCTTCTTCGCACTTGTTTTTTTCTCACATGGAGCCTACATGTGACTGTGGTTGATCGTGCTGTCTTCTGGTATGGTGCTAATGTTGTACTTCAAGCTTTACAATGGAAGTTTGGTGTGATGCTTTCTCTTCATGTTACATGAATGTTTCTTGTCCAGTTTAGGAACAAATATTAGACATAGATAATATCGTTCTATGTTTAAAAATAAATTTTATCAGTTATGGGTATTTTATGTAAAGATGATAAAAGATTTCAGCACAATTATTTTTCATAGAAAAGTAAAAGATTCATATTTAAGAATTATTTAAAATGACATTTTCAAGAAACATTTTAACTAAGCACATGCATAATTTTAGGATGGCTAATACCTCATGGTTTACATTTAAAATCTCTGTTTTTCCAATATAGATTTTTAAAAATGACATCAAACAGAAAATGGACAAGAAATTTTTACCTCAAAAAGTTTTAACTCAGCAATTCATGTTTATAAATGGTTTCATGAATAGTAAGAGTATAGTAAGATTCTAAACTAAACTAATATAAAGTCCATGTGCCATACAGGAGATATGTGGTAGAAACCCGGGCCCTCAGTTGGTTTCCACTGTCCACAGTGAAGACTAGCAATTTAAAGAATGAAGATTTCGAGATCGTCTTATCATTTTTAATGGAAAAGTACTCATTTGTGCACATAGGACGTGGCATAATTCTTCTCATTGCGTGTATGCTTAACTCTGGGCATCTTCTCTCACATATCTGGACTTCAAAATAGTCTATTGTCAGCAATACTACATACATCCTTTATTTTGTAGGGATTTCTTGCTTGATTTTTGTTTTGCTTTTGGAGACAGGGTCTCTCTGTACAGCCTTGGTTGTCCTGGAATCACTTTGTAGACAAGGCTGGCCTCAAACTCAGGGTGATCCACTTACCTCCGCCTTCAGAATAATGGGGTTAAATGTGTGTGCCATCATGCCAGGCTTACATATATCATTTACGTGCACTGCTGCTATACCTACATAAATACATGGAGGGTTTCCAATAGATGTTTGGAGAATTATTAAGATCATGCAGTTATGAAGAGCTGTTACGACTAAAAAGGAAGACATACTATTCCCACAGTGGAAAAAGGAACATAAAAAAAAAAAAAAAAGATGAGGTTATGTGAGCAGGAATTTTGTCAAATTCCACAAATTAGTGTTGTCTTCCTTTGGCTTTCGTCTTCCATGTTTTTCCATCTCTTTATCTTGTTTACAATGTAGCTGGAGGTTAAGATTGACTTTCTTTCCCTCATCTTCACTGGCTTGCTTGGGACAGGTCAGCAATGGAAAGTATTGGATTTGTTGGCTTGTTTACTTCCTAGACTTCCTGAGATGATTGATACTGGTATTTAAGGTTTTTTTTTTCCTGTAATATATTTTTCTTTACTTCTTTTCCTTCTTCGTTTCCTGCTCCAAATTCTCTTTTTGCTATTTATTTTCTTTAGCTTAATGTGGTTTAGAAAGGTCGAGAGTTGATAAAGGTTAAGGTGAACAAAAGCTCATTCAAGGTGGCTACCTCCTGTCCTATTTATTCAGCAGTTGAAGTGTATCCTTTAAAAAAGACCCAAAGGAATGTCTACAGGAGATTCCATTATTGCATTTTATCTACAAGACAGGTTTGGCATTTTCATTTAATGTCTATAAAACTGCTCTTTGTAAGTAGCATGTGAAACACAGAGATTAGTGTTGTTAATTTAATGCAGCAAGCTTAGAGTCTTTATAAGATTCCATCTCCTTTTGAACTTTGTGTTTAACTCACAAGGGGCCTGCACTGTGTTCCAGAAGAACAATAATTTTCCTACTTTATACATTAAGCAAATAGAAGGGCCAGAAAATACAAATGGGTTTTAACATCAGCAGAAATAAACTTGAGGTATGGAAAGGTGGTCCTTTTATTTTACTTTATTTTTTTTTTTCTTATAAGCTGCTGGGAGAATGGGATGAATTTGCTCTGTAGATAATGGCCACTGTAATGTGGAGAGATGATCAGGAGTCATGCATTTTGGAAGGCCCTAATGAGGTAAATGCTCAGCTCATTTGATGACTTAGAGCAAACAAAGGTTATGGACAAAGTGCCATGTGCACCATCACCATCTGCTTCCCTGGATCAGCAAGAGGCAGTGTGAACTTAGCAGCAAATTATGTTCTTGGGTTTCAAAAGCAGCAAAGTGGAAAGATTCCGATTTTACTTTTATTCATACCTTTTCAGGCAATATCTTCTTTAGCACCAATAAAAATGTTGGCAGTGAAAATAGATTTCAGGAGGCAGGAGCAACATCAGTCAATGCAGTCATGGAAATGCTGATGGCCAAGTGGTGGCCATGGAAAATATATACCCCTTACTGGATGCCTGTTTTGTCACGTTTGTTTTCCCCACATGCCTCATTGTAAGTGAAAATAACAAAAGGATAAAGGCAACATCGTGTGCATTCCAGGGAAGGATGAGGTCTTCATTTGCTCCAGGGACTTGGCTGCAAAAGACCCTGAAGGTGGGAAGTGAGGCCCTGGATAACAGACTTGGTTTTCTGGTTCTTGCATAGTGTGGAGATGCTGCTCAACGTTTGCTATTTGGATGATGTGTTTTCCTGAATGGCATTCATATTCACTGGACACAACACCCAACAACGACCCATCCTCCCCACAAGGAAATGTGTTTATCTGAAGGAAGCGCCATCTGGCCAGGTGCTCTCTAGTCATGCGGAAAGCTTGCTTTGCATTTCTCAAACTGCCTCCTTCTTATAGACACAACATTTATTTATTTATTTATTTTGTTTATTTATTTATTTTTGGCATATGTGTCACTAAGCTTTGACAAGGAATATGCACATATTTCACAAAAACAGGATGAGTGATGACTGGCAGAAAGAACTTTCCCTCAGCTTTTCCTGAAGTCTAACCAGATTGACAGTGTTTATACAGTGTACCACCCTCTGCAATTCTGTGCCTGTGCATTAAGTGTTTCCATGTTCATCCCAGTCTTTGGTTTTTCTTTTCTCTCTATTTGAATAAGGAAAACAAAGGTGAATGTGCACAAACTCCTCCAGCCATTAGTAGAGAGGTCACACAGGCAGGGAGAATGCCTAGAATTTAAAGGTTTAATTTTCCGCTTATTTTTTGAACTTTCTGACTATGTCAACTAAGCAAAGAGGTAATAAAGACAAGGGTACTTTTTCTTTAGGACATTGGGTTGACATTATAAGTGAGGAGCATTGATGGTCATATGATTATCTTATGTCATCTTAACGGATGTATGCTCTATGGCGGTCATTAAGGGCCAACTCTTGCTACAGGGCAAATTAAATGTCTGTGGGCTTAAACTAGGAGCCCCATTCTCTCTGGAAAGGTAAGACATGCCCATCATTTTCAGAGTTTGAGGGCATATTATTGAAAGAAAAAGAAGAACCAAATAAGATCATGAAATTATTGTGATAATTTTGAAACTATATATTGAAAAGTAAACTTGCAAATACATGAACAATAGCATCAAGTTATTCAATACACAAATGTTTCATATTGTACATTTAAAACATAGTTTTATACTAGATGTGGCATGGTCAGATAAAGGGACAGGATTTTTAAAATGTGATTTCTCAGTCTCTCCAGAATATTCCTGTGGAGCACCCAGAGTACCAAGGATTATATAACCTGCCTGAAGCCACACAGATAATAAATAGCAAAGACAGCAGATGGACTGAGGTATATGACCCCAGAGTCTTTACTTTTAATGGCTTTTCTGTGATATCTCCCTAGCTGGATCCACATTCTGAACTTTTATAACCTATCATGAGTGAGTCCCAACTCTCACATTGTAAAAGACAAGGGGAATTAAGCACCAAGTGCAAATATTTCACTGAAATAAGGACCTTGTCAGTCCTTAACATCATTGTCTCTCATTAAAGTTTAGATGTACAAAAGACAGTGTGGCTTTTGCTTTCTTTTTGTTGATGAAAATTGCTGCTGAAGGCCTTTGCAGGTGGTTTTATGTTGATTAGAATCCATACCTGTACTGCAGGGCAGAAGGGTGACCCAGTAAACTTGAACTGAAAGAAGCTCTTTGCTCAGAAGTTAATTAGCGCCATTACCTGGGGGAGGTTGAAAGGCACTCTATTCCTTCAATTTCTTGGCAAGAAAACATTGCTGTTACGGTAGTGACCTGATAAACAACATGACTATCTAGTACAGGGACTTGGGTACAGCTTCTCTCAGGTTTTTCTGAAATGGGAATGGATAGAGAAGGTTTCACAAAAGCCTGGAAGGAAGTCATTGAGTTCTAAAGGATCTTTAGAAATTAACAGATATGACACTCAATTAAGGATCTTAGGGATTGGCACCAAACAGGTCATGAACATAGGTTCAAGGCCTGTGTATGTCAATTAGCCAAACCTCCCATGGCTTCTTTTATTTCATAACATTTTTATCAATTATTTGGGAATGTCACATCATGAACACTGAGAATGCTCAGGTGCCCAGTCCTGCCGGGCCTGTCCCCCAACCCTTGTAACCCCTGCCCACCAAAAGAGAATAAGAAGGAGAGGAGGAGGAGGAGGAGGAGGAGGAGGAGGAGGAGGAGGAGGAGGAAGAAGAAGAAGAAGAAGAAGAAGAAGAAGAAGAAGAAGAAGAAGAAGAAGAAGAAGAAAAAGAAGGAGAAATAGAAGGGGAGGTGGAGGAAGAGTCCAATTAGTATTGCCCCCCCCCCCATATAGTCACTGGAACATGGTCCCTCTTCTCTTGTAAGCTCCTAAAGAAAACTTTATGAGTCCTTCCCTACCCACACCATGTTAGAAACCA
Organism: Acomys russatus; assembly: GCF_903995435.1. Lineage (NCBI taxonomy): Eukaryota > Metazoa > Chordata > Mammalia > Rodentia > Muridae > Acomys > Acomys russatus. The sequence goes on along the minus strand of NC_067158.1, from coordinate 39,653,716 downwards.
TCAGTTGTGGATAGCTAGACTTCAGTATCCTTATCACAATTGTTAAGGATTCTTTTCGATGGCTTTCTGTCTAGACCACTACTTTATTTGTGTGTGCGCAGATAGCAAAATCCTTGCTTGGTCACAGCTGGCCTCAGCACATCTAAGGGAGCAACTGCCATGCCAAACTTCCAAATACACACCCTGCTGCCACCCCCACACACAAAGGTCTGCTTCCTCTATGGTGCACAGCCTTAACTTTTCCTAGTTAAAAGCCTGAACTCTCAATTCAACATGCACACTTTGGGAGAGGAATTTGTTAAAGAAGGTTGAAGCCACATTGATACAAATTTTAATACCATCCCTGTATAAATTTATTCCTCAAAGTGATTAAGAATGTGATGTAGAAACAGTGCTGACAAGGACTTCAGTAATGGTTTAAAAGCTAATTTACTATGAGCTTACAGGTCTTGTCTGGGAGAATTGCTTTTTCTTTTCCTTGGTGTTGTAAAGCAGCCTTCATTTTAAGGTCTTCTTTAAGCTTCTACCACATGCGAGCACCAAATTTGTCCACTTGCAAGCTTTTTTTTTTGGATAAGTAGCCATTATATCAATATTTTAAAAATAGTTATTAATTCCATAAGCTGTGTTCAGATTATAAATACGAATCACATTTGCTAGTATATGGTTTATTTTGTAAAGTAAAATCATGATAAATACTGACTAAGGTCTGTGTTAAAAAATAGAAAATCCTAAAGGTGATAGTAAATATCTTTCTGATTCTTCTATGCTCCCTTCCTATGTACCAGATTCTTCTGTCTATGCAATGCCAGCCTGAGGTTTTCCTTTGGTTAATGTTTTGGTCTCCTTGTTGATTCCACCTGTGGGATCTGTGGCTTTTAAAAGTTAGCACATATAACTTCAAAGCTGTTACAATTGTTTTTTATATAGAAGCAATTATTTTAGATCGCAATCCAAAATTACACAAAGATAGTGTTACGTAGGAGGCCTAAGCAGAAAGAAGTAGGATGCTAATTAATACTGCTCCGTGCTATTCTCATCGTTGGGGTGGGTTACATAATGCTAAATTTATAATTGGAGGCACACCTCCCAGTGCTCTATAGCAAGTCATTTCATGGGCAGATGTTAAGGAGCTCATCTTCCTGGCTAGTGATTGCCTGTTCTTTATTGCGTGGTGTGCGTGGTTAGGGATAGCCCACTATTGTGAGCTGGGGAAAGAGAAGCATGTATTCAAATAGCAAACTGTGATTTTGAGATGATTTATGAACAAGTTTTTAAAGGATTGTTAAAAATAAGGAGAAGGGTTTTTTCTCACTTAAAATGGTTATAAGAAAAAAAATGAAGTGAATGTCAGTATCATTCCAATCTTAAGAGGCCTGTGAATGAGAATTATTCCACACACCTCCCCCTCTACTTTCCTTCTATTGTGTTAAGCTTCAAGATGAAGAAGACAGGGTGCCTCCACAGGAGCGGTTCACAGGTGACTACCCCTTTGGTCCAGGTGGGACATAGAAGCCCTCATAGCCTTCTCTGATCCCGGGGCTTTTTCTGAAACGACTATAGAGCACTCAGCCTTCTTGAGTCTTCTCTCTTCTTAGAGCACTCCCCACAGTGAGAAAGTTGCCCTGATATATTTCAGATCAAAGCTCTTTTTCTTCTTCTTTAGAAAGAAAGCTTTCTTTTTTCCCTCAAGCTGATGTGCAATGGTATTTTCCCCTTGTCTACTAGTACAAATGTTTTTTATTTCATTATTCATCTCTCATCGTCTTGTAGATGCTACTTCTGAAGTCAAAGAATAAACAATCCCATCCACTGTGCTGAAAGTCTAAAGAGGGTGAGGATAGGATCCAGGAAAAAGGCTTCATCTGGAACCTTCTATGATGAGTGGCCTGATAGTTCTGTTAGTCATGTGTCTGTGCAGCTTAGATGGCTCTAATAACAGGATAGGGGATAGGGTGGCTAGTGAACTGAGATGTATAAAATCGAGATTGCTATGTAATTGAGAACAATAGCAAAAACAATAATAGTATGGTTCCATCAACACAGCCACCACTGGAAAATAGAATTATGCCTCCATTTCAGACTAGAAATATATAAACAAGCATGAGCAATGAAGGCAGGATTTGAATTCAGGAGCCAGCACTGGCCTTCATGTCCTACTTTGTCCAGCTAGATATGGTCACCTTAATCATTTTGTCACTGATGCTGCTCGCTCCTCCAGATATCAGAAGGGGAAAGCATCAGTCCTCCTTGCAATTTCCCAGCTTTGCTCTAGCCTTCTCCTGCTGTTCTCCGTGACTTCCCATGATTCTTTCTCTTCAGGGGTTATTTGAAAAGATGTGTGGGCACATCAATGGAAAATAAAATAGAGTTCATATATTACACTTGATGTGAATGTTCCTAAATGTAGAAATTAATTTAGATGAGAAGTAAGGAATTATAAAATAGAGTACAAAGTGTGCAGAATAATTATAATACAATGAAACAAAGCTAATGTAATGTTTTTTATGTGCCAGAAGCTGAGATAGGTCATTGGAGAGAAGGGGAGGAAAATGACACCTTATCCTACTTTTTCTAGTAAACAAGGAGGGAAATGAAGATTTTTTGTACATGTATAAATATTATATTTGTAAAGTGATAAGAGGAGAAATAGGACAGTGAGGACCTAGCTTGATGGACAAGTCCAATCACTGTTAATAGAAGAAACATCTAAATGGAGCTCAGTATGGTGCATTTTAAGAAATGATATGAAGGAGTAAATTCTGAGATTAGGTTGAGAAAATCTAGGGTAGGAAAAGATAGATACTGAGCAGGTTTTGACTAGCCCAAAGCGAGAATACAGCATGTAAATAAAATAAACAGAAACGGTGCACATTCTTTGAAAAAGCATGCTATCATCAAGTTCTTAGTGTAAGTCTATCCTTTATCTAGCCATTTATGTATTACAGCTTTACAAATAAAGGCAAGAGAACCTAAGGATGTTGATAGCACAAGTGACAGCAAGAGCTAGAATGTAATGTGTAGGACTTGAAGTTTCTTTCTTTTATGGCAACCATACTCTTTCTACCCTGGGCTCCAACAAAGACAATAGCCACAGTGAACAACAGTCACCTGTTCTTGTTTTGGTTTTAAGATTTAACATTTATGGTGTGTGCATACATGCGTGTGTGTGTGTGTGTGTGTGTGTGTGTGTGTGTTATAGGCAATCGTGTGAACATGTATACATATATGCCTCTCATGTGCTTGCCCTTGTGAGTTTTTAGAGCCTAGAGGTTAATATAAGCTGTTTTTTTTTTTTTTTTTTTTTTTTTTTTTGCCATTGCTCTCTACCTTGTTTTCTGACTCGGGTTCTTTCACTAAACTTAGAGCTTGCCGTTTTATCTAGATCAGCCAGCTCTTAAGCCCTTGGTGTCAGCCTCTATCTCAGCATCTCTATCCCATGTCTCAAAGACTGGAGCTAAAGGCCCACACCATGTTTTGATGTGGGTTCTGGAGATTGGACACAGGTACTCAGGCTTGCAGAGCAAGCTCTTTACCCCAACAGCATCCTTCCAGCCTCAGTTGCCGTTTACAGAGTGACCACACTATGCCAGAATTTTAATTTTCCTTAATTAAGAAATTATCATTCAAATATACAGATGAGAGACTAGTGACTTTGTCAATTTATATGACGTGGAAAAAAGTTAATTCTAAGAGAAATAAATGGAAGATGAAATTAAACGAGTTTGAATGCTAGGCTAAGAAGTTCTTATTTGTTTCTTTCCTTAGATGTCTTAATTCTAATGTATTCAAGCAAAACTTTACTTAAAGAAGATTGTCAGCTCTTTACTATATCCTGAAATGTAATTATAAACAAGTGATGGCTTGTAACCTTTCTAACCTGAGCTCTAAACAAAGAGAATAGGAACAATGAATAATTGCCATATGATTTGTAGGTTAATCTTAAATTTTGACATTTTTGGTGTGTGTGTGTGTGTGTGTGTGTGTGTGTGTGTGTGTGTGTGTGTGTTATGTGAAGTTGTGTGCACATGCACTAAAATTTAAAAAGTAGCTTTGTAATTACCTCTACATCATATTCTCATATGGTTAGTGATGCCAGCCTGTGCTTACTTTGTGTATTAAATTCCCATACATATAGGTGTTCTAAGGTTTTGAGGAAACTGCAGCACCATATAAAGCACTCAGGTGTACTCTGAATTTCTAGGTTACCTTATTTTCTCCATATTCAGTCTTCGAGACCCAGCTGCATTCAGTCTCCATAACTCACTCAGGAAAAACTGAGAGGATGGCCTGTCCTTACAGATGCAGGATCTTAGCTAGCTCAGAAATTTGACTGGCTGTGTAGCTTTATTTGGTTGGTTGGTTGATTGGTTTTCTTGGTTTATTTCTTCTTGTCATAGGTATAATCTGTTCTCAATAAACACTGGGGGTTGAGTGAATAATGCATATATGAGTGATTGAACGGATGAATGAACGAATGGCTAATTGTAATTATGTATAGATCAAGATTTCTGGTTATCATTTACTGCAACTTTGTACCCTGTGATTCACATGAAGTTGTCAGCTCATGAAGATGAGACAGTTTTCTACCATGAACCATGACATTTCTTATTCAATAGGACCACTTTTTGCATAGCTTTGTTTTATGTTTCCTTAGTTCCCACGGAATCTGTAAAACCTCCAAATTGTTAGAATACATAAAATTCCCTTCTTGTAAAATTTCTGTATGCAATATGTTATTAACTAAAGTGCTTTTAGTGAACATTATGTTTCATACTAAATAATAATGCAAGTTCACTTTCATCAAGAAAAAGAAAACCATTGAGTAATAGGTATACTAATTTCTTTCATTTGAGTAATCTTTTCTCTATGCATACATGTGTATTTTAATTTTAATTTAATACATTTTAGTATTGTGTAGATGATGTGTGTGTGTGTGTGTGTGCGCGCGCGTGTGCACATGCTCACTTGCATGTGCATATGTGCGCATGTAATAGTATATGCTTGCTATGGCATGCACACGGAGGTTAGGGGACAATTTCTGGCAGTTGTTTTCCTTTTCTACCTCACTGAGGTAGGCCATCTATTTTATACTGTGCCATGTATTTCTGGCTAGCTGGCCCCGTATCATGCTGGCCAGTCTGTGTCCACCTCCTACATCCCCCTAGAAATTCTTTAATTTTAATGTCTATTATCCTTCTGGAATTTTTAAATGGTGTGTTGGGTGATTAAGCTCAGGTAATCAGGCTTGAGGGGTAAGTGATTTTATTCACCGACCCAAGACGCTGACCTCACTACATGTCTAGCTGTACCTCATTTAAAGCGTCACATTGTAGACCTTAAACAGACACAAATTTGAAAGATCTAGGGATAGATTTTCAAGAAATCAATTATACATTTTTATATGTGTAAATTTTTAATGTATATCAAATAATAATATATTTATCTTCTAACATACCATGCAATGGCATGTTTAACTCTAGGTAATGTTATATTTGGTTTAATATCATTAGCATTATTTTTAATGGTTTTCAAGATATGAATTAAAATCAGTCAGTAAATAGGCCAGGATAGAATACCTAATTCATTCACCTTTTAATACTTGGACTCATTAAAACTGTGGTATTCAAAACATTGTTGTCTCCCCTAGATTTCTGTGTTTACAACAATGAAGCTGGAGTGTTGCAGCCTGCCTCTACTTTTATATAATGACCATGTTAATTATATTGAATACCCTTTTGATGGCAAAGCAGCTAGAGCTATTTTTTTTCTCAAATACATTTCTGGGTGAAATTCATGGCATTAATCTAGTTATTAATGATCCACTTCCTGATTTTGCATATTGTTTGAAAACCAGGGAATGAGTCTGTTTCTCACCTCCCTCTTGTCCTGAGGATGTATTGGCAAGGATACACTGAGGCGACCACACACTCGTTCTTGTAAGAGAACACGTAATGAATCAGTGAAGCCTCAGAGCTGAGAAGATTTCCATCAGCTGTCCTTTCTCAAGAGAGCTTTAGACAGCAAAGCGATGGAACTCAGGCCTCTTCCCCTCCATCTATGTCCCCTGCTTTATACCTGTTATTTGCTGCATCCAATCAAAGCATGTGGGATGGAAGCATACATATCACGTGCAACTCTATAGGCCAGAGCTTTGCTGTATTTCTCAGCATGTCATATGGCACACAATCTATCGCTAAGATACAGTGGCAAATTTTTCATGTGATATAAACTGTGGGTCACTTTCATATCACTGTGCCCAAAATTCCCAACCAAAGCATCTTTGGGGAGAATGGATTGCTTGGGCTTATGATGTCACAGGTTTTAGTCCATGGCCAGTGGGCCCTGGAATCTGGACCCACACATGCTGAGGTATACCATCATGCAGAAAGCAAATGTTAGAGGAAAGTCACTCATTTCATGTAAACAAGAAAGGAGAGAGACAGAGAGACAGAGAGACAGAGAGAGAGACACAGAGAGACACAGAGACACACATTCAGAGACAGAAAAACAGAAGCAGAGACAGAGACAATGAGAATGCACTTGTCTGATAAAAAATAAATTTCTTTAGGAGGTATCCCATGCCTTACTTACTCTGTTGTCCAGACTGTCTCAAACCCAGTCATACAATATAGGCTGGCCTCGAGCTCATTGTGTACCACAGTGTGACCTCAGATTCACAACAACACTCTTGCCTCAGCCTCTCATGTACGAAGATAACAGACATGAGCTACTATAATCAGGCATTTATGTATTTTCAACCAAATTATACTCAAATAATTTGGTCAGTCACTACTAATATTTGTGGGTTTTTTCCTTTTCCTTTTGTAAAACCTAGTTAGTGTTTATTAAGATTTTTTATTTAAATAAGTTTTAAGCACTAGAGTTAAGAGAAAGACAGGAGCTCAGGAAGAAAGTAAGACCCACCCGAGAAAATAGGTCTGGCTTTCTCAACGGTGAGTTGCCTAATAGGATATCTCTATAGATTGAATGACCATTCAACTATGGACAGAGACAAGCTGGGTTGCCCAAAGGATCTCAGAGGCTACTTTATAAGCATGTATGTGAACCCTCACCTACCATCACGGAGTAACCTTATTCTGAGCCCAGTTGCCCTCATTTTGTGGTTAAGGTGATCTGCTGGTTGATTGTAACAATCAACCTGACAACACAACCTGGACTCATAGGGATAAGGTGATGTGCTGGTTGATTGTAACAATCAACCTGACAACACAACCTGGACTCACAGGGAAGAGAGTATTGATGAGGAATTATCTAGGTCAGTTTAGGTGTGGTCGCACCTGGAGGAGAGTATCTCAATTGTAACTGGTACAGGAAGATCCAGCCCATCATGAGCTGTAGAGTCCCCCAGGGGATTGGTGACACCGTAAGAGAAAACAAAGGGTCCTTAGAACAAGCAAGCAGTCAAGCAGGCTCCTACGCAAGTAGTCCTCTCCACACTTTGCTGTTTGTTTAGGTGGTTTAGCTGTTTGAGCTCCTGTTTTGACTTTCTTTCAATGAAGGACTGAAACCTGGAATTGTAAGACCATGAAACTATCGCTTAGGTTGCTTCTGTTTGGGTATCTTATATAACCACACAAATGCACTAGGACAGGGGCTAAGATGCCCGGCTGGCTTTATTTTTGGTTTCTTATGGAACAGAAGGAACAGTCCCAATATTAATTTTACAAGTACAAATAGTACTGGTGGTTATGACGAGCAAGAAATGAATGCCTTAGCTCCTGCCATGATGTGAGGACCTTCTGTGTGCATCTTTACTCTGCACATAGACTTCGTTGCCCAATAATTTTGTCAGACATGAGAAAAGGAGGGTTAGAAATTACTATTTTATTTTTATTTTTTCTCCCCCCTCCCCCTTCTTATTCTGGAAGCTGCTCACCTGCACTTCTGGTTGACTCAAGTATTTAACTTTCATTCCTTTTCAAGTCTCTGATCTGGTTGAAGTCCTGATAGTTTAGTCTTACAATTAACTTAAGCTGTTTAGGAGTTAAGATTCATTTAGATATAGATACAGGTATTGAGTTGGCAGAAATGAGAGAGGATAGATACTGATTCTCATTCAGAATTTTAGATTCACCAAGATAGGAAAGGTATTTTCTGCAAGGATGCCAAATGCAATTAACTAAAATACATTGAATGTAACATTCATATGACCCCTGATTGTTTCATGGTTCTTCTTGCTGTATGTAATTTTTCTACTTATGTGTAATAATATAAATGTATATGCAAAATATAAATAAATAAAAATTAAAAAAAGAAATAAACCTGTACTTCCATGGGACAAAAATAAAATAAAATAACAGACCACAGATGAAAAAAGAAAAAGAAATGAGTATCTTTGCTTAATATTCTTCACCATATCTGGATGCGTAGTAGGAGTCGAATGCGTGATACCAGATCTGCAGATATGCTAGCACAACAAAATGGATGCTGGGAGATAATCAGCTAACAGTGGTAGGGCATTACAATTCAGGAACAGCCTTCATTTTATTTAGTCTACAATAATCCATAAGATTTTCTGAGAGATTCGAAAAGCAAATAATGCAGAAACAGGGCTGAGAAGTTTCACCCGTGCCTTCCATTACTGCCTCATGATTGCTCACCGGGTTTAGCATTCATCTGCTCCTCACATTATCACCTGTGATACTGGAATGATATGTATTGATCTAGGGCAAAGGAGGCTTCCTGAAGGGACAGATATTGCAGCATCCACCAGATTGGATAGTGAGTTAATAGAAGTAACAGATGTATGGTCATGGATGGGACAGTAGTGGTGGTAGGGAGCAACCTAACTGTGCACAGTGGCTTACACAAAGACACAAGATGCTATACGATGATATGGAAAGGGGCTAAACCACCATAAATGTGGCCACAAAGAAGAGTAGCAAGAAGGAGGAGCGCTCTGCCATGGGGACGTTAGTGAGCAGAAAGTAACTCATCAACACTTACATGGAGGGGTCTTTATCAGAGGCATCTGGAACTAGTAATGTGGCTCACAGTCAGAGCGTGCTTAGCCTCGGCAGGTTCCTAGCTTCAGTGATCATCAATCCAACCAAAAATAAAAGTGTTAAACACTAACAGAGACCTAGAGATGGCTATGGAAAGGTCATCCTCAGGCACAGGCTCTCCCAGGGGAAGGCCATGTGAGGATGAGGCAGTGCTGAAGGAAGGGCTAAGCATTGCCCACAGGTATCAGAAACTATAGAGAAGCAAGGAAGAGATTCTTCCTTCTAGCCAACAGAAGGAAATCACTCCAGAACTGCCTTGATCTTGGATTTCTTCCCTGAAAAACCTTTCCATTCTTTCAGCTACACAGTTTGGGATACATTATTATAGCAACTGTTGGAAGCTAATATGAAGACTAAGGTGTTTAAAAGCATGCAGTTTTGCACATGAATCTCAGTTTTAATTAAGGTCATTTTGTCTTCTACCAACTAGTAAAATGGCAGAAAATTGTTCAAAATATTTAGAGCTACACAATCTATAATAATAGAATAAAACACCTCTACCGTTAGCATGTATACGTCATGATCTATTTAAATTACATACCAATAATACTTAACTTCTGTGTGTTTTGGGGACATTGAGTAAACAAACATTTACTTAATATGTATGATATGCTGTGTTTTCTAGGACAGCAATGAAGAGCTGGACTCTGTGAGCAGAACTAAAAGCAGGGACCTCATATGTTAAGATGGAGGCTTTGGCAAATGTCCTCTCATGGAATGCTGTTACTCTATTCAGCATACCCATGAGATCAAGGTAGAGTGAAGAGCAAGGATACATCTGCATGAACGTCATCATCCTTGTTGCTGTTATGTTAGTTTTCTTAGAGTTAGAGGAGAGTTCTATCAGCCGTGTCTGTGGGTCCCTCCTGGTGGCGCAATGCATTGGTATGTACTTTCTGGCTCCATTCCCTCGCTCCTCATTCCTCGCATTTGATGGACCATGATGATCAGATGGCTGTGATTAGTTCTCTGGCTCGCACTGTAGATTACCTATTAAGCAGCCATCTCTTCAGTCAGTGAGGCATATGGTCAGCACTTCCAGGGTTTAAACTGAATTTGCATTTTAACTTGGAACTTTATTATGTAAAAGAGAGATCACATGGAGCCTTAATCTTGTTATTTATCATGAAGCACATGTCTGCTTGAGGCCTTCTGGCTAGAAGAGTGCATTAGGCTCCTGGGTCTTCCTTTTAATTGACACTGCATCAATGTTCTTGATGAGGTCACTCTAAGATGTGACATCCACACTGAATTGTACACAGTACTGGAAAGGAGAGAAAAATTAGAATCAACTTGCCCTTATTTTTTCTGCACATCCATCATTTTAGTTTGTTTCTTTTTTTGGTTTGTTTGTTTCCTTTAAATATCTATTTATCAGTTTCAAGTAAGATGCTTTAATGGGTACTTGTGTGTCAGTGAACAAGAACATGTTGCCCTGTGTGGTAGAAACAAAAGTCACCCTTTAGTTCTGACTGGGTCTAAGGCATCCCTTCTCTGAGCTGATGTGCTAGTGTCCCAGACACCTGACATCATGAACAGAATGTGGAAAGGAATTTAAGTAGCACTTCCTTTTGTGTCTTTGTAGATAGCGCACAACTAAGATAAATAGACAATCAAAATGATAAATGGGACCTGGGACAATAGTTCAGTCATAATATATTTTCCATGCAAATCTAGGAACCTGAGGTCTAGGCCCCAAACAGTTAAAATACTAGACCATGGTGATACACATTTAGAGATGGGGAGGTATAGAAATATGCATCCATGTCATTCAAACCATAGTCAGGATATGGTGATGATGAGTTCCGGGCCAGTGAAAGGCTTCGTCTCAGCAAACAAAGTAGATGGTGAATGAAAAGCAAAAGCCCACGTCAGCCTTTGACCACATGCACAGAAGTGTAGGTGCACCTGAGCACACAACATGTATGTGCCACACCCCCACATACCCACAGGCATGTATGTGCAGACACACACACACATGTACACACACACATGCACACACACACACACATACACACACACACATACACACACACTCAGCAGATGGCAGGCACTACTACCTCTTTTATGCTCAGAAACCTGCTTGGCTTGAGGAAGTGTGTGCACCATAGAAATGGCATCCTTCAAACACACATTGAGTACTTCTTGCAGAGGAAGTAAAAATTACTCTTCTAGCCAGTGTGTACTTTGGAAGATATTTAGGTTTTATACTTTAAAACTATTTTTTTTGTTGTTGTTGCATGTCTTTTTGCTGCTGTTGAAAAACCTAGAGTTTAGTATTAACTAATGACAAGAAAGGATTTCTAAAACTTCTCTCATGATTAATGCTTTTAATAGTAAATAGAAACATATTTGTCCTCTGTATGAAGTCACTTAGAAACACTTATAGGAATAGCTTGCCATCTAATTTACTAACTAGTACAAAAGTAAATGTGAAAATAATGGCACTGAGCACAAATGTTCAGGTTTTGTATGTAGACTTGACAGGTTGGGATTAATTGTCTAACTCCATTTTCCCTGCCTGCTAGTTTTGTTTGGCATGGACAAGTTGTTAGTCGTTTACAGGTTCAAAATAATGCTTGGTATACGATGTGTACTGGACCGCAATACGATGGCCTGAGGTATATTCACTGAACATCAAGAAGAGGAAGTGAGATAAAACCAAGTAGAATGATAACATAGTCTTTGCACACTAGTAAGTGGCAGCATTACCGCTGACACAAGAGCTTTTAAAACTCACAGGGATCCACAACCTACCTGCTCTGATAGCATTGCATAAGGAAACTGGGAAATCTGCTATCTGATCCTGAGAGAAATAGATTTATTATAAATAAGAATATGTTAGTGTGCCTTATATAATCATTGCTATGCATATGTACAATTGAGGGCATTTTTATGTAACAAAGCAAAAATAAAAACTAATGACTGTGTGAATGGGATAGGCCCTATTCTGTGTTTTTCATAGTAATCAACTCATTTTTGTAATTCTAAGAGGCAGCAATTATTACATTTATTTTAAAGACTAGAAAACGGAGGTCCAAAGATGAGATCATGCTGTCAGTAAATTGTTCAGGCAGAAGTTCATCCCAGCTGCTCTATCTGAGGTAGATGAATGTTGTTTTTATTTTTCATGCTTTATTTACTTATGTATCATTTATTTATTTATTTGTTAAGGAAGTGTGTGCGTGTGTTTGCATATGTGAATATGTATTGAATAAACATGATCATAGGTCAGCTCATAAGAGTCAGCTCTCTTCTGACACCATGTAGGTCCTAGAGATCAAATGAAGGTCACCAGGCTTAGAGGCAGGTGCCTGCAGCTGTGGAGCCATCTCAGCAGCTCCTGCCAGTGATCTCAAAGGAACGAGATTTATTCTGAATTTCCATTTCAGTGTCTTCTGTTAATTTAGGCATAAAAAAAAAAAAAAAAAAAAAAAAAAAAAAAAAAAAAACCCAAACGCAATATCCAAATGCAGGAGAACCAGGAGGAGAATATGTGCTTGGCTGCTCAAAAAGGCCTATGCATGCCAGGTTTGTGGAATTTCTCTCCTCATGACACCCCTGAGTTCCATAGCTATATTTGCTTTGCTCCCCGTTTGTGATCTATCTTCTCTAGCTGGCTAATTGAATTATATACCACATCATATGCAAAATGAGATACTAAATTGAAGGCGCTGTCTGTCGCCCGGCAATGAGAGGTCTGCATTGTTTGGGGGTTCTGTGAGGCACATCCTTGAGCATTATCATCCTCGTTTGCTTCCTCTTGCCCTCACTCAAGTTACTTTCACAGTGACTCTATATCCAATTAGATGTCATCAAATGGCAGAGGATGGCATTAATATGGATTAACTGCTTCCCCCAAGCTCCCTAGTGATCTTCGGTTTTCAAAGCTGCATACGTGGATGCATTGCTTAAAACCCGTGCTTGTCTGCACTTAAACAAATCTGACCATTTTAACTTACCTAGAGAATTTATTTGCTGCTCATATCAAATGGATGTGCATAGCCCATCCTGTCCTTATCCTGCAATTCTCAAGCCCCCTGTGACTTTGCACTCTAAAGTCACTAGCTGAATCTTCCTCTTGTTGCTTATGCCTCAAGGTCACAAGATCCCTGAACTCAACTTCACATAGCCATAGCCAACCTTGATAGGAACAGCACTTACTCCTTTTAACCGGAGCCATACCCAAACCTGTATTGAGTCAATGAGCCTGCAACATTTTCCCACCCACCTCAAATCCAGGTTCACTGATAAGAGGCATAAATGGACACCGTGTAATCAGCAGGTCACTTCTGCTGTGAGGGAAGATGCCTCCTGCACGGATCCTTTACTGTCCACGTTAGTGATAAACAGCCATTTCATATTGATGAAATGCTTACTATGGATCTGCAAGTACAGACTGATGAGTACAAGTACCACTTTTACTTTTAAAAAGTTAACCACCGAGCTTTGGTGCACAAATAAGCAATGTTACAAAGCATTATAGTTCATATATAGAGATTTTAAATGTCAAAGTTAGAACTAACAAAGATGTGAATAATTATTAGTAGTAATAATGTCTGGTTTTAGTTCATATTAATGGCATCATAAATATTTTCCAAATTATTTGTCCATTTCACATATGTGAATGCATTTAGGTATTAGTCATGGAGCTGTTATCTCTTTAATCTTTCTTTCTTTTAGACAAGTGATGTGAGGCAGAATAAAACCATATAACTTTTTCAAGCCCAAATATTTAGAAAGGTTTAGATCAAATATGAACACAGCTAACTCATCTCTAGAGGCTTCTTACTCTGTAGCCTATGCTAACAATCCTACAGAGGTCCTGTTTTATGTATTTGATTGTTGTTTGATTGTATTTTTCCAATAAATATATACGAATTTCTATCTGGCTGCTGTCTGTGGTGTAGAGCCTTGTGGTGAATTGGACATCCATCAAACAATTTGCTCTTATCCAGGATCATCGCCCATCAGCTTGCTCACCCAGTTATAAAAAGAGACACTGTCTTAGATTGTTTTCAGTAAGCAAATGGTGCACTGCTATTAATGAAATACTCACATTTCTGTAAATTTGACAAGGAGTATTTCAGGGTCATTCTTTGGCTGACATATCGTGTTTATCTCTGATCTTAATGGGATTTTGGCTGTAACTGTTCTGAGTGTCCATATTTCCTGAGATGCTCTCTCCTTGTAATTCTGGCCCGTTCTCTTGGTGAAGGAAGTTTATTTGCCTTGGTCCCATGCCATGCTTCAATGATTATGAGGCAGACAGTTCTACAATGACCACAATGACCCACACACTCAGCTTTGACGGGGACCTGTGGTTGTGATTGATGGTGATTTGACACCATGAAACCCTCCCATAATTAGCACTTATCCTTTGGCTTTGTCTCCACTTACAGAAAGATTATGCTCAGTGGGCTCATCCCAATCAAGTTAGCACTTAAATATACTTAAATAGTACATATCTCTTACACACACACACACACACACACACACACACACACACACACACACACACCACAAACATCTTCCTGGTGATAGAGATTTGATGAGAAATATTCTCCATTGCTGGCTTTTAAGGATCAGGAGGCTACATGCTAAGGAAATATAGATGTCCTCAAGATGTTGAAAATTATCCCACCTGTAACGATTGCAAAAAAATAGGAATCTCAGTGTTTTAATTGGAAAATATTAAATTGTGCTACTTGTAAGAGGACCTTGAATTTGAAAAGCATGCAGTGACTAAGTGGCACCATAATCTGCCCTTTTGCAATTATGAATAAAGAACCTAGCTCTCCTCCCTTTGCCTGTACTCCCAACTCACTGAAATTAGAAGATAATGAATTCATTGTGTTTTAAGAAGCTGAATTTTCAGCAATTTGTTATTCACTAAGAGATAGTTAAGATGCTTTGGCTAGGCTTCCAAAATCTTGTTTCTGTACGGACCTCGAGTATTCAGAAGTATAGGAGGCAGCCTGGGACATTAAGTCATTTTAGAGAAGACTTGGCCCAAACCATCCTAGAGGCATTGAAGTCAAGATGAGAAACAGGGTGTAAATAGCATAGGAATGATTAATTATACATTTTATATTTTATGATTTGTGCTAGAGGATTTGAAAAATACATCTTCTTACCTTCTGTACCTCTGTCACTACCTAAAATGACTATGTAAACACTGGCATGGTGTGCAGGAACATGTACGCACATGAGTGTGTGTGTGTGTGTGTGTGTGTGTGTGTGTGTGTGTGTGTGCTGATTAGATTAGATTAAAAGACGTGGTTCAGTGGTGGAACAAGGGCAAGGCCAAGGTTAAGGAATAATTAAGAGAATCTAGAATTAGTATACCATTTACTGAGGGTTTTCTATACAGGGAGAAACACAATTCGATCTTGTGTTCCTGCTGGGTGACGTACAGACCCTGTGGAGAGGGTTGAGAAGGCAAGTTTTTTTTTCCTGTTCATCATTGCTTCAAGGGTTTTTCTAGTAATTTATTTTACTCTTCATTTAAATGTGAAGATTAAGTTGTGGGTTAAAACATAGTAGACACCTTCTAGCCAAGGAACACAATGGTTTCCCACAGAGAGGGAAAGCCTAAAGATGTATGGTCCTGTGCATTGTTGCTAACTGCAAAGATGGAATAAGGCACCTGCTTCTGATAATATATGACCTTCAGACATTGTTGTAAATTGCTTTTGCCCAGTCACATTTAGAGGCCATTTATCTTCTTTGCCTTTATAGATGGACATTCAACACATTCCCCACAATTGATTTGGCTTCATAGTTTAGAGTTGTATAAAAAATTTACAAAGTGCACTTGGAGAAAAATGTCATTTCACCACAAGTTAAAAATGTCTGTTTTCATTTTAGCCACAGAGAAACATGGCTGTTTGCAAAAAAGAAGTGTGAAAATTATTTTTTTAAAAAACAGGTATAAATGGCCAATAAATAAAGCAATTATTTTAGTCTATTGGGGATTTTCTAAGACTCACACAATATATATAATCCCATGTCTAAGATGATAAGTAAATGTCAGTAGAGCATATTCTTGAGGACAGTCTAAATGTGGGAAAACACTATTTCATAAATATTTCAAAAATTCTGTTTGTTGTAGGATTTCTTTACAACTAAAGAGAGCTTCTCACTTGTAACAGCTATTTTGAAATCATATTTTACTGTACTCTTCCATTTCAGTTTCTTTTTTTAAACTCAGTAAGTTAGTATAATGTGTTAAATGTTACTATGCACTTGGCACATTCTGGTTGAATGTTAATTCAATGAGATCCTGATTCCAGTAGTGAGAATTCTAGATGCCATCTGCCTATCACCCACAGGACTGCAAAGATGACTTTTTTTTTAAGCCCTGTGTTCATAGCTCAATTATGGTTTTGTTCCTTTCTTATGTTTTCCCCTCAGGCTACTATAATGCAGTATTGATGCTATTTCACCAAAATTCTAATGGATAATCAGAAATAAATACAAGATAAACCTGGTCTCATAGAAACAAAAGTACTCTTTCCCTATGCAAAAGCTACAAAGCCAGGAGTCCTCCAGCATCCTGTCATTTTTACGTGTCATTTATAGTAACTTAGAACATAAAGCACTGTGCTAATAATAAAACATAGAACATATTCATCATAACAATAGTAACATTCCCCCAAAATGTCCCTTCAGAAGAAAAACACTCTAAGGTCAGAAACTAAATACTTTAAAAATCATACCATAACCAAATCAGTAACTATTTGATTTCTTTTGATGTTCATTGCCTGTGCTTGCTGATGTATGCTGAAAATAAATCCAATGCATTTGACAAAACTTCCTCTGCAGATTATCTTACTTTTGTGCAATTCAAGACCTTGCTTGATGTTAACATGAATCTAACTATTGACAAATAAATATGCAACCAGTTTTCAATTTCTGTTAAATTTATCTCTAATTGCTGCCATTCATGTCTCAAGTTCATGAAAACCATAGATTGAACAATATTTTCCTGTCAGAGCTACATTTTGTGGAAGTTGTGTCTTGTAGATCTTCCTTTCCACTTGAGGATAGATTCATAATTTGAGGGAAAAGATTAGTTACTGACCAGTTCTCAAAAGTTCCACACAGTCTTGGTGTCCCCATCTGGAATATTAGTATTATGTGCATATAGTGGGACTTTACTGCTCATTTCAATATTAAAAATTTCACTTTAAATAATAGATCATGACACTGGATGCAAACAAAATTGCACCATCATGATACAATGGGTTGCTATGAGAGACTGCTTAAACATGACTTCTTTGGAAGGGTTTTTTTTGTTTTGTTTTGTTTTGCACAGATTGAGGAAACAAGGCTCCTGTACCCCCTTTTTTTAATGTTTGTGAGGTGTCATGCTACAGCTATGGTGTGTCTGAGGAAGAATATGGTTTATTTCTATGAGTCTTGACATGGTGGTGAGGCATGAATTCAGTGCCAGAGGTAAAGGTTGAGAAAACCAGAGTCTCTGCCATTTTCATGGAAAACGTAGGAGATGAAGATGATGAAGGAACACCAAGGTTACAGGTCCCAAGTGAAGGGGTCTCAGATGGGCACTAGTTTAACTGTTCTCTAGCTCTGCACATTATCTGAACTTATTTTTGTTCACATTATGAATTATGTTAGTTTCCAACTGCTTTTGGATTCTAAATGAACAAGAATGGGCATTTGGGGGAGTAGTCAAAATAAAAATCCCAAATTTACCTTTCCTATTACAACTGTGCATTGTTAATATGGATTCCCAATTTTCTCTTCAACAAGAGAATGAAGTTGTTCATGTTTAATGCAGTGGAATCATTTAATATTCATTATGTTCAATGCTGTGTTAAGTAACTTCATGTGAGGTGCAAGAGGAGTAGCATGTAAAGAGACCGACTGTGGCCATATAAGGTACATCATGGCTTAGTTCTATGTCCCATGTAGGCACATGTGCCCTGATGCCGGGCCCGTGGTTACATGCTTGGCTTCTACAATGGCCGAATTGAAAATGTTCCAACAAAAAGGCTTTAAATTTGTTCATTCTTTAAAGTTGTTGTAGTTTTTTTTTTTTTTTTTTTTTTTTTTTTTGCTTGTTTTAAAGAATCTGATAGGAGTCTCAATTTTAGGGTGAGGAATCTATTGTGATTCAAGATAAAGATTCAATGTCTCTCCTCTATCATTTTAACAAATATGCATACTGATTTGTACTTGTGACCAACAGAGCAACACCACTGAGTAATTGACGAAGAGGTGGGCATGAGCTCAGAATGGTAGGATAGCACATTTAATAGTGTGATGAGAAATAAACTGGATTGATTAAGATGCAATTCCGGGTAATGGAAACAAGACTGGCAACTCAAATGCAGTCCATTGAAGATGCTATTTTAGGATGCTACTGGAATTTGAACTCTTCAGTTAGTACAGCCAGGCAGTGGGTTATAATGGAATCTTTTCTCTTGATGACTAAATCAGGGAGTGGTTGATAGAAATAAAGCTGGAGACACAATAACTGTTAGAATTCAAACTACAGAAATGCAAAAAGACTACAGACAGGAAGTGAGATCTAAGTAGTCTTAGGAAGTTGATGATACCAGTAAATTGTAACTGGAAAAGAAGCCACAATAATGGTGATATATGCAATGTGTGACCCAGTAATGTTATGACACCAATTTTTTTTTTCAACATGGGGTTTCTCTGTGTAGCTTTTGCTGTCCTCGACTCACTTTGTAGACCCGACTGGCCTTGAACTCACAGAGATCTGCCTGCCTCTACCTCCCAAGTGCTTGAATTAAAGGTGTAGGCCACAACCACATGGCTTTGCTTACTTCATTTTTAATTTGGCAATTGTTAGCAAAATTATGTGCTAAGAAGGAACATATTTTCTGGCATATAAGATGACTGGGTATATAAAACAACCCACAATTTTTCCAGTTAAAATATACAGTTTGGAATATACTCTCTGTATACTAAATACTACCCCTCTTCCAGTGTACACTCTGTGCAGCAGATTAGGGCATATGTCTATTTGCAGGCAGGGCACAGACAGCGAGGCACTTTATTAAATGCTGACAGACAACCAGCACCGGCCTACACTGCCCCTTTAAGGTGTACTCCACACTCAACTGGAAGAAGCTCAGCCCTCCAAGTTGAATGGGTGGGTTCTGGTAGAGTGCCAATCAATGTTCACGTTCTCCTCCTTGAGGTACTGGAAGATCTGTGCGGCTTGCTCCTCTCTGCTTCACACTCCCCTCACAGAGCGCAAGGCTACACTGTGTCAATTCCACCTCCACATCAAGCAAGCTGCAGTAAGCACCCAGTGTATAAAATGACCCCTGTGACGTTGGCATGGATTTTTCAGGGTTAAAAAGTCATTTTACATGCCGGAAAATACAACATATGCTTGTCCATGCAGAGAAGCTGTTTTCTTTTTCTTTTTAAAAAAATTTTTTTATTAATTTATTCTTGTTACATCTCAATGGTTATCCCATCCCTTGTATCCTCCCATTCTTCCCTCCCTCCCATTTTTCCATTATTCCCCTCCCCTATGACTGTTCCTGAGGGGGATTACCTCCACCTGTATATGCTCATAGGGCATCAAGTCTCTTCTTGGCCACCTGCTCTCCTTCCTCTGAGTGCCACCAGGTCTCCCCCTCCAGGGGACATATCCCACTCTCTACTCAACTGTGGAGAAAGTTCTGACCATAGGCTAGATCTGGGTAGGGGTTTAAAGTTTACCGCCTGTATTGTCCTTGGCTGGTGCCTTAGTTTGAGCAGGACCCCTGGGCCCAAATCTGCCTATCATAATGTCCTACTTGTAGGTTTCTAGAACCCTCTGTATCCTTTTACTTTGCTATTCTCCCATGTTTCTCTCATCTAGAGTCCCAATAGGATGTCCGCCCCTCTGTACCAGTTTCCTGGTAAGTGAAGGCTTTCGTGGGACATGCCCCTTGGCCTAGTATGCAGATATAAGTGAGTATATACCATATAAGTCTTTCTGCTTCTGGGTTAACTCACTCATTATGATCATTTCTAGCTCAATCCATTTATCCACAAATTTCGGGAATTCCTTGATTTTAATAGCTGAGTAGTATTCCCTAGTGTATATGTAGCACAGTTTCTTTATCCATTCTTCTACTGAGGGACACTTAGGCTGTTTCCATGATCTGGCTATTATGAATAAGGCTGCTATGAACATGGTTGAGCAAATTTTCTTGTTGTGTGCTGGAGCATCTTCTGGGTATATTCCAAGGAGTGGAATAGCTGGGTCTTGAGGAAGCCCTATTCCCAGTTTTCTGAAATAGCACCAGATAGATTTCCAAAGTGGCTGTACTAGTTTGCATTCCCACCAGCAATGAAGGAGTGTTCCTCTCTCTCCACATCCTCGCCATCATGTGGTGTCACTTGAATTTTGGATCTTAGCCATTCTGATGGGTGTAAGATGGAATCTCAGAGTTGTTTTGATTTGCATTTCCCTGATGACTAAGGAGGTTGAGCATTTCTTTAAGTGTTTCTCAGCCACTTGATACTCCTCTGTTGAGAATTCTCTGTTTAGTTCCAAGCCCCATTTCTCAATTGGGTACTTGGTTTGGTGGCGTTTAATTTCTTGAGTTGTTTATATATTTTGGATATTAGACCTTTGTCAGATGTAGGGTTGGTGAAGGTCTTTTCCCAGTCTGTAGGCTGTCGCTTTGTTCTCTTGACAGTGTCTCCTGCCTTACAGAAGCTTCTCAGCCTCATGAAGCCCCATATATTAATTGTTGACATTAAGGCCTGGGCTGTTGGTATTCTGTCTAGGAAGTTGTCTCCTGTGCCAATATGTTCCAGGCTCTTCCCCACTTTTTT
Organism: Acomys russatus; assembly: GCF_903995435.1. Classification (NCBI taxonomy): domain Eukaryota; kingdom Metazoa; phylum Chordata; class Mammalia; order Rodentia; family Muridae; genus Acomys; species Acomys russatus. The sequence goes on along the minus strand of NC_067158.1, from coordinate 39,632,849 downwards.
CTTCTAACTGACTTAGTGTCTCTGGTTTTATGTTGAGGTCCTTGATCCACTTGGATTTGAGTTTTGTGCAAGGTGACAAATATGGGTCCAGTTGCATTTTTTTACACATAGACCTCCAGTTAGACCAGCACCATTTGTTGAAGATGCTATCCTTTTTCCATGGAATGGATTTGGTTTCTTTGTCAAAAATCAAGTGACCATATGTGTGTGGATTCATATCTGAGTCTTCGATTCGATTCCACTGATCAACCAGCCTGTTGCTGTGCCAGTACCATGTTGTTTTAATTACTATTGCTTTATAGTACAATTTGAGATCAGGTATGGAGATTCCTCCATAGCACCTTTTATTGTACAAGATTGTTTTAGCTATTCTGGGTTTTTTGTTTTTCCATATGAAGTTCAGAATTGAACTTTCAATGTCTTTAAAAAATTGTGTAGGTATTTTGATAGGGATTGCATTGAATCTGTAGATTGCTTTTGGAAGGATGGCCGTTTTTACTATGTTAATTCTTCGGATCCATGAGCAAGGAAGATCATTCCATCTTCTCATGTCATCTTCAATCTCTTTCTTCAGAGTTTTGAATTTTTTTCAAACAAGTCCTTTACTTGCTTGTTAGAGTAACTCCTAAATATTTTATATTGCTTGTGGCTAATGTGAAGGGTGTAGTTTTCCTAATTTCTTCCTCTGCAAGCTTGTCATTTGTGTATAGGAAGGCTACACACTTTTTTGAGTTAATTTTGTATCCAGCTAAATTTGCTGAAGGTGTTTATCAGCTGTAGGAGTTCTCTGGTGGAATTTTGAGGATCACTTATGTACACTATCATATCATCTGCAAATAGGGATAATTTGACTTCCTCCTTTCCCATTTGATCTCCTTTTGTTGTCTTATTGCTCTGGCTAGAACTTCGAGGACTATATTGAAGAGCTATGGAGAGAGTGGGCAGCCTTGCCTTGTTCCCAATTTTAGAGGAATTTCCTTGAGTATCTCACCATTTACTTTGATTTTTGCTATTGGCTTGCTTTATATAGCCTTTATTATGTTGAGGAAAGTGCCTTGTATCCCTGATCTCTCTTGAACTTTAAATATGAATGGGTGTTGGATTTTATCAAATGCTTTCTCTGCATCTAAGGAGATGATCATGTGGTTTTTTAAATTTCAGTTTGTTTATATGGTGGATTACATTGATGGATTTCTGTATATGAAACCATCCCTGCATGCCTGGAATGAAGCCTACTTGGTCATGATGAATGATATCTTTGATGTGTTCTTGTATTCGTTTTGCAAGTATTTTATTTAGTATTTTTGCATCGATGTTCATAAGAGAAATTGGTCTGAAATTCTCTTTCTTTGTTGAGTCTTTGTGAGGTTTAGGTATCAATGTGACTATGGCCTCATAGAATGAATTTGGTAATGTTCCATCTATTTCTATCTTTTGGAGTAGCTTAAATAATATCGGTATTAGCTCGCCCTTGAAGGTCTGGTAGAATTCTGCACTGAAACCATCTGGCCCTGAGCTTTTTTTGGTTGGGAGACTATCAATGATTGCTTCTATTTCTGTGGGGGAAATGGGACTATTTAGCTTGTTTATCTGTTCTTCACTCAACTTTGGCAAATGAAATTGATTAAGAAAATTGTCCATTTCCCTTAGATTTTCAAATTTTGTGGCATATATGCCTTCAAAGTAGGGTCTTATGATTCTTTGTATTTCTTCATTGTCTGTTGTTATGTCTCCCTTTTCATTTCTGATTTTGTTGATTTCAATACTGTCTCTCTGCCTTTTAGTTAGTTTGGCTAACGGTCTGTCTATCTTGTTGATTTTCTCAAAGAACCAGCTCTTGGTTTTGTTGATTCTTTGGACTGTTTTCTTAGTTTCTAATTTGTTAATTTCAGCCCTGAGTTTGATTATTTCCAGACGTCTACTCCTTTTGGATGTTTCTGCTTCTTTTTGTTCTAGGGCTTCCAGTTGTGTCATTAAGATGCTTATGTGCGATGTTTCCAATTTCTTTTTAAAGGCACTTAGTGCTATGAATTTTCCTCTTAGCACTGCTTTCAATGTATCCCACAAATTTGGGTACGTTGTTCCTTCATTTTCATTGATTCCACTGGTCTAGAAAAATTAGAACATTAGAATTTTTTTCTAACATGTACACACTCATACTGGCATGATTCTCACTATGTCTTTTAATTTGTTTTTGTTTTTTTGTTTTTGTTTTTCTTTTTTTCTTTCTTTTGTTTTTGTTTTTGTTTTTGTTTTTGAGACAGGGTTTCTCTGTGTAGCCTTGGCCATCCTGGACTCACTTTGTAGGCCAGGCTGGCCTCGAACTCACAGCGATCCACCTGCCTCTGCCTCCCGAGTGCTGGAATTAAAGGCGTGCGTCACCATGCCCGGCTGTCTTTTAAAATATATATATGAGAAGGTTGCCCAACTCTTGAGACGTTCCTTCAGCTTTTTTCTGAAGGAATACAAAGTATGTGGCTACATGGACCTGCTTCCACGCAATTGGAGACATAAATGCAGAGGAATTCAGAAAAACTTGGGACATCCAGGGAAAATCTACAACCCTCAATTGTCCCAAGCAGTGTTGATAGTTGCTGTAGTAGGAAACAGCCAAATAGTGCTCAGGATAGTTTGAGGCGGGCAGACTCCTGCCATTGAGTATGTAAACCACAGAGTTCCTGAAGCTGCACCATAGGAAGCTGACCAATTACTGATAGGCATAAGGGGAAGAGTTTTTAAGCAAGTCAAGGAAAGTCTAACCAGAAGCAGAAAAACAGCAACAAACAAACAAAACCCAAAAAATCCAGAGATCACAATCTTATTTAATTCACATATCTAAGGCAATATACGAAGCCAAACTTCTCTGAATGAAAGGGAGTCTAGGTATTTCTGTTCGGGTTAACGAAAAGCCACATATCAACCATTTGAACACACGGCTCAGATTGATGGAAGTTTATTTGGACACTGAAAAAGAACTGACCAGTCAGGGACACAGATTATAAATTCAGACTGTGATATTGGTAACAAGAACTAACCAGTCAGGGTCACAGTCTGAATTCCAGTATTAGATTGTGACCTTGGTATGCATCTAAGGCAAGGCAGGCTTTTTGTAAGAAAAACCATAACCAGGTGACAACCAGGTAACTAGGCGAGAAGATACGGGGAGGGCAGCATTACATGTTTTTGACCAGTTAAACGCAAGAAGAATCAATTTTGTTCTGAGTCCAATATCCAGAAAGCCAGACAAAGCATTTTAAGCTGATTGGTTATGATTTAGGGTAGGAGAACCCTTGGGGTATTTCCAGCTCTTTGGGAGTAAGGAACATAGCAGGATGTTGTGGTGATCTTTTTTTTTTTTCTTTTCTTTTTTTTTTTTTTATTAATTTATTCTTGTTACATCTCAATGTTTATCCCATCCCTTGTATCCTCCCATTCCTCCCCCCCCCATTTTCCCATTATTCCCCTCCCCTATGACTGTTCCTGAGGGGGATTACGTCCCCCTATATATTCTCATAGGGTATCAAGTCTCTTCTTGGCTACTTGCTGTCCTTCCTCTGAGTGCCACCAGGTCTCCCCCTCCAGGGGACATGGTCAAATGTGAGGCACCAGAGTACGTGAGAAAGTCGTATCACACTCTCCACTCAACTGTGGAGAATATTCTGACCATTGGCTAGATCTGGGAAGGGGTTTAAAGTTTATCTCCTGTATTGTCCTTGGCTGGTGCCTTAGTTTGAGCGGGACCCCTGGGCCCAAATCTGCCTATCATATTGTTCTACTTGTAGATTTCTAGGACCCTCTGGATCCTTTTATTTTGCTGTTCTCCCATGCGTCTCTCATTTAGAGTCCCAATAGGATGCCTTCCCCTCTGTCCCAGTTTCCTGGTAAGTGAAGGCTTTTGTGGGACATGCCCCTTGGGCTAGTATGCAGATATAAGTGAGTATATACCATTTGATTCTTTCTGCTTCTGGGTTAACTCACTCATTATGATCATTTCTAGCTCAATCCATTTATCCACAAATTTCGGGAATTCCTTGTTTTTAATAGCTGAGCCAGAACATGGAAACAGCCTAAGTGTCCCTCAGTAGAAGAGTGGATAAAGAAACTGTGGTACATATACACTATGGAATGTTGTGGTGATCTTAACTCTAATAGAACATACATTTCTCCTTAACCCAAGCAGCATATGCATTTATCATCTATTATTTTATTCTAAGCAGCAAGCATTGAAACTTCCTGGTTTTAGGTACGTAGGGCCTGAGAACCAGAACTTAATTTGACCTTATAATCAACATGGAGATTTGGAGTCAAAATGGTTCCTGTTATGCTAAGAGTGGGTGTTAACAGTGGAGCTACAGTTATGCTGGGAACTAAAGTAGGTCTCAATACAGGGGCTATCCAGTTTAAGCAGGTTAAGCAGATGACAATAGTTTCTAAGGAAGAACTTTTGCCATGATTGAATGTTTACACTGTGAGGCTGGGAAGATGGTTCAATAGGTAACATGTTTGCTATGTAAGCATGAGAGGTCAGTTCACTTTCAGCAATGCTAAGCCTGGGTTGTCACAGAAGGAATGAACGAAGGAAAGAGCTGTGTTTCCTGTGTATAAAATAAATGTATGTATTTTAAAATATTTTCTTAATTATTAATTTTGTTTTAAAAGTTCGCTGAAATTGCTAATATTATCCTGAAGGCAAGGTTAATATTTTGGATATAAAGAATTTCACTTTGCTTTGGTGTTGTTGAAATAGAAGTGCCTCTGGCCATTCTGAAGCTCACGATGTTTGTAAAATTCACACTGAACTTTGGATCCTCCTGCTTCCATTTCCCAAGTGCTGGGGTTGATGGTAAAGGATATATTTTACTTATAATGATCAATATCCTTGCCAGATTGCCATTTTATCTTTATTAGGTAGGTTTCTATCACTATAATGAAACACCATGACCAAAAAAGCAACTTGAGGAGAAAGGACTTATTTCATTCATAGTCCGTCATAAAAAGTAGTGAGGTCAGGAGCTCATTCAGGGGAGGAAGCTAGAAAAGCGAGCTGATTGAGCGAAGTTCTGCTTACTGGCCTGCTCAGCCTGCTTTCTTATAGATCCCAGTACCACCAACCTGGGCATGGCACCACCCACCATGTGCCTCTCCCCTTCTCAATCATCGATAATTAAGAAAATGCCCTACAGGCTTGCTTGCAGCCTGATCTTATGTATTTTCTTAATTAGAGTTTCCTCCTCTTTAGCTTGTGTCAAGTCCACATAAAATTATCCAGCACGCTGTCATTTAAAGTTTTATCCAGCTAATGGAGAATCTTGAGTTTCCATTGTAACATGAAGAAAAAGAACCACTCACTCATCAGAGTGAGAAGTAATTAATTCCCTTTGAAATTATTTAATGATACAGATTGCCTCTTTTCACTAACAATTATATAGATTTAGCAGTTTTCAGTGTCTTAGGCACTTCCTCTCTTATTGTGCCTCAATTTTATCACAGCTATTTTGCAGCTTTTTAATTAGTTTTGCTGGTATTTTTTTTTTCCAATTGAGTAGTTAAATGCAATTTGAACTTCATGTGATTAAATCTAATGGATTGCTTTTGCTACCATCTTTCTTTGATTGACAGCTTAGGAAAATAGACACAAATGGCATTGAGGGAAAAATTCAGTGTGGTTTCACATGTAGGAAAGTTTAAAATGCTCAGGTCTTCTGAATATTTTCTTTTCTTGTTCAATAGTGCCAAGTGAACAAAAACACCACAATTCTATATATTTCTATATTTAATATATAAATATTTAATATATAATATATATTTATATATTTAATATATACAATCATTCAGTCACAATTAACGACATGCCTGGTGATGTTTTTAATGCAAACAGAATACACCTGGGCATTTTATAAGCCTTAGCTGTATTATAGTATTTTAAGAGACCAATTTTCTTAGTATCAAAATGATTCTCACCTATGGTTGCATCTTACAAGCGTGGTGCAATTTGTTCTGGATCTTGTATCCTCCCACAATCAGCCATTATGGGCTGCAAGCAAAGGAAATAGTTGCACAGAGCGGTTTTACTAAATGTGCAGCAGTTCTCACAGCCAACTGCCAATTTGTTTGGCTGTCAGGGCTCAATTACACACAAGTGCTGAGTGTCTGAAACCCACAACATGAAAAAGAAATTGCCACCTACAGTGCTCAAGGAATGCCAGTTGTTTGGTCCTCTGCCTTGTATTTACACATGAGGCTGCCAAATTGGGCTGCCATTCTTTTAATGAAAGAAAAAAAAATAGATGTGAACATTAGAAATAGCAGGGTGTTCTGATACTCATTTTTACAGTTGTAAGATTTTGGTGCTTTTTCTAAAACAAATACAGTGATAAAAACACACTAGACAGCTTAAGTCTAGCACAGTTAGCAGATAAGGTTTCTGAACCTGGACAGTACACGGGTCCCCCTGGGACAGATGAAAGTCTCAGGAGCACATGGCATATTTAATTTGCCTTTGACTCTCTGCTCTCACCTCTTGGGCTGCTGCTGAGTAGGTCTTGATTTGAGCCTGATTGGGGGATTTGTTACATGGATTCCCACGCAGAAGGATGCAGTCTTGCTTTCTGCAGAGCTCTTTTATTCTGTTAGTGAGCATTTCCTCCAGCAATTGAACTGGATGGTTTTGTTCAGCTAAAATACCAATAACATCCCCTGCATGTCTAAAATTATTAGATGCGTTATATTGTTAGGAGAGTTGGGTAGAAGAAAGAAGAAAAGTGTGAATTGTGCTGCTTCTCCTTTCCCATTTTTCAAAAAGACAAAAGCATGAGCATTGAAATTAGTAGCCATTATGGGCTAGGAGTTGAAAATCTTGGAGTTCTGGTGTCAGATAATCTTATGTAAATGAGGCCATTCAGCCAGGTTTGTTAACTAAGTCCCATTCTGGCAGTGTCTCTGTGTTTCTGGCTTTATCTCTGTCATTCAGTCTCTGTCTTTGTCATCTCCATGTTTACCTCCTTACTTGGAACCTATAACATTGGGGAGGGTACATACTAGACAAGCTTATTTTTCTGAGCTGCTGAGATAACTGTGTTTTGTAAAGAACATTTCTGGTCCTATTTATCAGAGTGTTTTATTTTTTATTTTTTATTTTTTTTTTATCAGAGTGTTTTAATGAGGCAATTCATATTAGTTGTTTATCCGCATAGTGCGTTGTACATCACAAACTCACGTGAACTATTATTAATGCTGTCTGTGTTCTAGTTTTAGCAATTTATAGCTTGATATCTTCCCAAGTATTTACTTCCTCACATCTGTTTGCTAATATTTAAAATGAGAAAAGTGATACCTTACGCAGAAAAAAAAAATTTTGACAATTAAAATGGACATAAAGTTTTTGATTTTTAGAAGTTGTTTAATCTATACCAATTCAATTTTCTCTTCAGGTCACAGCAAATAACCATAACTTATAATAACAAAAGAACGCCCCATCACCTATTATTATATAACCATCCAAGTAAACAACTATGTCACTGATAAAGACAATGTCCACCATTGTAGCATATCTATGATGCCATGGATCAATTGTGTGGATTCACAGTTCCGTCAAGTTGCTGGGTTGCTCTCACTTTGTTAAATAATTTGTGTAAATTTGGCCATGTCTAATGCTTTCCATTATATTGTTTCTTATTTTCCCATCAGGAAGAAATCAAGCTCTTTTTATCTTTCTTTCTGTGCAATGCAGCTTAAGATGTAAGAGAAAATCAGAAGAGGCATAGACCCTTTACGAGTTTTCCTCCCACTTTAGGATTCTGAAGTGAACTTTCTACATTCATACAGGGAATTTTTAAGTAGCCCTTGGAGGTTTTAAGATAGAATACCAACAAGACATCTCATTGTCTGCCACACAGCCAGAGAAAAACATGTCCACCACACCAGGGGTCTATATAAAATGGACAACATCAAAGCTTTATTTTCCTATGGCTTGTTGGATCCTTTACAGTTTTTGAAGAGGAAAATGATTACACCATTAAAGATATATTGCATTTTTTCTAGATTTTCAAATAAACATTTCTGGAAAACATTGCTTATTTTTCTTTCATATTGTTGCTGTAGTTCTATCGAGAACTTTGAACACAAGTCTAAATTTGTATCAGATTATTTTGCAACCCGATTAAAGGTCACTGTGAGAGCCTGTGCTGATGACTCGCTTTGCAGCCATCATCCTTATCAGGAACTGTGAGCTTCCTTTGAGGGTGAGCAACAATGGAAGGATTTGATGTATCTGGGCACTTAACACAGAACATCAATACAATTGCAGAGAATGCCATGAGGAAGGAAGCTGCTCTTGTTTCCTCACTTCCCAAGAGCAGAAAATTCACTGCAACAGTTTGGGGCTATTTCGATGAGGCAAGAAGCATTTGATTTGCATTTGATTTCATGGCTTCTTTTTCTGGGTCAAGATTCCAAGTTGCCAAAAGATGACTTTATGTAAGTATTACATTGTTTTGATAAAAGAAGATGCAATGTAATTTTTTTTTTTTTTGAGGCACCATCTCACATAGCTCAGTGTATGTTTGAACTCCTTATGTAGGCAAAAGATAACCATACTTTCCTGATTCTCCTATAGATTCCAACTCCAAATGTTGATAATGTAGTCATGGACCTTTATATCTGCCTAGTAGATAGAATTTTATTTTACACACAGATACACATACACACATACACATACACAGAAACACACAGACACACACACACACACACCACAATGAATATATGTATACAGCTAGCTAGTCTCTTTCAAATTCATACTTTTTTTCATTGTTATTGAATGCATGTGTTTATGTATGTACATATATATTCCTAAACATAACCTGTTGAGTCTGTATAATGTTACATTTCTGTTTTCATTGCTGACTGTTTGCCACTGGAAAACCAACTGATATGGTCTTCCCAGGGAAAGACCACTGCTTCTGCCCTCTTAGTTGGCTATACTTATTAGTCTACGGTTGATGCAGTGTGGGCTTGTCCCACCCACTTTGGCATATCCCTTGGTGTTTTTCTGATTCTACTCATGTAGAGCAAGTTGTGATGTTGAGACTTGATCATTGTAACTTCTGAGATACAATCTCACAGTAAACTCCCTGGTTCTCTGGCTCTTGGAATCATTCTGATCCCTCTTCTGCAATGCTACCTGAGCCTTGGGTGTGGGAGTGTTATGTAGATATAATTGAAGGTTTTGTTGTCACAAATACAGTGTATGGTTTGTTAGTATGTGATCAAGGATAGAATCTAGTAGTTAGTCTTTCTATTGGTAGTTGCTTCTCAGCGGTTCTAGAAATAGAAGCTATTCCTATTAACGGTAAAATGGTATTTCCTTTTTCATGTTTGCTTGTAGGCGCCTTTTTTAAAAATCTACTTTAATTTTTATATATGTATGTATATACCAATGCATAATAGATATAATTATATCTATTTCAACCTTCTCCATTTCAACCTCTTCCAACAACCTAAATCCAGGTAGCAGAGAAAGATTAGTGGGGGAAAAGGGTACTTCCCCCTAACTACTTCCTGCTGATTAGGGTCATTGGTTCCTTGGGGGGAAAAGGGTACTTCCCCCTAACTACTTCCTGCTGATTAGGGTCATTGGTTCCTTGGGGGGAAAAGGGTACTTCCCCCTAACTACTTCCTGCTGATTAGGGTCATTGGTTCCTTGGGGGGAAAAGGGTACTTCCCCCTAACTACTTCCTGCTGATTAGGGTCATTGGTTCCTTGGGGGGAAAGGGTACTTCCCCTAACTATTTCCTGCTGATTAGGGTCATTGGTTCCTTGGGGGGTAAAGGGTACTTCTCCCTAACTACTTCTGGCTGATTAGGGTCATTGGTTCCTTGGGGGCCAAACCAATCTTGTTTCAGGACATCTCTGACTTCCAGTCAAAGTGCATCAACAGCAAGCAAGAGCAGCAGGAGGGAGCAGCAGCATTGCTGCTTCTCTCACACCCCCCTACACCCCTACCCTCACCTCTGACATTTATTCCCTCTCCAGTGTCCCCAGACTTAAACTATCTGCAGTTGACAAAGATCACAGGGCCTGCAAGAGGCAAAGAGTCTGCTGCTGGGGACAGTCTGGAGTAGCTCTCATATATCCCACAAATGGGATTAAAACAAAAACATGTTTATGTAACATAACTGAGTTTTTATAGACACCAACATTTTTACTACATTTCCCGCCCCCCCCCTTTTTAGATTTAAAAATATGGCTCTTTCTCTCATATAAATGAGATTTGTTGTTGCTTTCTTAAAAGGAGATTATCAGTGAACCAAACACTTTTTGGATCAATAGTTTCTTTTATAATCTGGTAACTCTTAGCTGCTTTTGTCTGGAACGGCTTGTACTTTTTGCTGCTGAGCCTCTAGGTAGGACTTCAAAACTGCTTCATAATGACAGAGCTTACCTCCTATGGCCTGGCCTTGCATTCACTAGTCCAGTGAAGCCTTTTACCACAGTGTCTAGAAACCCCAGGAAGCTTAGGTATTCTTGTGAAGACCTCAGTGCTGCCAGGAAAGATTCTTGCTTCTCTAGCAGAAACGTAGCATGTTTCTTAGAGTTAACACACTGGCCATTCTGAGTGCTGGAGGCACTTAGAGGCTTGGGCACAGCTTCTTTTCTGCAATTCATGTACTGGGCATTTTGTTTTACAAGGCTTTTAGTGGCTACTGGGAAAGTTAATGGTAATCTCATAACCTGAAGCTGCTCCTCTGGCAGCTCAGTTTACATTTAGCCCTTTCTCCCTGGTTGGCCTTCTGCTCCTCTAGGCTCACCCTGTAGGCCCAGGGATTGTGGGAAATTTTACACCAAAACTGTGTGCCACAGGGCAGGGTGACCATTGTGGGAAACTCCACCTGTCAGTTACCAAGTCTGGACCATTTTGCTCTCTTTTTCAGCAGCGCTATTCTCTCCCCAAACATTTTTGTCTCTACCCACAAACTCGAGTTTGACAGCCAACTCTGCAATCCTTTAACAAATGAGAGAATTGAGTGACACTTGTGGTTTTTCTATTTCATCCAATTTTTGTTTGTCATATCCCTCTACATCCACTTGTCACTTTTCCAGTTGTTCAACCATTCTGCCAACCTTTTTTGAAATGGAATACAGGAAGAAGACTAAGCAAAACCAAAAAAATCTCCCTCTGGGAGAAAAGCAGGAGAGAACCCAGTAGCAGAAATGGCAATAAATCTTCTGCTCGTATCCTGAAATTGTATATGCATTCCTTCATACCCTGCTGTCTCCTCTACATGATTAGAACTCATGTTTCCCATTATTCTAAGCCCTACACCTGGGGGACACTGGTAGGGCTCTTTAAAAAAAAATCTAATTTACTTTATTGGGTTTTTTTTATGCCTCTTCATCCCTACCAACTCTTATCTACCACAGCACCTTCCAAACCTCCAACATTAAGCAGGAGAGAAAGAAGGCTGGAGGGGAAAGGGGCAGAGTGTCTTTCTTTAGCTTCTTGCTGCTGCTTATAGTCATTGGGTCCTTGAAGCAAGTCCATCTTTGTTTCAGGATATTTATAATTTCTTCCCACCAAACTGCATTAACAACAAACAGGAGCACAGAGGAGAGCACCAGCATTCTTCTCTCTAGTTGCCTCCTGCGCCTCCCATCTCTCTCCTGGTTCTGGTATTTATTTATTCCCTCTCCAGTGTTCCTAAAGTTAAACTATCTACAGCTGGAAAAGATCCCACCCCTATTTGCATGAGGCAAATAGTCTGCTGCTGCGGACAGTTGAAAGCAGCCCCATATCCCATGCCTGGGATTAAAACACAAACATGTTTACATAACATAGCTGAGTTTTTATAGACACCAAAACTTCCATTACATACATGGATTTAAGTTGTCTGGAAGCTCTATGATCTATGATGCCATAACACACTAAATACAGAATGGATGAAAATCCATATTCTATTAAGCCAGATAGTAAATAGAGTCTTCAGGGAACATAATATGTTTATTATTGTTCTTTAAAGATGGATGTATAATTTTAAAACCTCTGCTTAAATTCTAATATACTAAATTTCAATGCTCAAAAATTGCCTAGAACTCTTGATGATTTTTAAGATGTGCATGTAGCCCTCATATTGAAACGTTAAAAAAATTGAGTTATTACAATGCTGTAATCATTTAATATAATTCCTCACGTTGTGGTGACCCCAGCCATACAACTATTTGTGTTGCTACTTCAAAACTACTATTTTTAATGAATCATAATGCAAACATCTGATACGCAGAAAACCTGAAACGCAACTCCTGTGAAAGAGCCATTTGACCCCCAAAGATGTTGCAACCCATAGGTTGAGAACCACTGAGCTGTTTATATTGACAGCCACAGTATTACTTATAGTATCGCCAGAGCCTGCCTTGATATTTATCTTTTATAATGAGATTTTTTTTTCACAGTCTGGGTATGCAGTCATTTTAGCACTGAAAGACCTTAATACAGGGTAAGTTGGGAGCATAGGCACCACTTTCAAAATTTTTAAAATTATTGTAATTTATTCAGATTACATCCTGGTTGTTATCCCCTTACTTTTTATCTTTTTGTTCTCCCCCTCCCTCCCTCTTCTGCTCTACTCGCCTCTGTTAGACCTGTGACAGAAGGCCACCTCCTTCCCCACAGCCTATCAAGTCTCATGCTGATAGACTGTGTTTCCTCTTTCTCTGTGTGCTGCCAGGCCTCTCTGCCAAGGAGAAGTCATCAAATTGGGGCCACCAGAGTTCATGTCAGAGGTGGTCCCCACTCTCTCCATAACTGTGGAGAATGAGCTGTTCATTGGCTAGATCTGAACAGGGGGTCTAGGTTTACTGCATTTTAGGGTATCCAAGAGGGCAACACTGATCACTTACTGAGTCTGGAGTGATCTGCTTGGGAGCTAGAGAGCACCAGAGCTAGAGTGCCCTGGGTGAGAGGGGACTACACTGTGTGGAGCACAGGCGGGTCTGGGTTCTGGCAGTCCATGGAGGAGTCCCTGGGTTCCTGTGGGCAGCTGCCCAGCCCCCAGAGTCTGGATGCATTCCTGTCTGAGAGCTCCAACTGTGCTCTACACCTCGGACTCTGTGTCGGAATAGGGGAGCTTCTAATGCTGTCCTTGGATATGTTGACATGCCAGGCTTCCCAAATGGAAAAGCATGCAGGGTGACAGAAATGGGAAATTGTGACTAACTGGATTTGGAAGTCCAGTTTTTGTCCACATTTCAACTTCTAGAATGTCATCCCAAGTCCTAAACCACGGGAAATGTGAGGAACATAGCCCAGCTACATCTGGAAAAAAATGTAATGTTTAAAAGTAGTTTCTCTTCTTTCCTAGTTTCATATAAAAGCACTGCTTATTAGATGAGCCAGCACAAGTCAACAATGTAGCCACTAAACTTAATTTATAAGCATATTTAAAAATATTTACATAACTTTGGTGGGATATGTTGGCACATACCTAAATCTCCAGTGCTTGAGAGATGACACAGGTGGGACTAACATAATGTTCAGGCTAACATGGGCTACATAATGAGTTTAAGTTCAACTTGGACTATGGGGAAATTAAAAACAAACAAACAAACAAACAAAAAACAACTATGCAACCAGACAACCAAATAGCTAACTTTCCATATATTGGTGCGAGAATTTGAAAAAGTTGTCTAAAGCAGAGGTTGTTAAATATATCAAATAGCTAGGTAGTAACGCAAAGAGTTCTAAATAAGTTTCCGATGTGAGTTTAACATATAAAAATGTTCATAAAATTTGGAATAAAATAACTGTAATACAAAGTCTTGTGAGATCTGGGAACTAAATGTGATCTAAGCTCCTTGGCAACATCTGGAAGGATGCTAAGGGATATCTGGAAGAATGCTTAGAGTGTATTCATGGAGCCCTTGACATAGAAGTGGTGAAGAATGTTCTTCAGCATTTCTTGGTTCTCAGCCTCTTTTTATACCTGGAGGTTAGCTTCTCTTGTTCCTTTCCTGGTTTTCTTGTAATAATAGATTTTCCTATCTGACCTCTTCATTAACTTTTAGGCACTGGGAGCTCTATGGGAGCAGGGTTAATCCCTTGTTCTACATTTGGCACCCACAATGGTGATTGGCCTATTGTAAGCCATTGGGTAGATATTTACTGAATTATACTTCAATGAAAGAAATTACACGAATGACAAGGAGAAAGGTCATAATAAACGGGAAGAAAATATTTTCTGATAAGATAATATTTGTGGAGTTAGAAATCTAGGTCCACATAGCCAGCTGGCATATCGCCCTAAGTGAAAAACATTGGGAAATATGGGATTTATGGTGGTTGGAAATCATTGTTTTGACATAAGAAAGCATGGGAAAGAAAAATAAAGTGAGAATTTCCTGGTATCAGGATAAGAACCCACAGGCTGATATAAGATGCTGAGAATTTTAAAGCATAAGGTATTGCAGTGCTATTGTGATAATGATTTGAAAATAATATAATGATGTCAGAGAAAAGTAAATTTTTCACATATAGTGAAATGCTTGAAAGAATGCTTGCTCATGAATTAGAAACATTGCAAAAATTTATAATAAAGCATAAATGTCACAAACTGCAATTGACCTAGAATGTAGTCATAGAGGGATAAAATTATTTTAAGTGCACAGGACTCATACAAATTAAGGTAGTATTTAGAGAAAAACTCAGAAGTTTTTCATACTAGTGGACATTTTTAGAGGTATTCATACATGAAAGAAAGAAAGAAAAATCACTTTTGGGATATTTTTCTCATTAAATACATCTACTTTCCTCCTGAAATGTAGATATGGTGTCCAAAATTGTCTTCATCTCAAACTGCCAATTGATTTGTCTTTAAAGCCTAAAAAGATAATTATTTTGTACTTATTTGCAAATTACTTGTGTAATAGTTCATTTGTACTTGATATTTATTAAATACACTATCAATTTTATTATTTTTAGATATTAATAAACAGATAATTATATAATAAAAGTCAGTCAGATGATTCCACCATAAAACTTAAATGTAGATTAACAATGTACAGACATAAAATAACCAAACATATGATTCTTACCTAGTACTCATGAGACCATAGGATAATCCATTGGGACCACCAAACAAAATTAGTGACTGAGGTTCAAAAAGAAAAAATTTATTACCATATTTTTTGTTAAGAATAGTAGTCATTCAAATGAAAACATGACTTATGCTTTACTTTTTTCTTTTAAATAAGTATTTGGTCTTTACTGTAAGGCAGGTTTTTATACCAGTTTCTAAGGAACAAAGGTCAATGTGATGAAGTTCATAACTTAAAGGACTTTGTGTTTAGACAATGGGAAAATGTGTGTTAGATGGGTGTGTAATGGGGCTGTGAGCAACAAGAGAGGAATTGGTAGGATACAGAGGCAGCTTAGAAAAAAACCCACCATACAAAAAATTCTGCCAGATTGGAGTCTCAGAAGAAAACTGTCTGGTAATCTGGAGGCTGAAGCCATTTCAGAATAACCCAGCTATATGTAAAATGACAGGGAAGCATGAATTGTAGTGATAGTTTGCAGGACACTGCAGGAAACTTGCAGTTTTTGAAATGTAGAGTTGAGGACAATCCCAGATGTTATTGCTAAAAATCAGAAAAGGCTTTCACACAGTGTCATTGGTATAGAACCAGTAAAAACCCAGACTGTTTCATTGAATGGGGAGGGAGAAGTATAATTGAAGGATTGTATATTGGAAAAGTGTATAGATAATTGCATATATTTTCAAATTATCGTGTGTGCAATAAAAGGAGTGAGTGAGTGACCTAGAAATGTAGCTCACTTGCTAGAGTGCTTGCCTACCCAGAATAAAACCATGGGTTCAGTGCCTAGCACAGCATAAATCAGGTGTGGAGAACACCTGCAATCTCAGCGCACCAAAGGTAGAGACTGACTTCCAAGGTCATCTTAGGCCAGCATGCAATGCAGGAGGCTCTGTTTCAACAACAGTAAAGGGTTGATAGCTGTATCCAATGGGACAGCTTTGAGGTCAAAGCACTTGCCCTGTTAGCCTGATGACCTGAGTTCTGGCCTTGGTTCCCACAGTAGAAGGAAACAACCAACTTGAAATTTGTCTTCTGATCACCACATGTGAACAATGGCACACTGCAGACTGTGATAATAATAATAATAATAATAATAATAATAATAATAATAATAATAATAATAATAATAATAATAATAATAGTAGTAGTAGTAGTAGTAGTAGTCGTAGTAGTAGCAGCAGCAGCAGCAGCAGTGGTAATGAGTTGATGGCTGTAAATATGATACCAAGATGCTTGATGGTAAGCTATCGGAGTCAGGAAAGGCAGAATCAGGCCATGGGACACTTGCAAACCTCCCTAATAATAAAATGAATAATAATGTTATTGTTGTTGTTATTACTGTTTTTTTTAAAGAGCCCCACAGTTGGTGCTTTTAAATAAAGTGTCATAATCAGAAGAAAAAAAAATCCTGAGCAAAGTCAGTCATCAATATCAATCATGGTAAACATGTCGATGGCATGAGGGTGAACATGGTGGTGATGATGGAGAAAGGGAGTGTGGAGAGCCTCTTCACGGTGAGCATGTTCATCATTCTGCTGTCAAGTGCTTCTAACAGTTATGTAGAAAGCACATAGGAGCACAGCGTGCACCACACTGGCACAGTGCAAGGGCAGAATACTGCTCTCTGAGTACTTTCCCATCCAAAAGAAGCAATAGTCTCCAAAGCCACTTGGTAGGTTTGCATTTTAAAGACTTTGTCAAGAGTTATATTGTGTCTCCACCTACATATACTTTCAATGTCTCATAAAGAAACCCATTAGCATTTTCTGATAATTAAGGTAGGATGGTAAACTGTTCAGGGGTCCATGGTATATGAGGCAGGGAACACTAGTCATGAATTGGACTCTGGAATGACATTAATAAGGACATTTCATATTAAATTGCCTACAGCCGACAGTCTTCTTGTTGCTTTGAGGATAGTTAGTATTATTGCTTCCTTAAGGAGCCATGAAAAGAGGCAAGTTAATTCCCGCAGCTAATTTTCTTGTACATTAGCCTCCATGGTACAATTTAGTCAGTTATATCCGATGGAGCTGATCATTGATTTATTTTTTTCTTTGGGGATGTTTAAAATCTCAAGTCTCGTGGCGACAACCACTGACACAATATGTCTTCCTTTAAAAGAGGTGCTTGGACTATAGAAGAGGCTTCTCTCTTGTAGCACTCTGGGGACCTACCCTCTTCATAAATCCATCTACTTCAGTCAGCTCGCCTCTTCTGAAAGCTTAGTGTTCTGGCCTGTGACCTACATAACACCTTGGAGAGGGACTGTGAAAATGAAATTTCATAATCTCAGGTCAAATGGAGCTCTGCCTTTTTTATCCATGTGTCTATACTTCTGTTCTTTTCTAAACCCACACAAGTGTGCAATACTTGGAGAGAAAAAAAAAAACCTTTTCCCTTTAAAATCAGATAGTTTATAGGAAAAGTCTTGTGTGTTTTCCAGTGCAAAGCAAATTATAATTGTAACATCAAGTTCAATGGTGATTTGTTAAGTAAAGCAGTTTATATTTGCATTAAGTAATTTTTGCTTGGGTGACTGTGTTTGCAGCATTATATTTGTTTTTATTCTAATTCTGCAGAAGGCACTATAACATCTCCATGCGGTAATGATGCACTAGGAAGGAAAATTATAATGATGATAGGTCTGAAACCTATTGCTAAGGCCTTGAAAGACATCTTAGTTTGTAAGGTATATGCTGCCTAAGTGTGGAGATCTGAGCTTAATTCCCAAGGGCCAAAGGAAAAAAAAATCCAGGAGTTATGGGACACAATTTTGATCCTAGGGATGGAGAGGCAGAGATGTGTGGATTCCTGGGACCCAATAGCCAGCCATTATAGTCTATTGATGAGATCCAGCTCAGTAAGAGTTCTTGTCTTAAAAAAAATAAGTGGATGATATCAGAAAGGATGTTCAACAATGCCCTTCTGTTTCCACATGCAGAGGCAAATGCATGCTTGCCCATTGCACACACAAGCACAGGCACGCAGAAATAAATAATAATGTCAAAGATCCAGAACTATCCAAAGTAATCTGATTTTAAGTAAAATAAAATATTTCTAGTGGGAATGTAGAACCAGGGAGGTAACTTACCTGCAGAAATGATCTTCTGTCATGCATTTCACTATCCCTGCTGCTGCACTTGAATGCCTGGATCCTTACCTTTCCTTTGCTATGCCCCCTTATATGTTTGTTTGTGCTAGACTTGTGTCAGGCACTAACTCTATGCCAGGACTCATATGCAGTAAAGGCAGCAATGAAACCCTGTGTTTGAGACATCTTGTTTCAGCCAGGGGATGGCTGCATCTTGGGAGAACAGAGGTATGCACATGGTATGGGGGCATCACACACAAGGTACATGTGTGATGCCCCCACTCTTGGTTCATTGACTCAACTTTGATCGTCAGAATTGTGAATGTTGGAGGATGTGAGGAAGCAAGCTGGAAACAAACAAATATTCTCTTCTAAAAAAGTACCAAATAGCCATGAACTCAGTAATGAATTTAAAATGCATAAAAGCAAGTAAAACTTGCAGAAGAAATCTGGTTTGTGGGACTTATAATAAACCGGTATATAGCATTCTTATGTAAAATAAATCTATTTTGGGTGGAACAGCTCAGCCCAACTCAGTTAAACAAGCACTACTGAATATATATTCTCTCCCTTTGGATCTTTAAAACTTGAGTAAATTTTATTCTTTGCATAATTCAAAAAGCTTTTCCTCCCAAGAATCATTTTCCCTCAATGCGTAGCATGGAACTTTGCCTCTCCTAAATCATTACCACACTCTTAATAGTTTTCACTAGTAGATGACACTTCTTAGACTCAAGGACAAACCAAGCAAGAAAATGTTTCCCATGCTTGTGAGTTTAGTGTCAAAAATAAAATGAACTTTCAAGAGAGAAGGTCAAGATACCATTGGTATAAAGTAAATTCCATAAAGGATATATTCTTTATGATTTTTGCCAGTTGTGCACAGCAAATGCATTGAGAGTTGATTATATGTTTTCTAGGATAACATTTTTTCTCCTGCTTTCCCCTGAAACTAATGATACAGTAAGACTCAGAAGTAATTTCAAAAATTAGAAATAATTAGATATAATTCAAATTAACATTGTCATAAATTAATCAGTAGCTGATGTAATGAGACACTGGTACATATTTAGCACCATGCTAATCATGTTTAAAGATTAATAAAAAATAAGTGGGGGTTAACAGTCTCATGGCTGAGTCCTATGGTACAGGCTTATAATCCTGGATATGAGGAAAGCTAAATAATGAAGATCACAGATTCAAGCCAAGTTGGGCAACTGAAGGAGATGAGGTCTCAGAATAAAGAGGAAAAGTAGGGCTGACAACATGTCCTCAGTAGAACATATGGTGAACATCAGAGGCCTGGATTCAATTTTAATCACTGCAAAAATGTGTGTGTGTGTGTGTGTGTGTGTGTGTGTGTGTGTGTTTCAGCAGGAAAGTTCAGGAAAAAAAGATTCCTGAATTGGAAAACATTCAATTGAACATTAGCTCATTGTCAAGAGCCAAATTTCTTAATAGATTAAAGTTCTCAGAGGTCTAGCTAGATCAATACATGTGCTAAATTATAGATGGAATAGTTTACTAGCAAAGTAGAAAATTTGGAGGGTGTGAACAACAAAATAATTATAAAAGAATTTGTATACTTGGACTGAATTTCCCAACAGTTCTGTAGACCACATATTTTCTGAAGTACAGAAGAAAATTGAAATTCACTGTGCATTCAGAAGCCTCAGGTAATTGTTTGCTGTCTTATCTGAAGTTACTAAACCTACTTTCAGATAAAAATACCAGCTAAGAAGCCATAGGGATTTAATGAGGATGAGAAACATGTAAGCAAGACAGTTGAAAAACAGTCACTGGAAGGATGTTGACTGGGGAAAAGTGAAAGACAGCCCTGGTTTCCAGAAGCACAGCAGGATAGGGAGTGTCGTCATAGCCTGACCCTGTAACCCTGAGACACTGTGTAACGTGAGAGAGGCACTGGGAACACATTTTCACTGTCTTTGCTAGATGTTAGTTCATTTAGGGATTAATACTATGACACCAGTGGAATTGGTGTAAATTGATGTCATGTATGTTGATTGATCCTCCATTGCAGATGCCTTTCAGTGAGATGATGTAGCTGTTGCTGTTCAGAGTGCTTAGTACTTTGTCATGTTTGCTTGCTATAGCAAAAATACCACGGACTGGGAAACTTAATCACAGGACCAGAAGTTGGAAAGCCCTAGAATTTTCTTACAGTGTAGAATACATTCTATAGAAGTTGGGATATTCCTGCAAGGTAGAATATGTTCTACAATCTCTCCTCTTGTATTGTTGGCAGTTTCCATCTTGCTTTGTATTCCCATGTTTTCTTTTAATGCACTTTCAGCAGACAAAAAGCAGGCTCTTTGCTAAAACTGTTGGTGATGTTCCCCATGATCCCATCATGGGGACCTTAATCTAATGGCCTCTGTCTCTGTGAACCTCTTAAACAGTTCATCTCCAAATACTGTCATATTGGATGCACAGCCTTTGAAAAGAACATTTCCAGTGCATGTCCCTTATAGGGATGATAGGTAAAATCCTTGTCACTTGCTCTAAGTTTAACATGAAGTAATTAATAAGAAATATTTTAGCATAAATATATCCTCATGTAATATTTATTAGCCATATTATTAGCCATTTATTAGCCACACTAAAATTTTATTGATTACTCATCTTTAATTAAAGTTTGATGGGGCAATCTGTCTTTTTATTTGTTAGATTTAGCCCTTCATTTGTGGGCCAAAGGCTTCTTGCTGGTCTAACCTACCAAATATTCCTTGCAAACTTGAGGGAGGCTATGATTAAATTAGCCGCGATAGCTCTCATCAAACCAGCTTTATTAACCAGTTCATTGTGAATATTGTAATGATCTTGTATGTCACAGAGAGGACCATATTTCAGTTTCAGGTGTTGGTTACCTTGATCACTTTTATTATGGGAAAGCCTAAGAGGTTTATTTAAATACATTAGCTGAAAGGCATGTCAAAATTAAATTTCCCTTATATTCTTAAAGGCTAGGAAGGGTACCCTGGTTTCCATTCTGACCCTGTTTTTTTCTGACAAGGTCACTAGGGGTGGTTGATAGGGATGGAAATGGCCTCAGAGATTTCTTTATTCCACATCTGAGGGCTCTGTGTCAGATACTGCTTACGCATTCATGAAACAGCACAGAGGATGTATTCACCTCACCGAGTTTGAACTTCTTTATTCCCAAGCTGAGCTAGCCTCATGCACACTGCTTGCATTTAATAATGGAATAATAGTCATCATAGAGACAGCATTATCAAGATGTTTAGCATTCAATGTGTCCTCATGAGAATGGTGCTCACCCTCACCCTAACCTTTATTTTACAAATGGAGAAAGGCAAGTCCAATACATCTAAGTAACATTGCAAGGACACACTACTTGATACATTTTTGCTGTTATCATTAACTTAATCATCTTCATTAATTTACTGTTTTCACAAGTGAACCAACAAGAATGTGATCATTTATTTAAAACTTCAGTTTGTTCCGGAGAGCACTGTCAGTTGGCAGATTAAAAATTTGGAACTAAAAGTCGTTTTAGTGTTTTTTTTTTAAGTGATCCCTGTCTAATGTGAGCACAACTTAATTGCCAAATTCTGTCAGTTACTTTGTGACAAAGCTAGGCAGTTTTGGAGTTAGCAGAAGGAAAAGTCTAGACTCAGTCAGTATTAATACATTCCACTTTTATGAAGTCATTGACATCCTAGTCATCCAAGGCTGCATAGGCATACAGTAAATGGGAAGACTGTAAGGGGAGATGAATTGGCATTCAGTCTACACTGTCAGGAGTCTGCTGCCACATTGCTTCTCCTCAATTGTTGAAACACATAGGCTGCTCCCTGGTGTTTATATTTTGCCTTTTATGTGAAAAGAAAAGCTATTTATCATTTTTCCAGGACTCCAGTGAAACTATGAATTTTATTTCAAGAAATTTTTGCATTGGAATTCAAAGAGCCCAACTTTTACTTATTAAAATGATGGAACAGTTACCTATTTGGTTATTTTAGAGGATTTATTTTACATTGACATTTGTCAAAATCCTGTAAGCAAATTATGAATAATAACGTAAGCTAGTGCAAGTCATCTGCTCACTTCTACCCAGGTCAAAATGGATGCTCAGGGTCAGTGAGTCTATTCCACTTACAAGGTACACTCCTAGGAACATGTTCACATAGGAAGTCTGCAGGAGAGCACAGTATCTTCTTTCTGTTACTCACAGTCTATAAATGAGTAAAAAGCTATACTTTTTGAGCTTATGTTATAAATGATCTCTAAGAAAGCATAACTTTCTATAACTGCAGAAACCTTCATGAATTAGCAGTTGGTTTCTTTATACTGTACACTGGGAAACATTAGGCTGGAGGAACCTGGTAAAGTGAGAATTAGCACAACTAAAGTTAACCATTGGCACAAAATATCAGTGATGAAATATTTTCGCTAATTGCACTTGCAATTTCTTTTCAGTTCTTTAGAATTCTAAGTGAAGATAGAAGTCATAATCAGAAGAGAGTTTGATTATTCTAAGTAGAATCTACTCTGTAATAAAGGATTTTGTTTTTCATATTTTCAGGATGCCACTTCTGACAGACTGGCCACTTCAACCCTGATATACATTATGTTCAAACTACTACTTTTCTAACATAGAATACTTACCATTCAGATGTTGGTTGCAGCTTTAATGACTAGAAAAATAGAGCATTCATTTATGTCACTAAAAGTCTCCAGTCTTTACAAATACATCTTCTTATACATGGAAAATCAATGTTTTAGCTGCCAAAATGTTAAAAATCTATTACAATATGTGTCTTGCTTTCATAACAAGTTATGCATAAAGACTTAAAGAATAATCTTATCTCATAGTTGGAAAAAGAGGAAGATACTGCCTTTTCTGTAGTACACTGGAAACATATTGTGTATACTAGAGAAAAATGAATGCAAACATTTAAAAAACTTAATTTCAATTGAGAGAAGTAAAAATCACAAGATAGGTGGGAAATGTTTATTAAATATATGTAGAATTGATTGTACATAGCAGCTTATAATTGCCTCATTTAATGTGAAGTAAAGTACTTTTTACCTGAGTTAAAATGAAGAAAATTTTAATAAATCTACTGAAAGATGAGCGGCTGGTGTCTTTGGTAGTACACACTTTGTTCGCTAGTGGTTACCTTGCCTTTGCTACCTAGGTAACTGTGATTGTTAGAAAGCTACCTGTGGTAGTGGGATAAGCATACATATTACGCTAAGGACTCCAACTGCATAAAGACAATAATGAAGGACAAGGAACTAGTGAGCAATTACAGCTAGAAGTAGGTTCTCTAGCCTCCAAGTCTTTGAGTTGTACTAGCTGCCACTAAAATGGATGAGGATTCCTTTATACTATTTTTAGAAATGTTCTTTTCACTGAGGTGTGTGTGTGTGCATGTGTGTGTGTGTGTGTGTGCATGTGTGTGTGTGTGCGTGTGTGTGCGTGTGTGTGTGTGTATGTTTCTGTCTGTCTGTGTCTCTGTGTGTATGTATGTCTCTTTAAGAAATTCTGTTTTTCCTCACTGCTTATGCAATAGATAGAATATACTCACCTCAAACACAAGTTTCCTTTACCCACTGCATCTCTAGTGGGCCAGCTTCAGACCTCTGTGCTCAATAGAGTCAGATCCTAATGAACTTAACTTGGGCCTTGTAGTGTGCTATGAAAACCATCTACACCTTTGCCTGGTTAAAAGAAAGAAGATATTCTCCCCCTTCCACTAGGAGTCTTGCTGAGTCTTGTCTGATGGTTTGAAACAGATGCAGGGACTCACAGATGAGCGTTGGGCGAAGCGTGGGTAGTCTAGTGGAAAGGTGGAAGGAAGGAGAAAGGACTTCGAGGTGACAAGAGCTCCACAAGGAGACAAACAAAGCCAACTAACTGGGGCCCAGGTGGCCCTGTGGAGTCTGAAGCACCAACCAAAGACCATGCAAGGACTGAACCTAGAGCCTCTACCTGTATGTAGCTGATGGGCAGCTCAGGCTTCATGTGGGTCCTCTAGTAATGGGAGCCTGCGGGTGGCGAGGGGCTGTCTCTGACATGGACTCTGTTGCATGCTTTTAGATCATTTCTCCGTGATGAGACTGCCTTTCCAAGCCATAGAGGAAGAGGACAACTAAGCCCTGATGTGACTTGAGGACCTGAGGAATAAAGGAGTGGGGAAGCGGGAGGGAGGGTGGAACTAGGAGGAGAGGGGCTCTGACTGGGATGTAAAGTGAATAAATAAATAATTAAAAAAAATATTTTTAATAGAGAACGAAGATGGAAGACTTTAAAAAAAGAATAAAAACATCCATTGATGGTCAGAGACAACTGGAGACCAACCTGGAGAAATACTAAATGTTTATCTAGGAACCATAACACTATCGCTTGGGCTTGCAGACATACGTTGTTTGGTTAGAGTGATGCTTTTCTGGATTCCTCAGTTAAGCATTTCTCACAGTTCTCTCCTTACTTGCTCCAAGGCTTACTTCACAATTATATACGTGTCGGTGTCTGTGTGTGTGTGTGTGTGTGTGTGTGTGTGTGTGTGTGTGTGTGTGTGTGTTTCCAGGTTCACTCTGCATATCTCAATGTTTTCTGTCCAATAAATTATGACTTTTTAACTATTGAGAGAAGGAAGGAGGTCTCACTTGTTAAAACAATAGTCAGGGTCTCAGAACAACACTTAGCAACCCGGCATAGAGCTGACAAAATTGTGGGGATGCGACACGAGCATGGAAGGTAGAGATCAAAAGATGCCCCTGAAGGGCTGAAGGATGAGGCAGAGTAGAAACCAAATTCTAAGTCCTCACTAGTGGTCATTTGGCTATAAAACAGGAATCGCGTCTAGAAATGAAAGGAAGAAGAGAAGGAGCATCTTCTATTTTCTCATTATAGATTTAAAATATTTTAGAAGGTGGATTAGGGTTGGCTAAAATACCTGGCTATATTCGCTAAAGTGGATGGATAATTAGAACTAGTCATCTTCAATGCATTTGTTCGTTTGTTTTATTCAGCTAATATTTGAGAATAACAGCCTACACACAGAGAATAATGGCCTGTAATCCCAGCTCTCAGAGAGGCAGAAGCAGGTGGATTGCTGTGAATTTGAGGTCAGCCTGGTCTACAAAGGGAGTCCAAGACAGACAAGGGTACACAGAGAAACCCTACCCTGAAAAACAAACAAATCAGAAACCCATGATAATTACACATATTGGTCTCATTCAACACAAGTGAGTTTTAAGTGCAAGAATAACCTGAAACTAATATTGAATTTTAGGGAGAAAGAAACGATTTGTGTAATTTGGGCTATGGCTGAGGTTACTTCAGGTTGTAACTTTTATTCTCCTGTGATCAAAAGGTGTTAATTATTTGATTTAATCCAGACAGAATTAATAAGCAAGGCAGCAATTAAAATTTGGGCTGCCTGATTACATATCCTGTGTAATATGCCATAGAGGCAATGACTAGGATGCTCAAAGCACAGGTAAATAATAAATACTCATTTTCATTTTCCTATTTGCTTGAAATCAGCCCCATCAATCTGTTTAATACATTCTAAGTCAAGCACGAATTTTGTAAAAAGAGAGAGAAAAGCCCTTTATACATTAACTATATTACATGGATAATGATTTTGTCTTACATATTTTATAATTTGGAATATGATATTTTTCTTAATTTCTGATTATGGGAATGAGTATCCAAGCATTAAGTGTTAGATGCATTGGTAAGATGGAGACAACTATGGTAGAGATTCACAAGGCATGTCAGAGGTCTAAGGATTAAGATCCATCTCTAGGGTTAGTTACACAGTCATTCCATATGCACGCACTGAGCTCCTATTCTAATCTAGAGTTGATATTTACTGGAAGATGAGCATAAATAAATAAAGTAGGACATAGAATCATGAAGAAACTCTCAGACTGGTGGAAGAAGTGAGAGCCTAAGTGCAACAACAATATAGAAGAGTTATAAATACATGTACAAAGAAAAGAGGTAAATAGAAGACTGCAAAGCCATGAAAAAAAGAATGACTAACCACAAGAAGACCTACAGAGTCAACTAACATGAGCCCGTCAGGGCTCACAGAGACTGAACTATCAACCAATGAGCATGCATGGACTGGACTTAGACCCCCTACACATACGTACCAGGTGTGCAGTGTGGTCAACATGTGGTTCCCCTAACAGTGAGAGTAGGGGCTGTCTCTGACTCTGTTGCCTGCCACTGGATCCCTTGCACTTAGCTGGGCTGCCTTTTCAGGCCTCGGTGAAAGAGGATGTACTAGTCCTGCTGTTACTTGAGGTGCCTGGGTGGGTTGATACCCCTTGGAGGCCTCCCCTTCTCTGAGAAGAAGGAGAGGAGGAAAAGAGGGAGGTGCACGTGAGCGCAGGAACTGAAATGAAAAGAGGGAGGGGGCTGGGATCAGACATTAAATAGATTATATTAATAAATAAGTATCAAAAGAGGAAAAAAGTATAATAAACATTAGTTGGTTCTCTTAAGACATGGCTCTTGAGCATGATGCACACTCTTTGTTTTCCTACCTTCTAGGTGAATATTTCTTAAGTTTTTGTAATTTTTATTGGCACCTTCATGTATTTTTATAATGCTCAAGTACCAATTTAATGTCTCTGCATCATTTAAATAGGCTTTTTTGGTACATCTATGATGGATTTTGAGAAATTCTCTTCTAATAAAAAACAATTTCATATTATAGCAGGAGAATTGACGTTCATGGTGAACATGTTCAGATTACAGCAAGACCATTAAAAGGTATGCATTGCCGCCTAAACCTTCCAAAGGCCCACCAGTTGTACACAACCTGTCAGTATAGAAGACTATAGACAAAGTAGACCTCATTATTAATATTTTAGCTTTTTGTTTGTTTAGTTGGCTGGTTTTGGTGTATATATAAATGTATGTAGATGCCTGTGTTCACATGTTGCTTGTGTGTGTTTGTGTTCATGTGTGTGCATTTGTGTGAAGGATCAGTTACCTAGCAGGCAGTGTGGAAGAAGACATTGCCTAACTCTAACTTGAGAGATGCTTCTCTTTAGATTGACATCGGTGCTTCTAATCATAAATAGGAATGCTGAGTGTAAGAAGGGTTGGAAGAAGACAATGGAAAGATGGAAATCCGTGGTGAGCTCTGCAGTATAATAGCCATGACACAATTTGTTTATTTATGATGCATTTATAGTTTATTAAAAGGTTTAGAATTTCATGGGATTTAGAAATAAAGCTGCAAAAATAAGGAAATTAAATGGGAGTATACGCTTGGCAGTAAAAAACGGAGCACTGACTGTCTCATTTGTAATGATATGTTGATGCTTTCCCTCACTTATGGGATGCTAAATCATGCTGCTGCTCAGTGATTTCCTGAGACAGTGACTCTTGTGAGGAATTTCGAATGGAAAGGATATGGGGTCCTGGAAGACTTTGTAAAACCACATTCAATATTAAACTGTCTATGGTCATTATTTATTGATTTATTCATTTTAAGGAATCACATTTTTATAATATGAAATCACATTTTAAAGCACAGTACATAATCTTGCAATATTTATTATAACAGGATATAGTGTGTAAGTTAACAAATAAAATGAGAAATAAAGACAGTTATGTATGTCTTATTGCTGGGTCTGTCCTTTAGGTCTGCTTAAACTAGAGAAACACGCCTTTCACATTACTCCCAGCAAAAATGAATTCCAAGATCCTGTGCCAATTTCATGTCTTAATTTATTTCATTTAAATAAATATTTAAAAATTGTTGTGGGGGGGCATTTAGTCTTTCCCCTAAACAAATTGAAGTTCTGGTTGCCAGAACATAAGAATGATGTCATCTGAACACTGGGTCATTAGTTAATATAATACATCTTCCATATGAACATTATATGATGCTAAAATAGTGCGGACCCTTTGTTCCATATGCCTAGTGACCTAATGAGAAGACGCAAAGAGACACTGAGGAGAACGCAGTGGGAAAGGAAGGCAGATGAGAATTAAGCAACTCAAAGCTAAGAGATACTGACTTTCTGTTTTATTTATTCTGGCTTTACAAATAAAGCTGCTTTGAACATAGTTGAGCAAATTTCCATGCTTTATGGTAGAGCATCTTTCGAGTATATGCCCAGGAGGGGTATAGCTGGGCACTATTCCCAGTTTTCTGAGAAAGTGCCAGATTGTTTTCTAAAATGGTTGTATAAGTTTGCACTCAAACCAGCAATGGAGGAATGTTCCTCTTTCTCCACATCCTCACTAGCATGCGCTGTCACTTCAGATTTTGATCTTAGCCGTTCTGATAAGTGTAAGATGGAATCTCAGAGTCTTTTTGATTTACATTTCCCTGATGACAAGGGATGTTGAACACTTCTTTAAATGTTTCTCAGCCATTTGATATTTCATTGTTGATAATTCTGTTTAGATCTGTACCCAATTTTTCATTTGGAGTATTTGGTTTGTTGGTGGTTAATATCTTTAATTCTTTATTATATTTATGATGTCTTTTTTTAAAATTAACATCACTGCCCTATTTTACACTGGTTGTCATTTTTTTCTCTTTCCCCTTTCTGTAACTTTAAGTTCTAGGGATTCAAACAATTTTCTCCTTCTTACTTTTATACTATTGTAAGCTGCATAGTTTTTACTCAGGGAAAGCAATCTCACAGATGTGGATGCAGGCAGAAAGATGAAGCCTAATCATTTCCAGGAGACAGCAGGGCAGTCGCCTACTGAAAAGATGACCTGCTTCAGGGCTCCCTCGTAGGTGGTAAAAACAATGACTGTGTCTCTTAAGTACTAGTAGATTGCATGGAATATCCTTGCAAATGGTTAGGACAATACTTCCTTAGAGGCCTACAATTCATTACCGATTCCTTAGCTTTTCTGATGAAGAGACACATACTGCAAGTCTGTGAAAAATGTAAGTTGCTTCAATCTATTTTGCCACCCATTGGTCTCTCCAGTGGGGAAAGGGAATGTAGTTACTAGTCAAACCAGAGAGCTTCCAATTTTTGCCAGGAAAAGGACTGCTGTTCAGCTGGTGGTTTTATTTCACAGGCCTTTGTCCTCCCAGCACAGATAAACGCACTGGCAAGTTCATATGACTAAATGCTTGCACCCCTCCCCCCGCCCATGTAAAAGTGAGCTTCCCGTGCCTGGTTACAACATAACATTAGTTTTATATTTACATTTGTTTTTACCCAACAACTCAATGTTGAATTCATTTTCTTTGACCAGCACGAGATAATAAAACATTAATAAGCTGAGCCTGGATCTATTCAGGATAGAACAACCATTTGCTCCTAGAATGTTCTAAAAGAGAAAAATCTGTAGAACACTTACACATATATTTAAAAAACAACAACAACAACTGAGTTTGTATCTCATGGGTTATATGAGAAACAATAGAGATTTCAAAATATTAATTCAATATTAGAGTATATTAATGCATCAGTTAGCTACTACCACCTATTTTAGTTTGATTTTTTTTTCTGTGATAAACTCCATGACCAAAGCAATTTAGGAGAGGAAAGGAGTTATTTCTCTTCCACTTGAGGTCACTGTCCATCACTGAGACACATCAGGACAGGGACTTAAGAAGGCGCTGGAGGGAGAGCCCATGGAGAAACTCTGCCCATCTGGCGGATGTTCAGCCCACCTGTGTAAGAGTGGTGCTCACTGAGTGGGCTAGGCTCTATCACATCCATCATCAATCAGGGCACTCTCTCACAAGGACAGACAATTATTACCTATGTGTGGATGCTCCATGTGTTTGTCTCTGTAAGAACACCCTAGCAGGGAGTGCTGTTTCCTGTGTGATGGACCCAGCACAGCTCATCAGGATAATGTAATATATGTAATTTCTCCAATAAGATTCCCAGGTGACTCTAAGTTGTTCCAAGTTAATATTCAAAACTAACTCCCATACTACCTTCTAAATTGCTCTCAAAGCATTGACTATTTCATGCTTTCTGGACATCATGGAGTGTACAGTGTTTCTATAAACTTTGCGTCATTTAGGAGTCATTGTTCACTAAGGACAACTGCTGAGTCGTCGTGTGATACAGATTGTTGGTGGGAGGCTTCTTCTCCAAAATGAGTTTCATCATAAGCCTGCCAGCATATCTTCACTTATAGTGGCTAATTCCTTTACAGACACTGATCTAAGAGAGCAACCAAAGCAGAAGCCATGATTTCTTTAATAGCCTAACCTGTGAAGTCACACACTCATTTATACAGGACCACATTAATCCTATTGAACATAGAATTTACTCATGTTACAGTGAAAAGAACATACTAACTGCCTATTAAAATCTTGTGGCATAGCGACCAGGGTGCCAGACCCTCAGAATTAGATAGGAGAAAATGGCACTAGGAACACCGATGGAGCTTTACTTATGAGGAACCTATAAACAACCTCTTTGTTGCTCCTGGCTGACCCTTATTGAAGCTAAACATTGCAGAAGGATCTTCTTAAGCTGTGCAGGGGTACATGCCTTTAACCCCAGCACTCAGGAGGTAGAACCAGGCAGATCTATGAGTTTGAGGCCAGCCTGATCTACAAATTGAGTTCCAGGACAGCCAAAGACACACAGAGAAACCCTGTCTAAAAAACAAAACAAAACAAACAAGCAAACAAAATGAAAAATGGGGGGAGGTGCTAGAGAGAAAGCTCAGCTGTTAAAGACTAAGCACACAACCAAAAATGTAAAAGTCTCCACTAAGGTAATGTCCTCTCTTGCCCACAGTGCTTTTATAGGATGCTGCTTCTGATTCTGGCTGACCACGCTGTGTTGCAATTATTTGAGTATAAAGCTACTATGCTTGAAGCTACTGGCTTTAATAAAAAGTGACAATATTATTGAAAACGTTTCTAAATTAATCAGCTGTGACTTTGAGTGTCAGTGTCTCACCATCAATTTGATGAATAATTGATCTGTCAAACATAATACTAAGCATTTTATTAAGTAACCATAGCATATTAGATGATACTGTGAAATGTGCTGGTATGGTCCACTTGCATTTACTAAATGTACTCCATATCTTTAATTAAATTAAGTATCTGTGACTGACATCCAGCAAGCCAGCCTCTACCTTTAGAATTACTAAAGAGTCCAAACCAAGTTGCTCCAATAGTATCATTGCAGTTTTCTCTACAAAGGCACTGTTTTAAAGATATCCTAGGAAGCACCATCTCATTCCATTTGTTCAGTACAAAGGCACTGTTTTAAGATATCCTAGGGAGCATCATCTTGTTCCATTTGTTCAGTCCATGTAATATTTCATCCATGCTTACTCCTGACAACCAGTTTCAGACCAAAAACAACAGAAAGCAACAAAAACCTTGATAGCTTTTAGAAATCAATCTTTGTTCACTGACAAAATAAATGGAAGGATAGAGCGTTCATCTCTTACAGTGAGATGACAGGCTTGCTTTTCACGTGCTTAGGCAGCCATTGAGGCAACAGTGGCTCCATCCTAATGAGCTGCTTTATAGTCTAAAAAGTAAGGGAAGGCAGACCTATTAAGGGAAGGTAAAACGTCCAATATCTGCCTGCATATTTGTTGGAAAAGTAAACGTGATTCTGATCATTATTTTCAGTGTAGCACTTGGAGACCTTTGGTTCTCCCGTTCTTCATTTCCTCATTTGCCGTCAGCCTTCCAAGTTATAACTGTAGGCAGGAATTGATCTAAAAAGGGCTCATGATAGTTAAGAATGATTTTTCTCTTGAAGTAAGTATTGTCCATCTCAGTAGATGTTCTTGGGGCTTACAAACGAAGAGTGAATGGACTATTTGATAAAATAAAATACAAAAAGGAAAAAAAGCATCTAAACAAAAGTAAAACCAAATCTTAAACATATTAAGATTTAGAGTTGAAATCAGAGACTATCTAATCTTATTTAGTAGCAATGGCAATTCCAAGACACGTCATAGCTAGTCCTATAATTGCTCATTTGCATAAATAAATTGATACCCAACATATTTAACCATAACACCAATATTACAAATTAAAAATTTTAAATATGTATTTGATTTTATATGCCTAAAAGTCCCAGTGATTCTTTTGATTGTTCCCCACTCTATATGGTGGATCGAACTGTGTTTTTCCTCCATAAAACATGTCATAGTTTGAGATCCTGACCCCTACTCCCTTAAAATATGACCATATTTGGAGACAGGGTCTTTACCTTGAAGTTAAAACGAGCTTGTTAAGGTAAACATCAACACGAACATCACTGGAATCAAAAGGTAATGGAGTTTGAAAACAGACCTAAAGAGAATGCCCCTTGTCCCTAGGGAGAGAGGTTTAGAGGTTACCATCCCTTACATTATCTTATCTAACTAACCTCCTAAAACCTTGATCTTGGACTTCTTGCCTCCATCCCTGTGAACAAATACACTTTCTCTTCGTTAAGGCTGGGCTTATGACGCTCTGATACAGAAGCTCCAGTCAACTAAAATACATTTTTCAATCTGTATACTCCATCTGACAAACACCCAGACAGCTTGATAGAGTCTTTAAGTTCATCTCTCTCCCTGTACAACTGTCCTTGACAACTTTTCATCTCATATGCTTCTCCATCTTTATGTCCACACTGTCAAGAAAGGGGAGTCACACAGACCGAAAAAAAAAAAAAAAAAAAAAGAGAGAAATTATCCTGGGGCTTGATCCATCAGACCCATATCTTTGAAAACTTACTAGTAGTCAAATGACTTTATATTCTAAACCATGTCCATGGTATAACGCTGATGGCATCTGCTGACATATATTTTGTGTGCAAGTTTACAAGTTACTACCTGGGTCCTAGGCATGATGTACTGCACATGAAAATTGTAGAAATGAGCCTCTCCATAAAGTCAGACAGTACTTGGTTCAAAGCCTAGCCACTACATTTACCTTCCTCCCATGAGTCTCAACTTTCAATATCAATGAAAAGCATTGTAGAATCTACTCTAAGATTTTTGAGAATATTAAATATGATAACTGTAGGAGCATGTAGATTAACACTGTACTGGCAAAAAGTACATTGCTTAGAACTTTGTCTTTCTTACCTCTCTTTCAACTTGTAAAATCTAATACACGTGGATTCTTATCTTGTTATTCTTATTCTTACCCAGAGTTTAAAATTAGGTGGGTTTTTCCTCTCTTTTTTCTTCACTGAGAAGATGTCTTGTTGGGAATTATCACCATTATTTTGACTAATTACTCCTCTAAATATGTAATATCAATTTCATGACTAGTCCTGTTTCATTTAGTGTTAGTTAGTGTTTTTATCCTCAAAGTAATTGAATTAATATCCACTCCATGTAGTCAGTAATTTTATTCATTGATGGAATACAGAGAAAAGCAGAGTTCTTATTTGGTACATCACCATAGTAACTGGACCTCATGCAAAATAAGTATTAATGAGTTTCAGTGAAGAAAGTTCTTGTATTGTGTGCAAAGTAAAGGCCCACTACAAGTCTATTGGTAAAATCAATGGGATACTCTTCTATTTCACTCAACCAAGGTGACCAATTCATAACATTAATATGTCTGATTTATGTACATCTGTATGCTTCTTAAACAGACACATGTTTGCAAGACTCCTCTCTCTCTCTCTCTCTCTCTCTCTCTCTCTCTCTCTCTCTCTCTCTCTCTCTCTCACACACACACACACACACACACACACACACACAGAGATAAAAAGAAAGGAGGATGGGAGAGAGATTCAAAATTCAAAATTGTTTTTCTCAAGACTCACAGCTATGTTCTTGCTTCTCACTTAACAAGATTGCTCCTACCCATTCCATTAAGCTCCCTCCATACTGCAAAGCTCAAGTTAAGCACAGTTTCATACAAGCTTTTTTCTGATTTATATGAGGAAAACTGATTCATCTTTGCTCAAATCTTCATTCAATGCTTTGTGTGTTTCAAGTGGCTGGCCTTTGGCAGGTCAGTGATGAGGATATTCTTTGGTTTTGGTTTCTTAAGGCAGGTCCTGCCTACTATCTCTGTAATCTGCTATGACCTGCTGTTGTTGTTTCATTCTTGGAAGACATGTGGTCTTCCATACCAGTTTATAGATAAGAAAAGACATTCTCAGCCATATTTCATTCCCTTCTACAGTCAAACATATGGAAAAAAAGTTAAGAGCCCAATTTAGACATTGTAGACCTAATAAACTAGGTAAGTGAGGAGAAGGAGAGATGGCTCTACCTTAATATATACTACTTGTAAATATGTCACATTATGTGTCAATAAAACCTTACTAATGTGATAAAAAAAATCTTGCCAAGGATAGCCTACTCATTTGATCTCCATTTAGTCACAAAAACCTTAG
The DNA here is from genome assembly GCF_903995435.1 of Acomys russatus. NCBI lineage: Eukaryota > Metazoa > Chordata > Mammalia > Rodentia > Muridae > Acomys > Acomys russatus. The sequence continues at coordinate 39,598,330 of NC_067158.1, read as the reverse complement.
GAGAGTAAAGCAGAATGACACATGAGATGATGGCACTAATGGCATGAGAAAATCACATCTCCATGGCTATCCTTGAAAATGGAAAATGGGGTCACAAACCAAGGTATTTGTGTAATTTCCAGAATCTGAGCATGGCTCATGTTCTGCTGATAGTCATCCATGAAGTCTTCTGTGCTACCGTCATGCAGAATTGTGGTCAGCCAGTAGCCGAGGATCATCTGTAACACTCATTGAAAGCAGCTTGCATATGCCTGGATTTTAGCACCAGTGAGTGTGAAGAGTCTTCTGATGAAATTCTGAATATATTAGATGATACATGTGTGTGTGTGTGTGTGTGTGTGTGTGTGTGTGTGTGTGTGTGAATTTGTGGATTTTGTAATGATATAAGAAAGTTATTGCAATAACAAAGGAAAAAAAGCCATTCTAAAGATGCTTGGAGGGTAAAACGCCAAGGCCAGTCACAGTACTCTGGGAATAAAAGTGAACATCTAGCCTAAATTCAGACAAATGAGAGAGTCCAGGTTCTGAACTTTCATAGGTATGAGAGCTCCCTAAGACTCACTAGCTACTTGGTTCTCAGCAAGTTGATTCTGTGAACACAATAGTTGCGGCAGTAGGAACATTATCTTACTACACTCACATTTATGTTGCATATTTTCTAATCACAGTTAATAACTTAGCTCATTTAATCTTTATAAGAGCGCTTGATATAGACACTGCATAGATGTATTTTTCAAGTGAGGAACCTGAGGCATAGGGGGCTGAAATTATTAATCAAGTTTCATAGCTAGCATGATTTTCATTGGGTTGTAATCCAGACCATATTGCTCCACATGTTTCTCATAGCAACTATAGTGCCTAGAACCAAGAAACTCTAATTTCTGAACCCAGTGAACACATTATCCTATGTGGCAAAAATCTAAATAACATAGTTAACTGAAATTATTGAAAATTTCTTGAGCTTTCTATGTAAGTCAAATTCTAAAGCCACTAAAAACGCATAAGGTTGAGTTGGGGGAGAAGGAAGTAATGTTATGTGCAGAGATCATTAAACACTATTGTGTATGAGAGCAGAAGGCAGCCACAAGCCAAAGAATGTCGTCAGCCATGAGGGCCATGGAGGCCAAGCAATGGAATCTACCCTACAGACCTGGAAAGCAGCAGTCTTGCTAACATATCCCCTTCAAGCCCATGAGAGCAACACCAGACTTTGGGCCTACAGATCTGTGAAAGTACCTACCATAGCTGAAAGACACAAAGTTGGTGATAATTTGATATAGAAGAAATAAATTAATGCTTTCTATAATTATGACACATAAGGCCATGGTCAATATTTAGGTTTCTTGTCTATGCTCAATCTGAGGATTCATGTCCTATGGGCTACAACCACTTCTACTCCTCAATTACACATCATGGTTTACAAAACGCAACACAACCCATTGGCAGGAATATGCTTTCTGCAAGACTTACTGCAATATTTTAAAAAGACTATTACAAATGGAAGGTTTTGAGCTTTGTTACTCATTAGATCCTGAAAGATTTTTGTCCCGGCCTCTGAAAGAGCAGAGTGCAAAACTGAATTATCCATGGATCACCAGTAAAGAAGTCTGTTTGAAATTCCCACATGTGCCTGCATCACAACACCATTTGATAGCCCATAAATGTGCACACTTTTATGAGTCATTGAAAAATGAAGAACGTTCACTTGCTTCTTTTACTTTGATAGGGTGCAGCCTGAAGTTCCAAGGAAATTTGTCTTACCCCCAAGCCATATTGATATTCTTTTCCAATATGCTGTTCAACACACAGCAGGAGAGCACATGAGGACCCCACAGGTCTTTTATTTCGGATAAATTTGTCTACAGAGAACCAGATGGCATTGTCCCTTGGAGGGCTGGTGATTATGTTCACGTCAGTCCTTCTGTCTCAGCTTCTCAGCTCTCTGCAGTGTATTAAGTTTCTCATTTCCATTGTGATTTGTCTTGCTTTCTAGTTATCTGCCCACCCACAAGCTTACTGTTCTGAACTCAGATACAGCCTAGTGTTCTTTAGAATTCAGGAAACATTGAAGGCACGGCATGCAGGCTCAGCCAGCTGGAATTCAATATCTATTTACACTGGAAATTTTATAATACAATTGGAGGTCTGGAGAGAAGTAATTTGACCACTTTGAGGCTTTTGAAATAATTGATCAAAGTGAAAGCTGTTCCGACTTAGCTCTGCTTTTCTGAGTTTGTCTTTCAGTCTCTTTATTCACAATGACTTTCTAAATGATTGCCTGAGTTTGCCTATATTTAGTGTGATAAGAAGGAAAATTAAAACCTATTCTAATTTCTTGAGACAGGACAGAGTCAAACATATTCTTTCTGAAAACATTTTGTGAGTTGTCCTTACTTCAAATAAGTATAAGAGACTTCCTATAGAAATAAGAAACCATATAAGTACCACACGCTAACTGATTGCTGGTAGTTCTGGATTCTTCAGGAAGATCTGCTATAGCTATAGAGAGACATGTAGGAAGGTGTGCTGGTTTGAATGAGCACACCCCCAAAGGAGCATCTAGCTGAATGCTTGATTCCCCAGCCAGTGAAAATCTTCTGGGGAAAAGATTAGAAGGTTTCACCTTGGAGTAGGTGTGGCCTTGTTGGATGAGGTGGTCACTAGAGGTGGGATATGGGATTTCAATTGCTCATTCTAGGACCAATATCTATCTGCCTCTAATTTGCCATTCAGATGTGAGCTTTCAGCTACTCCCAAATGCAGTACCTGTCTGCTTACCACCATGCTCCCTAACATGATGTTCATTAACTCAACCTCTGAAACTGTAAGCAAGCCCACAATTAAAGGCTTCCTTTTATAAATCGTCTTCATCATGGCGTTTCATCACAGCAATTAAATAGTAACTGTGAAAAAAAAAAAAAAAGAAATAAGAGACCAATGGGGGATGATTGTACCCTGTAAAAATGGCCAACAAACAAAAAGACCTACACTTTTTTATTTGCTATTATCACGTTTATTTTTAAAAAGGATAGATATTAAATTGCCCTATATTGCTGACTGCAGTGGCTGACCATTTTAATATGAATTCATGCAATTCTAAGTAAAATATTCTGGTTATTAAAACTAATATGGATAAAAATGTGGTCAGGTTACTTTAAAAAATAGTTTATTCAGTTACAAATGTAGAGACTACGAACCATGATGTTCATATGTCTGAAATTTCTCTGAAAGTTATTCAGCTTAAAGTAGAGAAATGCTTTTTATTTGAAAGCTGAGAAAGAAATCAATCTAGTAAAAAAAAAATCAAACATTTATTTGGGGCTAATTTAGGAGTTCAGTCTGAGAAACAGATTGGAATAGTCTTGAAAAAAGTGCTCAGAGATTTTACAAAATGGCAGCACTATTTATAACATTAAACCACGAGGTTGGAAGTGACATAATTTATTAGTTAGAATATTTGATTCATTAGTGTGCACTGTATTTACAATATTTCCCTTATCTCTCCATTTCCTTCTGTGCCCCCAAGATTCCTCTCAAAATCATAACCTCATTTGTAAAAATATTGTATATATATTCAACACAATATATGTGTATATATATGTATATATCTTGATCCGTATGTTAATATTTTAGGGCAGGGTGCTTGGTATTGGATAATCAATTTGAGTACTTTTCCCTGGGAGAGACGAATTTTCTCTGTCTAAGCGGTATTAATTAACAAATCCTTTTTGATACTGGCAAAAGTTTAATTGACTTATAAGAAAAGAATTGGATACACTATTAATCTCTGTATAGCTTTAGATGAAGTCCATTATACAAAGAGAGGAGAGATTGACAGTTTCCAGAAACTGTGAGTTTGGTCCAATCCAAAGCTTTCTTAAAATCAAGGGTTGAGTTACCTGAAGCTCAGTGCAAAGCTTACAGTTGGGTATGGAAGATCTGATAAATGATGGTTCATTAATTAGCATGTACATGTCCCAAACCAATGTTATTACATTTTGATTTCTCTTTTTTGGGGATATCTGTGCTTCTCTAATATCATTAAACCTAATTATGTATAACTGTGAGCTTAATAATAATTTAAAATTTTTAAATTTAAATATAGTCAAGAAACAAAAATATCTTCGATTTACCATTACTGTAAAAAGTTGACTAGTATTTCAACAGGAAATCACAAATCTACACCAATGGCTTAATCTCGGATTTTCATCTCAAATTCAAGATTATACTTATATTAAAATAGTAAATTCGTAATTTCTTAGGTATAAGAAATCAATTCTAAGATTTTAAATCCTATAATCTTGGTTTTTCTTTTCTCTTTCTATTCGAGATAGTGTGATTTTCACTGGGTTTGATAAAATATTCACAGGGATTACTAACTTGTGTTGTTATCAATCATATTTAGTTCTAATTTTGTTATATTTTTCAGGTGTAATCATGCCAGATAGCAGGAAACACAACCCTGCAAGTTCATGGAACTTAACATTGATTTAAAGAGCTGAAATTTTGGTTGATGTTCCTCATCTCCTTACAAATATGTAGAAGTTAAAGCACCTGCTTGGATTTTGCCTTTTTTTTTAGTATTTGGGACTGTGAATAATTTGTGTCTTTCCCTCCCTCATATTCCTTCCGTTCTTCTGTTCATTTTAAAAGTAGTCTAAAAGTATGCAAGTCATTCATTCTAGGTCCTACTTACAGATGCCCCTTCACTGCAAGGTCACTGTATTGTGATAGCAGAGGGAATCAAAACATGGGATTTCAGAAAGTAGGGAAATGGCAAACTCAGTAAATAAATGCCCAAATCAGCTTATTCATCCATATAATATAGGCACAATAAAGGGTAGTTTAAAGCTCCTCTCAGCAATGCCAATAGAAGAGAGACAAAAATCACTGGTCTCTAAAGGATTGTTAAAATTGTTTTTCTCAAAAATAAGGATAGCAGATACAATTGCCAAAACAGAACAGATAATTAAAACATAGCAAAATTGCAGCTGTGAGAACACACTTAAAATTTATAGTGATAGACATAAACTTGGACACTGCTTTTTGTCTGTTAATGGCCTTCATAAAATGTTAAATGAACGATTTTAAATATTTTAGCCACAAATATTTCTTATTACTTATCTAAAAGTCATTTTAAGAGATTTCTCATGGACTGAATATAACACAATAATTGATCCTAGCTTGGTTTCTGTTGTGGACCTATCAATATGGGTAAGTGTAAAGCCATATAAAAAAGCACAAGTACCTATAACTACAACCAATCATAGCATAAACAGTAAATTATTCATTATATATAGTCAAGCATTTAGTTAATAATATAAGTAGATCACTTATATATATATATATATCCTTTTTCATAACTTGTGAATAACTATACTTGATGATTACTTATAATTTATATGTCTCTCCAGAACGCTAATAGGAAAAGGATGTAGGTAGATTAATTTCTAGATAGATAGATGAGAAGTAGAAATATATGTACAAACATAAATGAATTTAGTTTATTATTTTACTCTTAATGTTATAACCTCTGACTGTCATAGTTATTAGATTTTATCTGCAACCTGGCATAGGCTGATATAAATTTATTATGTACCCAAGAATATATACTGTCTTTTAGAAACTTTTCTATATGTAAGGGGTATGGATGTGTATATGACTCAGCTTCCTCCTCACGTAGGCAGAGTTAAGTAGTAGGTTTTGGCCAGCAACTAATTCTTAAGTAGTTTTATGGCATAGCACAGAATGTATAATAGCACTAGTAATGCTGAGTGTGACCCATGTTTTCAAGATGAAGGGAAGAAATCAGAAGAAAACTGTCTGAACCAAGTTTTTAAAATGACAAATAACCTAGCTATAACCAGTGGACAGGATTTAAGCACTGTATTCTAAGCAACAGTAGCAACAAGAACTACAACACCACCATAATCTCTAGAAAGTCCTTGAGGAGGTCTATTAAAGGAATACTTGTTGTATTGGTGCTTCTTGTCAAGAAAGGATGAACTTATAGTTCATATGCATATATATATATATATATATATATATATATATATATATATATATATATATATAAGTTATCAAAGAAACAAAGTGAACATGCACAGTGATAAACAGCAGGAAGTATATAAAATAAAGAAATGTAAGAGAGATTGGGAGGAAAGATCGCATATAATGGTATGGGTAGGGAGTCCTAGGACAGGACAACTGAACCCTGGGGTAGAAAGGAGTATATGTGAGTGGGAAGAAGAATGCCAAGACATCTTCACACACAGTCACTGAGGAAGTGATGACCTTGTCTCATGTGCAGATGATTACAATGGTCATTTTGGCTGGAGTAGTGTGAGTGAAGCAGGAGGAGGAAAAAAAACCAAGCAAACATCAGACCATGTAGATCTTATAAACTAAGGATTGCAATGTGGATTATAATCAAATGCTGTAGGGAAACCACTATATAAACAGAATGCAGATAGACAAGACCTGACTATGTTTTGCAAATTCACTTTGAGGCTAAGAGGAGCACGTCTTTAGGGAATGAGATGGAAAAAAGAAATCTTCAGGAGATCAGAAAAGGTGAAGATGACTTGACCTTAAGTGAATATGAAGAGAACTAAGACTTCACGGACACATTATTATGTCTATAGCTTTTGAAAATGTATATCTATCAATCAAGGTGAGGAGATAGAGATTGTTTTTGATATATTGGCAGGGCTCAGGTTACAAATGCATTTCCTAGTGGTGTGGGTCCTAAAATTTATTCTTTTGGCAATGTAAAGACATTAAAGTGTTTTAAGCAGAACAGGAGAGCACAGTATAATGAAATTTGAATTTTATGAAATTGTTCAGGCCACAGCACTATGAAGAAGAAATTGAGAGGAGGGAAGATGGAACAGGAAGACCGGAATTAATTTTCTGCCACCAATGTTCATTGGAAATGCTGAGTAGGGTCAACAAAGGGATGGGCGGTAGGCATGCAGCAGAAGGATGCTTTTAAATGCATATAGAATTAAAAAAAATAGTGGCTCATGGAATGCCAATGAGTAGGAAACATAAAGGAATCTGGGTTGACAACATATTTTTCTTTTCTTTTTTTGTCTGTTTGTCTAATAGTGATTTCAGAAAATACAACTAATACCCCAAATCCCCAAGAAGGGTTCAGGTTTGTAATGATGGGGTGGGGAATGGGAATCTCTGTGGGTTTCAAATGTCTTTATCTATTATCCACTGGGTGTATGGATGCTTCCTTGTTGCTGCCAGAAAATACCCAACAAGAGACAACTTAAAGGAGGAAGATCTCGATTTAGTTTTCTGTTGGAGAGGATACAGTCCTTCATGGCAGGGAAGGTGTGAAAATGTGTTCTCTGGTCAGAGGGCTCCTACAGTTAGGAAACTCAGGGAAGTAGGTAGAGATACCCAGCTCACGTTCTCCTTTTTATTTACCATTTATGGAATGGACCAGCCCCTTTCAGGGTGAGTCTCCCACCACATTCAAACCTCCCTAGTTGTACCAACAGAGACATTCTTGGGCTTATTTCGTAGGTGAATCTAATCCTGCTAAGTTGACAACAAAGAGGTCTTCAGATACTTACCCGGATTCCAGGAATTTCCCCTTCTCCCTTCTCCCAGCTGTGTGTAATTCTCTATCTATGAATGATCCTGTAGGTGCCAGACTACATACTGGGTAAATTTTAACCAAGATTTCTTTGTGGATATGGATAAGTTGCCATCCATTTTGTGTGAACCTGTTTGGTTATATGGAAGTTTGGGGGTCAGTCAACTCCTGTAAATGATCCATAATCTTTGTTCTTAAAAGTAAACACAATAAACACATTGACTTATGCGGGTAGACTCAAATGTAATCATTCCCTTAGTCTGTAGTTAGTAACTTATATTGGGTAAATAGATATTTGCTCATGTCTCCCCAGGAAACGTTCACAAAGCAGCACTGATGGCAGATATAGAACGGAGAAAGGGGTAGTCTGGAGAAAGTCTCTCAAGGCATCAGTCTCTTTGGTTTGTGTTCTCAGTATTTGGGGGATAGAACCCAGGCATTCATGCATACTATGTAAACATGCAGTCTAGTACTGAGTTATATTCTTGACCTATCAAAGTCATTTATGTAGTGCACAATCATTAAGAACCCAAAAATTATGAAGATAGTTTAAAGCCCTCTGCACTGTCCACAAGGTTGGTGAGGAAGCAGTTTCTTTATGTGATTAGACCAAGACTTTCCAGTAGATGTAGTGAGAGGAGCTGGCAAGCTGAATTAAAGGAATAAAGAAAGAAGCAGTCTGAGAGAGTAACACTCAGAGAAACGCATCTATAATGTGATTTGGGTACCATCTCCAGTAGTGCTTTCTACTAAAATGTACATACAGTACTGAATCCGATTCAGATCGGTTGTATCATAACCTTAAGGATAGTGTCTCCTATTTAATCCAGTGATATATTTAGTTCTACATAAACCCTTCCTTGAGCTTGTCTCCAACATTTGGCTCAGAATTCTGTCCACTTGAAGGCATCTTTCAGCACCTTTATTAAGTAAACAACAACAGCAACAAACCTGTATGCCAGATATCTTGGACTGTGCTTCCAACAACTATTAAGTGCTGGTCTTAGAACAGAAGTATATTTAAAAATGCCATAATCTTAATTGTTGTCCTGTAGACACATGATGGAATAGCACCTTATGTGTATGTGTCTGTGCATGCATGTGTGCATGTGGATGTGTGTGTGTGGGGGGAGGTGGGTAGATTTTAGATTCCTTCATCAGTAGTATTCTTCCTTAATTTGTGACACAAGTTCTTTCATTGAACTTCAGTTCATCAAGAATAGATAACCAGTGAGCTCCAGGTGTCTTCCTGTCCCCACCCTGTGGGCACAGGCCTCTTTTTCCAACTTTATACAAAATGAATGGGATTGGATTTCAGGTCATTTTGCTTTCCTGAAAGATAATTTACCAAGTGAGCTATCCTCCAGCTCCAAGCAAGTAACAGTTTGGTTGTTTTGGTCACTGTGGTTAGATTTTTGTTTTGAATTTTCTCCTCATTAATATGCTGTCAATGTATTTATGGTATACCACATAGCTTGTGTCACCTATTTAGTTCTTAATAGATGATAGCTATTATCAGTCCTTATTTCATATAACTGCAATTATTTGCATTTTTTCCTAAGGGGAATCTTGAAATTAGAAAGTAATTCTGTTAAGAAATTTCAGAAATTATAGCACTATAGAAATAATAAATCTTACTCATTGTAAGAGAAATTATTTTAAAATGTGTCCTGGATTGTTGATTCTTCCTCTAAAACAACGACAACAAAAAAAGGATAAGTTATCCAAAGGTTGTAGAAAACTCAATAATGATTTTCAAAACTGTATGTTAATTTCAAAATGTGTTAATTATAACCTGTGACCACAGGACATAAAAAGCACAAGTGAGGGCCACTATCATCACAAAAGAGCCATATGAGAAGAGGAAGCCATTGCACTTGAAGCAAGATACCATCAAGACTCCAAGAACAGAACAGTGAATTGGCAATCTGGGCTGATGGCTGCAGGGACAATGCAGTTAGTCAAATATACTAGCGTCCAAAACTCTGTTTCAAAAAAAAAGAAGCCTAATAACCCTAACCTGATGTGTCTTCTGGGCTTCATAGTAATGCTTGGATTAATAGGGACTCAGCTAGAACTTTACAAGAGGAACTACAAGCTGTAGCAGGAAATGGAAACCAAGTGAAAATATTCGCTATATGAGTTAGCAGGCCCCAGTAGACACAGGTGTATAGACCCAGCTGGTACTGAATTTACCTAAACATTGTTAACTAAATTATATTTGACCTGTTTTTATTTGGGGGTTGGAGCAGGCTCAGTCTAAATAAGGAATGTAAAAGAACGTGGTGCCTTTTGAATTAGAAGCTCTTCCTCTCCTGTGAGGCGACATTCTCCCCATGCCTTTGGTGATCTATTATACTGGCTAATAAGCCTCAAGCCAAATTTGGCCTGCTGCCTGCTGCCTGCTGCTTACTCAATTTTCTAAACAAAATTTGAATCTCACACAGCTATTCTCATCCTATTATGTATCTCCCATGATGACTTGTTCACTTCAACTCTAGAGCTAAATACTGTGACACAGACAATATGTCTCTCAGAGTCTAAAATATTTATTATTTGGCATTTTTTTAGGAAAATGTTTGCTGGCCTTCATTGTATATGTAGTACAGCACAGGGAAGGTTTTGGTAACTTTGACCTTAAAATATATTTTTGGTAAACCTTCAGTAGACCTACTAAAATCCCAGAGTCCGTAGGTACTCTTGATGCTAAAATGCACATTGGGCTAGAAACCAAATTGCTATTTTTTTTCTATACAACTTGTGGTTGAGATATAGCTTGCACATTAAACATAGAAGTATTTTCTCCCTTTTTCTCTCACTCCCTGTCATGATAGCTGGCTCTACTTTGGTCTGTGATAGCTGACAGCATAGAGCAGCCTAGTAATTACTGATTACACAGTTCCCTAAATGTTCAGGGAACTCTCAAGATTTAAGTCAATTGGTATATACTCACTTATATCTGAACACTAGCCCAAGAGGTATGTCCCATGAAAGTCCCCCATGGGACATAGGGGAAGACTTCCTATTGGGACTCTAGGTGAGAGAAGCAAGGGAGAATGGGGAAATAGAAGGATCCAGAGGGTCCTAGAAACCTACAAGAACAACATTATGATGGGCAGATTTGGGCCCAGGGGTCCTGCTCAAACTATGGCACTAGCCAAGGACAATATGTGCAGTAAACATTGAACCCCTACCCAGATCTAGCCAATGGACAGGATATTCTCCACAATTGAGTGGAGAGAGGGGTCTGACTTTCACATGGACTCTGGTGCCCCATATTTGACCATGTATCCTGGATGGGGAGGCCTGGTGGCACTCAGAGGAAGGATAGCAGGCTACCAAGAAGAGACTTGATACCCTATGAGCATATACAGGGGAGGAGGTTCTTCTCAGTCACAGTCATAGGGGAGGATGTAAGGGGAAAAGGGGAGGGAGGGAGGAATGGGAGGATACAAGGGATGGGATAACAATTGAGATGTAATATAAATAAATTAATAAAATATATTTAAGAAACAAAATCAGTATGGGACATATTTATCCTTGGGTCTTAATTACAAAATACTGTTTATTTCTCACAATTCCTGTCAAACTTTGGATCTTCAGTGATTCTTCATCATGGTTTTATCAAAACCTTCTCTTTTCCTGACTAAAGCCTCCATGATAAAGGCAATATTTGTTCCAAAATATTCAGGCCTACTCCTAACAGTAACAGTGACCTAAATGAAAATGGGACTTTAATTGTAACCATTTACTAAGCAAGTAGATTTCTTGTAATGTGTTACTATACATTCATTGATTATAGGAAATAATAATAAAATTAGTTTTGTAGCACAGTTATAATTTTCTCATGAATATACACACCAATTAGAATTAATTTAGATGCTTTAAGATTTTTGTATAAAGCAGCAAACTTTAAACGTTAATTAAGTAAATAGAATTGTGAATTAATTTGTATAGTGATAGAACTAGTCTGCACAACACTGAGAGTTTATGAAGCATAAGTCCATTTTGTTAAATGTTCAGCAGAGAGTGAATACTAGAGGGGCAAAGAGTTGGTACTTGGTATAACATGGGTATTGCCAAAGGAAGCACCCTAGCCATCTTACACTATCAAAAAATATTTGGAGACATATTAAGAAAGCAAATAGTGCCTCTGCAATGCTTTAGCATTTGTTATATTAGAAAACAGAGTTCCAGGGACCCCTGCAATTCCTCTGTCCCAGTTTCTGTGGGCTCCTGAGAAGTCTTGATTCTACATGAGAAATCTTGGTTCTCTGTGAGACAGGGTTGATGCTCATCCCAGAGAACAGAGGTCACCACACCTGCTTCTTAATACTCTCCCAGGAAAAAAAAATGGCACCGGGATTTTCATTTCATAACATAAGAATATCATGAACAATATAGATTATACTATAGTTTTGATCTTTTTGAGACCTGTATCTTTTTTTGACAATGACAAAATGCTGTACAAAACCAATGAATACCTATAGGAAAAAAAAAAGAAAGATGAGGAGGTAAAAATAAAACAGGGAGGAAGAATGGATGTTCAAGCTTTGACAATTCGGTAATTGAAGAATATTCAGAAAACAAACAAACAGCAAGAACAACAAAAATATCTGTGGACATTATAAAAGAAGTAGATGCTTTAAAATCAATTTATTTTCCATTTGAAAATGCAGAAAGAATTATTCACATTTTACATAGTTGACTCTGGAATAAACTTTCCACATGCACCACCATATATTAGTAGATAGAATAGGAGAGCAATGGCGCTTTTCCCAGTGGGTAATTGAAGGTGGAGTTCTCCATCCGAATATTCATTACTTTCACATTACTGTTAAGTGTTATTGCTCTCCATGTTCTCATTGAATTTCGCTTAAGACTCCCTTTGCTTTGCAAATGAGTTACCTTTCAAGCCTAATATTTTCTCATGCCAAATCCAGAATATGGCGTTTTACTTGCTCCTACTTCTGAAAGGAAAAGAGACTGGAAAGGTACAGTTGAAAAAATAAGTATAAATTGAAACACTGGTCTATATGTTATTCTTAGATAATTCAACTGAACTATAGCTCTCCTCACTAAAAACTAAGAATTGGATTAAATTTAAAAGCCAATCAAACCAAAGACATTTGTGATCTACAGCTCCTAATAGTTCTTTGTTTTACCCTATTTCTACACTTGAGAGATTAAAAGAAATGCTGCAAAGTGGATGGAGCAACTATTACTCAAGCATAGTGAGTTGTGGATGAAGAGAGAAACAAAAGCAACACTTCCAAAGCCCATTGCTCAAACCCTCTTGACAGTTTCTCGCCATCGTGTTACCAAAGTTCATATGCTAACTCCTAGTCGTGTAACCTCTTACTACACAAGATGGTTGCACTCTTTGCTCCAGGTCACATAAACAAACAAATGAAAACAATATATAGCAATTAGAGTTAAAATTGCACACTAATCCCATAGCCTGGAATTCTTATACGATTCTAGAGGCCTTGGTCCTAATGACAAAATAATGGAGGAAGTCTGTAAAGTTTATTGTTCGCTTTTGATTGGCTGTCTTTAGTGAGAGTTCAGTTCATGTTCATAGAAAAGATACAGAGTCCATCTATTTTCTCCATCATTTATGACCTTCCCTGGCCAGTATCCAGCACCTATTAGTACATGTGTCATGAAGACTCTTCATAATTCACAATTATCACATCAAATTCATAGTTTATTTGACAGCTCAGTCCTCATATTGCACGTTCTATGTGCTTGATAAATACTTAATGCTTTGCACCCTCCATGGCACTGTCACAAGAATATTTTCACTACTCTTAAAGCTCCTATGCTCACCCCATCTATTCTGCTATTACTCTATCCCCTTTGGCTTTCCTAGTATGTTACCTACTAGGACTCATAAAGTAGAGATTTCAAATTGGATTCATTTGCTCAGTAGTGTGTATTGAAGTTTTCATGGCTTGATAGCTCATTTCTTTTTAATGTTGAAAAATATTCTGTCGTCTAGATATGCTATCATTTATTTATCTGTTCGCCTCCTAATGAACATCTTTACTGCCTTCAAGACTTCATACAAAAATGCGCCGATAAATTCCCGTATGCAGGCATTTTGGGGGTGGCTTCCTTTTTAATCTCATTGGATCATATATCAAGAGCATTATCTGCTTTTAAAGTAGCTGCCAATATGGTTCAAATGAAGCGCCTGCCTGACATATTCAAGGTTCTGAGGTCAATTCTCAGTACTGGGGAAAAAAAAAAAAAAAAAAAAAAGGAAGGAAGAGAGGGAGGGAGGGAGGAAGGAAGATAGGAAGAAAGGAAGGAAAAGAAAGACAAAATGCTCCCATTGCTCCACATCCTTGTGAACATGATGATGTCAGTGATTTAGATATGGATATTTTAATCAGCCTATAGCAGTGTCTCACTTCTGTTTCAGTTTGCAATTCTATAATGGCATCTGAAATTCAGAATCTTTACATGTTAGCTGCCCGTAGTCATCTTTTAACTCCTCCTTCTGTACCTTTATTTTAAAAAATCTTCTGTTGAACAGAATTCATTTGGTTTTGGCTTCTTAAAAGCTTGGGGCATCCCTCAGAAGAAGAGGAGGAAGGATTGTAGGAGCCAGAGGGGTTGGAAGCACCACAATAACATGGCCCACAGAATCAATTAAGCAGAGCTAGAAATGGCTCACAGAGACTGAAGCAACAATCAGTGAGCCTCAGTGAGGCTGAGCTAAGTCCTCCGAATGTACGTTGTAGTTGTATAGTTGGTGTTCCCCGTAGGACTCCTAACACTGGAGGGGTGTGTCTCTGACTCTTTTGCCTGCTTTTGGTTTCTTTTTTTCTCCTACTGGCTTCCTCATTCAGCCTTGATATGAAAATATGTGCTTAGTCTTATAGTAACTTGGTTTGCAGTGCTCAGTTGATATCTCTAGGAAGCCTGCACTTTTCTGACGTGAAAAGGAGGAAGAGTGGATCTTGGGGAGAGATGAGGTGGGGAAAGACTGGGAACAGTGGACTAAAGGGAAATTGTGGTCTAGATGTAATATATGAGGGAAGAATAAATAAAAGATATATATATGTATACATACATATGTGTATATATTTATATTGGCCTTGATCCATCTTTTTCCATGCCCAGAAAGATTTAGAGTAAGTCAATGTTGTCCTCTATCTTATTTCAAAAGTGAGAAGTGAGCTGAGCTGGAGTTAATCAGAAGGTTGAGTCTTCCAGTCATGGTGCCTGCCCTATGGATAGCAACTCGACTCCTGTGCCTGATGATACCCATGGAATAGCCAGAATATGGCAGTCAGGATAATGGCAGCTTCTTGTCAATATGCTTCTGAGGAGGAGTGGTCTCTTAGAGGAAATCAAACAGTAGTGATTTGTGAATAGTGAAGTTTACCAAACTGAAAAAAAAAAAAAAAAAGATACAAATTTCTGTTTACTAGAGAGAGGTTGTTGACTTACACACTCTGGTTTTGTTCTCTATTCCTAATTGCTGCAGGAATCTTAAATGTGGTTAATCTTGAAGGAAAGAGCTAATGCATGCTACACTAAGGCAGCCATCTCAGCTAATGCTATGGCTCTTGGGAGCATTTAGAAAAAATGTCAGTAGTTTGACACTTGGTTAACTAGAACACTTAGAAAAAAAGTCATTGAGTCTGGATAATTTCTTCCTGTACAGGAGGTAACTGGCCTGGCTAAGATGAAGGAGACAGTTCTCATTTCTTTAGGAATTCCTTTTTTAAAAATTTTTTTTATTAATTTATTCTTGTTACATCTCAATGTTTATCCCATCCCTTGTATCCTCCTATTCTTTCCTCCCTCCCATTTTCGCATTATTCCCCTCTCCTATGACTGTTCCTGAGGGGGATTACCTCCCCCTGTATATGCTCATAGGGTATGGAGAAGCATGGAAGAATGGCAAAGTAGAAGGATCCAGAGGGTCCTAGAAACCTACAAGTAGAACATTATGATAGGCAGATTTGGGCCCAGGGGTCCCGCTCAAACTAAGGCACCAGCCAAGGACAATACAGGCAGTAAACTTTAAACCCCTACCCAGTCAAGCCAATGGTCAGAACATTCTCCAGAGTTGAATGGAGAGTGGGATAGGACTTTTTTTAGGAATTCTTACAGTAGTTATCACGAGAGCAGCCAACTCATGACACAATAGGCTATATCACATTATTCAGAGTCAGCGAAGAAACAGACTCCAGCATCGAGTGGGAAGAAGGAAAATGGCTTCTAGATGAGAGCAGTCATTATTATTCCAAGGGAAAAGAAACCAAGAAGTGTGCTTCAATTTTCCCTGAAACTCAACCTGAGCTCCTACACTCTGAATTCCCCAAGAAGATTTCTATTCTCCTGCCAGGAAATTTATGAAAAGAGGATAATGAGCTCTTTTTGAAGAGCCAGGTAAATGGAATTCTCAGGAGGAGAAGAGGCATCACCATGGTATTCATGGCGACACTGCAGAGAATTAAACTATGTCCATTTCCACACCAACTTCCTCGTTGTCAAAGGGATTCTTATGGCTTCTGCTATCTAGTTCATTCCAAAACCATTTGCAAGTCAAGGTCAATTTGGTATGCTAAAAATGCTTAACATTTATCTTCTCTGAATGATTTTTCTCTGTTGTGTTGAGTTGGTAATTTTAAATACTACCCACCCATACGTATTGCTTAATAAACAAGACATCAACAATACTTTGAAATTTCTGGGAGTAATGACAATAATGTTCAACACTGAAGACCATTATCACATAGGTTCTTTGCCTATATCATATATCCATATGTTTAAACAACTCCTAGTTTTATCATCTGAATTTCTTGATTATTGGGAAACTCACTTTTTTTATTGGCAGCATCTTACAATGTGACTTATGTTTCAATTCAAGATCTAGATGTCTTATCATTGGATGGTTGTCTTGAGGAAATACATTGCCCACATGGCAGATTCATGATCATAACCGCATAACCACTCATTCCTGCCTGAAGCTGTATTCCTGGGATGTGTGCTGAGAACATTCTGCCAAGGAAGCTATGGAACTCACAGTTTATAGAATGCTTAAGTTGGGATGTTATTTGTAGCCAATTACTTCAAATTAAGTTGAAGCATTGGTGTATATGTTTTAAAACTCTAAGTTGTTTCCAAGCTCAGAACTAGCTTTATAAGTCAGAGCTGGGAAAGCAAAGAAAAAAAAATAGAAATGACAAAGTACTGAATTCTTATGTAGGGATATAATTTCAGCAAGGAACAAGGATACTCTAAATTATTTGCCTAATTGGAAACTGTTGAATAGAACAACTGCACATTTGACAATTTAGTTTATGAAACACAAAGTATAGTGTAGCAAAGTTTCACTGAAGAATTTGGAAGTATATTACTGAAAACAATCAACTTACTATAAATATGACTTTCCATAGAGAAAGTTGGTTTGTTGTTATAATAATTTGCTGGTTTCTATTGAATTTGTTCTTCAAATTCACCAAACCAAATAAGTGTGACTTAAAAATAAAAATAAGACCAGAGAGTCAACTAACCTGGACCCCTGGGGGCTGCCAGAGACTGAACCACCAATCAAGGAGCCTGCAAGGACTGGACCTAAGCCCCCTACACATACATAGTGGATATGCAGTTTGTTCTTTATGTGGGTTCCCTAACAATTGGAATAGGGGCTGTCTTGACTTTGTTGCTTGCCTTTGGATCCCTTTCCCATAGCTGGGTTTTCCTGCCTGGCTTCAGTAGGAGAGGATACACTTAGTCCTGCTGTGACTTGATGCCCCAGGGTGGTTTGATATCCGTGGGAGGCCTCCTACTTTCTGATGAGGAAAGGAAGAAGGAATGGGGGGAGGGGTGTGAGGATGGAACTGGGAAGGTAGGAGGGAGGGGGCTGCAATCATACCTTAAAGTGGTTGGATTAAAAATTAATGACAAAAAAAGTAAAATGCTTAGGACAACACTTGCTCAGAGTTAGGCTTCACGAAATACTAAGCAGCATGTCCAATAAAGAAAGGAGTAATTGAGGAATGTGGAAGGAAAAGAAAAAAGCATACTGAAATAAAGAGAATAAATAAGGTGGGGGAAATACTAATCTTGCTCCAGTAACAAAAGTCAACACTCAAGTTAAAAGTAATGGAAGAAATCATTAGGAAAGAAAAACAAACAATTAAAACATTGGAAATAAAAGCTTAAATTTCCATACATACAAAAATCCACAATTAAAAGGCAAATTCATTGCAATCACTGGTACCAATTATTTGGAGAGGTAGAAGGTACAATAATCATTGTTTGAATAGCTCATAATACCTAGCATTAAACAATAAACTGGGACCATATTGTGATGTTGTTGACCTCTCTTGACTCCCTTAATCCTTCCTCCCACTCTTCTTCAAAACTCCCCAAGTTCTGCCTATTGTTTGACTGTGGGTCTCTGCATCTACTTCCATCATCTGCTGGATGAGGGCTTTCCGAAGACACTTATGCTAGGCTCCTGTCTGCAAGCATAGCAGAGTATCATTGTGTTAGGGGTTGGCTCTCTCCCATGGGGTGTGTCTCAGGTTTGTTGGCCATTCCCTCAAGCATTGTTCCATCTTTATTCCTACATGTTTTGTAGGCAGAACAGATTTGGGGTCAAAGATTTTGTGGATGGCTTGTTGTCCACTTCCCTCCACTGGAAGTCCTACCTGGCTACAGGAGGTGGCCACTTCAGGCTCTGAATCCAGCCCTCCACCTCTACTGCTAGGAGTCTCAGCTAGCGTAACCCCCATAGAATCCCTGAAGTCTTCCTATCCCAGGTCTCCTGCTAATCCAAAAGATGCCCCCTACTTCGATTTCAGTTTTCTCTTCCAGTCCTCCCTTCTTCTCACACTTGATCACCACCCCTGCTTCCCTCCCACCCCTACTCCCACCCAATTCCCTTCCTCCATCTACTTCAGATGTCTATTTTATTTTCCCCTTTGGATGAGATTCAAGCATCCTCCATTGGAACCTCTTGTTACTTAGCTTCTTTGGGTCTCTGGATTGTGATATGGTTATTGTGTACTATATGGCTCACACCCATTTATAAGGAGTACATAGCATGTGTGTATTTCTGTGTCTGGGTTACCTCACTCAGGATGATATTGTCTAGGTTCATACATTTGCCTGCAAATTGCATAATGTCCTTGTATTTAATAGCTAAGCAGGATGCTATTATGCAAATGTACCACATTTTCTTCCTCCATTCTTTGATTAAGGGACAACTAAGTTGTTTACAGCTTTTGGCCATGAACATAGTTGAGCAAATGTCCTTGTGGTATGGTGGAGCATCTTTTGGGTATATGCCCAGGAGTGGTATAGCTGGGTCTTGAGTTAGAACTATTCCCAATTTTCTGCTTTCCAAAGTGGTTGTACAAGATTGCACTCCCACCAGCAATGGAGGCATATTCTCTTTCTCCACATCATTATCAGCATGTGCTCTCACTTGAGTCTTGATCTTAGCCATTCTGACTGGTGTAAGATGGAATCTCAAAGTCATTTTGATTTGCATGTACTTGATGACTTGGGATGTTGAACATTTCTTTAAGTGTTTCTGGGCCATTAGAGATTATTTTATTGAGAATTCTGTTTTGCTCTTTACTCCATTTTTAATTGGGTTATTTGGTTCGTTGGTGTTTAACTTCTTGAGTTCTTTTTATATTTTGGATATTAGCTCTGTGTCAGATGTAGGGTTCGTGAAGATGTTATCCCATTCTGTAGGCTGCCATATTGTCCCATTGACAGTATCCTTTGCCAAGATATCTTAAAACAATGCTGGACAGTAAACAGATTTCTACAGTTCCTACCATCCCTGATTTCAAGCTGTACTACAAAACAATAGTAATAAAAACCATGTGATGTTTGCATAAAAAAGATAGATCAATGGAATCAGATCAAAGACCCAGAAATAAACCCACATACCTATACGTCCATACTTGAGAACTGCACAACTATGATTCAAAAACATCACAAAGTGTCCTAATGTTTTAAGTAAGTTTACAATTTTTTTCTTTTGCTCCACTAATAGCTATCCTTGGCCACCTGCGGCTGCATCTTTCTACCTGCAGGGCTACAGTATGAGTATTCCTGGCCAATATAGTCCCATCTGAGAATCCATGCATCTCTATTAGAATATTCCTGATTAGTGAGTAGTTTTAATTGCCTACTGTCATATATTACAGAGAACTTAGCAAAAATGTAAATACACAAATATGAAGTAAAACTACATCTCAAATGTTTTATTAACTCTATCATTGATGAGGGAACCAATAAGATAATATTGTGAGATCAAAGGACTATGTTAGAAACTATGCAAATCTTAAATGCTAAAAAGAATTTATAAGCAGATGCAGAAGGAATCCCAGAGCAACAACCAATGGACACAGCTAATTTGCATTGTGATGAACAAGAATAAAATTGCATAATTTTACTTATTATGAAATATATAAAGTTAACTAAAACACACAAAAAGTTTCAAGTACTCAAAAGAGTGTGATATAGACTCTCCACAGCCAGGAATTTTTTGAGGGTTCTCAAAAAATGTCATAAATGTTTTATTTTTTCCTTCTAGCCTTCATTTTTACTTTCCTTCCTCTTGCTATCTTGCTTACTATTTTGGGGTACAAGTTAATTGGGCCAGCTCATCCCCCCTCCCCTGTGCTTACAAAATCCTCAACTTTACTCAGTGTTCTGCTGCTAACGTTTTGAAATTATTCTTGATTTCTAAGCAAAGAATGCTGAAATTTATTTTGCACTAGACCTAGCAAGTTATGCACTCTTTCACTCTTACCAAGTCCTTTTCTTAGACAAGTGATTTATTGGTAACTACATCCTCCACGAAAACCACTTCAGAACGCAACCTCATCCTTCATTTCTAATTAAAATAAGACGACAGCTGCTTTCATTCTCACCTGACTCCAGACAAATCCACTGTGGACCAGATGTGTGGCTAAGCCTGGGTCTACTTTTTCATTGTGGCAGTTTCAAGCTCACAGAATATCAGCAATAAGATGCAAAGTCAACATAGCCCACCTTCTGATTTATCCTTTATCACTTTTAGTCACGTACCATATACTTTTTAGCAAACTGTGTATTCCATCTGGCATGTTCTGGAGTCTCTACTAAACCAGTATGAATGCTGGTACACTGAACTCTGTGCAAGAACTTGTGAAATAAAGGCATTGATGCTGTAAAGAGTAAGGCACACATGGCCCCTATCTCCTCTGACAACTTTAGTAGGATAAGGATATTTAGTAAGTAGCTACTTGTTAACAGTGTCATGGGGGAAGATAATTACGAACTCTACTAGAGGACTAAGAAACAAATTTCTGACTTTGCTTAAACTTTTCATGGTTGTTTAAAAGGCAGATGAAATGGATTTATCTTTCATAGTGTTTTTCTTACTTATCTTCCTTTCTTATGGAACTTATTTACCACTCATTTGTTCAATTCAATCCTACAGCATTATTTTACCCATAATAAGCTGCTTAGACTAAGCCTAATGCGTACTTTGAGATTCCCAAAGCTTTCTTCAGCTGCTGCCCTCCCCTCACTGCTGTCTTCTCCCAGCCCTGGGTACATGGGTATCTCATCCCCTTGACCCTGCAGCAAGAGTTCAGGATTCCCCATGACCACTTTGCCAAGGTATATGAAGTGTTTGGTTCCTTCTTCTCATTTCTGCCACTACTGATATTTCCATGAAAAAGAGGCTGTTGTTTCCAGCTATTCTCAGTGCTCAGGATGAAGCGTGCTTCTGGTAGTAGATGCTCAAGAGATTTTAGTGCATGAAAAAGCAATTCTTTTTGCTAGGTATGCCCTGATTCTGAATTTCAGCATTGTGTTATGGTCTGAATTTATAATTACCCAATACTGATACCTATGGCATCCCTTAAATACTTCAATATGCAGTGAAAATATCCACAGGACCACAATAATCTTTCTTTTTTTTTTTATTAATTTATTCTTGTTACATCTCAATGTTTATCCCATCCCTTATATCCTCCCATTCCTCCCCCCCCCCATTTTCCCATTATTCCCCTCCCCTATGACTGTTCCTGAGGGGGATTACGTCCCCCTATATATTCTCATAGGGTATCAAGTCTCTTCTTGGCTACTTGCTGTCCTTCCTCTTATCTCAGTGTGTGACATCATTTGCCTGAGGTAGAAGACATTTCAGTGATATTTTCTTTTAAATTTATTTTTAATTTGGTACGTGCAAAATAAACACTGGGTATATTTACAGAGTACAATAGAATGTTTCAAAAATCTCTGTGTCTTATTTATTCAGACTAGCCGTTGCATCACCTTCAGTTTTTATCACTGCTCTATGGTGAAACATGCAGCAGTCTTCCTTCTAGCTTTTGATGGTTATCCCTTGCACCCTAGTCTTCAAGATGGCCTTTGTTTCTTTCACTATCTACCAGTTGCTTTAGATCATCTCAATGAAAATCTAGGTCTAGGGTCACAGCACCCCACAAAGACATGAAGAATAGATGTGTCTTGTGTATAGCTTAGTGTCTCAGAATTACATCACCCAATGCCTAATCGACAGTTTGCAACACTTAGAGTTCTAATTTTGCCCTAGGTGTAATGGTGTTATAAACTATGGTGTAAGCCAGGCACGGTGTCTCATACCTGTAATTTCAGCACTTGGGAGCTTAATGCAGATTATCAGGAGTTTAAAGCCAGGCTTGGCTACAAAATAAGACTGTCTCAAAACAAAAACAACATACAAACCAAGGAGTGTCAAGAAAGGAGGGGAAATCTTCCTCATTTTCAAACTCTTTACTCTTTCCTTTCTCACTTGAGGATTGCCATGATGACTAGGAAGGGAAAATTGATGACAAGCTACTGAGACTTCCATACTTTTGCAGATGTCCATCGCCATAATAATCTTTAGTATAGTTATTGCCTGCTGCCATAGTATAGTAGATGCATAAGATCAATAAAAGAGAGTAGATTGTATAAAGAAAGTTTCAACTTTCTTCCAATTAAATGCACAATAAGGCAATTATATGAGACTGGGAATCCGATAATATAAATGGAATTAGTTTATATTTGTTTTATATTTTAAAAGAAATAGTTTATCTATTTTATTTAGGCACATATTAATAACTCTTAATAGATTTATGATATTTCTATGTAAATATTTAAATAGAACATGGAACAATTTTTTGACGTGTAGTTTGACCTCAACACAGGAAAGTTAAAATCCACCCTGGTCAAAGCAGTAACAAGCTAGTTTCCATAGAATTTGATGACTACTTGAAAAAGAACAGTTTATTTTTCACAAGGACAAGATTTGGTATAACAACTTCACAAAGTATTAATTTCTTCATACTTTGGTGTCTTCTGTTTTGGTCATGTAAACAACTAAGTTGGATGAATAGCCTCTGCTGCTGCGGCATATAGTGCCTCTTCCCTCCAATTCCCTCTCACCCTCATGCTTTGTGTCTTTATTTTTGCTTCAGTTCGTGAAGGTGAAGACTGGGGACTCAGTTTCTCACTGATAAGGGCAAACCAAACACAAAGTTGGTCTTGAACATTTGTGAAAAATTGAAACAGGACCTAGAGGAATATCAGGTTGGGATTGTTTTAGTGGACATTACTCATCATGAGGCAAATGTTGTCTGCTCTAAAAATAAGCACTGACAACTTATTACACATTATCATTGATGTGATAGGTGGGGTTTGTTTGTCATGTCTTTTTTTTTTTTTTAACTTTTTTGTCTTTTTAAAAATTAATTTATTCAGAATATATCTCCATTGTTATCCCCTTACTTTTATCTTCCCATTCCTTCCTCCCTCTCTCTTTCACCCTATTCCCCTCCCCTAGGTCTGTGACAGAAGGGGACCTCATTCCTTACCATGTGGTCACAGCCTATCAAGTCTCATCCTGGTAGCCTGCTTATCATTTCTCTGAGTGCCACCAGGCCTTCCCACCAAGGGGAAGTGGTCAAATAGGGGCCATCAGAGTTCATGTCAGAGTCAGTCCCTGCTCTCACACAGCTGTGGAGAATGTCCTGTCCATTAGCTAGGTCTGAATAGGGTTTAATGTTTACTGCATGTATTGTCCTTGGTTGGTGCAATAGGTTGAGCAGAATCCCTGGGCCCAGATCTGCCAGTCATGATTTTCTTGTGAGTTTCTAGGACACTCTGGATCCTTCTATTTCCCCATTCTCCCATATTGAGCATTTCTTTAAGTGTTTCTCAGCCATTTGATATTCCTCTATTGAGGATTCTCTGTTTAATTGAGCCCCATTTCTTAATTGGGTTATTTGGTTTGGTGGAGTTTAATTTCTTGAGCCCTTTATATATTTTTGATATTAGACATTTGTCAGATGTAGAGCTGGTGTAGATCTTTCCCTAGGCTTTAGGCTGTCACTTAGTTTTGTTAACAGTGTCTTCAGCCTTACAGAAGCTTCTCTGACTCTTCTGTAAGGCAATGGGACCTCATGTCCCAACTTTTAACTTGACGGTTTCTCAGTTTAATTACTGAACACCACTGGAAGAATGTCAATCCCTTTTTAGCTTAAATTGACACCCAAATGAAGGCATGTGATTGAGTGATAAAAAGAGAGAATGATGGGTTAGTGTTAAAATAAGAAGTGTGGTGTACCATTTATATAATGTTTCTAGACATGCTAAGGCATGTATGTTCCTTAGCAGATCCTAGCGCAAGCCAGAGATGGTTAACCCATTCTGGTCATAAGAAGCAGGGTGACAGTGAGGAAGATACTCACAAGGTCATTATTATCCTTACAGCTAGGTGATAAGACTGCCTTTCCTTAGTTGATAAATCTAGGACTTGTTTAAAAGTTAAACAAGTTACATGGAAATGATAATAATAATAATAAAAGTAATATACTAGCCGTAGTAAGAGTCATTGTCTCCTGGCCTCAAAGCAGATGCAAAGTGGTCCTTGGTGGGTAATAACTTCAACTTTCCTGAGAACATTGATAGTTTTGTTGATAAGTGAATAACATTTGACTCTTGGCTAGTGAGTAGACTACAGCTGTAATGTTAAATATATGATGTTAAACACATCTTATGGGAACTTCTTTAAAAATAATTAGGTTGGGATCTGGTAATTTATTCCAATTAAGAAATAGTATGAATTTTGAATAACACACATATAAATAATAGTTGCATTTTTCTGTATTAAGGAAGACCCAGGGATTATTTTAGTAGCAGAAGAGACATAGTTTTACAAATGGACTAAGAGAGTAAATATACTTTCTCATTAATTATTGACAATGTTTTCTAAGTGACTAATGCATTAGATTCTGTCTTATCAGTTGTGTTTTTCCATCTCTGAATTTTGTATCAAGGCTTTAATACGTAGGTTTGTTGCTAAAGGACAATCTTAAGTCCTTTCTTTTGTGTGTGATTTAATTGAGTTCCTGTCACACACTTGCCTCTGATGTGTCTTATCTCTCCATGATAGTTCTGAGATCTCATTGCCTTGTCTGTACTCCTCCTCATGGCTGCCACTTTATGGTCACTCACTGTGAGACATTGAACAAGGCAATAGGTTGGAAAGTTGAGGCATGGTCTCTGAAAGACTGACTATACCTCTTCTATCACAAATTCAGCCAATATATAATTCTTACACACTGGCAACGAAATGGATACTATTTATATAGACAAATTTATACCATTATAGACAAATTTATAACATTTTACAGAGATGAGTAAAAAGTCCATGATTCTGTTTCTTATGGTGCATATGGTATAACCAAAGTAAACAATGACTTAACTCAATTATGCAAATAAGTTTTAGCAATAGTATTATAGATCAAAATATTAAATGCTCATTTATATGTCATTTTGACATGGGGGAACTGATGTGGAACACATTGCTGAAGTAAACTATATCTTGTGTAATACATGTCTTGATATTTTAACCCTTATTTTCAGTTATACACATGTGAGCACATACCATACATATATCCAGACAAATACATGCCAATAGCTCCCATTTGTCTCATATCATTGACATGAGAACTACGTCAACTTGAACATGCAAAATATTTAACTGGTGCATTTGATGCATATTGGCATTCTTGTTATGCACTTAGAATGCTTATAGTTTTAGACATCATGGTCAGCCTAAGTCTTCACTATGTAAAGGTTTTTGTCCAACTGCTATTTTTTTCCTCAGGCCACTAGCTTTTACCAGAGTCTTTAGCCTTCCTCCAAACCATGCAATAAAATAAAACTCAAGAGAGTCAAAGATATGAGTCAGACCTGTATGGAAAGTACCTTATCTTGATCTCCCCGGGCAGCTCCAAACTCATTTTGTCTTTCCGTTTTGCCCTTCAATCTGTACCACATTCCTCACAGTATCAACCCTCCTTCCTTTTTAATTTTTTTCACATTTCCAAACTTTTTCTCCAGCATTAATGTATAGTGGAAAGGAGTCAAGTTACAAAGTCTGTGACCTTTGATTTCTAGCTTTTGTTTGTTTGTTTTTGTTTTAAATCTAAGATTCCCTGTCCCACATCAAGATGATTTCTCATTCTTAGCTTCAATGTATAAATGTGGTCAGTAAAATCACTTGTGATGAGTTACTTATGAGGATGATGAATGGTAAACATTTTAATAAATGTTATCATTTATGAATTTGCCAATTACCTGTTTACATAGCTAATGTAAAAAAAAAAATCTCTTGGGTAAGTATATATTCCTTGAAATTGGACTTAAGTATTTGGGAGAAAATCCCATTATGGTTTACAATTGCAAATAAATAAAATCAACTTCAATATTAGTGAGGATGAAAAAGATCTTGAAGATATGGTGTACATGCACCGTAGACTCAGCCATGAAAAGAGCGAGGTTCTATGACTTGTGACAAGCATGATACCTAAGAACATGTCAAGTCTCAAGAAAAATAACCCAGATACAGAAAGATAAGCAGCATGAAATCTTACTTGGAGGAGGAATCTTATACATTGATCACATAGAAGTTGAGGAGATAATAGTAGTTATGAGAGGATAAGCAGAAGAGGTGGAAGGCAGGAAAGGAGGTTGATACATACGTCTGATACAGTTAGGTCACTGTGTTCAGGGACAGTATTCTTTGTACAAAACAGAGTCACATTCCCATCTCTCTGGGACTCATACTATCTGACCATTTTTTTACTTCCTCAGTTTTTCCCTGCATGGAACTAAGAAATTTCAGGTGAAATGAAATATTTTTATAGTGGTCTTAGTTTAGAGTTTTAACCTTGAAACCATATCTTTTAAACATAAATGCACGCTAGGATTATACTATAAATTATATGCCATAGTGATTAAATGTTGGTGATAAAATTCTTCATATCATATCTTATCATATCATATCGTATATCATCTAGTTTGTGGATGGAAAAGTATATGATTGTGACATTATACTATGTAGCTAGTTCCTAGGTCTTATTTGTGATAGACACTGTCTCCTTAATGCCTCCTATTCTTTCCCTATTATGTTTTTTTTTTTGTTGTTTTTGAGACATGGTTTCTCTGTGTAGCCTTGGCTGTCCTAGACTAACTTTGTAGACCAGGCTGGCCTCGAACTCACAGTGATCTGCCTGCTTCTGCCTCCCGAGTGCTGGGATTAAAGGCGCACGCCACCACGTCTGGCTTCCGCTATGAATTTTAATGCATGTCTTTTCACTAACTCTACTTTGTCCCACACTAGCAGCCTCTTCAATGTCTAGGAAGACTAGGTGCTACATATTTGGACACTATACATTGCAAAATAAGAGGCAAAGATATAAAGAACAATGACTAATCTTGCATTATCAAATTTACATTAGTATTAGGCCCTTCATCATTTTCTTTCTTCCTCCCTCCCAAACCAGCGCAAGGCTGTATTGCTCAGAAGCAGTTTATCACTCTAGTTCCAAGACACAGCACTTCACCATGAGTCTAAACAGAGAATCTACAACACATATTATTTACTATGTCTACCTTTAACATACTTTGTGCACTTCTAAACACCTAGAAGGACTAGATGTTTCAGATGAGGACATAAATTTGTCCCCTATATACCCAGTAGTGTTGATACCACACACATGGAACAATGGTTAGATCTCAGAGTGTCTTCTGATGAGAGCATTCTGGCCTCCAAACTTGTTTTCTTCAGACCCTCTCCTGTATTACTTGACACATGCACCTGCCACTTGGCTGATACTTTCTCAACTCTTCAGAAGACAACTTTGCTATGAATTTAACACTGAGTATCCAGAATGTGTGTGTTTACAAACTCTACTTTTCTCATACACTGGCAACCACTTTAATGCCTAGAGACTATATAGGATAGGACTCATGTGTCCAGTATGTACAATATGCATACAGCATAACACAGTTAAATGAGATGTATACAACATACAGGGTGGTGGGTAAGCTAAAAATGTCTAGCACACTAATGGACTCTTTCGCAGTTTCTTCCTGTCCACTTCCTCAATCCCCTGAACAAATACATCCAGTACACTGTTCTCAGAGGTGGGTTAACAAGTCTATTTTCTTTTCTTTCTTTTTTTTGGTTGGGGGGGCGCAGTTTCAAGACAGGGTCTCTCTGTGTAGCCTTGGCTGTCCTAGACTTGCCGTGTAGACCAGGCTGGCCTCGAACTCACAGCGATCCACCTGCCTCTGCCTCCCGAGTGCTGGGATTAAAGGCGTGCGCCACCACACCCGGCCAACAAGTCTATTTCTAAACACAGTATTTCTCGAATTAAAAGAAAACTATTTATAAACTATTCTACTACTACTACTACCTTTAAATGTATCAAGCACCTGCAAATGTCCAGAAAGACTAGGTATTTCAGGTAAGGACGTATCTGCTATTCACACAACACTGGTAAATACAACTGTATGCAAAGCAATGGTTATCATCTGATGCCTCCTATGCTTTGAGCACTTACTATATGTCAAATCTTGGGATAGTTTTCTTACGTATTGCCTTTTATAAGCATCAACATTTCTGCTCTATTAGATAACGTCACCCAAAATATTGCTATGAAGACAGTGAAATACAGCAAGCCTAAAAAATTTCCAAGAACCACAAATCTAGAGCAATGTTTGAGATGGTGCCTGAGCACAGATTCTTCAACTCCAGTAGTCAGATGCTAAAAGCCTTGGCTCCTTCCTGTGCAGTCTATTATTATCCACATGGATTGTTCACAAGGGTTGCTTTGTAAATTCCGTATTCAAATATGATCAAAGTGCATTAATATTCAATTTGTCTTGTCTATAGACAGTTTCATTTTCAAAGAAGTGTAGCTTCAGAAGAGAATAGAAAATTCCACAGTTGCATTCATGAGTCTGAGTCTGCAAGTGTCTTCTTGCAAGTGATTATCATGGCAGTTACAGACCTTGGATGAGAAAATTTTAATAGTGTGCCTAGTACAGTAAGAATCCTTAAACTTTCCTAATTCCTCTGAAGTTATAAAGAAGTAAGAAAAACCTTTGAAACAAAAGCATTCTTTCTGGGGGAAATAAAAATTAAGTTTAAGCATATCTGGTACCCTTTCTTCCTCTAAGAATATACTTATCTTTTATATGAATATAAAAATGTAAAAAGAAATCTCTAAGGAGTCCTGGGGAGTTATAGTTTTATATTCTAATTTTGTTTATATGTACTGAGTGTTCATGGTTTATTTATAAGGCATATGCATGGATTTGTATTCAATGTGCTTTCTTTGAAAAATGTTTTTGTTTTAGAGAAATATTTTCACCTAATAAAAGGAAAAAAAATTGCAATATTTACCCAAGAGTCCTAGCATAATAATTTTAAATGTTCAATTCTATATTGCATATTCACTAGTGATTAGCTTAAATTCATTTACTATGTGAATGGATTTGGGAGGGAAATGTCAGTATACTATTGTCATATGAAAGTATAAATTACATACATTCCCTGCAGTGGGCCAGAAAATGCAGGTAGTAAAATCACCCCAGTTGTATAACCAAGCCCAGCTGTCCTTCACATTTTGGCCTACTAAACACTTTACTCCACTAGCAAAGAAAAGTAGACATGATGGTAGTGCTCACTCTCTAGTCACTGATTGACAAATAAGATTGGTGTCTTGTCAGGTTACAGAAGATAATCAACATGTGTACATCAGTGTGCCTAGAGCCTTTTAGATGTTTTGGATATTACCTGCGAAGAACACATATTTTGTGCAAGTCATGTTTCTTACATGCACACAAAGACTCTTCAAAGTGCCAAAGCTAATCTTTACACATTACTAAAGGCAATAGTCTCTGACAATATCTATTTCATTTCTTTTCTCTTCATTTTATTTATTTGTTTATTTATTTATTTATTTATTTATTTATTTATTTATTTATTGTGTATAATCCACAGGTAAGTGCACATTCATTAGGGAGTGCACATAGCCATACAAAGCCCAGGAGAGGACAGCAGGTGTTCTGATCTATCATTGTCTATCTATTTTGAGACAGGGTCTCTGACTGACTCTAGAGTTAAACTAGCAGGCAACAAACCTTAGCCATCTCTGTCTTGATTCTACAAAATCACAAAATACTAGCTTTACAGGCACATGAGTCCATGCTAAGAATATTTCAATGGATGTGGAGATCAACTTTAGGACTCCATGCTTGCCCAGAAAGCACTATTAATCACTAACACATCTTCCCAGATCCTTATTCTGATTTTTGCTACTTTAGCTGT
Organism: Acomys russatus; assembly: GCF_903995435.1. Classification (NCBI taxonomy): domain Eukaryota; kingdom Metazoa; phylum Chordata; class Mammalia; order Rodentia; family Muridae; genus Acomys; species Acomys russatus. The sequence goes on along the minus strand of NC_067158.1, from coordinate 39,568,025 downwards.
ACTAAAAATACTTAATACTTTATAAGGAATAAAGTTTTTCTTGTTCATTATCCTGGATGCTAGAATTTCTAAGAACCAGTCTCCACTATCTAGTGAAGGTCTTCCTTCTGTGCCATAACATGGCAAAGGGTGTAATATGGGGCCATAAAGTAAGCATGTGGTCATTGGTCTCGCTGACTCATCTTATGGCATTTCTAATGTCATCCTGGGGACTTTACCCTCATAATATCTAAATTGTCTGATATATCCCACTTCCAAATCAAGACAAACCAAGACAAAAAGACCTAGGGATTAAATTTCTAACACCTGCACCATTGGGAGTAATATCAATTCATGTCACATTTCACTCTTTGATTTTTTAAAAAATATATTTTATTAATTTATTCATATTACATCTTAATTGTTATCCCATCCCTTGTATTCTCGCATTCCTCCCTCCCTCCCATTTTCCCCTTACTCCTCTCCCCTATGACTATGACTGAGAGGAACCTCTTCCTTCTGTATATGCTCATAGGATATCAAGTCTATTCTTGGTAGCCTGCTATCCTTCCTCTGAGTGCCACCAGGCCTCCCCTTCCAAGGGATGTGGTCAATATGGGGCACCAGAGTTTGTGTGAAAGTCAGACCACACCCTCCATTCAACTGTGAAGAATGTCCTGTCCATTGGCTAGATCTGAGTAGGGGTTCGAAGTTTACTGCCCATATTGTCCTTGGTTGGTGCCACAGTTTGAGCAGGACCCCTGGGCCCAGATACACCCATCATAATGTTCTTCTTGTAGGGTTCTAGGACCCTCTGGATCCTTCTATTTCCCCATTCTCCCATGCTTCTCTCACCTAGACCCAGTATTATGTCCTCCCCTCTGTCCCACTTTCCTGGTGAGTGAAGACATTCATGGGACGTGCCCCTTGGGCTAGCATCCAGATATAAGTGAGTATATACCATTTGCAAGAGGAACACTCCTTTATTATTGCTGGCGAGAATGCAAACTAGTACCATCCACTTTGGAAATCTATCTGGTGCTATCTCAGAAAACTGAGAATAAGGCTTCCTCAAGACCCAGCTATTCCATTCCTTGGAATACACCCAGAAGATGCTCCAGCACACAACAAGAACATTTGCTCAACCATCTTCATAGCAGCCTTAATCATAATAGCCAGAGCATGGAAACAGCCTACGTGTCCCTCAGTAGAGGAATGGATAAAAAAAAAACTGTGATACATTTACACTATGGAATACTACTCAGCTATTAAAAGCAAGGAATTCCAGAAATTTGTGGACACATGGATTGAACTAGAATTGATCATAATGAATGAGTTAACCCTGAAACAGAAAGAGTCATTCTTTGATTTTTGAAAGACACATTAAGTGCCAGGCATGGTGGTGCATGCCTTTAACCCCAGCACTCAGGGCACAGAGGCAGGTGGATCTCTGTGAGTTCGAGACCAGTCTAGTCTAGAAGTGAGTCCACGGCAACCAGGGCTACACAGAGAAACCCTGTCTTGAAAAACAAACAAAACAAAACAAAACAAAACAAGAAAGTCTCACTAAGCCAAATCTACTTACAATGGACAGACTGAACAAAGTAGATAGTAATTTCATCAAGGGATAATGGAGTTACCCAAAATGTATTATGATATATAGTTACAGTGCTTACTATCAACATTTTTTGATAATGTTCTATGTGAAACTTTCTTTGGTATCTAGTATAATTTTAATCATTGTATACCTGAAATAAGTACTATTTGTTATCATCATTTTACTATGGAGTTGAGGTTTGAAGATGCTTTTCTCAAATTTGGCTATTTTAACTAGAAAAGGTAGGACTTGAACACACATACTATATGTATATACATGCATACATATATAAAGTTATTATTTATTGTGCTTATATAATTTTTCTTCTTAGAACAATAATTAATATATTTTTTAGAATTGAATAATTAGAAACTAAGGGAATGTCTCCAGCCTCTTCCAGAATTGAAGCCTATAGAATTGTTCTAATAAAAATGACATTTTGAATGTAGAATTATGTTAACCAAGTTGATATTTTCTTGAAATTAGTGGACCCCCTGAAGCTCTGATATTGTGCTGTTTTCTAGTAATGTGCTTGATCTCATTTGGGTAATTGTTTCAGGTAAACATTTTAGACTGGATATTATTTTCTCTGTAGGCCTATATTTAATGTCAACATGCAGTATGACAGGGAGAAATGGGGGAGATAAAATAAACTGAACATATACTACAGTTTATAAATTTAGCTCAAGCTGAGTGTCAGCTCTCCTGGATAAACTCCCCACACACTCTTTAAATTGGGCCATTCTCTGAACAGGCTGACACATCCCTACACACGCAGGAGTGATCAACATGCCTTTCTGTTCCGTTCTTCACTGGGAGGGTGAGGCAAGAAAATTCAATTTTTGTATCCCATATAAAACTTGACAGCTCTTCTTGGTCATGTGTAGGTCTTTTTTTCTGACTCTTGAGGCCTCATTAGCTTTCTAGAGGGAAGGGATGGTTGCAAGACTGCCATCTTTGATGTGGCAATATCTTTCACTCATTCAACCATTACCATATTTGTTCTACTGGGATTTGAGCCCAGGGACTTACAAAGGCTGGGGAAGCTTTAAAACTCTGAGCTATATCTCTCTGGTCATTTAAAATTTTTCACTTGGAACACTGCCTTCCTGGATTATTCAGGCAGGCTTCAAACTTCTAACCTTCTTGTTTTAGTTACTCAAGCCTCAGCTTTCTATGTTGTTGGGATAATAGGTGTGTACCATCTTGGCTGGTTATTCCCAGTGGGACTTATATGTGTATTTGACATCTTTAAATGAGAAGCTTGGGGCAATGTAAAGGATGATTGTTTTGGAACATTTATTTGGTTTTCATAAAGTATTTTATAGAGATACATACAAGGGCACATTGATTTAATGCCACACAATGGTGTATATATTTTGAAATCCTTGATATAGAATTGATATAGATAAAGAATTGTTAGCTTCATTGGAATTTTTGAGTATTTAATGAAAGTTTCTTGCATAACAAAAGCCATCTTCTAGAGCAAGAAGTATGTGAGTTACATGTAATTTCTGTAGCCCACTAACTCACACTAAGCAAGATATTCAAACGATCTCAGAATTGTTTTCATGCACAGGATAGATAAAGCACTTATATTTAAAAGCATTACAGCAAATAATAAATGAAATAAATAAGTCCTAAAATAACCCCTCTCAAGGTTAAATCATATACATTTCTTCTTATATTTTTTGAACCCATATATTGAATGCCCCTGTACTTTGTAAGTCACTCAGTAAAAACCCTGCAGTCCAGGGATAATGCGATAAAAAATCAGTGGTATGTGTTATAGTCCCTTTTACTGGAAAATAATGTAGATTTGGATACTTCCTACCGCAGTTGGAAGTGAGGCATTTATTTGTAGTTGGCAACAGTTGATCATTCTTGTGGCAAAGCCCAATAACATCTCAATACCTTCCTTGTCAGAAATAGAACTTTTTTTGGAAAGAGGCCAAGTTAGCTAAAACTTTTCTTTTCAAAAGTAATTTATTTTGTGTCTTACATTCACGTACTGCTACATGAGTCAAAGGTAGATGAAAACACTTTGTTAAATTCAGATTTTATTTACAACATGAAAGGCAGTTTATGGAGAATAATAATCAGAATATCATTGTTTACAATGTGTATTAATTATCCATAAACTGTGGAATATAGAATGTCAATGTATTTTGTCTTCTTCATAATACAGCAGTTTTCTAAAAATAAAAAACAAAGTGACTGAAGGGAGTAGTCAACTACCTTGAACATTCTGAATGAGGAATCATTATTTTCTCCTGATTCTCTTTGAACATTGTTAAGTTCCATGATTACTATATGTAACCTAATTGAAACAGAGATTAATAGATTGCACATTCAGTAGTTTACAAGAAAGATATAAATAAATTAGAATAAAATAAAACTCCTTATGGAACCAGGAAACCTATTTAAGATCCAGGTATGCAATGGATACAAGGAGCCTTTCGCCCCCCCCCCCCCCAAGACAGGGTTTCTCTGTTGTCCTGGTCTCACTTTATAGACCAGGTTGGCCTCAAACTCATAACCCTCCACCTGCCTGTGCCTCCTGAGTGCTGGAAATAAAGGCTTGTAAGGAGGCTTTTTGTAATCAGAGGTGAATGGAGTGAGGATGTCCACTTTCTCCCACAGTAGTTTTCTGCCTTTCACATGGTATAGGATCACCTTAATTAGTGTTGCAATACAACAGCACTGAGGCACTAACTATACTTTCCTACGTTACAAAGAAACACTGGTCCCTGTGGTTTTTAGTTTATGTCTTTGTTACTTTTGCTCAGGATCTGCCTATTGAAGCTATCTCAAGCTATAAAGCAGAGGAGTGGGACTTTGCACTCCCTGGCTTTTTACACCATAAAGGTATTTATTATAATCCAGACTTAGAACAGTTTATTCCAAAAAATCTAGATCTAGAACTATGTACATTGAACCATATACTAAATATATATGGTATATATATATACCATAAGCAGAAACAAATGGTGTTTAGTAAATATTTATGTTTGGATTCAATATTTTAGCATGTAAACATTGGTTAAGTGCTCATGATGAATTGTATTAAAAAGGCTCTTCTCAAGGCAAATATACTTTAGGAAAGTATAATGTTACCTGTATGGACTCCCTTCACTTTAGTCTAGTATGGGGATGTTTTCTCCAGGTTCAGGGGAAAGCACTGTTTCTTGGGTTTGAGAAGAAAAAAACTGTCATTCCTTGACTTACCCTCAGATTCCAAAGGTAGAACACAAATGGATAAATACAGGCAAGGGCATGTAAGGGAGAAAGGCACAGTGTACAGGATTTCATCAGCAGAGGTGAGCAGAAGAGTCATCCTTCTCCTGTGTTCACTCTCACTCATCCATCTACTGAGGAAAATGGTAGGTGAGAAGTCTATCTTAGCTCAGTTTTTTCAAACAGCCTTTTACTTTATTTTATCCCATTTTCTTTTTCTTTCTCTTCGACTTGTTACTGTTACCTGTTACCTGTTACTTGTTACCTGTTACTTGTATGATGTATTATTTTGTAACACACACACACACACATACACATACACACACTCATTGAGAAGCATATATCTCTTTGTTTGCTTATTTGTTCAATTGCACATGTAAAGATTCTATGCTTTAGATGCAGAGTGACCTGGGATGGAATATACAAGAAAGTCATGTTTAGTCATCATGCATTCTAAGAAGCTACACACACGCCAGAAAGAAAAATCTCTTGTTTTATCTGCAGCTAATATATGTATAACAATGTTATGTGTGTAGGAAGAGTTGGAGAAATTGTGAAAGGTATATATCAGTTTGTTGTCTCCCATTGTGTGGACACTAGTAAATGGTATATACTATAGTACAAGATGGTAGATGCAGATATCAGGAAAACCAATACTACTGAGGAGAAGGTAATAGATCCTTCTGTGAAATATATCCTTTAATATGTTTTCAGAGATGGAATAGAGCCACCCAGCTACCCTGGGAAATCCTTGGAGGCTGTGGTAGAGGAAGAATGAGTGCAAAACTATATCAGCATAAAAAATGTAGTGCATCCCTACCATCAAACAACATAAAAGGAGACTAATGCCATAAGGAAGGTCAAGGCCATACTGGTCATGCAAGCCTTACATTCTTCATCTATGAAAAATAGAGATGTCCTTAGTGTCTCATCCATACAATATATTCAAGGCAAGTCAACAAAGTCCATATCACCTAGTGGAATTAACTGGTGACATTTCCTATGACTGAAATGATAATTTGGTGTTGGTTTATAGAATAGATTTTATACAACTAAAGAAAAACAGGCCAATCCTCAGTGGGATGGCAGCTGATTGATATTTTTAATGAACTTAGCCATAAAACTAATGACTAGGAAAGAAGCAACTCACTAGATAATATATTGTAATCGTATTATGAAAACCATTAAATGATAATAGAGTAATTGTATAGTAAAAATAAAGCGAGATAGTATTTTAATTAACCCAATTAAGTCTATAGTGGTTAAAGCCTTATGTATTTCAATTGAATATATTTTTAAAGAAATTAGCATATTAATGTGAGACTATTATGATCATGCTATCTCAAATGGATTCATTGTTTAGAGAATATGCATTATTAAAGCAAATAGGAATTCAGCAAAAATTAAAGAATTAACTTTTAAATCTTTTCATTAAATTTTTTTTTTTTTGATAAATTCTTTGCCAGAGACATGAAAACATCTCTGGAATAGATTTTCAGGTACTAATTTGAACAGAATTCCAACTACCTCTGAGTGTATTAAGCGGTGTTAAGATATGAGCTTTTGTAGTCAATACACAAGGCATATATAGTACTATTTGTATACCAATTGTTCTTTTTCTTAAAAAAATACTAATATTCATTTATTTTATTATATGTGGATAAGTGTCTTCTTCTAACATATGTCTGTGATCATGTGCGTCCTGGAACTAAAGTTTTAGATGGTTGTAAACATCCATGTGGTTGCTAGAAATTGAAACCAAGTCCTCTGGAAGAACAAGTAGGTGCTCTTAACTTCTGAGCCATCTCTTTAGCTACCAAATGTTCTTAGCGTGGACTTTTTTCCCAACAAAAGAATAGCTATAACCTAATACATTAAAATGAGTCCAGTGAACAACAACCTCAAATTGTTAGTTTTTAACCAAATAGAAGCTTACTTTTTTTTTTTTTGTTTTTTTTTGCTTATTTTTAAAACAAAAGAAATATGCATTTAAACAGCTATCCCATGGTTGCCCATTTCCTCTTGTGGCTGTACCATATTCAGTAAGTGATTATCAAGATTACTTCAAGAAGCATCTTGGGGGCAAGACTACTCAGCCATTAAAAGCACTTGCTGCTCTTACAGAAGACATACAGTTAGTTCCCAGATCCTATGTTAGGTGGCTTACCACCTTCTATAACACTAGGTTGAGGAAACTGAAACCTCTGGCCTCTGTGGGCACCTGTGCTCACATAACACACACACACACACACACACACACACACACACACACACACACACACACACACAAATCTACATATACTTTTAAAAATAAATAAAAATAAATCTTAGTAAAAGAAGACTACTTCACAAGTTTTCTGCATTAGAAAGTCACATGCAGGCCTTACCAAGGCTCCGAAATGTTTGTGTGTCTCATATCCCTCTAATTTAATTTATACAAGTTCTGATATTTGTCATACAGTCAAAGCTGTGTCTCTCTATTGCCTTTCCATTGTTAACTACTGAAAGAAACTTGGCACACTATAAGCTATGGCATAAGGATTGTATTATACATTGTGCTTTTTGCTTCACTCGTGGCATATACCTATAATCTCAGTACTTGGAAACCAAGTACTGCAAATTTATCTGAAATTATATACAAATTTAAGGTCATCCTGGTCTACAGAATGAGATCAGGACAACTGGAGATACACAGTAACACCTTGAATCAAAATCAGATTGGGGTGGGAGGCTTCAATGTTGACTTTTATGATGATATGTTAGTCTTGGATTGAGTGTTTGCCTTAACTATCAAAAAAAAAAAATCCTCTGGACTTTGTACATCTTTATCTCATTTTTTTGGCTCTTATTAGTGTTGCAGGTCTTTATTTTATTCATGGCTCCATTTAAATAAAAAGCCGGTGAGAATGTATCTCTGAAATGTATGTAGATTATTCTCTGAAAAGATGACAAAATCTTCCATTACAAATATCTATGAATCATAGACAGAAGCAGCCAAGACCATGAAAAATACATATTTAAATTATTTATGTGTGTGTGCGTGTGTGTGTGAGAGAGAGAGAGAGAGAGAGAGAGAGAGAGAGAGAGAGAGAGAGAGAGAGAGAGAGAGAGAGATGTTTTGTTTAAGAAGTGTGGAAATTTAAAACAAAATTGGAAAAAAATATCAGTATAGTAATTTAGAAATTCATTCTTAAATTCATGGGGATAAGATGAAAATGCTAAAAGAATAGTAAGTTTTTAGTTCATAACAAATTTAGAAGGGACATATGTTAGTATTCTAGTAATGCCACAAGACACTATCAGTTCTAATAGGCCTAGTATCTTATGGTCATGGTGAAGGATGCAGATATGTATAAGCATGACTCAGTTATCTTTGATCCCCATCAGTTCTTTCTCCACTGCACCTAGTGCCCTAGTGCTGCTAAATTTACTTTGAAAAGAATAATGCTGTAATCCTCAGAGTTTTCCTTCTAGGCGTAGGGTGCCCTTTGGAAAATGGTGATGGGAGGAAACTCTTGAATCTTTTAAGGAAGTATGATTCAATATTTTGGATCAACATAATAAACAGCCACCTGTCTTATCTTTTTAGCAACAATAATATACATAATGAAACTGAAGTGATGCCACTAGGAACGACAATGGCGAGGAATCTGTGTAGGCACCAATAGAAGAAACCATGTGTGCCAGACAATCCCACAGAGAGTGATGACACATTGAACATAATAGGGCTCAATGTTTGAGCCTAAAGAACTATGTTTCACTCTCCAATGGCGACATCTCTTGCTTGCTGGATCTGCTGGATATAATTTCAAATATAGTGTCTCAGAACAGAAGCCTGGCTTTCATTCAGGTATCATGACTCAAACCTAAAGACATTGCTCAAGGGAAATTTGTAAGATGAAATACTTTTATGTTGCTACTACAATGAGAAAATAAAAACACAAATGAGCTGAACATCTTGCCTCAAGTTTGTTAACAAAAACAAAAACAAACCTAAGAAGGACAAAGTCAATTAAGAGAAAAGCAGAGTCCGATTTAGAAATCTGAAAAACAGAACTAGCACAAACTACAAAAGATAATTCTTTGGGGGAAATAAATAAATATGACGCTAAACCAATGAAGAGAGAAAAGGAGAATAAAATCAGAAAATAAGAAATCGAGAGAGGTAGATGCTAACATAGAAGAAATTAAAATAAAGTCAGTATCTCGCAGGTGGAAAGCTAACATAGAAGAAATTAAAATAAAGTCAGTGTCTCGCAGGTTCTCACTGGTAGAACCTTTACAAACTAAGGTTCATACATTTAAAGCTCTTGATACCTTGTATGTACATAGACAGGGCTCAGTACAGGACTTCCTTTGGTAATACAAGTAAGAATTCATATTTCTAACACTATACCCAACCTACTTTCATTGTCAAAGCTAACTAAATGTTCCCATTAGTAATGGCTTGCCTAGGATGTTCTTGGAGCAGTGATAGGTGTGCTGAGTTCAACTGAAATCAGGGAAGGCTTGCTGAAGAATAAGGTCCAAGCTGAGTCTCAGTGAGCAACCATGGACTGAAATAAAAGTACTGAGAGAACAAAGCACATTAAAAGTCACTAAAGGATACGAAGCAGGTGGCTTCATACAGATTTTGGTAGAGTGGTTATATAAAATATGCATTGCATGTGTCACTAAAGGAAGATGGCAAGAAATCAAATGAATACATGAATCAGGGTACACATCCAGATGGTTGCTAACTATGTTGTAACTGAATTTTCTGTTTTGTGAGGGTACAGAAGCAGATAACCATCAGTGGAAGCTATGGTTCTAATGGTTAAATTTGTTCTTTTCCAAAGCCAATATCCTAATAGTATACTATACTGCTTAAATATACTCCAAAGAATAGAATCCTGAAGTTATTTTTGATGTTTGATATCATCAACTAACAATGGACCATCATCCAGGAGATTTCCTGTAAAATACAGGAGATTAATACTAAATACTCAAATACTAAGATATTAAGAAGTGTTTTAAACAGTTTCCCTTATGAAGCAAAGATGGAGTTGGTTACAGATTCATTTTAAGCAGAGTTAAGCATAGGAGTTCATTGACACAGAGATGTTTTGGAAAGGTGCTCAGCACATGCAAGTGTTGGCAAGGGCTTTTCAAGATAGTCACGCCATTTTTGTGCATGTATGCATGTATGGCATTATTATCTACACAGTCTATATGGAGCTCTGAAATGTCATGCTCTGAGTTTATGGGCATAACTTTTTTCCTCTAGAATTTTGATGTGTTTCAGGATGAATTTAATAGGGGATGTTAACTATACTTTGTACATTTTATACTGAACTACCAAGGCTTCTTGGTGTACATAATGTTAGAACAAAAATAAGCATCAAATCTTGGTGAATAACAGAATCAAACTAGTCATATCATATTATACAGTCAAAACCATGTGTTTTCCAGAGAAGTTCTTAAGTAACAGGTTTCCTTAGAAATATGTATATTTGAGGTTCTTGCATGTGATGTTGCTGTTTCAGATATAAAATATCCAGAAAGTAAGATACTCTATTTAACAGTTTTATCAGTAGGTACTAGGCAAGTCTATATTTAGATACTTTTCTATTTTATATTTCTAAAACCTTATATTTGTACAAAATTGTATATTTTTGATCCAATTTCTGTTTATCCACCACAATGTTCTTTGTGTTTGATGAGATGGCTGGCAGATAGAACCAAAGCCTTCAGGACTCCTGAGTGGTGATTAACATTTTTACAATTGCTTGGACTTTTGAGTTTATATTCATGTGAATACATTATATCAAATGTGAAGCAGACCTGAGTTCAAAAACTCTGTATTTTTTTTTTCAGTGTAGCTATGCCTCATATGCCCCTAGGCACTTTCCAACCTGGGCAGTAATTGGTTTTTGGCAAGCCAGATAGGCTTTTCTTTGACCTTGTCTATTTCACTCTATTTTCCTCCTTCAAAGTTAGCAGTGAAACCCGTGGATGTGAGCTTTGGCTTATCAGTCAGCTTAACACTGGCATAAGTTGTTGGCAAGAGAATATGAGCACACCTGCTGCTCATTTATTCACAAAAGTTTGTCTACTGTGTTATGTGTGTAAGAGCAAAGAGCCAAACCAGTAACAGGAAGATGAGCAGCTATGCCCTCTGCGTTTATATTTCTGAGTTCAATGACCCCTTTTCTTCACAACTATAGTCAGGTCCGGATGGTGCTGTGGGAATGGGGGCATTTTTCCTCTGTAGTAATATAGCTGGCCCTGCTCTTACCCAGATGAGTCCTCTGTGAAATTTTTGTGCCCATTCCTGGCATCCCCTCCTGGTTAGAAGAAGCAACATACTTTTAATTTCTCATACCATCACCAAGCTTCCCACTTCTGATACTTGTGACACGTGTAAAATAAGAAAGAGAAGAAGAAACGGAATACACAGAACAGACTATAAATTAACCAAGCCATGAATTTAGACAGATACTGAAAGGTGCCATATGGAACTTGAGATGTAAAGTGACCGTAATGAATATCACGAAAAATATATGTGAGTATAAATGAATTTTCTCAGAGTAAAATGTATGGTAATTAAGCAAAAGGAATTTTTGAATACACACTCAGCCGTACATAACTAGTATCGTCATCATCTGGCAATTTAAGGTCTCTGCTCTGTAGGTTCTTCCCATACAAAATAGGAATACCAAGATCCAACTCAGAGCTTGTTTTCAAGGATTTGACATGGTGTCAGGGAGTCCTGAGTTCCTACCACATATGGAATGCTTGTTAAGCTGTACAAAGTTTGTGCTGCTAGGGATGATTACAGTGGTGGTGAGGATGCTAAGGCAACTGTATTTAGCTTAAGTTATCTGGATTCATTCATCTGATGCGTGAACCTATTTTCAGAAACTCTTGGAAATTAACCAGAGCTGACTGAGATGCATTGCATACATTTTCACTTTACTGTAGTCCTAAAGCCTTTCATAGCCTAATTCTAGTCTTTTGTCTTAAAGTTTTCATCTTGTTTGTCACTTTTCATTAATGAATACTTGATGGTAAGTTAAGTTTCAAAATCTACCATTGCCTGTTTAATCTCCATCACCTACCTCCATCCCTGCCACAGATTAAAATGTGGGCATGTTCAAGACAAGCACCCAGTCTCTGTATTCATGTTGTATTAGCAGGAAGTAAATATTGGCATAAAAGTATTTTAATTCACAAAAATAAGATCAACCATCATCTTCAGAAGAACAGGAATGTAATAAAGTAAGGGGAAAATTGTGGTTTTTGAAATCAGTTAATTCTTGGTATGATTAATTTGTCCAATGTATCAATTGATAAGAAATAAAGGTAAAACTGCTGTCAAGACTAAGATAAAACACAAAGACACTTAGATAAAAAAAAAGTCTTAGTGATAGTAATTGATCAGTAAAAAGTATATAATAATTACACATTTTCTCTTCTTTATTGAAATAAAGTGATTTCAGATAATCAAAAATGGGCAGTAGCTGACCTGTTCCCTTAAAATCCATACTTGTCAAATTTTTTATATAACTTGAGATTCAGGCACTAGCCTGTATAGCATTTATAGTCATTTCTCTGAATTTTCACAGTATTTGAAGTAACCCTCTCTTATAATATAGAATGCTCCATGTATCTCCCCTACTGTCAAATTGGAGTATCTTTCCTGACTCCCATCTATTTATATATTGACTAATTAAATATTTGATGTGTGAGTAATGAACATAGCCTCTCATCATCCACTAACTTAATAATTCATACTTTTTCTCACATTTCACATTTGTTGTCCATTTGGTTCTTATAGTGATCATGGGGAAATGTGTTATGAAGATAATATCATACAAAATTAGTTGGCAACAACACACTGAGGTTAATCACTATGAAAAAACTCACCCGGAAAGGTAGAATGTTAAAATTCTGGTTTTCACATTCTCTTTTCAAGGCATATTTTACTAGGCTAGCTTTGGAGAATTGCTTTATATATATCTGTATATCTATATATCTATATATAAAGTTATAGGCATTCAACTGACACAAGCCATTTTGTATTTAGATCCATTCTTAACACATCATTTTTTTCTAATAATACATACAGATATGCTTGTTGGAGCAACATATCTTTCTCTACAATATTTTAGTAGTTACTGCTACTGCAAAACTATAGCCCTTTAGAAACTGAGCTTTGCGATGAAAACTAGTCACTAAGGCATTTCTATTCACTAACTCAAAATGCATTTAAAATATTAGACCAACCAACAAAGCAGCAATGTTTTTCAAATTCCAGTAAAATCCCACTGACATTAATGAGAAATTACAATTTCAAATGGATTACCCTTGTAAAATGAATCAAAGGTAACAGTAATTAAGATAATTGCAAAAGATATTTTGGGTTCTGTGTATTTGCGCAAGTGTTGAGAGGTGGAATATAAATGTGAAAGTATTTTTGTTCACTTTAATATGTTGAGCTGGGAATAATTTTTAGACCACAATATTTTTCATACTGTGTTAAAATATGAAACTTGTGGTAACAATCTTATCTCCTCAACGACATAATTCCCAATTTCATTTACTTTCTATTTTTATTATTTATTTATTATTTATTTATTTACATCCTGATCTAGCACCAACCATTCTCTCTACCCTGTTCCACCCTCCCTCTTCCCCCTCTTCCCCTACCTCTACTATTCAGAAAAAGAGAACATCCCCTACCAGCCCACCCAAACACATCACGTTGCACCAGGACTGGTGAGGCAGCCCCACCATCAGGAAGTGATCAACATTCAGGCAACTGAGTTCATGTTAGAGACATTCCCTGCTTCCCTTACTAGGGAACCCACATGAAGACCAAGCTGTCCATTGGCTGCACTTGTGTAGGGGGCCTAGGTGCAGTTCATGCATGGTCCTTGGTTAGTGCTTGAGCCTGGGCCCTGGTTAGTTGGCTCTGTTGGTCTTTTTGTGAAGAAACTGTCCCCCCCCTCCTCTCCTCCCCTCCTTCCACAAGACTTCCTGTGCTCAGGCCAATATTTGGCTGTGAATATATATATATATATATATATATATATATATATATATATATATATATATATATATATATATATATATATATATATGTATATGTATATACACACACACACACACACACAAGAGTGTCTTTAATAGTGTCAGGCATTGTTTCTCTCCCATGGGGTGGTCTCAGGTTGGGCAAGGCATTGTATGGATATTCCTTTAATCTCTGCTCTATCCTTATGCCAGCCCTGTCTTGTGGGCAAAGTGAATTTTGCGTTGAAGTTTCTGTAGGTATGTTGGTGTTCCTCTCCCTCTACTAGGAATCCTGTCTATTTAGAGGGTAAGCCTCTTCAGTCTTCATGACCCCTTCGCCGAGAGGTCTCAGCCAGAGTCACTCCTATATCCCCCCAGAGGGCTACCCCATCTCAGGTCTCCAGCTTGTAACAGAGATGCCCCCCTGTGGTTTCTCTTCTCTCTGTAGGTCCTTCCTCCCACCCCATCTCTCCAGGTCCAATCTTCAGCCTCATTTCTCTCCATGCTCCCTCTTCTACCTTGTTGCCTCTCTTCAACTCCCTCCTCTATCTACTATATTTCTTCTTCTGAGTGAGATTTAAGCATCCTCCCTTACGTCCTCCTTGTTACTTACCTTCTTTGGGTCTGTGAATTATAGTTTGGATATCTTGTACTATAAGGCTAAATCTGCTTATAAGTAAGTACATACAATGTGTGTCTTTTGGGGCTTGGGTTACATCAATCAGGTAATCTTTCCTAGTGCCATCCATCTACCTGAAAAATTCAAGAGGTGTTTATTTTTAATAGCTGAGTAATATTCCATTGTGTAAAAGTGCCACCATTTCTTTATCCATTCTTTGGTTGATGACATCTAGATTGTTTCCTGTTTCTGACTATTATGAATAAAACTGCTATAAACATAGTTGAGCAATGTCTTTCTTGTATTGTGCCAGTTCTTCTGGGTATATGGCCAACAATGATATGGCTCGATCTTGAGGTAGAGCTATTCTCAATTTTCTGAGAAAACACCAGGTTGGTTTCCAAATTGGTTGTACAAGTGTGCACTCTCACCATCAATGGAGGAGTGTTCCCCTTTTCCCCCATCACTTGAGTTTTTAATCTTAGCTATTCTGATGGGTATAAGATGAAATCTCAGAGTTGATTTGATTTGCATTTCTCTGGTGACTAATGACAACTTTTCCTCAACTATGTTCATAGCAGCTTTATTTGTAATAGCCAGAAACTGGAAACAACCCAGACGTTTATTTGTTTTCAAAATGAAAATATTATAAGAAGAAATTCCATGTTCTGTGACAACTGCCAGGCTTAGTCATATCCAGAGCTAGTCTTTGTCATACAGGCTTCACTAAACAGCCCTAGAATTTCAATTCTCAAGAGAATTTTTCTCATAAGTAAATGATATGAAAGCATTGCAGCATTCCAACAAGCAACTCTTCCTAAAATGACCCAAGGACAGCCAAAATAAAGTATTGATTGATATGACAGATGTGTGTCACTTAATATAATTTCTAGGAAACAATGAGGGCTCAACTAATGATGGCTAACATTTTTCCTTAGTAGTGAGTGTCAACAATAAAACATCAGCATTTGATTCTTTTACCTTTCAGCCTTCTTTTTTTTCAGTAACACACAGACTGTTCGTTAAATTCACCCAGTTCCAAAAATATACATAGCCAGTAAACAGATGTCTCTGATTTTTGTCTCCATGAACAACATTGTAAAAATCAGATCCTATGAGCTGCACAGAAATGATTTTTAAGGCATGGAAGAACCATAGGAATTGTTTGGAATGCCCATTTCATCTTTGGCCTTAGTAATGAGAGAAAACAGACTTCTATGTCTCAATATATCTCAGGAAACTTTGGGTCAATTCCTACTACTTTTGGACCCTTGTGAAATACTTATTTATTTTCCCATTTTTCCCTTTTGCCTTCAGATACGGGAAGTGTGCCGAAGCAAAACAATTTTTTTTTCCTAGAGTTTATTTTCATGTTAGATAAAGAGCAGCATAGCAATACCCCACTATTCTTTATACTCACTGATGCTCCTCATGCCTCCCAAAGACAATGAAGATCCTGTAATGGGAAGTGTTATTTCCTTACTAATAATATGTATTTCTTTAACTTTGCTCCAGTGCATGTACCTAATAAGTGTGCAGTACAAACTCCAGCCGTGGCAAAGTAGAACACTTCATGTAATGAACTCTATTAGTTTTCCCTGCTCAATTTAATAGCCCACTAACTTTAATAAAAATAATGTTTCTAAGACAAATAAAAATGTGATTCTAATTGTATTACTTGTTTTCCAACATCTATATTCCCATTAATCATGTAATATGATCTATTTTAATCAATAAGATATACACACGCCACCACAGTGTGTAGCATTGTATTTTATGAAAGAAATCTTCTTGAAGAGGTACAGAAAGTAAAGATTGTTGTTCCTTTTAAATAATCAGGAATATTTATGAATTTATTTGCTATCCTCTTTGATGAATATGAACGAAGTCAGTGAAATAAGACTCAAACCATAGCCTTGCTCATACATTAAATAACATATCATGGTTTGAATTATTTAGACGTTAACACTACAGTGCTGCACTGTGTATAAGAGCTGCATCTGCTGTTGCTCCCCTCTAGGATTTTCCTGATGCTAAAACTAAACCATGTTGTTTAACATGACTGTAACCTTCTCATTACAGAAATAACTAAGCTTATGTAGTAGTAAGTGCAAAGTTTATTTGGCTTAGATAATTCTGAGCCTGTGGTTTTGTAAAGTGAGCTGTATTTGTGAATATTTAATTTTTGAGCTTTGATCTATAATAGGCACTTATGTATTTATGGATAGAGTTTAAATTTTAATAAGGTTCAATTGCAAAACCAGCTATGGTCCATTTGCTATAAGGTCCTCTCCTCAGAACTATGGTAAACATGCACTTGAAATAATCTGAAACTCAGATGCAGTGTTCATTTTGTAAATGGAATGGCCCAATGGATCAAGGTCACAGCACTGCACATCAGAGCATCAAGTGAAGCAATGTTCAGCTGTGAAGGGATTCTGGGAAACCTTTTACACTTACATTATTTGCTTATTTTTGGAAAGAAACATCAATCAGCTCCCTAAAGTAGAACAGTAAATTGTTATATGTGAAATAACACAAAGAAATATCCAAGGACCATCATATTATTTAGGAGGGCCAAGGCAAATAAGATGAAATAGACACAATAATGCCATGAATTAAGTGAGAAGAGAAGTTAAAGGTGATTCCAGGTGGAACTGAACTGTTGTCTTTGCAAACTTAGATGTTGTTTGTAGCTGGATTGGGAGGGGAGTGGCAGAGGGAGAGAAAAACAGAGATGGGTATAGGAGATGAGTTTTGGTTTATCTTTGCTTCTTAATACTGGACTACATATGCACAAATACACATAAACACATAAACACTCACACATACCCCCAGACACCACACGTGCTAGACTTTTCGTGTTTGTGGTTTTTCATTAAAAGAATAAGATTATTACTCTGTTCATTTTATGATTATGTGTAACATTACCAGTTTCCTCCTTCACTGTCCATTAGCTCATACATTTTTGGCGAGATGACTCTCCTAGAGAGCCTTGTGTCATCTCCTTCGTTAGCAAGGCATTCTGCTTCTGTTCCAGAGTCTCTGAACTTCTCGAGGGACAGACGTGAACATTTTTATATAATCTCACTGATGAATATGTAGCATAAAAGTTTCATGCATTTATGCATCCATGGAGAAGGCGGTTAGCACCTCTACCACAAAGGGACTCAGAGACAAGAAATGAATTAAAGTGATTTGCAGTTACCCAGCTTCAGCAAACCAGAGCTAATCATTAACATTGTGACACATTTAGACTTTATGAATCTCAAGGCTCTAGTTCCCCTCTAACCTTCTAAGTTAATAATGTAAGTAATTGTTGTTATCGTGATTACTTTATCATTAATTTGGTGATAGTTATGAGTTCCAGTCTTACCAGGTCACAACTGGACCTAGTAACTTAGATGTTAATATTCTAGTATTAAGTTCATAAAAAGGCTTAAACCTGTTGTTATATTTTTAGTACTGTATCTGTATGTGTGTACAGACATCGGCATGTATGTCACTGGGTATATGTGGCAGTCAGAGGACAACTTGGGGACATCAGTCATTCCCTTCTACGATGTAGCTTCTGGGCTTGAGCTCAAATTCTTATGCTTAGGGATAAGCATTTTAATCATTGTGTCAGCTTAGTGCACCTTATTTTATTAAATCAGATGACTAAGTTCTGAGGGACACTGTGGCCACCCAATCCCAAGCTTATGATCGTACACAGAAGCTAAAAAGGTGTAGATTAACGTGTCCTTACATGGAAAGTTTAATCTAATTTTAATGATTCTGTGAAATTAATGAATGTAATAGAAAGTGGTGACAAAGTTATATTATTAGAGAGTAAGTTTTCAAAGAAGAGGTGTTAATAACACAAGCTTCATGCTGCTTTTTGATCACTCGGGACACCATGTAGCCTTTGCTTCATGTCCCAATTAATTTCTAGTAATGGCATGGCTGTAATCAGGCAGGAGATAATGGCTTTCCTTCCTTCATCACGTTTGATGGTAACATCTTCACAGTCTAATATTCTAAGACATCAGACCCAGTTATTTCTCCTTACTACCATCAGGTGATTAGGAAAGATCCTTTAATGAAACTAGTGAGGCATGGCAGGTATTATTTGAGAAAATTAAGTTTCTGAGACAGGCTGGCTGAATTGGACTTCAGGTAGCAGGTACAATGGTTATAAATGTCCACAGTCTGCATCAATTCACTCTGCTGTTGCATTTGTGGGAGACTTTGGGACACTTAGTTAGACAAACTATGGCATCCTGCTTTTCTAACTGTCTCTTTCTTTCAGACTGTCAGAGAGAAACCTTGGCATAAATATCAGTATCCTCTCTCCCATCTTCCTTTACACAAACATCGCATGTGAACTCTCCCGTGATTGCTTCAGCACATGCTCACTAGTGTTTAAGAACACTCTGTCTTTCCTTTGTGTCTATTGTTGTTTAAAATTAAAAAAAAAGGTAAGAGGAAAACCCAAAGGTTTTAAATCTTTCTGGAAACATTGGAGAGTAGATGAAAAAAATGCCTGGGATGTCATTCTCTGTACAGAGGATGCTCTCATTCTTCTCTCAAACGGTGCTGGGAATAAGCACGCATGCAGACAGGAGCCAAATGAAGCATTGAGTGTACATGAGGCCAATTTTCACTTCTCCATTTAATGATGTTAGGTGCATGGCTTCCATTAATATTCAGATATTAATGTTTAAGATGCTGAATTTTTTTAGTAAGCTTAGTAAAACAGATTTTTTTTCATAAAGTTATCACTGGTATCTCAATATAGTCATGAAGTTAACCTTTGTACAGATCATTTTACCACAGCTACAAAGGGGCAATTTTTATTTTTCTATCTTATCCAATACTGCATTTTACTACTTTTAATCTCTCTGGTCATATACACACAGAGTATGAAACAGCATGAAACATGATATAATTCAGGCATTATCATCTCATCAGTGCTAACACAATGATATTTACTAGGATTAATGTCGAATATAGGGAAATTTATCTCCATAGACTTTGAAATAATTTATTAGAAGACATTTAAAACTGATTATCTAGGGTAAATGGAATATGTGAAATATGTTTGAAATTTTCCACCATCCTAGTATACTTCATACCATGTACATCTTTATCATGCACATATATTGTGTTTGTATTTACATTAAGGTGGTGACAAGTCATACAGAAATAAAGTATCTTTGACTTACTGTGCATGAATACTTCTAGATGCACCTATCCCTTTTTTACTTTGCAATGTGAGTTGAATATATAAAACACGTGATTTTCAGTGGTAACTGTGAAAATGCTGGTTTTGCATCGTGAACTTCAAGGACTGTGAGTCAAAGAAACATTGCCTTCAGATATGGCTCAATGGGAGAGGCTGACAACTTTAGTTCAATCCCCAGCAACCTAGTGGTAGAAGGAAAGAAGTGACTCCTACAAGTTATCCTCTCATTGCTACATTTTCACCTGTGATTGTTCAGGCATATAAACACACACACACACACACACACACACACACACGCAGACACTAGATACCAATACCCACATGAATGCGTGTACACACACATACACATGCAAATGCTTAATAAATAAATAAAATATTATGAAACTTGAATCAGAGTTCATGTTTTATTTTGACATCTGTTATATCAAGAAAAATTTAATAGTTTCACATGTCATTTCCCTCTATAATAAAGAACATGCATGTTTCTCTGCCTTAAAAATAATCCTAGTGGCTTTATACATTTACCAAACAAAATTTATTTACTTCAGCAGTCTATTAAGGCAGAACAAGTCAAAGCATATTCTTCCCCTTGCATTGTCTAGGTTCTAAAATAGTTCCAGGACTAATTGAACACACATTTTTTGTGGCACAGCTGTGTCTATAACACACCTGGTGCACTTGATAATATTCTCTATAGAGGGATAGCTGGTCCTAGATATGGAATTGAGATATGAACTCTGACAACCATAGAAAATAACTGCAATTTCTCATCAAATTAAATCTATTCACATCTTGATATGTCACATGGGCTGTTTAGCAGCTCCAGACAGTGATGGGTACAGAACTTATTTGAAGGAGAATATTTTTCAACTTTGACAGTAAAATCTAAGATGTCTCTATGCCTATGACAGTATACATACTTAAGATGGGAGAGGTTTCCCCATTTCTACTTCCTAGGTTGTTTATATTGACAGGATTAGCATGCTTTAATACAACTTCAGTCACTCAACTGTGATCTGTATGTAAAGTGTCCAAACAGAAAAAAATAGATAGGTGAAGAATTAAGACAACTATTTCTAAAGACTTCATTGCTTTGGAGGTATCACAGTGGTAAAAAATACTGTTGGTCACTTCATGCAAGACTAGTGAGGGTGACAGGGGTTTCTTTTTGGTGTTTGTTCTTTGTCTCTTTGTTGGATTTAGTGGTATCATCAACAGGTTTTATTGATTTCCTATATCTCACAATCATGACAGGTATAACATGGCTTTGTGCAATCGGAACAATTAAGGATTTGGAGAAATCTACTTCGTGCACCATAAAATGAGCCACACTGTTGTACTGATATGGGGTGGCTTCTAACAGATCAGTGGAGATTTCTCTGTCCTTTTAGTTTCAGACATAAAAAAGTAATAATATCTTCCACTCATCTAGTTTTAAGCATGGTAAACCAAGAACAGAAAGGCAATGCCTGGGTATAATTCTAGAGAACAGTTACAAAAATATTTAAGTAGAGAGTGTGTCCTGGTGGGAAATTTATGTGGACTCTTCATCAAGTTATAAAATATAGCCTATGTATTTGTTTTATGCATGTATTTATAAGTATAGGTTTATTTACATATACTGACACACACACATATATACATGTCACAGAAAAACACAAGCAAATAGACTAAAATTAAGATTCACTTATTCATTTAAGCGGTATCCAATGCCTAGGATATAGTTTGATAGTCTCTGGCACTACCGTGAGAAGCTTGGCATAGGTGTGACCTTGAAGAACTGTACAGTCAGTGCAGCAGTCAGATTCTAAAAAGATGGTGATGGCAAAGTGGAGCATGAAGTAGAGAATCAGAGCCTTGGAGACTGGAGGAGGGCGAGTGACCTTATTAGAGGAGATGGCACAAACCAGAAACAATCCATAGCTGAGAAAAGGGGCCGAGTGGATGCATACAGAAGGAGCCATGTAAGCGAATGCTTGCCATATTCATTGACACAAAAGATAATGAAAAGAAATGGTAGGCCACACCAAATTTAGTTGCAACGCTGGCAAAGAAGTATGCTTGGGATTTTTGTCTCATTATTAGAGCCGATTACTTGAAGATAATATGCTAACATTCAAATCCTTGGCTGGGGTTTTGTTTCAGAAGGAATGTCTTCCTTGGCGTTTAGCATGCCTAAAGTTGAATACTGCACTCCTCTTCTTGGGCTGTCCTGGCTCCCCATTAAACCTAGAATTAAGTGCAAAAATTACCCTAGGACTTTTTCTGCCCTTCCTTTCTTTATTGTCTGTCTGCTCGTGTACTAAGCCGGCAGCCACCCTAAGTGTCTTCACTCTCCTGTCTCTAATTTTGCATTTGCTGTATCTCCTGGCTGATGTCCTCAATCTCTCCCTGTCTCATTGTTTCCTGCCCTCATTCCCTTCTAGGTTTAAGTGTCACCTCAGTAGAAGACTTTTATTTACTCTTTTGTTTTTCCAACAACCATTCTCTATTCATCCTGATCCCTTCTTATGGCTGTTATTGCCTCTTAAAATACTTGTCTCAATTGGTATTACACAGCATACATTTTGGGTATTAAAATTCTCATCCCCAAAGTGGATTGTACTGGTCCCTCAGAGTTAAATCTGCATTCTAACTCATAATACAGTTAAACCTGCAAATTCAATATTATTTGGAAAAAGCAAAACTACGAATATATAAAATGACCATGAATTTGGGATAGGTCCTGAACCCAATGACAATTGTCTTTATAAGAATTGCTGATTCTTTATCCAACGCCATTATGATAGTAATAATGATGGCGGACCCTAACACACAACTTTGTTTTTTCATTTTCTCACTTAATAATTCTAACACATGAAATGGTGTGTGTCTGTGATCTTGTATACAACTGGATCAGTGTCTTGAGATTGTATTTTCACCAAGATGCCATGGAAATTGAGAATGGAGATCCACCCGAGGTGGCCTCCAGACAACAGAAGCCCAACCCATACTGTGTGTACCTTAGGTAGGGATGCAGTTTAGCATTGGTGTTAGCAGTAGGAAAAAAAAGAGCAAGTATTTATAAAAATAAAATCAAATGAGGTGTTCCATACCTATTTCCTCATACAATTCTCTTCACATTTCGAGGCTGTTACTATTGGATTCTGTTTTCACTATGGAGAAAAACACAAATTTGGAGGGACATGCATGGCAGTCAATCCAGTCTGGGATGGCTGATGTGACGGTTCCTAAGGGTCCCATATGTAAGACTGGTCAGACTCACACTTGTGTTCACAGTGATTTCGTCTTTTCTATGCCCAGTGGACCTTTCAACTCTTACTGTCTTGAATCCCAGAGCCACACAATATAAACTGCTATCCAGAGCAGCACCTGTTGACCTTGCCTCCTCCACCCTTTCAACAATTCTGTTCTGTACCCCTTGGTCAGCACATAGGGCTTGCTCCCTGGAGGTTTAGTCACACTGCTTTCTCTTTTCTAGGCAGTGCAGTAGGGTGTGAAAGGGGTCATAAAACTTGGCCTTTGGCATTTCTGTTGTCTTTTATTCCACCCTCGATGTTATGTTGGGGAAAAAAAAAAGCTTGTTACCTCTAGGCTTTTATTCCTTGTCCCTTTTCTTTTCTGATTCTCTCACAGCTCTGTGATACCCAGGCTGTCTATGAATAGTGCACTCTGTAAGACAGATGACTAGCAGAAGGTCAACCTGCCAGGACAAGCCCAGTGTAGCAGGTTTTTTTAAAAAATGCTTTTCTGTGGCAATTAAGAATAACAATCTGCTTCCATAACCTCCCTGCCAGAACCTTCCTTTAAATGTAAGGGTTTTCTCAATCCCAGAGATTTGTTTAAAGCCATAATTATATTTGATGATGATATGGGCAAAACATTTCATAGCTGGAGATTTATTGTGCTTTTGAAGGAGAGGGGGAAAAGGCAATGTATTCTGTGCACTCTATTTAGTCTGTCTCCATAAAATTAAGTTTTAGATGCTGAGAACAGTTTTTCTTGTGCACAATGGGTAAAATACCTCAATTTACTAAGTTAATTCAAAGGACAAAGACAAATGTCTTTTCTCTGCTCCCTCTTCTCTCTCTCTCTCTCTCTCTCTCTCTCTCTCTCTCTCTCTCTGTGTGTGTGTGTGTGTGTGTGTGTGTCTCTCTCTCTCTCTCTGCCTCTGTCTCTCTCTTTCTCTGTCTGTCTTTCTCTTCTCTTCTCTTCTCTCTCTCTCTCTCTCTCTCTCTCTCTCTCTCTCTCTCTCTCTCTCCCTCTTTCTCTGTACATAATAGTCTATTTATTGCCTGATTTTCTACTGTATCCAGCTGCATGTTTCCTGAACTCACTAGTGAGCAGTTTTACTCCTGTGTTTGGGGGTTGACATACCTCAATCTTTTCTTGTCAGTGATAAGAGATTGGCTGCTTTGAAAAAAAGCTAGAGGTCTTTGATCCACTTGGATTTGAGTTTTGTTCATGGGCAGGGAGTAAGGGGAAAATGGGAGGGAGGGAAGAATGGGAGAATACAAGGGATGGGATAAAAACTGAGAAGTAATATGAATAAATTAATAAAATATATTTTTAAAAAAGAAAAAAAGCTAGAAAAATGTAAAGAACCACATTTGAAGCTGAGTTTTTCCTACTCAGCATTGTAAGTGAAAGTGTAATACAGAACTGCATACCTACTAGTTTAAATGCTTTAAAAAAACTTTTCCTATCTTTTTTCTATGTTTTCTTTCATCCTAGTATATTTGACAGATGTAGCCAGGTTTGATTCCTTTTTATGCCTGAGGAAGCAGAGCTGATAAAAGAGCTTACTGCCATATCTGAGCCAAATCCAATGGAAGTAGTGTCCCTCATAGCCTGGCATCTCAACATACCTCCACTTTGCACACTAACTTCTGCTCTTTCAAAATGCATGGAAACAAAATCTTAAGCCAGGGACAGGAACTCAAGTATAACGGGCATGCCAGGGATGGCTGGAGATCCCGTGTATGCTATTCAATCCTCTTTAAAAATTTCTAGTGTGCCCTTTGCAAAGAGGAGGTGAAATTGAGAACTCTGTAAGGCTCTGCATTTAAGAGACTCGGGCAGGGGTTCACCCTCTCCATTGGAAGGAGACTAATTAATTTTTTATCAGGCTGTCAAGGATGTTTAGTCTTTCCGTAACAGTTCACAGCACTGAGACGATTCAGGCTGTCACAGTTCTATGAACTGTAGCCAACTTCAAAGATCATTTAATAATTCAGTATGGAAAGTTCTTAGTAACACAATGGCAAGAAGAGTGGGCCTGGCAGAGGATTGTGCAGAGGTAGAAATTACATTTTTTTTTAATCAGGAAAAAAGAATTCTAATTAGTTTTCCTCAGTCAACATTATTCTTCACAGTGTTGTACTCCTCTTGGATAATCTAAGTATATTTAACTGTTTTATTCATATAATCATGACCTTGAGAGAAAAAAAAAAGCTGGAGGAATGCCAAGTGTAGTGAAAAGAAACTTCTAGTTTTGTGTTTCAAGTCATGATGGCATTTGCATACGAAGCAATGTTTTATCTCTGCCACTTACATATGACTTTCTTTGTCAATGTATACACGTATAAACGTAAACTATGGCTCATGTTTGAATGACGGTTGTTTCTTTCCCTTATTAGGTTTTTATTTTGTGTGTTTGGGGACGGGGGCACTCTACCATACATGTGGACATCAGAAGACGGCTGTGGGAGTTGGTTCGGTTTGTCCACCATGTGGGTTCCAGGGATTACTCAGACTCAGTGCCTAGCACATTTACCAACTGAGCCTGCTCAATTACCCTATTTTCTTTTTAATCTTAAAAGAGCTAATTAGATTACAACACCATCTGATGATATAGACCTTGACCACAAGTGATTCTGTGCAGCATAATAACAGTGGGTGATGCATCTGGGTGAGAATGGAATCAGAAATTGGAGTGTTTGAGTGTAGACCCAGCATTGTGCAATTGCTGGTTGTGAAAAGTCATAGTTGATAAATGTAGGAGATCATTCTCCAAGAATCTGTTATCATGGAAAAAAGGTTGATCCACCACAATGCAGGAAACAATATAGTTAGTATTACTAATTTGTAAGAGGACAAGTTTGGGATCGTGTTGGTTGGTAAAGAAATAAAACAGTCCCACGTTTAAACACACAAGGAATACATGAAGGTGAACAGGCTTTAAGGTATTGTGTGAAATCATCAATAATGAAGAGGTAACGCTGGCTTAGCAGCAGCACCTGGATTCATTTACAGACGTAGGATAGGGAATAAAAACGAACTACTGGAGAGAAAATTTCAGTGTGGCCATGAAATAACTTCATTTTGCCTCATGAATTGCATTTTTCTTCCTCATGTGCTGATGGCAACCCTTGCCTGGGTTTTGCACATGGTGGCTGAGCCATAGCCCTGGCCTTCATACAATGTGATTTGAATTGCCATAAGCACAGCACTTTAGTCACTGTAGGCTAGGGAACTGTCTCCTTCAAGATTTGTCATTATTCTACCATCTAATCTGAAGGCCTACTTTTTTCAACATCATTTCCAGTGTTAATATCTATGCACACCTGGCCAGCAGTCAGTTTCTTGCTGCCAATAAGCTGTAAAGCCAGCAGAGTAATGCATATGCTCCAGAAGTGCCTGGGATCCTGTATGACCTTGAAGACTTTGAAAACGTTTCAATGAGAACAAGGAGACATTTGCAAGGACAGTCTTGGAAGCAGCCTCTCTCTCTCCTGCAGAATGTTGTCCGAGCAGACAGTTCTAAGAGGACACAGGCATTAAAACAACATGAATTTGAATTGATGAAGATGGATGGCTGACATTAGCAGCTGGTCTCCTAGCTGCACACCGTCTGATAGTGCTCACCTTGGCGTTATGGAAACAAATCTGGGCAGATAGATTCATCTAAAATTTAGAGAGCCACATTGGAAGAGACCTCTGAGGCCATTTAGCATAGGTCTCGGTTTAGCAGTTGAGCAGAAAAATGCCTTAAGAGATGGTGTGCAGGTTCTGAATGTCAGTCTGCAGTCCTGGTAATCTCAAACCCATGTCCTAATAGCTTGCTTCTGTTTAAATCTGGACTCCAACTTACCCTTTTTGATTCAATTTCATCATCACCAATATAGAAGTAATTATATAGGTCTTTTGGCTTTTGTCAAGGTTAAAATGAAGTAGGATGTGCCTAGAAAACACTAGCATGTTATTATGGTTATTTTGTGATCATAATTAACTGGCATTGGGAGAGTACACTAGATGGCACTCTGTAGCTCATTGGGTCTTGCTAGGGGCAGATTTACTAATTTTTGTTTGTTTGTTTGTTTTGCTTATTTGTTTGTTTTTAGGAGATATTTACATATATTTGGTTATTATGAAGCCAAATTAAGAGACCATGTACAAGCCAGGCTCCCACAGCAGGCAAACATTCAGCTGAAGACTCATGCATGGTGGAAACTTAGACACTCTGCTCTTGGTTGAAAAATTAGTAACTAGAATTTAGGATACAAGATAAAACTGGCTTAAAAATAATAACAATGAGACTTAAGTCATAATTTAAACATAGGTAAGAACTCCCAATAGGGATCATGCTTATCTGCTGTGCCTGTATCTGTATTGTGACTGTCTGCCTCATTCCCTTCAGTCCTTGGCTACTGCGGCCTCAGTACCTTGAAGCATTATTTAATTTAAGCCCAGAAGTCAGAAGAAGCTTTATCACTGTGTATTAAGTACATAATTAGATTATTTA
This sequence comes from Acomys russatus, assembly GCF_903995435.1. Taxonomy (NCBI): domain Eukaryota; kingdom Metazoa; phylum Chordata; class Mammalia; order Rodentia; family Muridae; genus Acomys; species Acomys russatus. The sequence continues at coordinate 39,540,568 of NC_067158.1, read as the reverse complement.
AAGGGTCACTAATTTTGGTCATGAGAGATCTTCTTGTTGTAATACCCTGTAGGTTGTGGTGGTGTGCCCATAACTGATAAAATAGAATTAAGGCTTTGCTTTCAGGTTTCCAAACTATCAAACGTATTCAATAGTATGTTTGAGGCCATCTTCTCACCCTAGAAATACTATTTTCTTTTGATGTTACATCCATACAATGAGACAGATGTGGCAGTGATATAATCAGAAAGGATTTTTTTGCATTCATAAAAATTGAGGCGATTACAACATTAGAAATATCCTACCGCTTGAATCATTTTGAAGTTTTCAGCCTTCCCACAAAACATTTCCTTGCATATGCTGCAGTTCATAAAATCATATGAACCCATTAAAAGTCTAAGTAGCCAGGGAAATACAGCAGCTGGTAGCTCAATTGAAGAAATAATGACTCCAGCTGCATTGTTATTATTTTTCATTGCAAAAAAATCTCCCAAATAAGACCTTCCTAAATAGTTTTGACATGGCAAACGGAGAAACTTTCAAGGTCTACCACTCTTAAGAAAATAGTATCGACATACTCAAACATACATATGATGAACAGCGTCTATAATGGAGATTCAAGATTAAAATAAGAATCATGTTGCTTAGTGGCATGGTAGCCTTTATAATACAATGTAGTATATTAGTCATTTCACTGTTGTTGGTTAAAAAAATAACCAAAAATTATGTGTTACCAGTGGCATAAATGTAAAAAATATATATACCATATAGTACAACATACATGATAAAGTTAATACATTTCCATGTTGGTGGTTTACTTACGTTTACATTTTTAAATTTCTGTGTATGGGTACTTTCCTTTCAGGTATGTATGTATACCACAGCATGAATGGTGTATGGTGAGGCCAAAAGAAGACATCAGATACCTTAGAACGGGAGTCACAGGTGGTTGTAAGAGCCACCATGTGAATGCCGGGATTGAAACCCAGGTCCCCTGAAAGAACAGCCAATGTACTTAACTGCTGAACTATCTATTCAGCCTAGCATTGTTGATTATATAAGCACCATACAGCATAAGTAGTCTTGAATGTTTTCTTTCTGTTTCTAAATGTAACACTGCAAAGAAGTTTGCTATGTAACACTGGCAGAGGCATACCTCACCTGAAATCCAGTTCATCAGGGAGACATGACAAGTTATGAACCAGTATAAGCTGTACATTTACAATTTTGTACATTTACTTTGTAAATGTACCCTGTAGTGCATACACAATGACATATTAACCTACCCAATGTGTTCTTTGAAACACATCCTCATCACTAAATTCTACATCACCATAGATTCAGTTTTGTAATGTATTTATTAAGATATAACTATAAATGTGTATCATTCAGATCTCACTTTTAAACTTAATTTTGTGAATATCTTCCCTCCCTTTGCATTTGTTTCCTGTCTCTGTCGCTCTGATTTCCCTGTCTGTCTGTTTGTCTGTTTGTCTGTCTGTCTGTCTGTCTGTCTGTCAGTCAATCTCTCTCTCTCTCTCTCTCTCTCTCTCTCTCTCTCTCTCTCTCTCTCTCTCTCTCTCTCTCTCTCTCTCTGTGTGTGTGTGTGTTTGATTTTTCGAGACAGGGTTTCTCTGTGTAGCCCTGTCTGTCTGGAACTCTCTCTGTAGACCAGGATGGCCTTGAATCCACCTGCCTCTCCCTTTTGAATGCTTGTTGTCTCTGTCTTTTGTAGTCACTACTGCTGCAACCGCTGAAACAAATTTCCCCCAAACATAAGACACTTTCCACAGCAAGTACTTTTTGTCATTCCTTACAGAGGTTATCCTGATGTGTATTCTATTTCAACTATTGAGAGCAGCCATTATATTTTCCCCTAATTTCAGGGGATGGTATCTAGAGTTATCATTTCTGTCTCTGTTTTATTTGTGGGATTCAGGACATAAAGTAGAAATGTGAACCTAGAAGCATGCAGCTCTACTCAGCACGACATTCTGCTATAATAATGAAATGCTAATGTATGCATAGATATGGTAAATTTGTTTGAGACAATAATTTAATTATAGACTCAGAAGTTCCACAGCATAAACAAGTTAACGGGAAAGGAAGACAAAACTGGCTCAAATCTTTAGATTTGAAACCAGAGTATAATTATGACATAACAAATTAAGACATGCAAATAACTTAAGAAAAAACAAACATTTTAGAAAATATATCATGTTCTCTCCAAAAAAAAAACAAACACTGGAAAATCAGAGTGTGAAAGAATATACTCTGTCTCCAGGGTGATGGCAAATCTGTTTTGTTTCCCTTTTGGTTGCTCCATCTGGCTTTGCTTTCTGGCCATTTCTTTGAGTTCCTATCAGCCAGGGTTCACAGCTGCCTGTGAACTTTGGTTTGCCTTTACCTAACCTCTACACTTGAGACAAAATCGTGTAGCCCTAGTGAAAGGTTTATGGTAGGAACAATTGTCTGAAAACCCCCAAATCTTACCACTCTCCCATGATAAGTATAGGCAGAACACCAGACAATGGTGACGTATCATCATTATAATTGGATTACATATGTGTCATGGCAGACAATGAGGCAGATAAAGTGGGTGGGCCTAACGTAATCCTATGACTCATTTAAAGTATATACATTTGTTTAGCTAGATACAGAAAACTTTTGTTGTGCATTTCATTTTTGCTATTTTTATTGGTGCTTGGATTGAATCTGGAGCCTTGAGTTTGCAAAGAGATCTATCACTGAATCCTCACCTCTGTGCTGATATATGCATATATATATATATATATGTATATAAAATTTATATATATATATTTTAAATTTTCAATGATTCATATTATGTATCTTGGTTTTATCTTCCTCTCATTTCCCCCTTTTAAACTACTCCCAGGAGACTCAGTTAATTATCCCTCACAAATTCAAACCCTTATGCTATATAAACATTCAACCCACAGGGAACATCCTAGAAGAGGAAGTAACAAAACTATAAGACCAAGGAAATGAGAAGGAAGCTGTGAAATACTTTCCTCCTCTGGACAGCACACACACACACACACACAATATATATATATATATATATATATATATATATATATATATATATATATATATATATATATGCATATATATCCTTAATATAAATAAAAATATGTGCACAAATTAAATATTGTAATGGAGCAAAGGAGATTAATAAGAGACGGGTGAAAATGGGGAGGATAAATGGCCGTTGACTCTGTCTGCATCCAAGCTTGCCCTTTTTTAGGCAAAATTCTGTTTGTGGTAGAAACAAGGACATAGATATTATTCTATAGGAAGATAAGGTAGGATAGTTAGGTAATGTTCTCAAAAACCTCAGAGGCATGCAGAATATGACATTTTAAAATGTTTTTATTATTTTAAAGATTCACTGGTAATGCAACAGGTTAACTCCTGGCAATACCCAGCCTAACTCGAAGAGGATGATGAGCATCAAAGAACATCCTTATAGACATGGCTTCAAATGTGGCAAAGAAGCCACTGGGCAAACTGTCCTCATTTCTACGAACACACATTTTTTAAGAAGAGATTTGATACCCTATGAGCATATACAGGGGGAAGAGGTCCCCTTCAGTCACAGTCACAGGGGAGGGGAGTAAGGAGAAAATGGGAGGGAGGGAGGAATGGGAGGATACAAGGGATGAGATAACAACTGAGATGTAATATGAATAAATCAATAAAATATATTAAAAAAGAAATATTCACAAACAACCAACACCCAATAAAGAACTCATGGAATATGGAAAATAAAAATACAATAAAAATAAAAATTAAAATATGGTTAGACATCAAAGACTTTGAACTCCTGAGAATGCTATACTGGTGCCAAACTATTTTGAAACTTCAAAATCATGGAAAACTGGGAAAGACACTGCTTGTATTTTGAAAATAGGCTTGTTTATTGAAAATTGAAACAAGAGGATAGAGTGTCACCTTGAGAGACCTCTGTCAAGAGTGAATAGAGCACAAGTTTGTGTTTCTCTTGGACTCTTACTTCCATCTGGAAAATACTAATGTCAGAATAAAAAAAGAATGTTTAGCAAGCAGGTAGCCTGGCAAGTGCAGATTTGGATAAAAATTGAGAATCAACTGTATCACTTGGTGGCTAATTTTTTAAATTGAGTTTAGTTTATTTATAATTTTCTTTTACTTTTTTCCAGTTTCCAGTATTTTATTGTTATTTTTAAACAATCTTTATAAAATATTTTACATATACATTGATATTATGCCACATAAATACAATAAACTATCTACAGCAAGAAGAGCCAGGAAACAATTAGGAATTATATATATATATTTTACATTCATAATGGTTTGGCTATTTGTATTTGGCAACCTTGGGGAAAACATCTTTCCATCTTCACCCCTATCAAAGACTTGAGAAGGAATAAAATTAATTACCCGAGTAGACAGGAAGTGCAAGTTAGCAGCTTCCCAAATAAGGAGACGATAGAGACAGTTTGCTGCCTGAACAGTCACCCAGAATTCTCTTGGTTGTTAATTTTTATACATTCACTTATTCATTCAATCAACCCCTTCAATATACCTTAAGAGTTGCCAGTCTCAACCCTGGAATGCAGAGGTTAAAAAAAGGAAGTTTGAGCCGGGCGTGGTGGCGCATGCCTTTAATCCCAGCACTCAGGAGGCAGAGGCAGGCGGATCGCTGTGAGTTCGAGGCCAGCCTGGCCTACAAAGTGAGTTCAGGATGGCCAAGGCTACACAGAGAAACCCTGTCTCGGAAGAAAAAAAAAAAAAAAAGGAAGCTTAACTCTTGCTTCATGAAGTTTATAATTCACTGCATTTTAGAAGCAAGGTTACTTGAAGTTATCTCTTGTTGCCATAACAAAATACATTTCAAACCCATGTTTGATGCTTCTGAAATGTAAAGACATGTACTTCCCTGGTAGACTTGAGAAGCATGACTGCATTCAGTAATCCTTGCTGACATTGGAAGAACCATCCAGTTTTGTTCATTACTACATCCTATTAGTACCCCTATCTCGGAACCTACACATTTCATTTGAAAACTCTCTCCAGGGCATGTAAGCTTTATTTGTCCCATATTCCTGGTTTCTCTCGATACTTAATATTTCAGTTCATTGGAAATATACATAAGACAGGTGTTCGTTTTCAGAGGGTGCCTCTGAAAGCTTCTGGTGCTGTCTCTCGCATCACTCCTTACTTCTGATTAACTGTAATGAGAACTGCATTTCTGCATATCCTCCTTGACCATGTGCTTTGGTATTTAAAGTACCCATGCTCACAAGTTTAGCTGTGGCTCATTGTGGGAAAATTGGTGCTTAACTTCCTAGTAAGGTCATCTATTTTTTGCTATAAAATGTTGTCATGTTGCATTGTGACTTTAGGAAATAAAATCTAAGACTTTTTAATTATTTGGTCACATGCCTATTAAAAAAAATAAAAAAAGAACCTTCTCTTGTGATATCATGTGCCCAGAGGTTTGTCTAAATATATATCGGGGGAAGTCACATGGCTTAGTAGAAGAAACATTTGGATTCAAGTCTGAAAACCTAGTTATTTCAAGTCCTATTTTAATTATACTGCCTCACTATACACACGTTTTGAAACCTTTGTGCATTTCAACTTTGTCATTAGGTAAACTAAGAAAGCAATGAGAGAGACAGAGAGAGAAAGAGAAAGACAGAGAGAGAGAGAGAGAGAGAGAGAGACAGAGATGCAGAAAGAGGAAGGGGGGGGGAGAGAGAGAGAGGAGAGGAGAGGAGAGGCAGAAACTCAGTGGGACAGATTATGTACTTCATAATATATGGTTTTTAAATTACTCTTCTCCTCAATTGGCACTATGTGTTAATACGTAAAATACAGCGTTGCATGCATGCAACGATGAAGTGTGGCCCCCATTCAAGTTCTCACCTTCCATCAGCTGCTGTTACATATCAGATTTTCCGCTTTATCAAAGCTACAAATTCCAGTGCACAATGTTCCATATCATATAAAACTGAAAATAAGGAGAAAGCCTCTGAGTCATCTTCTCATTTTCTAGAAGCTTGATCTAATATAGAGTTTAGCAAATCAAAGACTACTTGAAGTCACTCTGCCAGTTGAATCCATAATGAGTTGTGTGCAATGCAGACTCTGATTCTTTAGTGAAACAACATTCGCTATGAAGGTCAGAAAATGAGACAATTCTGCAGCTTTCTTGAAATGCCCTGCACTAGTTACCTTTCTGTTGCAGTGATAATATGCCATGGACAAGAAAACTTATTGAAATAGGAGTTTATTTGAGCTTAGCATTCCAGTGGATAAAGGTCTGTCATGGTTTGGAGGCTTGCCATGCAGGCAGGCATGGCAGAAAGAACGAGAACCAAAGATGTTACATTCCTAGTGTTTTGGCTATTTGCATTTGACAGCCTTGAAGAAGACATCATTCCTGTCTTAGTGCGTCTAAACTCCTGTTTGTAAATCAATGTCCACCACACCTTGTCATTATCAACTTAAAACATCTATCTAGACCTAAGAGCATCTTAACCCCTAAACAACTATGCTTCATTGTAAAACTAAGCTAACTGGTCTTTATCTCCATCAGACTTGAGAAGGGGAAGCAAGACTTTTGATTGTCCAAGGCCACCCCTTGTGACTTACTACCTCCAGCAGGACTACTTCACCTAAAACTCCCCAAAAAGCAACACCACCTGGGGACCAACTGTTAAAATGCTTAAAACCATGAGAGATCTTTCTCACTTAAATTACCACACACTGTCTTTTTAAACTGGGCTTCAATGTGATAATATTTAAGTAGTAAATAGTTTAGGGGAAGTCCAAATATTGAGCCACTGTGAAAACTGTAGAGTATTATAGAAGAAAACTAGGATTTGGGGCAGTATTTGAGAGGTACTACCATTAGGCAAAGGTTTGTCCCTAGGTGCTTTGCTTACTTTGTCTTCACAGCCTCAGAGTTATATCTTCTCCAACTCACATTGGTGTCCACCCTCAGCAGAGCTCTAACTGGTCTGTGAATATCGCGAGATACTCAGCGTGCTCAGTTCTCTCTTACTGAGCTGTAGAAATTATCTAAATGATTCTCAGAATAATAAGCCCTTCTCAGGGGAAGCTTCATTGATGTCACAGTACTGGATTTATATAAGAGCTTGTTTGGGTAAAAGTATCCAGAATTTACTGCCAGGCAGATGAAGGATAGCCTATCATACATTCCTGAATCGTGCTATGAGAGTGCTTAGAGAGGATAGAGGATAAACTTCCCAAGAGAGATGATCTGGTAAATTCAGAAACAAAATCTCTTATCTTTATAAGCAGAATAGGACCCAGGATACTACACCAAGAAAATAAATACTCTGGAGATTACTGATTTTGCTATCTTACCAGTCTGCATTTGAATAATTCAAAATAGAAACAAATTCACTTTGTGCTCAAAGCAGTGGGGAGCTTGGAAATTACCATGCATTCCCTAGGTAAAGAGTGAAATTAAATGTTATATACATTTTTTATTTTCTTCAATTCTTATAATGTGTTTAATTTTTAATTTTATTTTGTTTTGTATTTTTCGTTTTTATATTTTTTATTTTGTATATATATTTATATTATTACACATATGTAAAATAAACTACCTACAGCAAGAAGCACCAGGAAACAATCAGGAATTATATTAATGTTACATTCATAACGTTTTGGATATTTGTATTTGACGACTTTAATGAAAACATTTTTCCTATCCTGGTAAATCTAAACTTATGAATGTAAATCAATAGCGATCATATATCATATCTATCAACTCAAAAGATCTATCTAGACCTAAAAACATCTTAACCCCTAAACAATTAAGCTTAATTGTAAAACTAGACTGTCTGGTCTTCAATTCCATCAGAGACTTGAGAAGGAATAAAATTAATTGCCTGATTAAACAAGAAGTGTACGTTAGCAGCTTCTAAAGTGGGGAAAAAAAAAAAAAAAAAAAAAAAAGACAGTTTGGCTGCCTGAACAGTCACCCAGAAATCTCTAAAATGTTGGAGCATCATCTTCAGCCTTCTGGCCCAGTATATCTGACATACATTTTTGTGAAGCAGGACCCATTGAGGATTTGCTTGCCCTGTCTTGGCAGAGTTTGACCACTGACAAATTGGCATGCAAGCTTGCCCACTTTTAGGCAGAAATCTGTCGGTTGCAGAAATGAGGACATTTTGCCCAGTGGCTGGTTTGTCACATTTTAAGCCATCTCCATAAGGAGGTCTATGATGCTAATCATCTTCATTGAGGTAGGCTGCTTGTTGCCAGGGTAGAAATAGATAGGGATGATAGGACAAAAAGCAGATAATTGAATCTTCTCCTCAATATAAGGCCTTAATTGTTACTCACAAGGTTATTTTTAATTTATTGTTATAGAATATCGTATATTGATGCAAAATAAGTTTAATTTTGATACACTGGTATAGAATGAAAAGTTAAGTTTCTTCTTCACACACACTGGTATATTTCTATACCAGTATGAGGTATTGTACCTATACAACTCAAGTAGAATTCAAGGCTTACCACTAATTCTTTGAAAGTGCTATTTCAGGCTGATTAGGATAAGTATGTTATACAAGTTAATTGTTAGTTGATCAAATCATGGTCCTATCAATTACTAGTCTATTTATATTACAAGAATATATATCCAAGGTTTGACAGATAGATATGATTCTATAGATAGATAAGGTTAAATAGATAAGGTCATTAAAAATCTTAGACACCCACAGAATATGGCATTTAAACATATTTTTACTATTTTATTTTATTTATTTATTTATTTTTTGTTTCTTTGTTTGTTTGATTGATTGATTTGGAGTCTCTCTGCACCGCCCTGGATGTCTTGGAACTTATTTTGTAGACCAGGCTGGCCTTGAACTTACAGAGATTATATTGCCTCTGCATCCTAAGAGCTGGGATTAGAGCTATGTGCCACAACCACTTGACTTACTGTCTTTTGATTTATTTTTTAAATGTAATCAGATTCTCTACAGAATAATTATATTTTTGAGAAATAGTTGTTTCGTGGATATCTGTAGGCATTATACTATTCCTGCCACATTTGTTCCAGCTCACTGAGCTCATGGGATTTTTATCTATAGGAAAGACTGCAAGAAATGTTACCATCAGGACCTGTAGCCTGCACCTTCTATGAAGATCAGTGTTTTATTTTATTTTATTATTTTTTTGTTTTTAAATGACTACAGTTATTTATTGGTGAGAGGTACATCTTTCTGATACTGCACAATTACCCTAAGCTTAAAGTTGTATTGGACATCATCGCCCTCATTTCTTTTTTTTAATAGTTTTTTTTATTAATTTATTCTTGTTACATCTCAATGGTTATCCCATCCCTTGTATCCTGCCATTCTTCCCTCCCTCCTATTTTTCCCTTATTCCCCTCCCCTATGACTATTCCTAAGGAGGACTTCTTCCCCCTGTATATGCTCATAGGGTATCAAGTCTCTTCTTGGTAGCCTGCTATCCTTCCTCTGAGTGCCACCCTCTTATTCCACAGTGTGTTTCTACTCAGAACTTACATTTTCTTTTAATAACATAGCTGCTTCCAGAAACCTAGCCATCAGAAGATTTGGTTGCTTTTTGCTTGGCTTTTTGAGAGTGGGTCTCACTAGTAGCCTAATGTGGCCTTGGCCTTTTTTTTAAGTACACTGCTTTTAATAGCCCTGGGATCTCTGAGGTTTCAGGTGAGGAACTGCCTGGTTTTCCTATGTTCTCCTGCGCTGCTTCTGGAAGAAGTGTCCTAGCGATGTTCATTTAGCAATCATAATAACATTGTGAGGATTTAATGAAGCACTAGAAGTGAAAGAGAAGACAAGTTGACATTATGATTTCTACTCATGCCTTTTGCATATTAGCCCTTAAAAAGTTATTGTAATATTGTGATTAGAGGTTTCATGCCAGAGGATCTAATTTCCAATATGGGCTTCATCAAGGAAAATGTCTTTGATGTGAGAGGGAGCCAATAAGAGGTGTTGGCATGTTGTTAAGGTGAAATAGAGGTGTGCCTTAGATATACACAAGAGAAGTGCTGCTAATTGTTAAATGTCACAATGACTTTACTTTTTTACCTATAAAATGAAACTAACCAATATATATATATACATGTGTGTATACATCTTTTAAATATGTATAACATATATATCTTAATAAGAAAAATGTTAAAATGATATGCATCAGATAGGAGATAAATAATACTCTATTAATGCTATTAATTGAATGATTTATCTCTCACCTGATATACTAATGCTCTTTGGTATATCTGAAGATAGGACATAACTCACCAGTTTCTGCATCACTACCTCACCCACAGGCTCTTTGCCTTCACAACTATAAGTTTATATATTCCAAATATATAATATATACTATGATACATACTTTTATATGCATTTAACTTTCAGATATAGATCCCATACAATAGATCTTGTTTACATTTGAGAGTTCAGACAACTGAGGCAAAGAGATGGTAAATCAGAAGTCTGTGCCTACAGGTTATACTCCCCAGTGACTATGCCACTGTTGCCATCAATGCAAAGATTTGTGTTTTTTGTTTCCATGAAAATTTCTGTCGGAATTGCCTACACCATTCCTGATATACTGGCTTCTGTGGCTTCCAGTTCTCAGTGGACATCAGGGCAGTTGCTTTAATGTAGTCTTTGACCTTCCTTGGAACTTGTTGACACAGTTAGGAGAAATTGTTCCAGATTTTATGTCTCTCTTATGGCTTTTGTCTATATAGTCTCAATTCTTTAGTAAATGACTTTTATCAGTTCCACTGAGAAGCAGTAAATGAAGAACCTAAATGCAACAGTACCTACAATGAATGTGGCATTTATCAAGGTGTTTTCAGTTTTCGCAGCCATTACTGATCCACAGTAAAGCATCTGATAAATTTCAGAAAGTTTGAAATCAACATGGTTCTTATGAATTCATTATTGATTATGATATCTTCCCATTGGAAATTAATTTTCTGCTCATGAAAGTGTACTAGCATGGCTTAGTGCAATTAATACCATTAGCAAGACAGATGGACAAATTGTCTCAGACCTCATTTTTATTCATTCTTTCTTTGACCATTTTACTCCTTTTAAAATCTGTCAGTCTATTAAGCATGCATGCCACATTTAAAAAAAAAACAAAATTTGAACAGTAAACAGGACAGGAATGAATTGTGAAAACGTTAGGCAACCCTTACAGATAGTGTGTTGAATTGAGTACATACCTTGGAGTCAAATGCACTCACATTTATATCCTGAGTTTCTTCCATGTTGTTTAGAGATTTTGTACAAATTCTGGCTTCAGTTCATTCTTCACAGGGAACTGGCAGTCAAGAGGAAAACAGAGAGTGACTAATTTTCCCCATTGCCTCTGGATTTTGGGCTGTTGACTTCTGAAATTTTTCATTCTAGCAATTCTTCAGTCCTAAGATGGTCAGTTACATCGGGGTCAGAACAAATGGGTGTGCGAAGTAGTTAATGAGATGACAAAGGGAAATGCCTCTAAGCCAGGTTCTCAACATTCTGAAGTAGCTTACCCACACTTTGCATTGACTGTTGGATGTAGACATGGGACCCAGTGTCTTATGAGGTTTCCATGTATCATAACCTGAAATCTAGATTCTTGTGAAAGTTGGTTATTGTGAAGAAAGGAAAAGGACAGGTGTAGGCAGAGGTCAGGGCAGCTGAGTTTGAGAATCACTCAATTTGACGCAGTGGTAAATAGTAGCACAGAGACTCTGCCACACACACGTCCCACTTTGGGGCAAGGCTTCCGTCCAGTTGAACTTGGCTTTTATCAATCAAGTGAGAGAGCAAGGAATTCATAATTGAGCGAGGTTCTCAGAAAAGGCTTTGTGTACCAGGGAATGTGCAGGAGTTTTACCCTATGCATGATGCCTCGGTGGGACACTACCACAGAAAGTGATAGTACTCAGGAGGGTGTGCACTTGCACACACATACTGTGTGTGTGCGCACTGTACATATATAAGAGCACAATTCATGTGTGCATGCATTCGCGTATGTAAGTGGGTATGCCATGGTGCTACTATGATGGTCACAGGACTACCTTGGGCTTTAGTCCTCACCTTCTAGCTTGGTCCAGACAGGTTCTCTTTGCTGTTTACAGCTGCTTACACCATGCTCGCTGCCTCAGAAGCCCCCATGGTTTCCCATTTCATCACCTCCCATCTTCTTGCCGATGCAATGGAACTATAGTAGCAGGCAATAGTGTTTCTGATTTCATTTGTTTCTGGGAATGTGGCCTTGGGTCCTCCTGACTGAGGGGCAACACTTTACCCATGAGCTTCCTGAAACATCATCCTAGCACTCAGTTTCAGTGAGGGAGCTCATTTTTATTACATGATACTATTCATTGTTTCTGTTTTGATACTTAAAAGTCTTGTCACTTCCCTTATTTACAGACACGTTAAAAATTAATGATTATTTATCTAAAAGATTTTGAGCTTCTTTGGAAGAAGACACCATTGATGTAGAATTAATATTGTTGCTCCTGGCTGATACATGTAGAGAATGCTATTTTCTTTCTCCTTAATGCATTAGCTTTCGATGGAGAAAAAAAAAATCTAACAAACCTTGAAATGCAATTTTAAAATAGAAACAAAAGCTGTTTTTTTTTGTTTTTTTTTTAATGTTGGGTAATTTAACATGATGGATTCATATAATTTAAAATGAGGGTGGAGGTTAAGTAGCGTGCCTCTTATCCATAAAGCCATATATTTCAGAAGGGTTTCCATTAGTCGCTGATTACCCATTAGTAACTAGAAAAATATAAAGTTATGTAGTTCGTATATACAAACAGATTTGCCCTTCTTAGATTTAGAAGACAGCTTAACATTTCAGCAGGGAATATGTGGACTGACATGCGGATGGTATGTGTGGAGTCTTCTTGTAAGATTTTCCTCTGCATGGATGCTTTCCCCTCTAGTTCACAAAGTGCATCAGTCAATGAAATCCTCCTCCATAGCAGTTTGAAACAACTTAGGGGCCCTTTTTTTTTTTTTAAAGCATATTTAATTTTCCCAGAGGTGTGTGTTTTCTTAGGAATGAGCCCCTTTGCCGGAGGTGATTTTATACATTCAATTGTTTTGTGTAGTACATTAGTTTTAAAATCCATGTAGAGTACACCATAAAGAAGTACAATTTTACCATTGAGCTTTATGTGATAATTGTTATCCTTAGAATGATGATAAGAATATACTTTTGAATATTTATTTATTACATTTCTGCTGTTTTTTGAGAATGTCATATACAACTACTATATTTTGTTTTTCTTTAAACTTTTAATTTATGTGCATGTGTGTGTGTCCATATATAGTATGTACACATGTGAATGAGGTGTCTGTGGAGGCCAAAAATGTCACATCTCCTAGAACTAGAGTTTCAGGAGGTTTGTGAAATGCCTGATGAGGAAGCTTGGAATTGTACTGAGATCCTCTGCAACCAAAGTAATTGCTCTTAACCACTGAGCCATCTCTCTAGAGCCCCAGACAATTTGGCATGCAGAAAAACTACTCTTTTTAGTGTGTTTATCTACTTAACACTTGAATTCATATTTCTCTTTATTATAATGATTTCCTATTCTATCAGTATATTAATATACCTTTTAGAAAATATTCAGCATATCTGTTTTTGTAACATAACGAACTCTGTGATAATTGCTGTTAATAGCAGTTCACATTCAATATTTTACCCAGGCCATTCTTCATTTTCTTCATCTAATCATTTTCCAGGAGTTTCTTTTCATTAAATGTTTTAAAATTATTTTTAATTTGTTTATGTATGGGTGCTTTGCTTTCACATGTATATATGTACTACATGTTGCCTGTGGGGGGGGGGTCAGAAAATGACATTTGATCCTCCAAAATTGAAGTTATAGATTGTTGTGAGCCACCATGTAGATGCTGGGAACTGAACCAGGGTCCTTCGAAAGAGCAACAAATGCTCTTAACTGCTGAGCCATCTCTCCAGCACCAGAATAGGAGCTTTTTATACAATGACCAAAGCAATATATTATCACTGATTTACCAATAATTTCCAAATATATTTAACACACAAGGTAGAAAATCATTTATAAAGTAAGAAACAAACAATAATTTCACCCCACATAGTAGCTATTTTTTAAATGTAATTGTCATCTTTTTATAGATTCATGATTCTATATTTTCATAGATTCACCCTTTCCTTTAGAGTAATTTGTTAACGAACCTAAAGTTCTCCAGACTGCTTTCTAATTCCTTCTCTCTGCTCAGCAACAGTCAGGAGAGGCAGGACAGAGAAGGTTGCTGTTTCTTTGGAAGCCCAGAATAACAAAAAGAAAAAGTTAGTTAAGACTTTGGGCTCTTTTGAACTGGAATGACCAGTCTTTCCTTCTTTGGTGCCCCTGGTTTTTATGGTAGCTCCCAGAGATTTGTTTGACCCGAGCTGTCAAAGGACAGCCATCACTCTAGTTAACATCTAGTTAGTTAAACATCTACCTGTAACTCCATTAGGAGAGCACCTAAGACCTTTGCTTACTCCCAGCCCCAGCAACCCAGTGTTGTAGGTTTGACTACAACACTGTTTATTCATAAATCACAGCCCTTTGTCTGTATTTCTTGGGGTGCTTCCTCCTGTTGAACACAAGTGAACTTCTCTCAGGGAAATTCATGAACATGGAAGTAACTTTCTGCTTTCTTTTTTTTTTTTTTTTTTTTTGGTTTTTCAAGACAGGGTTTCTCTGTGTAGCCTTGCCCATCCTGGACTCACTTTGTAGACCAGGCTGGCCTCGAACTCACAGCGATTCTCCTGCCTCTGCCTCCCGAGTGCTGGGATTAAAGGCGTGCGCCACAACGCCCGGCACTTTCTGCTTTCTTAACCTAGACTTGGCCTTTGCTTTGATGAAACTGCTTCATAAACATGACTAGTAAGGCTTGGGGCTCATCTCAGGGCACAATACTTCCTGACCATGTGCAAATCCCCGAGATTGATTCCTGGCACTCACATAAAAATTTGAGTAGAGAAGCAATCTACTCGTTTGACTTTGTGTGCTAATAGTCCTAGAGGCAATTTTACTGTTGTATTTTGGCATTCCTTATGAGATAACCTAGAATTGGTTTATTCACTGACTTGGATTCAGTGTTACAACATTCCAAAGTGATGAGTGATTCAAGAGCTAGAGTCCCTCCTCTGTGCATCAGTTTGCTCCAATATTAGCAGCTTGTCACCATATTATTAACCAAATGACTGCTGTTTCTTTTTTTTTTTTTCTCTTATTTTTTCTTTTATTCTTTTTTTTTCACTTTTTTTTTAATTAATTTATTCTTGTTACATCTCAATGTTTATCCCATCCCTTGTATCCTCCCATTCCTCCCCCCCCCCATTTTCCCATTATTCCCCTCCCCTATGACTGTTCCTGAGGGGGATTACGTCCCCCTATATATTCTCATAGGGTATCAAGTCTCTTCTTGGCTACTTGCTGTCCTTCCTCTGAGTGCCACCAGGTCTCCCCCTCCAGGGGACATGGTCAAATGTGAGGCACCAGAGTACGTGAGAAAGTCGTATCACACTCTCCACTCAACTGTGGAGAATATTCTGACCATTGGCTAGATCTGGGAAGGGGTTTAAAGTTTACCTCCTGTATTGTCCTTGACTGGTGCCTTAGTTTGAGCGGGACCCCTGGGCCCAAATCTGCCTATCATATTGTTCTACTTGTAGATTTCTAGGACCATCTGTATCCTTTTATTTTGCTATTCTCCCATGCGTCTCTCACTTAGAGTCCCAATAGGATGCCTTCCCCTCTGTCCCAGTTTCCTGGTAAGTGAAGGCTTTCGTGGGACATGCTTCTTGGGCTAGTATGCAGATATAAGTGAGTATATACCATTTGATTCTTTCTGCTTCTGGGTTAACTCACTCATTATGATCATTTCTAGCTCAATCCATTTATCCACAAATTTCGGGAATTCCTTGTTTTTAATAGCTGAGTAGTATTCCATAGTGTATATGTACCACAGTTTCTTTATCCACTCTTCTACTGAGGGACACTTAGGCTGTTTCCATGTTCTGGCTATTATGAATAAGGCTGCTATGAACATGGTTGAGCAAATTTTCTTGTTGTGTGCTGGAGCATCTTCTGGGTATATTCCAAGGAGTGGGATAGCTGGGTCTTGAGGAAGGTCTATTCCCATTTTTCTGAGATAGCACCAGATAGATTTCCAAAGTGGCTGTACTAGTTTGCATTCCCACCAGCAATGAAGGAGTGTTCCTCTCTCCCCACAAAGGTCTAATATCCAAAATATGACTGCTGTTTCTTAAAATACAACACGACAAATTATTTTTATGTATTTAGATTGGAGTTAGCTACCAAACACTTAGTACAGCTGCATCACAATATACAAAGAAATGCTAATATTTAAGTGATAAGATGTTAAATATAATTTGCTGACCAAATTGCATTGTAAATAAAATGCTTAAAACCCAGTGCAATCTTATCTGTGGCACTTGTTTAGTGTCAACTTTACCTTCATGCAAGTTACAGATGCATCATCAAGTAATACACATTCTGCAGCATAATTGCTGCACCAAAAATTACAGTAAGAAAAATACTGGCTCAAGAATTGTTAATGAAGTGCTTCCTATACAGTCATCTTACAGAAGTTAATAAAAGTATCCTTTATCACCTAAGAGTATCTAAAACATGAGCATGGGGCAGACACCTTGCCCTGGAGTTGGAAGGATTAACTGCAAAGTTTAGAACTAAGTCTTAACAGAAGGGTCAATACATGATGACTATTAGTTATTATGTGTCAAGATGGTAGCTGAATGAAGATTGAAGTTTTCTGCAGCTACAGATTTCAGCCTGTTAGGCCCATCTGCTGTTCAGTGATGTTAAGTTTCCAGGACAAGCGATGATACATTTAGTATTCAGAAACCAGCTTCCTAGATTCATGAGGTAATATTACTGTTGTATTTCATCCTGTAATATCCAAGATCATGCATGAGAGCCTATAATGTTGATGTTAATGTCTCTCTTGACAATTCTTCTCTACATTTTTCCACTTAGCACCCCACAAAGGAATGTAAGGATTTATTACTTCCCAAGATGGCATTAAAAACTATAACAAGCTTGAGAAAATGTCTGAGAATATTTCACTATAATAAAGTCTCTTTGAGGGAAAATGGGAGATAAAATGACTAAAAAGGTTTATTCCTATAAAATTATATAGCACATTGCTTTATTCCTAGATTGACTCATCTCAACTTTACAAAATTGAGTTCCCTCAATTCTAGTTTGTATTTTCAAATCTGCTGAACTAACCATATACTAAGGAAGTACATTTTGACTACTGACTTCTCTCACCACTCTCTGCCCCATCACTGGACGAGCTGTGGCCATCAGTGTTCTTAGAAGATTTTGCATTATTTTCACACTTCCACATTTGTCATTTTGGGGTGTTTCTATTGACTGAACCAAAGTTCCTGTATATACAAAACCTTCCCGTCAGCAGTGGGCTACCCTTGAAAACCTAGAAGGTTTCTGTGACTGTTTTTTATTCCAGTCATGAATGACAGAAAGGCAAACCTAACCATTTGTCTACAGTAGATGGAATCAACCAGCAGCTACATGCTAAGTCTAATGACAAGCACCAAATCATATGACTCTGTGGTGATCTGGTGGCTGAAGAAAAGACAATGATTATGAATCTAATCTAATGACAGGCCTTGAGGCCAAAAACTGTGTCTAGGTCGATGACTGAGCGAGCACAAGAGTGGGCCTGCTGAAGTCTCAACCTCCTTAGTTTTCATAATTACAACAAGTCAGTGGTTAGGGAATACCCGTTTTCCTAGTGTTCAACAGGAGGAAGCACCCCAAGAAACACAGATAAAGGGCCATGATCTATGAATGAACAGTATAGGTACTTGTTTTGTTTTTAGTGCTTTTTTGTTCTTTGAAACTTCTATATATATTTTAATATATTTTATTAATTTATTCATATTATATCTCAATTGTTATACCATCCCTTGTATCCTCCCATTCTTTCCTCCCTCCTATTTTCCCCTTACACCCCTCCCCTATGACTGTGACTGAGGAGGACCTCCTCCCCCTGTGTATGCTCATAGGGTATCAATCCTCTTCTTGCTAGCCTGCTATTATTCCTCTGAGTGCCACCAGGCCTCCCCATCCAGGATACGTGTTCAAATATGGGGCACTAGAGTTCGTGTGAAAGTCAGACCCCACTCTCCACTCAATTGTGGAGAATGTCCTGTCCATTGCCTAGATCTGGGTAGGGGTTCAAAGTTTACTGCACATATTGTCCTTGGCTGGTGCCATAGTTTGAGCAGAACCACTGGGCCCAAATCTGCCCATCATAATGTTCTTCTTGTAGGTTTCTAGGACCCTCTGGATTCTTCTATTTCTCCATTCTCCCATGCTTCTCTCATCTTGAGTCCCAGTAGGATGTCCTCCCCTCTGTTCCACTTTCCTGGTAAGTGAAGACTTTCATGAGACATATTCCTTGGGCTAGTGTTGAGATATAAGTGAGTATATAGCATTTGACTCTTTCTGCTTCTGGGTTAACTCACTCATTATGATCATTTCTAGTTCAATCAAATTGTCCACAAATTTCTGGAATTCCCTGTTTTTAATAGCTGAGTAGTATTCCATAGTGTAAATGTACCACAATTTCTTTATCCATTCTTCTACTGGGGGACACTTAGGCTGTTTCCAGGTTCTGGCTATTATGAATAAGGCTGCTAGGAACATGGTTGAGCAAATTTTCTTGTTGTGTGCTGGAGCATCTTCTGGGTATATTCCAAGGAGTGGAATAGCTGGGTCTTTTGTATATTTTTATAATGTCTATTGATCACATTCGTCCATCACTACTTTACTTCAATGCCCCTATGTGCCACCCATTCAAGCTCCCTCCCAACTTCACGCTTTTTTAAAGAAAGTATTATCAATAACTTCATGAGTACAATTATTACTTCCCATATGAACTTGCGTGTGACCATTCACAGGTTCACAGGCCTCCTACTAGCACCCACAACCTCAAAAGAGAGTCATTGTCCCTCTCAGCCTCCTTTAACTCTCAATAGCTCATTAAGTAGTACTGTGACCCAGAGGCCCCTCTCCATCCATGCTGCAATCTTGACAGCTTGATTTTGTTCAGGGAGTCACAACTGCTGCGAGTTGATACACAAGCACCATCACTTTGCACAACTTGTAGGCAGACGTTTAATTTTATTGGCCAAGATGGTGTCATTTGAGCTTATGGTGGTGCTATATCTTTCTCACACCACAAAATTAAAGTTTCATATGAAGAGAAGAAAAGAAATATGTACTCTTGTTGTCAATTACTGTAAAATCACACTCTCTTCCCCCAAAGCACAAATTAGTGTTATAGATGATTTTCTAAGTGTAGACATGTATTACAGAAGTGCAAGGCTGGCTTTCCAATCTAAAGAGCCATTGATTTTGAATCAGTGAGAGCAACAACCTGTAATAACTGGAGGCGGCACAGCTCCAGTCAATTAAGTGCCTTCATTAGTCATTCATAAAATTGCTCCTTAGACCTTGATTATCATGTTTTAAAAATGAAGTGCTGTTGATGATCCTGTGACAAGCTCTTTAGGAATAAAAGTATATCAAATTTCAGGAAGGTGTGTGTATGGGCTTGTGTGGTGTGTGTGTGTGTGTGTGTGTGTGTGTGTGTGTGTGTGTGTGTGTATCTCTGTGTGTGTGTGTGTGTGTGTGTGTATGTGTATGTGTATGAGACAGAGACAGAGAGACACAGACACAGACAGAAGGAGGCATTTATATCACTGCTGATGGGACTTAAACATAGGAGGATATCTTCTGGAAACATAAAACATAAATCAAAGCAGGCGGGGACTGTCCTGAGGAGTATAGTGGTTATAAGATTCATCACCTCCCTGATTCAGATAATCAGAGAGAATTTGCAGAATGAATTATAGAAGCCTGATTATACAATATTTAGCATGTTTCTTCTATTTTGTATTTTGCAATTATACAAATCTGGCTTTTAATGCTGACATGATCAAGATTTTGAAAGGTATCTGCATTTATTTTGTTAGGCTTTCTTTAATTTCTCTTCTGATTATTTCAAAACAGCTTGACACCTATCCTCAGAGGTGCATTTTACCCCATTTTACAAACTACAGAGTAGTACATCAGAGAGGGACCCTATTAGTGATGCTGAGGACACACCCTTCACCTTGTTTGAGGACAGATGTGATTTATGCTGAGGATCTTATGCCTCAGTAGAGTTGATATGATCTTGTCCTCTTCATGCTACTCTCTTTAAAACATTAACATTAAAAAATAATTAGCATATTATCAGAATGGTGAATATTTATGAGCGTGTATGTAGCCATGACACCAGTTGTTTGGTATCTTGGTGAGTGTGTATATACTTCTTACCTCAGGTCTTTTCTTGTATTGGAAGTGTGGCAGCTGTAATTATCTATATGCCCTGGCCTTCCAAATAGTGATATAATCAATGATTTTCACTGTGTTGTCGACCATATTCTCTTCTATTCAGGGTTTAGATGCATGTAGGAAAGGCCGAAAGCACCACAGTCACCAAGTGCAGCTCTGTACATATAAAGCACTTTAGAAATGGCTCTTTGTGATTGTCTGTGGGTTATGTTCAGCAAGGAAAGAGCATCTCCCTGTTTGCTTTCACATTTCATTGGAACTTTCCTGGTAAAGGAAGAGTCAGCTGGTTAGAAATGAGAACAAGCAGCTTAGACTCCTCCAGGCATCCTTTAAACATGGTTCTTTGAAAAGTGTTAGCATTTGTGAATAAGCTATGGAGTAGGATATCAGGCTGCCACCCTGGTATCTGTGAACAAGACCTCCATTCATTTAGAAAATAAGCTTGAGAATTTGGAAAAATGTTCCTCATATTGTATCACAGATGCCCTGATTCTAGAACTATAAGCACATGGCACATGACTGAAATGAATTTAAAATTTATATCCAAATCAAGAAAACACATGTGGCTTTCATTTTATTCCATATTGATGGGGGTGTTATGGGAGTTTTTAACTCACCTCTCTTTCTCCATTCTTTTGTACATTCATCTGGGTATTAATTTATACCAGAACTCTTTCACTTAAAAATAACCTGGCTATTCTTAATTTAGCAATATCAAAGTTTGGTTTTCTGTGGTAATGTGGTTTATAAGGTTAACAAAAGTTCACTTCCTGACCAAAAATGCTGTTACCTAGTTACTAATTATTGTAAGAATTAGACAGGAAGTGATTTTTGTTCATTTACTAAAGTATTTTCCACTATCTTTTATTGCTAGTAATCATTTTGATTACATAATGCTCCTGTTACTTAAGTAGCTAAGAATCCTGGCCTCTATTTCCTTCCTCTACCTGTAGATCCTCTATTTAAAGTCGTACCTTAGTTAGGGTTACAATTGTTGTGATGAAAAACCATGACCATAGCAAGTTGGGGGAGAAAGTGTTATTTGTATTAGATTTTCACAGCAATATTCATCACCAAAGGAAGTCAGGATAGCAACATGGAACCAAGGGCTGATACAGAGACCATAGAGAGGAGTGCTGCTTATTCAGTTGTGCCATGTGGCTTGCTCAGTCTGCTCACTTATAAAAGCCAGGTCCACCAACCCAAGGATGGCACCACTTAGAATGGTCTAAGACCTCCCCACTTTATCACTAATTCAGAAAATGCTCTTCAGGCTAGCCCATAGACAATTTTATTTTCTTGACAGGGTTTCTTTGTGTAGCCTTGGCTGTCTTGGACTTGCTTTGTGCACTAGGCTGGCCTTGAACTCACAAAGATCTGCTGCATCTACCTTCCTGAGTGCTGGGATTAAAGGCATGAGCCACCACACCAGGCTGCCCATAAACTGATCTTATGGAAGCATTTTCTCAATTGAGGTTTCCTCCTCTTAGATGACTTTAGTGTCAATTGACATAAATCTAGCCAACACATGTTGCCAGAGAATAGAGATACTCTTTCCATAATAATTGTTATTCAGTATTAACTTGAACACCATTGTTCTTATTTTTTCAGTTCCAAGAAAATATTATTCTGTTTTGGCAAAGGGGGTACCTCTTTAGCAGTCAGTCTGTGCTCCGTAGACACAGGCTCTTCATAATTCAATGTTCATATTTTTAGTTTTATGGAGGATTTGGAAATGATTTTTTTCTTGCTCTTCAATATGTAAGCCTCTTACACCTTTGAGTTCCTACATAATAGAAAGCACTAAGTTTACTTCACAGTATCCATCAGTGAACTCTACATGTAATCATGGACTAACTACAATAGCAGTATGCACCTTTAAAGAATCTTGAGATTAGAATGAGGACTTTGGCCTCCAAGAATCTTCCCATAATATTAGAAAATCAGGTTACAACAAATTAAAGTTGATGAGTATATTGGAGTTCAATTGTTCCTTCTATTAAAGTTGTATTTGTTTGTTTTGTTTGCTTGTTTGTTTTTGCAAGGGGTTGAACTTATGGTTTACATATCCTAAGCATGTGATCTGTCAGAGACTGATCTTCCTATTCTTCTTCATAAACTTTGTTATTATTGTTATTTTTTAAATTTTAGAATAGACTTTGTTAAGTCACTCTCGCTGGGTTTGGACTAGTATCTCAGCAGGCATAGAACTTGTGATCTCCTTTCCTCAACTTCCTAAGGAGTTAGGATGGCAGCCATCAGAGGGGAAAAGACCATCTCTCACTGAGCAAGATATCTCTGCACATAGTACACATTAAAACTATTGTGGTTTGATGCACTGAGAACAAAAGTCACTCGTGGATTCAAT
Organism: Acomys russatus; assembly: GCF_903995435.1. Lineage (NCBI taxonomy): Eukaryota > Metazoa > Chordata > Mammalia > Rodentia > Muridae > Acomys > Acomys russatus. Next base: position 39,517,709 of record NC_067158.1, on the reverse strand, counting down.
AAGTGTTTATTGATGTCCTGTCAAATGCTTAGCAATACACATAGTGCTAAGCAAAATCCAATGATAATTACAGTCAACACCATCCATTATTTTCACGGCACTTAGAATCTTGTGATTAACACAAATGAAAAACAGTTTGATAAAAAAGTGAAAGGAAAAAATAGATAAATCTGTGATGAAAATGTAATAGAACTTACAAGGTTTCTGTGGAAAAAACTTCAAATAATATATAACTAATAAAAAATGCAAAGAATATGAATAAGTATAGGTCTAAATATAAAAAAGTCAATATATTTGCAGAACTTGGAGAATCTAATTTATTTTACAGGTAGATCATAAAGGAACGCAAAACAAAATTTAATGAAAAGTCAGATGTAAGATTTTTGTGTCAATGTTCATGGTCTCTGGGGTTGACTCAATAAATCTCACTTCAGATCTACCTGATAGTAGAAGAAGTCTGGGAACCACTAGGATAAACATGGAAGCCAAAACATTTGGTCATTATATGAGCCAGTCAGCACTCCAAACACAAAAATGGCAGTCACCAGCCCTTCCTAAGAGAAGTGGGTCTAAGGCAGCTCTCCAGAAGGTGAGGCACTAAAACAAAACAAGATCAAAATCAAAGCAGAAACATATGCCGACATATTCATCCCATATCACCACTGAGTTATGCCTTCCCGCCGCTTCCTTCCATTGCATAGTAGAAGACTGTGGAGACTATGATCCACATGGAACGTGACCCACTCAGGAAAAAGATGCCCCACTGCCAAAGTAACATGGCAATGATACTGTCACATATTGACAGTATTATAACCTGTGTTAAGGAAAAATATACATGGTCCATTACACATTACTAATGAGATCTTCATCAAGTCAATATAAAGGTGTCAAAAGAAAGAAAGAAAGGAAAGAGAAAGATCCGTGGATATTTTGGATGGATAATCATTTCAAGTCAGCAATGACAAATACCTACTTTCATTTAGTCTGGCATCCATGAGTAATATTTAGGGCTAAACAATGTCAAAACACTACCATATGTATACGATCATATTTAATTCTGTATTTGACAGGATTCAACAAACAATAAGAGCCCTATAGACTTACTATGTATAGGGAAGAGATAACAACAACAACAACAACAAAAGACCATAGATATCTTGGCCCATTCTGGATTCTGGAATTTCTACAACAAAATTTTATACATAATAGTTTATAAACAGAAAAAAATACAATCTTACAGTGCTGGAGGCTACCAAATCCAAAATACATATAGAATCACTGTGTGCGGTGGGCCATTCTTTTCTGTTACCTATGGAGGTGCTTAGCATGCTCTGGTTGTTCTTTTACAAATCCCTTCTCCCACTAAAATTCTTTAGAATGATAGAGTGGTATAGAAAGCATTGAATGGGATTTCAGGCCACACACACACACACACACACATACACACACACACACACACACACACACACACACACACACAGTTGACTGTAACAATAGGAATAAAACTACATACCTTTGAACGTGTGTCAGGAAGTGTTGAAATGTTAAACACATTTTCATTCAATACATTTGATAACCTCGTGATATAGACATCATGGTTTTTCATCTCTAATTTATTGGTCAAAATATCAAATATTGATTAGAGATTTCTGGTAGGAGTTGGCTCAAAATTCATGGTTGAAAATATTCTATGAAAAAAAGAAAAAAAAAGAAAATATTCTATGATAGATGCCATGGGGTAGATGGGTTGAGCTTTAGTTTGCATTTTCACTCTTTTATTTGTTAATAAATATTTTATTTCATTCTTTGAATAAAATAAATCATTCAAAACAAAGCTTATACTGTGACAGGTAAAATTGCATTTCACTTTATGCAATTATTTTTAAAAGCATTATATAGTGATTTTATTCATTGAATAGCATTCATTTTAGAGATATAAAACGGCAATGCCAACAGTTACTGCTTTCCTGGAATCTCTGAAGAGTTAACCATACTGCCTTTGTTGATAGGCTTGGGGCATGCAAATGTGTATTATGAGGTGAAATATCCTAATGCATATTATATTAAAAGAGTATTTTATTTTGTGACCAGCTGTCAACTCATTACCTCTGTTAATGCAGTTTGACTGTGACAGACCCAGGTTGAAGGAATTAGTGTTTATAGTGTCTCTCAAAAGTGTGTTACATTCAATGTCAACCTTTAGAGGGGTGTGTTGAAATAGTGTTGACCTGGAACTAAGATTATTGTTATGTTCTCTACAAGAGAATGTGATTTTTTGTTAATTATATGTTCTTTCAAGATTCTGTTAGGATCTCCAAAAGACTCATCACTGAGGCAGGTACCTTCATACATTTCATTACTAGTAATTACTTCGACTTCATAGGAAGAAGGAAAGTGAGACGGACACTTAGGGTGATCTTTCAAAAAAGACATGATGGTCAAACCATACTTTGGAGATTGGCACTCTGAGACTTACTGATGGGTTAGGTAATGATGAGAGAGCAACGATTACTTGACATCCTCTATACATATTTTGTATATGGTAAATGAAAGGAATGCAGGAGCAGTGTGGGTTGATTTTTGCTAACTTGATAAAACTAGAGTTAGCTGAGAGGAGTAACCCATGATTGAGACAATGCCTCCATAAGACTGAACTGTAGGTGAGCATGTGTGTGTGTGTGTGTGTGTGTGTGTGTGTGTGTGTGTGTGTGTGTGTGTGTTTCTTAAGTGGTAGCTGATGTGGGTGGGCTCAAGCTATTGTGGACAGTGCCATCTCTGGGCAGGCAATCCTAGCGCTCCTAAAACAGAAGGCTGAGAAAGCCATGGAAAGCATGCTTCCATGGCTTCTGATTCAGTGTCTACCTCCAGCAACTGGAAGATCATACCATTATTTTATGACCTGACTTACTTTGTTGATGAGCTATGATGTGAAAATGTAAGGTGATGTAAACCCTTCTACTGCAAGTTACTTTTGGTCAGGGTGTTTTTATCATAACAGTTAAAATCCTCATTATAACATGATCACAGGAACAATCCAGGAAAAAAAAAAAAAAAAAAAGAAGAGCTCAACTTTACATGTATTGCTCTCATTGTGCTTTAAGACCTCAACGTCAGGAACTCAAAATAGCAAACCTGAACTGCATTTATCCTGAAATGCTCTAGGTCTATTCAAAATGTTTATGACGTGAGTTACTTTTGACATCACCATAAAGACATGTGATAATTAGAAAGACCCCTCTTATCACTATCTTGCACATTGAGGCAGTTACCCAACCAATTAAAACACTGTATTTTTGAAGTATGTAAAAAGGTGTCCATTGCTTAGGATTAATCTAATATTAAGAAAAGTATACGTTAAAAAATATTTTATTAAACATTATTTATTTTTTACATATACATTTGTATTATTTCACATATATACAATAAGCTGCCTGTAAAAAGAAGAACCATGACACAATCAGAAATTATAAAAATGTTACATTTTTAGTGTTTTCGCTATTTGTATTTGACATCTTTGAAGAAAACATCTTTCCTATCTTGGTGCGTCCAAAATTCTGAATGTAAATCGATATCTATCACATCTCATCATTATCAACTTAAAACATCTATCTAGACCTAAAAGCATCTTAACTTCGTATGGAATATTGGTATGATGTAATCTGGGATGTCACTGGATTCTCTGTTTGGATACTAAATTGTTGAAAAAAAGCACTGGGTACAGGTGAAGGTGATAGAGGAGTAAAAGAAGGAAAACCCTGAAGGACAAATGAGTTGAAGATGATGCAACAATTAGGATGAAAGCACTGGATGCCAAATTCTACGCTCCAGCAGGTTCACCATCCCACTTCACAAAATGATAATAGAGGGCAACTTAATTAAAAGATAATGGAATAAATTAAGAATGCTCCAGTATCTTCATGTGCCTCAAGAGCATACATTTTCACCTCATAAAAGTCAACTCAGGAATCTTTTTACTCAAATTGAAACAGTCTATAAATACCACACATTTAGGGCAAAGTATATTTAAACAAGACTGGTAGAAATGTTTGCTTAAATAGTTCTCTCAGGTGGGCAGACAGGATTTTTTTAAAATTTAAAACTATGCAAGTTACAGGTATAAAAAGAAATAAGAGTTTCTCTCCAAATTTTCCTCTGCCAAGTTCTTCCTAACATGGGATTTACTGAGTGCCAAGCACTGTGCTATAAGGAATGCAGTAGTGACTGAGCTCAAATTTTTATAGCTAACCCCACCAGAGGTAATGTTTCTATGAATTTAAAAGAGCTTGAAAAGAACAGAGATATTTTCCAGTCAGATATGGCACAGTGACTGGGACTCAGAACAGTAACTTCTGGCTGAACAGCTGCCTGTCTGCACAATTACAACAAAATCCCACACACTGAGAGCCTTTACTTAGGGACATTTATACATGGTTCTGGTCCTAGGTCCTAGAACCTAATATAGCTCCTGTGTGTCACTGATAATGAAATTAATCTCTTGCATGATATTCTCCCTTATGACCTTCCTAACACCAGCACATTGATGATTTCAAAGTGAGTGTAGATCAGGCAGATTTGTAGTCTATAATGACTACTGAGCAAGTTAATGGACCTTCTTGTTTTTCAACTTTCTCAGTGGGCTAAAGGTATGCAGTAGTAATGTTTCCTTACCCACAAGCTTGGGTGGAAAAGGTCGAGTGATTAAAGGTTCATAAGAGCTCTAAATATCTCTTAGCTGCAATTGAATCTAAACATGATTTGGAACAGTATTTAATTCTGTCTCCATAGACCGTAGACAAATCTTGCAGCTATTAAGGATTTGGGTAAAGGTTCCCAGTATTTCCGGATAATTGTCAACTCATGTAATTGACATGGATACATAATTTAGAAGGGATCCTATGATACAAGGCAATCCTAGTCAAACCTTATTTCTTATCCAGACTTAGTGTAAGCTATAGTTCAGGGGAGGATAGTGTCACTACTCTGGGCTGTCCCAAATGTCAAGTGTTGACAACAGTCTTATATGAGGTGTGGTCCTTTAAAATTAAATCACAAAGATACCACTCTCATTTATGAAGTAAAACTGTATCAGATGAACACGCTAACATTTTAAAACAAAGAGTTCAACCCCTCTTGAACATGTTCCAACCACATTACACCTTCTAGCATATTGGGAAGCAGCATAATGGTCCCCTCAATTGTGGTCCTTTTAAGCGGTGAGATAAATAGACTCATATTCCTTATGTCACCCAGTTTATGAGCAGCAGAAACCTCACTAAAACAGGAGGGGGGATAAGTGCTAGGCAAATTCATATTGAGCAAGGTATAGGTTGTAGATACATATAAATGTTATCAGCTTCTCAGAGACCTTCTATATGTTAAAATATAATAGAAAATGATGTCATTTCTTATAACAACAGTCTCTGTTTTACCATGCCCCTCCTTCTTCTTCTCCTTTGATATGTTGGGACTCGCCCAGGATTTTTGTTGTATCTCAGTAAATGCATTTAAAAATTTGATACCTGAAACTTTGGACTCCAAATTCACATTTGAATTCACAGATATCTATTGCTTTGCCCAATACTTTATGAAGCAGCTTCTCTCACATTTGAAGGACAGTGAGGAAGGTTGAGCAATTTTTGCTGTGTGTGCTTGTTGATATTTAGAAAGATAAGGCATACTGTACTCCAACAAATGTACTTCTGAGGAAGGTGTGCTCATGACTTCCACGGAAGCTGACCTTCTACCTCACTAGAATTCAGGATAGCCCAGAAGCTCCATGGCCCTTCACAAAGTGGCGCGAGGATCCCTAATGTCCCCAGAGTGCTCCATCAACCTGGCATGAACTGCATCCATTTTTGTGGCAACTCTTTCCCCACACATGTGGTTCTATCAGTTCTCCACCGTTCAGTTCTGCAGACATCCTGGGACTTAACTATGATCAGTTATGCTACTAAATTGTGCTTTTGCTCAATTCCCACGGTCCCTGCTCATAAGCTTTTGTTGTACACTAGGGTGTACCTGAGTGTTCTTCAGGGAAGCAGCCAATAACAGAAGGAATAGATCACTCTGGAAGATGTCGGTTTAGTCTTAATATAAAGTAGAAGAAGGAACTTCTATCTATCTATCTATCTATCTATCTATCTATCTATCTATCACCTATCTATGTATCTATTTTTGTATCTATCTTTGTATCTATCTATGTATCTATCTATCTATCTATCTATCTATTTATCTATCTATGTTTCTTTCTTTCCATCCCTCTAAAATACTTATCAAATTTCAGTGGGAAAAGGGAAAATGGTGTTTTTTTTTTTTTTAACATGGTATTTTTATTTTTGATAATTTCTAGCCTATATACAATGTGTTTTGATATATAGGCTGGACACCCTCTACAACTTCCCTTGGATCCCCTTCAAATAATGTCCGCTTTTATAAACATAATGCACCAAGTCCAATCAATGCTGCGTATGTGCATATGGATGCAGGGCTACTCAGTGGAACATGGGCATCACAGCAGGGACAGTCTCTTCATGAAAACAATGTCCTGGTCCCCTATATTTCCTCCACTAGTATTAGGGCCTTCTGAGATCACCAGTGCTAGAATCTCAGTTGGCTTTTATTACTATTTTAAAAAACTGTCTTCTTTAGTGTATATGTACCACAGTTTCTTTATCCACTCTTCTACTGAGGGACACTTAGGCTGTTTCCATGTTCTGGCTATTATGAATAAGGCTGCTATGAACATGGTTGAGCAAATTTTCTTGTTGTGTGCTGGAGCATCTTCTGGGTATATTCCAAGGAGTGGAATAGCTGGGTCTTGAGGAAGCCCTATTCCCATTTTTCTGAGATAGCACCAGATAGATTTCCAAAGTGGCTGTACTAGTTTGCATTCCCACCAGCAATGAAGGAGTGTTCCTCTCTCCCCACATCCTCGCCAGCATGTGGTGTCGCTTGAATTTTTGATCTTAGCCATTCTGATGGGTGTAAGATGGAATCTCAGAGTTGTTTTGATTTGCATTTCCCTGATGACTAAGGAGGTTGAGCATTTCTTTAAGTGTTTCTCAGCCATTTGATACTCCTCTGTTGAGAATTCTCTGTTTAGTTCCAAGCCCCATTTCTCAATTGGGTTATTCGGTTTGGTGGTGTTTAATTTCTTGAGTTCTTTATATATTTTGGATATTAGACCTTTGTCAGATGTAGGGTTGGTGAAGATTTTTTCCCAGTCTGTAGGCTGTCGCTTTGTTCTCTTGACAGTGTCTCCTGCCTTACAGAAGCTTCTCAGCCTCATGAGGTCCCATTTATTAATGGTTGACATTAAGGCCTGGGCCGTTGGTGTTCTGTTCAGGAAGTTGTCTCCTGTGCCAATATGTTCCAGGCTCTTTCCCACTTTTTCTTCTAAGTGAGTTAGTAGCAGCCTTATTCATAATAGCCAGAACATGGAAACAGCCTAAGTGTCCCTCAGTAGAAGAGTGGATAAAGAAACTGTGGTACATATACACTATGGAATACTACTCAGCTATTAAAAACAAGGAATTCCCGAAATTTGTGGATAAATGGATTGAGCTAGAAATGATCATAATGAGTGAGTTAACCCAGAAGCAGAAAGAATCAAATGGTATATACTCACTTATATCTGCATACTAGCCCAAGGGGCATGTCCCACGAAAGCCTTCACTTACCAGGAAACTGGGACAGAGGGGAAGGCATCCTATTGGGACTCTAAATGAGAGACGCATGGGAGAATAGCAAAATAAAAGGATCCAGAGGGTCCTAGAAATCTACAAGTAGAACAATATGATAGGCAGATTTGGGCCCAGGGGTCCCGCTCAAACTAAGGCACCAGCCAAGGACAATACAGGAGGTAAAATTTAAACCCCTTCCCAGATCTAGCCAATGGTCAGAATATTCTCCACAGTTGAGTGGAGAGTGTGATACGACTTTCTCACATACTCTGGTGCCTCACATTTGACCATGTCCCCTGGAGGGGGAGACCTGGTGGCACTCAGAGGAAGGACAGCAAGTAGCCAAGAAGAGACTTGATACCCTATGAGACTATATAGGGGGACGTAATCCCCCTCAGGAACAGTCATAGGGGAGGGGAATAATGGGAAAATGGGGGGGGGGAGGAATGGGAGGATACAAGGGATGGGATAAACATTGAGATGTAACAAGAATAAATTAATAAAAAAAAAAAAAAAAAAAAAAAAAAAAAAAAACTGTCTTCTTCATACTCTTGCTCAAAACTTGTTCTTGCCAGGATTGTTGCATGCATTCACTCACAGCAGCTGTGCTGGCCTGGAGCAGATCAAGAGATTTCTTTTTAATTAGTGTTTTATTTTTAATATATGTACATTGGTGTTTTGCCTGCATGTATGTCTGTGTGAGGTTTTTGAATGCACTGGAACTGAAGTTACAGACAGTTATGAGATGCCGTATTGGTGCTGGGAACTGATCCTGGTTCCTCTGAAAAAGCAGCCAGTGCTCTTAACCACTGAGCCAGCTCTCCATCCTTAAGACCCATTCTGCACTTTTTTTCAAGTACAAATGACTGCATCTGACCTTAATAATAGATGACAAACTGGAGTTGTGTTACTCAGTATGTTGACTCAGCTTTGAGCTGTATGAGACCTTTCAGTGGCATGTAGGATATATAAATAAAATCCTTTAGGGGTAAAGGGAAGAAATGAGTTTGAAGACATTATAGAAGATTCCACTTTCTCTCTCTCTTCACTAATCCTGTGCTTCCTATAGTGATTTTTTTTTTCTGATTAGAGATCATGGTAGGTTTTTGTTGCTGATGTGATTTTTATTAATCAACCAGTCTCTGAATTTACATATGTATTTATAGTCAATAATCATGAATTAACTACTATGCTGTACTGTGATATTTAGGAAGACAAAATCCAGCTGGACACATATTATGCATACTATGCATATTTTTGAGTTGGTGTGCTTTGTGTTTTCAGAATAGAATAATACAGACTTTATAATTTATAATGATTAGAAATGTACTTGACTTATTAGCTTTGGAAGACACTGAGTCAATGATCAAGAGGCTGGCACTTGGCAAGGCCCTTGTTCTAGCATCAACCTGTGGAGAAAGGGCAAAGTAAGAGAGGATATGATCAATTGGGTATCAACCTCATCATCTCGTAGAAAGTCCTCTCCAGGACAATGAGCTCACACCCACGCTAATGGCATCAATCCACTCAAGTTCTCATAACCCTCTTGTTAATAATCCATTGAGGATAGGGTTTCCGGCACATTTTGGAGAGGGCACATTCAAATAATAGCATCTCTTGAGAGATAAGTTTATGAACGCAACGGATATGGTATTAGAGAAGTGGAGATTTCTTCAAAAGCAGGAATGCTACTCTGTGCTCTCAATATGATAGGAAGGCAAGAGGGTTTAGGGGGATCTTTTATTAGGGAAGTCATTTGTAGAAACTGTCTAAACAGAGGAGAGAGCAAGAGTTTCTAGATAAGACTCTGGAATGTTCAGATTCCATTTGAAGACCAAGCTGGGTTAGGCAACATTGGAAAATAGATAATGATAAGTTAAACAGATAACACAGGTCGTAGACAAGATAGGTCAGAATGACATACTGATTTACTAATGTGCAACTTGTGAGTGAAAATCTTCCTTTAGTAATAGATATCCTACCTTAGTGTACACTGGTACAGGGCGGATTAGATACCCTTAGTCCCCTGTGAGAGTTCAGCTTTGGTTCTATACCATTTTCAACAGGAGAGAAAAGATGGATATTGAAGAGTAAAAAAAATGAAGACTCTGCCAGAGAAACAGCTTTCATCACTTCCTTACTTTAGATTTATTTCATGGTTCCTTCCTGAATCTACACCCACTCCAGTTCTCTCAGTATTTTTCAATTACTTACTGTTTTGTCCCTCTGTATTCCCCCAATGACCTTCTGTTGATTGAGTTTGCCTACCCACTAAGGTAATTTTAATTCTTTTGAGGAAAGAAGGGCCATAATTATTTAGTTACTATTTTCCCCATTAGGGCTTTCCATGCACAGTTTGAATTCTCTATGGAAACATAGGCTTTGCTTGAAGTGGTTATACTTTATTGTGTAGATATCAATAATCTTATGATGTCTTTTCTAAAATATCCATCTTTGTCCTCTGTGTGCTATGTACAAGACATTAGGCTTGCAGTAATTCAATTGCCTTGAGTTAGTGACAACATACTTTTCTCTGCTGAACTGAAAATGTTTTCACCTTGGGAAATATCACTGAAGATGACATGATGCTGTCATGTTTTGAAGGCATAAATACCACTTAGAAACAACAACAGCATATGCAAATAACCCAAATGGTGTGTTTTCAATGTTCCCTCGGGAAGCTGCATTGTTTTCAAAGGGTCAGGGTGTATCTCACTTTAAGCTTTCTCTGGCTTATTAGAAGATCAGACAGTCCCACACTGGAAACTGGGTAACAGTAATGTTAACAGCTTCATTTTCCACAAGGCTTTTGTCATCTGATAGAATTTTATACAATTCCCTTGTTAAAAGGAAATGGGTTAATGTCTATCTACACCTTTTAGCTGTTTTCACTTAGATGAGACACCATTGTCACATTGTGTTAAAACTCCTTGTCAACCTCTCCAAATCTTCCTCTGTATCTGAATAGGATGGACACAAGTACTCAGTAGAATCTCGTTTTCTGTGCCACTGTTTAAACCAAATATTTGGTTTGTTTTCCTTCCTTGTGTGTTTATCTAAATGAGATCGAACTAAAGACCAGAAGATAGTGGTGGAGTTGAAAGAGCAGGTAACAGAGTGATTCTGATGAAGTTGGTGATAAAAGTTAAGGAGGATTTAGTGTGCAGCACGTAAAGGCTCAGTGGTCTGCCTGTGTTTTCCTTCTAATTCTTATGCCAGAATATTAAGGAAAATGCTATCAGTGGAAGAGGACGTATTTTTAGAGTTATTTAATAGCTTAAGTTCTTGCAGGGATCAAAAGACGGATCTGGATTTCAAAGTCATATTTTTCAGATTCCATTATGCAACAGATAAAGGATTCAGAATTATATAATATGTGCACCTATTTTTTCTTACTTAAAATAGTTCTATGTGTCACTTAAATTTGAGAACTAACTGGCTGACTGACTAAGATAATGATTGTACTATGCTAGTTCCTACCAAACAAAAATGTTGACTCATCTTTTCTCTATTTTCACTATATTTTCCATACAATAAATAAACTCCCTGGAACTTATTTTCTCATCAGAACATTAAAGACTTAGATTTTTCCTTTTGAAATAAATGACATTTTTAAGACTAGCTTCTTTCACTAGTAGGTATACTTGCAGAACAGTTAGTTTTATTGGTGTCAGGTGGATTAATCTTTCATAATTACAGAGTAAATAACATAGACATGAGAATTTTTGTAGTGATGACTGTAATGTATTGTTTACATTATCATGGTTTTAAAATATAATAGCTACACTAACAAAATTACACACAATATAAATATGTATGTAATTGTAAATGTAGACTTCTGAGAAACATTTACCCCACTCCAATGATACATCTGCTTGATAGCACCTGCCTGCTTATGCCAGCTCCCAGGGTATCATATCACAAACACAAACATTGGCTGACCCAAAGGGTCTTGACACTTATGCATGCTTCGTGCCTAAGAACTGGCAGAATTCTCACGGAGCTTCTGAAATATTCTGCCAAGTCACCTGCCTGAGTGAAAAGCTCTTGGAAGAGTGGAAGCAAATGTCAAGTGAAGACAACAGAAAAAGGAGATTGTGGGAGGGCACATATTGGAGGGGGGAGTTAAATAGCTTCACTCTTCACTGTGGAGCTGAATAAGGAGGTTGAAGGACTTGGTAGCATCTCTACAGTGACATAGTTATTAGACAGCACACTCATGACACAGTCTGCTGGACTATGGGGTCTTCCACAAAAGGGCTGGCCTGTCTGTTTGGCCTGATATGATCTGTGTTTTCTGTTTGGAAAATCACAGCAGTGGAGGAGGGTTATTGGTGACAGGATGGGACAATAGTCACTAATGTAACAGCATTTGCCTGCTCACTCCCCATGTACCAGTGTGTTTGAGGAAGCATGGTCTACTCTAAGTCACAGACATGTGGGATGGCTTCTGTTTTCATTTCATAGATCTCCATAGAGGTGGTTTTCATTGTTTAATAAGCATTTTCCTTGTTACAATCAAATGAATGACCTTTCAGTAGATTTCGAAAATCAATCCACTAGGCTACATTTATTCATTCCAACAGACTTACTAACATTTTCAATGAAATGTGCCAATTAAAAACTATGAAGGAACTTTAACCTTCAGTTACGTCAACCGAAACCTTCAGGAAACTGAAGATCATTACCCAGTATGATTTCTGCCTGACAGATTTAAGAACAGTTTTGTCTATCGCCATTTGATCTCATGAACATCCCTGCTGGGAGCAGCTCTGTGGCCTGGGTCTCTGAATCAGAGGCTGAATGAATTTCTCTTCACTGATGACTTTTCCAGCACATTGAGACTCTGCTGCCACAGTGTGGGGAAATAGCGAATAGAACATCAGCTTCGGAGACATCTTCTACCATTTTTTAAAACCAAGAAATATATTTCTATTGTCAAGTTTATTTTAAAAATAACTAAGGGGAGGGGGAGGTTGGGAGGAAGGGAATGTGAGGGTGGGACTGAGAGGAGAGGAGGGAGAGGCTGTGATCTGGCTTTAAAAAGAGTAAATAAATAATGAAAAAAGAATAAGTACTATTAAGATAAAATAAGCTCCCAGACAGAGGGTTCTATTAAGTAAAATCATTAGAGTTAGCAAGGAAAGTGATAGCATAATAAATACTTGATTATTTGGGTAATGACCTCAACTCAAAATATAATCATCTCAAGAAGGGTGGAATAGCAGTGAGGCAAATGAGCTTTCACTGATGAGTGTAGAAAATCTCAGACCTTCTCTGGCTTTTTTTCTCCTTTCCATCTTTCCCGGGTTTCAGGACATAATCCCCCTCAGGAACAGTCATAGGGGAGGGGAATAATGGGAAAATGGGAGGGAGGGAAGAATGGGAGGATACAAGAAATGGGATAACCATTGAGATGTAACAAGAATAAATTAATAAAAAATAAAAAATAAATAAATAAATGTAAAAAAAATTATGGAAATCTCCTTCTTTGTGCAAGGCATTATGAAAATTGTGACTAGTATAAAATTAAATTATGTTTTGTCTCTAGATCGAATAGAGGCTTCTCTAGTGATAAATAATGGCATGTACAGTGAATGTGAGACAATGAAACAGGCTCCAAAGAGTAATTTACAAGATGCAATGCAACCTCAAGGGATTCATTGCAGTTATTTACAGTCTGTTCAATACATTGTTTTCTGAACTTCAAAAATCCTATCATCTAATGGCTGGTGTCTACAACAGATGCCAAGAATTCTATTATGTACCATACAAGGAGGTTTATTCCTGTCTAAGGTTAAAGGATATTGAAATGTATAGGGTTTAGAAAAGGTCATTATCAAATGGAGAATTTCTTTATACTTTAATGTGTGGTATTTCAGACAATTACAAGTGCTTTTGATAGAAATGTATAGATCTTTCCAAACGTCTTTGGAAATACATTTTACTTTAAGTATGTATGTTTTCTTACTTCTGTGATGAGAAGTGATTATTTATTCTTTTCACTTTTATAAAAATAATATATAAAAATGAAGGTACCCATCAAGATGTAAAAACAAAGCAAAACAAAACAAAAAACACCAATATGAAAGACTTTAATTCAAATAGCATATGTTTTGATCTACTAGATTTTAGGACACTAAACTGAAAGCTACATCATGACCCCAACTCTTCTTTATTGCCCCTTTAATAGGCTATCTCCTACCATGGACTGCTTAGAAAAATCTTTAAATCTTTATCTACTTCAAAATTAGCAAACTAGGAAGCAGAATTAGAATATACAAGTTGCTTTGAGAGCCTTAAGCATGGGAAAGAATTGATATGTTGAAAATCTAAGCACAACTAAGCTAATGCCAGGTTAGTTATACTCCTTATTAACAAAAACACTATGGAAGATAATAATAAACACTATGGAAGATAGTAATAGTAAGTAAGTATATGAGCTCCATTTTTTAGGTGAGAAAGTAAGGCTTAGAGAATATTGACAACTTGTTCAGTAACTCAAACCCAGTAAATTATATTAGGTAAAACCACATCACCTATTGTCCATCCTAATAAAACGTGTTTAAATACATATATAGAGGGATTTCACACACACACAGACACACACACTGACACACACACACACACACACACACACGAGATGATTTTCAAGAGTAAAATAATCAACTGAATCAATGGAGTAAGTACAAAGACCTTACTTCAAGTAAGTAAATAAAATACATTTGCTTATCTTGAGGTGCAAACTTTTTTTTAATGGAGTAAATTTAGAATTAATCTTTTTTCTACAACAGCAAGCTAATTGGGAAGTTAGTAGTCCACGGAGTTCTTTTGAAGTACAAGTTTCTACAGCCAAACTCACTAACATTAGTTCTGTGAGAAAATAATGTAAAATAGTTTAATACTGAGCCTTCTCATGATGTGAAACAAGTTGTTGCCATTCTTAAATCCACAGTCTATGAAATAGAAACAAACATAGAAAAGTGGAGAGATTACAGTCTCAAAGCTTGGTTTGAGCTCAAAGATGAGAGTAAAGTGTTTAAATATGTGACAGGATTTATAAAGGAGCAATCCTGAAAGAGAGGGAGATGCTTCATTGTCCCTGGGCATTGGTTCATTCCTTTATCTATAGTGGGTGTATGGTGGTACCAGGCCATAGAAAATCTGAGAGATTAAATTCATAGATATATCTAACACTCAACAGTGAAAACTTTTAACATGAATCACTTGTTATCCCAAGAAGGAATGGGACAAGCTGTCATAGTGTCTCATCAAGACTCCGTGAGTAACTTTTAATCATCATAAATGTGTGGTCTTGGGGAGTAAGATAATATTTCTAATATAATTTCTACACTGATGAACAGAGATGATTAAAACTTTGAAAGCCTTTGTGAAGTATTAAGAGCTTCTCAAATGCTCCTTAACGTGTTTCTTCTCCTTCCTTCTTGTTATAGAAGCTATTTATTTAAATATATTTGTGACTTATGGTACAACATGAAATAAGATGTACTTATTAGCTATGATAAGCTTTTGTGTCTCGTGGATATGGTGAAAAAGTCAGATTAGTACTAACAGGAGAAGGTGTACGGGTTCATAATGAAGAGACAAAATGAAGGTAACGCTTGGGGAATAAAAAGGAAAGTACCTATGAAGAATCCACTCATTTTTAAAGACCATAGCAATTTATAGTGATGTACATTATCAAGTTGATGTTTTTATGAGCCTTTGGAGGAAGATGGTTTTCTAGAGATGATCGATTTACGTCACTCTACTCTCCCGTACTGTTCATGGTGGTCATCTCATCTTGTAGGATGGAAGCCAACAGTTACTAGGGTACAAGGCTGTAGATAAGCCTGGAACCCATGCTTACAGAGAGAAGAAGGCCTCTCCTTGGCAAACTCTATTAAATCCCAAAAACAGGGATAGGGCACATGGATCCAGCCAACACAGAAACAGTGAGTATATAGGGGAGCATGTCAGCAAAATCTGAATTATATAAACAAGTAATATTATGGGATGGGGATGACAAAGTAGATATCCTGCGTGCATGCTGATGTACATATCTTGAGTCTGCAAACACTCCTAATGATCTTGGAGCCCTACCCAGTGGTGCATGTGTGTGCACACATGCTCACCTGTTGGAATGAAAAATTACAAACAGAGCAGAGTAGATAAATAGATAAAGACTGAACAGTTTGGGTTGATTAAAGCAATGGAGTCAGAAATTACCTTCAGCTAACAGTTGTCTGAAAGGCCATCTTGGCTATAACTGGTGGGAAGTGACTTTCAAGTACTATGTGAATAGTGGACTACATCCTTGTTCCTAATACACGTTCCATTCTAAACTCCAGAACAGGCTTCCCAGTGTCCACTAGTGTGTTGTGTTCTGGAGGACTACAGCTACAAAAGAAATGCAGTAAAAGAAACCATATAGATTTGTAAAAACATAAATACAGTTGAGCCTATAGGAAGGAAAATAGGTGGCTTTAAGATGCCCCCACCTTGTAAATTACACACATTAACATGTGTGTTTTATTGCAGAAATTCTAAAACCGTATTGATCTTGTATACAAAATGAACCTGATAAACTGCAGAGTATTTGAGAGTGGATTTAATTGGAATTTACTTGCTATTGAATATTACTGAATCCTAAGTAGATGGAACAGAAATAAATATCCATAGGTTTCCTATTATGTAGTCTCTGCTTGGCAGAGAGGAAGCTTTCCTAGCTGATTTTAATTATCATTGTAAAATCTGGCTTCAGCACAACTGAGACAAATTGTCCTGCAAATCAATGGTCATCTCTTAGGAATTGTTCTGTTCAAGCAATAACATTTGGCTCTAGCACCACCTAGTGAAACATTTCTAAATTGCATTCTGTTCATTGGGACGTCATCTTAGATTTGTCCTTTTTTCTTTTAATGAATTAAAAATATATATTATGTGGCTAGAGTTATATACAAATTCTAGATGTTTTTAATTATTTTATCTTGTACATATTCTTTTATATTATTACATATGTACATAATAGATTACCTATGGCAAGAAGAACCGTGACACAATTAGCAATTACATAATTGTTACATTCTTAGTGTTTTGGCTATTTGTATTTGACAGCCTTAAAGAAGACATCTTTCCTATCTTGGTACATCTAAAATTCTGAATGTAAATCAATCTCCATTACATATTGTCATTATCAACTTAGAACACATATCTAGACCTGAAAACATCTTAAGCCCTTAACAATTGAGCTTCATTGTAAAACTAAGCTACCTGGTCTTCAACTCCCTCAGAGACTTGAGAAGTAGTAAACGTGATTACCTGTACTTCTAATATACATATTAAAGTCTATTAGCAACCAAAGACTGTCAGAAACATTACTGGGACTAATTGAAACTTGCTGTCTATATAAAGGTGCACTTTAATCATTGATGACTTTCATAGGTTTTTCAGGATAAGATGAAAATACTTGGACATGTAGTCAAATATGTCATTCATTTTTTAAACATTTTATTCCTATTATTCACTGTTAGCTACTAGAAACAAAAGGCCAATGAATAGTAAAGATCTCTTTAGACTTCAGGAAAAAAAAAAGCACCTATAAGTCAATATTTATAGGTCTGCACTTAGTGACATAGCACAGACTGCGGCTTAGCATTTGGTTTTTGCATTCCTATTAACACAATTCAAATGTGTATAGCAAGCAATGTTCTTTTCAATGTGTTTACTTAATTAAATTATAATTACATAATTTACCCCCTTCCTTCTTCTTTCTCCAACTTCTCCCATGTCTTTCTCATCTGCTCCCTCTCAAATTTATAGCTTCTTAATTTTTATTAGTATTAAGTATGTATGCATATGAGAATAAAAATATAAATGCAATCTACCAAGTGTATTTAATGTTGTTTGTATGTACGCATTGCTAGGGCTGAACCCTTGAGATTGGGTAACTATTTAGGAAGAACAACACAGGAGAATACTAATTTTCCATCTTAGTATTCTGTAATTGGCTGTAGCTCTTCATCTAGAGGTGGTATTATGGGATTTCCCCCATTTATGTTGTTGGCATGTCAACTGGTAGTGTCCTTGTGCAGGTCTTGTTTAAGGTGCCACACTGATGATATTTTGTGAGTATAGCTGCCTGGACATATCTATAAGATAACAATGTTCAACAGACTTCCTGGTGTTTGCTTCTTAGAATATTTCCACAATTTGTTCTGTGATGTTTTCTGAGCCTTATAGAGTGCTTGTGTTGTAGATCTATCAAATGATGCTGGGCACGTCCTTGGTGATTGATACTCTGCATTTTCATTACTTATGTGGCTCTCAGTAATGGTCACTGCCTGTGGCCAAAGAAGTTTCTTACACACACAAACACACACACACACACACACACACACACACACACACACACACACACGAAAGGATGAGTACTTAGAATGTAGTTAGTAATTATAATCATTTAGAAAAGTGGCAATAATAGGCTATCCTCTAAGATCCCTGACCTCACTAGCAAAGTGTATTTGACTATTTACTGTACCAAGCATGATTTCCCTCCCATTGAGTCTTAAGTCCAATTTGAGAGCTGTTATTCACCATCAAGAAACAAAGTGCCACTATTACACCTATGGGTATATCTTGCCGTGATGGTTATTGGGCCCCTATCTGGGTAGGGCTATTGATTGCTTTCCTATCTAAGCAGTTTGCACATAAAATTGTATAGTATGATAGACAGTCATTAGGGAGAAGGCTTTTATGTAAGATCCAGCTTGCAGCTTCTGAGTTCTATGCCTAAAGTATGTTATGTTTCAGCAATCAGAACTCATCTTCAGCAGGTGGGAGGCAAATCAGGGCAACAACGATAACCTATGTTGTTCTCAGAGACTTTTACTTATGCTCCCCTGGTTAATAACTCAACAGGAAGTTTCTCATGCCTGATGCAGCAATTTTGCTAAACATCTTTGGCTCTTGAGGGGATCATTGTTATTCCAAAGGGCATAACTTCATTTATGCATACACATATGCACTTATGTGTATTAAATATAATGTTAGGTAAATATAAAATAATGGTTGCCTGTGGCTGTTGAAATAGCCAAAGTACTTTCATTTCATCCTCTCTGCATCCATTGCTTTTACTCTCCTCTCTCCTTTGTTCCCAATTAAAGCCCTCATCAGTTTTTTCCTCATTTCTCCCTTCATATGTCATATTTCATGTTAACCATTGATTTTTTTAGCATCCATTACAGCTGAGAAGTTCCATGGAGATGCTAAGTTGAATGACACCCACAATCTCTTCTTTGTGTATTCATAGTTCTGAGGATTCCACCCATAAAAAATAAATAAATAAATCATATAGATGAAGTGTAGAGAAGAAAACTACCTCCCCCAAGATGATCTGTGAGGAGATGACATTTAAAGAGACTCTTGGAGAGAAAAATGCAATTTATCACAGAGAAAAGAGAGATCCACAGAGATACAGAGACAGTGGACAAGATTTTGTACTTGATGAACTCCATGACATGAAGGAACACTAGGTTTACAGATGGTGGCACCATGTATGTCTTTACTCAGGCCTAAAGATCAAGATGAAGTCGTTATATCCTCGAGGGAAGTGCTTTATCCATGGGTCATTCTCTACACAGATCCACATTTTTAACTAATATCTCAAAATATTTTGGTGTCTTCTCAAATTTTAGAAGCTCAGAATCAGATTATGGGTTTAAGTCTATGTATTTGAATATTAATAACTCTTACACAAACACACAAACAGAGACACAAAGACACACACACACAAACACACACACACACACACACACACACACACACTGTACTGAAAAGCTACTAATGCTGGAGTATCATTGATAATTATGCCATCAAATATTTGTACTCACAGGCCAAGCTGCTGTAGCAGAATGGGAGGATTGCAGCAGCCAGTCCTGGGAGGATAGCAGAAGACTCTGAGAGGGGAACCTCTCAGTTCCTTTTGACCAACACTTTTTTAAACTTTGCAACGTTTGAAAGAGAAGAAAGTCAGAAAGAAAGACAAAAGAGAATAAAAGGCCAAGCTCATAGCAAAATTTTAAATATATTAGTCATTGGTGAGAAGATAGCACATACCTGATTCCTGGATTCTACTACAGATCGCCATTTACTGGCTTGCTAAGGCTCAAAATGTTACCTTTTATTATTCAGTTAGGTTAAAAACAAGGGAATAGAATTGCATCCCTTTCTAAAGGTAGTTTCTGTGACTTTTTTCTTGCATGTACAGTCATAAAATATTGTTTTTCATTAATTATTCAAACTGATAACTCAAGATAATGTATGTCACATACATACACATACACACACACTCACATACACATGAACACACACAGTGAGAGAGAGAGAGAGAGAGAGAGAGAGAGAGAGAGAGAGAGAGAGAGAGAGAGAACAGAAAAACAAAGCATCTAAAGATAATTTCTCTGCATTTCATTGGTACTGATATAAGGTAGTAGGCAAGCTGTGGTCAAAGTAAATGTGTTTTGTTGTTGTTGTTTTGTTTGTTTGTTTGTTTTTCTTTTGCTCACCAAAGTAAAAGTTTTTTCTTTTTTTTTTTTTTCCTTTTTTAAAAATTAGTTTATTCAGATTACATCCCAATTGTTATCCCTCATCCCTCTTTTGCCCTATTCCCCTCCCCTAGACCTCTCAGAGAAGGGACCTCCTCCCTTTGATCACAGCCTATCAAGTCTCATCCGCCCCCCCACCAGGGGGAAGTGGTCAAATGCGGGGGGTACCAGAGTTCATGTCAAAGGCAGTCCCTGCTCTCCATTGGCTAGGTTTACTGCAGGCATTGTCCTTGGTTGGTAGAGCAGTTTGTGCAGTCCTGCCCCACCCCACTGGTCCCGTTGGTCCAGATCCACCAGCTTTGATGTTCTTCTTGTGGTACTCCTTGTTCCTTTTCTATACAGTGACTCAGACAGGAATATCGTGCTTAACTGTACACCTCTTAACATCTTGGGAAGACAAAACAAAACATAAGGTTTGGCAGGAATATAAAGAATGAGAAAACTACAAGACCAGAAACGCCAGTGTTAGAAACTAGAGGTACTGGTGATAGTTAAGCTTGACTGTGAAATTAAGGTTAGAATTATTATAGAAATGAAGCTCAGGGCTCATCTGCGTAGTAATTATGCAGATTAGGGGTTAATTGGAGTGCGAAGACCCATCTTAAATGTCGGCAGTTCTGTTAGCCTGGCTGGGGGCTTGGGCT
This sequence comes from Acomys russatus, assembly GCF_903995435.1. Lineage (NCBI taxonomy): Eukaryota > Metazoa > Chordata > Mammalia > Rodentia > Muridae > Acomys > Acomys russatus. The sequence continues at coordinate 39,496,778 of NC_067158.1, read as the reverse complement.
AATGAAAAAGAGAAGTGGAGCTGCACAGACCCTTCCTCTCTTTCTCTCTCTGCTTCCTGACTGTGGATGCAATAGCTCCCCAGGCATTAAGCTCCTTCAACCTTGTTGGACCATACCTTGGAAATGTGAGTGAACATAAGCCCTTTCTCCTTTAAGTTGTTTTTTGTTGTCTCAGAGTTAGACAAGTAACTAAGGATTCCATGATTATTCGTGTGGTTTTGCCTTTGAAGGTCTTCATTGGTCTGCTCTGTGCTTAGAACATAGGCCTGGAGAAACGGTATGGGCAATGTCATTCACAGAGCAATGAATCATGGCCACATTTGAGGACTGCCCTTACTTTGGAGTCTTGATGGGGTATTCCATTTTGCACAGAAAAAAAGAGCTTATTTTAAAAAGTATTATTTAGTTTTATTTATGCGCATGTATGTGTATGTTCACCTGTATGTACAGAGCCATTAAGGCCAGAATAGGGTACCAGGTCCCATGGAGCTGGAGTTATAGGTTGCTGTGAGTTGCCTAACCTGATTTTTGGGAATTAACTGCCGATTAATTTCCCCAGGCCCTAGCCAACAATTTCAAGCTGACTCCCAAAAACTGAAACAAATTTCAGCTTGACAAGGTCTGAATTTATGTTTTTTACCCAAATAATTAGCTCAGAAGAAGACTCAGATAATTTGTACATAGTTAATATGATAATTATTTTACAACTGATCTTGTAATCTTTACAGTAGCATAAATATTTCATTTCTATATTTAGTTTTCATATTTTAAAATGAGACTTTCTACTGTACCAAAACTAAACTTCCAATCAAAAGCTACAAATTGAAATCTTTCTTCATTCTTTATATCTTGTGTAACCAGGTCCTTCTAGAACAGAGTCAGAGATAATTAAAGATAGTAATGTAATAAAATAATAATCATACATTAATATCTCTCACCTATGCCCAGACCAATACAAGGTGATGAAATTTACAAATCAAGTGAAATCTGAAATCTGTGTTGCTTTCATAGCTCCAGTCTTAAAAAAGTACTTTTGAAACCATGTGATTAATCAAATTCTAGTTTTTTTTTTGTTTGCTCTTATAGTTGCAGTTATTTTAATTTGCTTCCTTAATCTTGGTATTTATAAAAGAATATGAATGTTTACTTACCCTGTATATAAACCTGTAAAATAAAAATTCTGTTTGATGATTTTGAGTTCCTAGGAATTTTATTTTCCAATGTTTGAAGGAATTAACCTACTTTGTGAACACTTATTCTCTTGTGTGTATGTGAGTGAGCACATATACACGTGATGGCAAAAATAGATGTCAAAACCCAGCTCAATTTGTTACGTGAGAGATAAAACAGCCTTTTGAAGTAATGATTACAATTATTAACTTTGAAATCAAAGGATCTATGCATGCATTATAGTGTTTTACTTCATTCTGGCTGCATAAATGTTGGTCTTAATAAACTTACTGAAGATGAAAGAGACCCATCACATTGTGTGAATACTTAAAAAAGTCTTCCCTAACATCAGGATACAATGTTTCTTACACGACGCCCAAATTATTTCCTGCTTTATATAAACTTAGATTTCATTATTTTACAAGTAGTGGTGTTGTTTACTTTCTGTATGAAAACCAAGTATTTTATTTCTGTTTCTTTCCCAGTGATTTAATTTTTAAAGTTTGTTTCTTATGGTGTTATGTGATTCCACTGTTTGAACTGTTAACAATTCAGATGCCATTTTGTTGAGGACCTTCAATGAAATATTTGGAAAAGACCCAATACACAAATTTGTGGTATCCAGTAGATTTTTAAGTGTGTCATCTGGGAGCTGTGATTTTATTGTGTAAGTAGCAAAGGAAATTGATGGTCTCTTTGCTGCCTGTGGTTTTCCAGTTAGGTTTTACTATCTGCTTCTAAACCAGAGACATTTCTTTTTGTGTAATTTACTGTGTCTGTCATTGCCTTGCAAGAGAGACATGACTCACTTTTTTAGCCCATCCACACTTCCTGTTTATGCTCTTGTCTTCCCAGCTGCCATTTCTGCAAACTAACTCCCATGTTGTTAAACTAAGTTTGATTTGATTTACTGAGGCTCTGCCTGCGAACTGTTGAAACAACAGACTAAGAAGTGACCAACACACTATCCTCTAGTCGATTCTTTAAGTATATATATCAATAAATTATATCGCTATTTAATATTCCACTCCATAAGCACAAATGGTCAAGTGTATCCGCATAATAAGATTTTCCAAGTCCTTTATTATTCATCTACCTGTTTTCTTTCCTACACCCATCTTTATATTCTTTAGTCTAATTAAGTCAGATAGGTTTCTAGTTCAATATAAAAGAAAAATCATGATTGAAAAGAAGAGAATCAAGCATGGTCAAAAAGAGGAAAATCCAAAACTGAGTGCTTTGAAATATATATATGAAAATAAATATATTCATATTTCCTAATATGGAAAAGGAATAGTGCCAGAATAATGACAAAATCTCTAATATCTGAAGTATTTTTTCATGTTGCCTTTCCTTAAGTAACCTACATCTATCATTGAAGATTTGGAATTTGGATTTTATTGATGGTGTTACATGAACTTTTTCTGAAATGTGTTATTCTACTAATCAATATTCATTCAATTTGCAAGGATTTATAGCTCTAATGTATCCATCTTTTCAAAGTCATCATTTGGCAACTATGGTAAGAGTGAACATAAGGAATCATTTGCCAAACTTGGGTGGTAGAGCATGCCTTTAATCCCAGCACTCAGGATGCAGAGGCAGATGGATCTCTGTGAGTTCTAGGCCAGCCTGGTCTATACAACTTGTTCCAGGACAGCCATCACTACACAAAGAAATCCTAGCTTAAACAAAACAACAAACGAGCAAACATAAAGAATCATTATCCCTGTGCAGTTGTGAACCCACTACTGTAACTGGTTCTCAGAATATAAAGATAGACATCACTACCTGAAAAGACTTTCATCACTCACTACAAAATTTCCCACAAGACTTCTGGTATGGATGGATAATTTTGCTGGTATGTGGTCACAGATTCTTATTGTTATTGTATGTATTGTATGCTTACTTTCATTTTTTAAAATAATTATGTATTAACATTTTATTAATTACATATTTTCTCTAAAATAAACATGCATGCAAAAGTGAAATTGTGAGTTTGTTTAAAGAAAAATTATATTTTTAATTATAGAGAAATTTTAGTAGCATATGGCATCATCCTGGAGGAGCCATAATCAAAGGTATAGCTTAGATCTGCACTTCCATAAACCACTATCAGAGTCACAGACAGCAGAAAGAATGGGGTATGATGTAGTCTTAGGCTTATTATAGTTTTAGATGAAAGATGAGAAGTCTGGTTGGTGTGTAATTCAGGAAGGGTAGAGAAGGTAGACATCTATGGTCAGGCTTGGGAAATAAGCCATATTTTGTTATATATCAGTAGGGAGGTAGTAGGGATGAAAAATGGTTACTCTTAAGTCCAAATTATGTTTTAATTAGGAAAACCACAATTGATTTTATGAGGATGGTAAAGAAAATGGAGTCAGAGTGGTAATGATGAGAGAGAACTCTTAGCAAAGCCTTTTTATTCTACTTATGTTCTCTGCACTAGCTCCTTTAATCTTCCTGACAGTAATGGAGAATTTAGATTTTCTAGCACTCTATTGGCATGCCCAGGTGATGTCCAGTGAATATTGCTTGATCAAGTACATCGGCTATGTTCTAGAGATGAGAAAGCTCAACATGAGAAAACTGAATTATTTTCTTATTATTGTGCACTTATGACTAAAAGACTGGATTCAAATGCATGGTTCCATACCAGATGATCTGATTGAAGATGAAACCAGACTTTATCCGGTGTGCAATGGGAAACACATGGAAGAGGGCTGCAGCACCAACATAGTCAGATAGCTTCTCCTCCATCAGCCTGGACACAGTGTGCTGAATAGACTAAAGGAGGTTGACTCTGGACATCAGCCAGTTGGATTAGTCAAGGCATAATGAAAGCCAAGACAAGGTCAGTTCTGGTTTGCATTGTACTGGGTATCTGGCACACCAGTAGACTCTAGCTAGCACCCTGTCTCCCCTCAGTCCTTGAGAAGACAAACTCTGCCTCTGGTTCAGACTGAAATATCTGTAGAACTCTATCACCAGGACAGCAAACTATCCATCTATTCCAGAATCCCCTGTTTGACTCATCTCAATCACCCAGATACATTTGTCCTTCTTTTATCACCTGTAGTTTTACGCCCAGTTTCTCTTATATAGGTGCAAACATCAATTTTACAGAAAACACAAACATATTAGATAACCCAAAATTGTAAAAGACATTTTAACTATGTGGTATCACCTTAATTATATTGTAATAATTTGTGTTAATATTCTGACAACGATTGATTTATATTGCAAGTGTTTCTTAAATGGTAGCTTTTGGAGCATCTCCATAAGCATCAGATAAACCTCATATCATATAGATTACTATTTTCTACACATAGACCTCTACACTCAGGTAATTAAGTTTATTCCTTCTCAAGTCTCTGAGGGAGTTGAAGACCAGGTAGCTTAGTTTTACAATGAAGCTTAATTGTATAGGGCTTAAGATGTTTTTAGGTCTAGATAGGTGTTCTAAGTTGATAATGATATTATGTGTTGGAGATTGATTTACATTCAGAATTTTAGATGTATCAAGATAGGAAAGATATTTTCTTCAAGGCAGTCAAATACAAATAGCCAAAACAGTAAGAATGTAACATTTATATAATTCATGATTGTTCTTGGTTGTTCATGGTTCTTCTTGCTATAGGTAATCTATTGTATATATGTGTAAAGATATAAATGTATATGTAAAAAGTAAAATAATAAGAAAAGAAAAGAGAATCAATAGCTATATTATTGCATCCATATTATTTTTATATGTTAATAATCTACACCATATTGAGAAAACCAATTTGCTACCTCCATGTACTGAAATGATATTTTACTGTAGTCATTAATCATCTTTCTTTAAAGTGTGTGCAATTCACATTTTATCTTGTGGAAGAAATAGGGAATAAATTAGATCTACTTTAGCAGTAATCAGGAATTTAGAGATGAAACTATACTCACAATATAAAAAAGATGATTTACTTTTTGGGTATGGTATTGACACAGTCTGTCAGAGAATAGAGAGATAAGTGTTAAAAACTTGCAATATTCAGTGTATTTACTAGCCTGTTTGTAACTGCTTCCTATATAAAATTGAAAGTTGACTGTTAAAATGAGACTCTTCATAAAGCATAATTTCATCTTGAGTGGGGAAATTCACATACTTATATAGAGATAAGCAAGATATTAAAACCTTATCAAGGGCAGATGATGAAGAAGCATAAATTTATTTCTAGTATACTTTAGGACATTAAGACCATGAAACGAAATAGCCATGCATATATCCATATGTGTATTGCAATACAAAACCTTGCCATAAAAGCAATAATGGATACCAATAAAGACATTTGTCTATATACTCAAGAAAATGCCTAAGGGATGACTGCATAGAATATTAATGGTAATAAATATATTCTATTTTCTTATCTTTGTACTTAGGTCATTTTGGATGAAAATCACAGTAACTGAATATCTGCTGTAAATCAAACCCTTGGCTATCAAAAACATAGACACTTGGGATTACCCATTCTTATAGATCAAATGACCACTTCCAAGATCATGAACCAGGGGAATGATATCAAAGATGAACTTTTATTCAGCCAGGCTATACATTTGTATTCTTTTTATTTTTATTTAAAAGATTTCCCCTGAATCCTATATTCTTTCTTAGGTTTCTGATTTTTAAGTTAATGACAAGCCAGCTATGATTGACTTATTAAAAAACAGCACCCAGGCCTTCTCCAGATCTCAAGATTATCCCCGATGTGCCCCCAAGTCCCAAAACAGATGTGGCTTCTCAAAACTGCATATTTCTTGACCTTACAAAACCCCATTTGGTGTGTCTGAGATGCAGAGATCTCTATTTCAAGTGTCATTTCAGAGACTCCGTTTTATTGGACCTTAAACCCCACTGTCTTCAACATATGGCTTCCAAAGTCATTTCCAAAGTAGAAGGGGTAATACTGTGAAGTTTGTGTGAGCCAACAAGAGTTGCCATGGCTTTCACTGGGCTTGGCCTAGTTGCAAGTTCCACTGATAGAGTCACCATCTAGTCAATCTTAAAGTACTTCTAATATTCTTAATTCAATTTCTAGGGCACGTATTTGATTTTGTTGTAGGCCTCATGATAAACTGCAGAGCAGCCTTTGAAATCCACTACTATATTTGTAGAGTTCTATGTGTGATTTTTCTGAGAAGGTATATTTATTTATTTTGTGTGTATGAGTGCATTTGTTTGAGATCATGTCTGTACAGCATGTGTGTGTACTGCTTAAGGACGCCAAAAGAACGCTTTGGATCCCTGGGACTGGAGTTATAAATTATTATGAGTCATCAAGTTGGTGCTAGGAATGGAAGACCAGACAGTGATCTTAAATGCTGAGCTATTTTCCAGCCCAAACACATATCAGTCTTTATGCTGCAAATCATCTTTTCAAGATGAATTGCTCTGCCTGGCCTCCTACTAAGGCTGGCAATATGTTCTAATCTTCTGGATCTTCTCATTCTCTGGCCTGTAATGTCTTTACCTTGTTATATGTTTAGCTTGCCTTTGCTACCTATCTCTGTAAAACACCGGTAAACTGTTCTCTCTCTCTCTCTCTCTCTCTCTCTCTCTCTCTCTCTCTCTCTCTCTCTCTCTCTCTCTCTCTCTCTCTCTCTCCCTCTCCCTCCCTCTCTCTATCTCTCTCTCTTCCCACACTGTTATTTATTAAGTTGCCCTCTATTTCCTGTCCCATTCTCTTGAGAGTTGTGTAGTATCCTATCTCTGACTCATTCTGTCAACTCTTTCTGTGATTTGTCATTTTATCTGACTCTCAGTTAGATGTCACATTCAAACGTGGCTGATTCCTTCTATAAACTAACCTTCCCTCATTCTTTAGGATTAAAGGTGTACACTAAGAGTGTGTATGTATTCCAGTCAGTTAATACTGTAATCCAGAGTATGTCTGCATTCCAGCTAGATCACATAGAATCAGAAGATCTTTGGATGTGATCTCTTGCCAGAGCAGCCATGTTGCTGGTTTAAAATTTCTCTCCCCAACTAGATACAAGCATGGCCTCTGGTAGATCAATAGACTTCTGCTGGAATTGTGAACTGGGATATAAAGGAAAAAGACAGGGATTTTCCCTTTTATTTACATGTTTATTTTTGTTTGATATCCTACTCAGTCCAGTATGTTCCCATATGGTACAGGGGGAAATTCCCAATGCTAACCATATCCTCAAAAAGAGAGTAGTTTATAATCTCCCAGTTACTTTCCTCTTCCAATAGCTCCTCCACAAGGGGTGGGGCATGGGGATCATCTACCACTTCAATGCTAAAATGTTGGCTGGGTTGGTGTTGAACTGGTATTGTACCCGGTTATTTTGAGCTCTTGAGTGTGATAGCCATGTTATGCCCAAAAGAGCAGATTTCACAATGCATTTCCTTCTCTCTCCATGAATGGCCATTCCTTTTGACTCCTTTTTCATGATATTTCCTGAGTTTTGGGGAGATGGGTAATTTGATAATTGTATACATCTCATTTCAGTGAGGACACTTAAACTTAGTCTTTATATGTAGTACTTTGACCAGTGATACATTTCTCCCCTGACTGCTTACCACATCAAAAGAAGCTTTTTCATTTTGATGGGTATAAACATAAATATTTAGAAGCCAATTTTATAACATGGCCATTTAACAAAATTACAATAGCAGTGTATACTCTATAATATCCCTAGCTGTGAACTTTTGCTAGGATTATACCAGACATGAAGTTCCCTTTTATAGAGGAGGCCTCAAATTTAAACAGAAATCAGCTATTACTCAACAGTGGGCACATCTTGTCTGGCAAGTACAGTATTGCCATATGCAAGGTCCAGTGCTGGGTAAGACCACTGATGTCTTTCTTCATCCAGCAGCTTGCAGAACGCCTTCTGATATAAAGCTGGCAGCCAGGGAGGAAGTTTCTAGGTCAGTTTGAGATTTAGCTGTCCATGTTTAATCTCAAAGTGTGTGTCATCTACACTATATGGTTGTGCTGTGTGATGAAGCTTTTGTTTGGAAATTCTGTGGGCCTTCAGGACCAGTAACTCATAGGGAGGCCTTATTCAACAACTTTTTAGTTAGCCCATGTCTTCTCGGACTGACGTTATCTACTAATGAAATTGTTTTCTAATTATTATTTTTCTTTAACTTTTCAAGATGTGTTTTGAAGTATAACTCCTACGTAGTGGTTTTCCATAAGGCTTTTTTCCTCCAGACATTTTTGGTTTAACCCTAAGTATTCCTTCCTCTACTTCCATTTCACATGAGTTCTTCTGTCTCCAATTACACACATTTTAGTTGGGCTGTGAGCTCATAGGCTTCCATGGAGCTTTCATACTCCATCCTTTTGGGTTAGCAACCTAACACTCCTACTTTTCCCATGGCCCCCAATGCCTCTCCATGCTTATACTTTCTTCTCCCAGCATCCCACTTCTCCTTTCTCTTTATACATATAGTCTACTCTCCTCCTTCCTCAGCAGTTCTGTTCCTCAACAGAGATTTATAAAGAAGGTATTTGTTCCCTGCTGTATACAACCAGGGAGGCTGGACTGCAAGCTCAGGTGAAGTGATGCAGCTGTTTCTGGATCCCATGTCTTTGTAGGGGCATTCTGGGATGGTATGCAGATAGTTGCACTATTGGTTCTAGCTTTTTACGTGGGTTCTTGGATTCTGCACTCAGTTTCTTAAACTTTGTGGAAAATAAATTTACCCACTAAACCAATCACCCCAATCCCAACTAAGTAAGAGTCTAACTGAGAAGTTAATAAGATAATTCCTTAACTTCAACATTGAAAAATTAAGATGTAAGGCACTAGTGAGTTAGCCATTAATAGGGTTGCAGAAAAAAATGAATTAATGAAATGTTCAATGTAATTTATTTTCATCATAGGTTTTAGTTGTAGTAGATAAATCACTAAATTTTCTATGACTAAAGCAATGAACTTTTAAAAAGTCATTGGCAAAATCAATAAACCAAGACCTTGCTTTTTAATCAGTTGGGAGGGCATTTACTTCTTGTGTAAGGGGATTTTATTTGTTCTTTTACGTTTTAAATTCTTCATTGATATATGCATAGTACCTAGAATTCATTTCTTTCTTTCTTTACTATGTATTAAATGCATGTACTGACTTTTTCCATATCACTGGGCATAAAGCTAGGTGTTGATGACCAAAATAATTAAGTCAGACCTTGTGCCCCTAGACATCACTTTGGCTCACAAATGCATAAAGCAAATAATTATAGCATTTGATAGAATTTATGGTGTGAACATCCAGTGTGACAAGATAAGAACCTTTCATAAGGAATGCTGTGTCAGAAGGCTACATTGGTGAGAAATCTACTGCTGGCTCCTGGCAGCCATTCTTCAATGAAAATTTGCCAAGAGCTTTTATGTGTTTGTTTATAAGCTGTTGTTTATTTAGACTTAAACTTTTTTTCATTGGAACTAGATACCTCTAGGGAAAGAGTTGGCATGAACCTGTGTATATATGCAAGTCATTAAATCTGTTCCTGCTATGGGTATCTGGATTTGGGGAATTTTAAGAGTTCACCTTTCAGTGTGTGTTTTGCTTATTTTCGTTCTGTTTTTTTAATTTTGGGAGTTCTGTCCTCTTTAACTTTTTAGCTCATCATTAAGACATTCACTTTTCTCTGCATTCTAAAATCTATTTTCCTGGTAAAGATACATTTGCCACCTATCAATATTTATTTCTATTTTATTTTATACAATGTTTTCTACTTCCAATATGGCAGATGTATTGCTTTTCTTTTATTACTATAATTTACCTCACATGATTAGTTTAATCCAAGTAGTCGGATGCATGTTCTGTACCAATTTTCCTGGATCTATCCCATATAAAGGGCTTCTGCAGTGCATTATCACTCTTAGTCTAATCATGGAAAAACAATGAAAGACAAGTTACAATTAAGGGACATTGCACAGTGTACAGAACACTATTTTTCAAGTAGACAGCAACTATATCAGAAATAAGGGCAACCTGAAGTACAAAAAGACATGAATGTCATGCAGTATCCTGGACCTGCTCTTGGAACAGGAAATCATTTATAGAAAAGTTAATGCCTATGAATAAAGTCTGAACTTAAATTTTGAGTAGATGCACATTGATACTAAAACAATGTAGCATACAATTTACGATCAAGAATAAGAGAACCTGGGTACGGCGCATGTAAATAGTCTTTGTGCTTTCCTTTGGTAATTTTTAAAGAAATAAAATAAATATATAAAACTGTGCTAGAATTAAAAACAAATCTAGATAAAGAAATGTGTCATTATCATAAACGACATGAGGAAGAGAAAAGAAAAGTTGCAGAGATTAATTAGAACTTAGTTTTGGCTGGCACAGCTAAGGAGTATATTCCAAAGCAAAGAAGATATTTTATCAAAAACGGATCCTATTTGTTCTTAACATTTTCTTTTCTTTGGTCAATAGATTAGGCAATGATAGGTTTACATAAACTGCAAGTATCACCAATAATGTTCACAAAACACAGTCGCAGTAGTTTCACCGAGACTCTGCAGACAAGCCCTTCTGTATCCTTTGTACTTGAGAGACAGGGAGATAAAACTCTGAAACCTATTGGCTAGATCTGGGTAGGGGTTTAAAGTTTACGGCCTGTATTTGTCCTTGGCTGGTGCCTTAGTTTGTGCGGGACCCCTGGGCCCAAATCTGCCTATCATAGTGTTCTACTTGTAGGTTTCTAGGACCCTCTGGATCTTTCTACTTTGCTATTCTCCCATGCTTCTCTCATCTAGAGTCCTAATAGGATGTTCTCCCCTCTGTCCCAGTTTCCTGGTAAGTCAATGGTCAGAACATTCCCCACAGTTGAGTGGAGAGTGGGGTCTGACTTTCTCACGTACTCTGGTGCCTCACATTTGGCCACGTCCCCTGGAGGGGGAGACCTGGTGGCACTCAGAGGAAGGATAGCAGGCTACCAAGAAGAGACTTGATACCCTATGAGCATATACAGGGGGAGGTAATCCCCCTCAGTCACAATCATAGGGGAGGGGAATAAGGGGAAATGGAAGGGAGAGAAGAATGGGAGGATACAAGGGATGGGATAACCATGGAGGTGTAACAAGAATAAATTAATAATAAAAAAAAAACCCACCAAAACTCTGAAATCACCTACCACACACCACTTATACCTCATCTCCATGCTCGGAGTATCTCTCCTACTTATAAATTCAGCTCTCATCTGGAAAGTTGCTTTGCAGTTATGGAACTGATACATCTGTGTCCTAATCTAAGCCCAAGGTCTTCTGAGAGTGCACTGCCTATGGCTTCTGTCTACTGTTGCAAAATAAACTGAATAATTCAGTGTAAGAAGATTGTTTGGGATGATGAAAGAGCTTCAGAGAGAGGAAAAAAAAGGTAAATAGACAGTATATTTTTTTTTCCTGCTCTGCTTCCAGGAAGCTATCCTGCGATACTCAACTTAAAAGGTCATGAAAGGAAGCAAAACTGATTCTCTGGATATTTTTTCTCATGAACTCTTTTCTCATTTGGCAAAGAAAGATAATAATAAGGAGAAAAGCCCAACAGCAGGTCTTGCTGACTTCTAGAAGAAAGCAGTGGACTCATTATACAATTTGCATAGAAATGCAATTGTAGTTTGAGACAGGACTGTAACATAATTTCTTTTTTTCTCAGTTGTCAGATTTTGTGAAATGGCTATCCTTTGACTGCTACCCTCATGTCTGAGACAGTAGGCTCCAAGGGTAATAAAAGACTCAAAGAATCCAAAGGTAGATAAGAAATGGAAAGGGGAGGAGGGTGGAAACAGGAAGATAAGAGCAAGGGGATTATAATCAGGATGTAATGTGAAATAATAATAATAATATTTAAAAATTGACACATATTGAATTTTAAAATATTACTGTATATGATAAACACATGCAATTAAAAAATGTGACCAATAATACCAGATGTTGTGTTAATCACTATGGATATGAGGTAAATATTTAAGACACTAATGATGTTATCAGGGAGTCTGCAATTCTGAAGGAAACCTTACTAATGATGCATTTAACCTGAAACTTCTGTGATGAGTAAGAGCTTGAAGGGGTAGAGAAGTATACAGGGTTATGCGGGCTGATGTGACAAAGCACAGCAATGCAGGTGGCTCAGAGGTGACTGTGAAAAACTAAGATTGGATTGAAAAATGGTGAGATAATTTTGAGTTTTAATGTGTTACTCAAAAGTAGAAAACACACATGGTATTATGTAGGTGATAAGGAAGCTCAGGGGGACATCAGGAGGCCAGTTTGGAGCTACAGGGCCAGGTTTTATAAGAACTCTTAGGCCAGGTTAAGAAATTTGGATAGGAGTCAGTGAGAAGTAATTGAATGGTTATAAATGGAGTAAGCGCTAGCATTTGATAATTTAAAAAACACACAGTGGAACAATTGTATGACTTGCTAACACGTATTTGCTCTGCCATAGAAGTTAATGTTGCAGAATTTGCCTATAATGTTTAATGGTGTGGCCTGATGAGTGTTGTGGTATAGCAACTGAGAGCTGCCTCCCTGCTAATGAATGTCTGATGACACACTAATAAAGGCATGCTCTTCTTTAGTGCCTTGCAATATATGTTTATATTACCACCAAATGGGAGCAGAGAAAGGCAATGCTATGCAGATTTTCATCCAGCATACTATCCCTTCAGACACTGGTATTTTAGCAAGTACATATTAGAGACTGTTTATTAGACCAATGCTAGAGAAAATTTATACAAATTCAGAACGGGATAGGTAAATACATAACATAAAGCATGAAGTGTTAAGTTTTAGAAAGAGTGCTTCATTCAAGGAGCAGTGGAAGATTGGCAAAAGAAATATAATTTTGGCATTCTTTTACATCCCAGACTGACCCAATAATAGTTTAAATGTGTTGAATGCAAACCACCAATGTATTAGAAGAATGAGTGCATACATTTGTTTTGGCATTGTATGTCTTATGTGTGGAAACTCTAAAGACATAGCTAAGAACTAAGGAGATGGCTCATTGAGTTAGCACATCTGTAAAACAGGAGGACCAGCATGCATTTAGAAGTCAGCTGTGTTGATAGAAGTTTGTAACCTCAGCACTGATGAGAGAGTGAGGCAGGCAGACCCTAGGGATTTGATAGCCAAACAGTCTATCCCAACTTGTAAGCTCCAGGTCTTCTGGGTGACACTGTCTCAAAAAATAGAGTGTAAGACTGTCAAAGTAGGCACATGATGTTGAAAGCTCTGCCTCCCACATGTGGATGCACAGGCTTGCAACCCCTTATGTATACACATGTGAGCACATCATAGGGATGTGCACACACCTACAGCACAGGTAAAAGAAAAAGAAGAAAGAAAATGAGTGAAGTATTTGGAGACCACCACCATCACCACATGGTGCCGTCTGTATCACAGTAGATAGTACAGCTCACAGAAAAGGCTGTCATGACCCCACCCCGCACTACCATCCATACCAATCACACAGATGAACCTGGCAAACTCATGGCCTGTGCTTTTAGAGAACAGGAAATATGTCACAAACAGACACATACACACACACACACACACACACACACACACACACACACACACGCACGCACATACACACTTGCCATACACAGAGTTATGAACATAGTCAGTGCAGGAAATTGTTTCTAACTTGGTAGTATTATTTATTACCTTTTATCACATTGTTGTTATCTGAAGGTACCTTCTTTTCAGCTTATCTTTGACTATTTTTGGGGCATCTGGATGATAAAATTGATAACATATAGTACACGTTGCTGATGAGAATATGATTTCAGGGAGAGTCATACCCTGCAGATGATGGACGGGCCCGTGTCAGTGCTCATTTTAAACCAAAGAAACTTAAATGGTCCTTGAATGTTTAGCATATTTTTGGAGTGAAATGTCTTAAAAATTGTCTCCCAGTCTTGAAGAATAACTGGAATATTATAAATAGCTTTCATGTACGTCTGTAAACATATAGTAAAAGTGGACTTTCCTCATATGAATTTAAAATTAGAAAATGAAACATGCTATACATTTGGTGCTTGTTTGTTGTGGTTAATTTTCAATTTTCTCCCACTATAGTAAGTATTACTGCTACATAGATCCTCCCCCATACATCGTTTGTGGTTCTTCAGTTACAGAAAGTACCAAGGAACTTTTCCTGTTAGGTGTTACATACAGAAGCTGGAGTTATTATCACAAGGAATAAAAATCTTGTAAGTCTTCTCAATTAATTCTTGGAGAATTTCATACATGGATACAATATACTTGGACTATATTTATCCATTGACTGCCCGCCCCCTAATACTACTCAGACTCCCTACACTCCAAACATCATCTCTCAACTTCATGCTCTCATTTTTTATAACATTGATTTCAATTTGTGTTGTTCATATGTTTAGGGGCATGCAGCCTTGAGGAACATGCTTGATCCAGTAGGGGCCACCCCTGACTCTCCTTCCCCTAGTAACAGCCAACTGTCAATAGCTGTTTAGATCCAGGTGGCAGTTCACGAAGCCCTTCCCACTCCATGCTCTAATGTTGACTGTGTTGACCTTGTGCACAACTTATGCAGGAACCACAGCTATTATGAGTCCTTAAGCACAGCACTGCTGTCATGTCCAGAAGACACTGTTTTGACATGTTTCTCTAGATCTTAAAATCTTTTCCCCCTCATTTCTGTAATGTTCCTTGAATCTTGGAAAAGGAGATTTGCTATATGTGTTCTGTTTATGACAGCATACTCCACAGACACATGTACCAGACTTGATCAATGGAAAACAACACCTTGATGTTTCAGAAGGCACAGCTTCTTAGCAGAAACTGTCCATTGGATAGTCACTGAGACAGATGACAGCTAATACACATGAGAAAGGGATGGAGGGAGGATAAGAGGTGTGACAGACAGAGGAAAGGAGAGGATACAGGAAAGGAAGGAAGGGAGGGAGGAAAGAAATAAATCTATGGACCTAAGTCTTTCATTGTAATTTAAAAATGTTTCAACTAGAAATTTAACCAGGTTAATGAAGGAAAACACCAAAGCACGTCAAGCTGAAGTAAAGGTTAAACAGTGAAAAAACAGAAATTCAAATGTCATTCACACAAAGAAGAGTTAGATTTTTCTAATGAGGAGCAGGACATTTGTTAAATGGCAGTGGATATGTTGACAGGCTGGTACTGACAGGCTAGACACTGAAAACATATCAGAAGACAAAATACATTTGGCTAATGGATTTGTTTTATTACAACATTTTTAAAGTGGGAAACAAGAAGACCAAAGGTGAATGAAGGCTACAGTGAATCACGCAAGAAAATGTATCCAGCCTTACAGTCCCTAGGCTTAAATGTTCTTATTTTGACAGCTAGGGGTGGTTAAAAGAGATTTTTAACTCTGTGAATGAGCCTCCAATGGGACTTGTTCAGGTAGAGAATTACACAACCTCTTTGCATGGTATCTTTGTGGGACATTAATTCTAAGATACAATTCCTACCATTTTAACAGAAATGAGTGAGAACCAATATTATTATTTTATAAATCATATGGCCTCAGTTTTTCCATTGTTAATGGAGTATGAATGAAAGCCATAGGGGTATTTATTTTCTCACAAAGCCAGACTGGTGCTTCTAACACTAGGACACGGTTACCTAAGCAATGGTGGCCCCACAGACCACAGGTTAGCAAGTATACTATTTTGATATTCTATCCAAAGTAGTTTGTTTTTAACTTCATAATGCAACAAAGTCTATGTTGTCCAAAGAAATTCTGTCTTGTCCCTGGATTTAATATTTCTATCAAGATTCAGACAAGGCTATAAAATGAGCTCATTAAGTTACCTCTTACACTAAGCTTAAATCATTAGATACGGTCCTTGAGAAATGGTTTGGCTGTGCAGTGTTGCCCTAGGGAGCCACATAAACTTTAGCAAAGATGATTGTTTGTGAAAAGAAAGAAAACCTGAACAGACAAACTGAAGGGTAATTAGCTTAGGGAATATGGACAAAATAAATTGTAGAACTCAAATTCATAATGACCCAACCAGGGATCAGAGCCCTAACACTGAGCTTTAAAGTTTATTTAATACACTTTTTTGAAGCAGAAAACTGCTAGTAACAAGTACCATTCTGGGACAATTGTGTTCAGGTATATTTGTTGGCCATTATTCCAGCCTCAGTATCCAGGAACCTGTTCAGATTCCTCTATAGATTTTCTAAAAAGTAAAAGAAGGAGAAACTAGGGTGGACAAAAAAGAACAAGTTCCAAAAACAAGCAGGAGACGATGCCCTACAAACGAGGGATGTTGTTCCAGGGAGAGGAGCAGACTTTACAGTTATTTTAGGTTAAAAAGAAAAGAATGCTAGACTCCAATGAAAACCCAGGAATATCACATCAGGAAAACTCATTTCTGACCTGTTACTATTGGGAATCTTAGTAAACTTGGGCTCTACAGTGAAGCACAACAGTTTGAGGGGAACAAATGGCATGAGATGAAGAAGCTGGCTTCCTGATGAGGGCTTTGTCTGCCTTAAAGATAGAGCTAGCCCTCTTCTCACTAGGGCTTTTCATATCATGGAGGGAGACTTTGAGACAGTGTTGGAGTGTTGGTGGCAGGCAGGGGGAGGGAGGGAGGGAAAAAGAGAGAGAAAGAGAGAGAGAGAGAGAGAGAGAGAGAGAGAGAGAGAGAGAGAGAGAGAGAGGAGTTGGAGAAGTAGAGAAAGAGAGGAAGAGAACAAAAGAGATTTTACTTGTCTAGGCGTGTTGAGAGACACCTGTATTTTTCACTTTTGAAAGTGAAAACAAGAGAATCAGAGGAATTAGCTTGTGACCAATATGGGCTGCATGAGACCCTGACCAAATCTTGCAAACAAAAGAAAAGAAAACCATAAGACTGAGTCTTCTTTTAAAAAAGTGTTTGCTTCTGCAATGGAAGTATCTCATTATAAATATTTGTAAACCACCAGACTTTAATAAAATCCCATTAACCCAAAAGACAACACCCTAATACTTCATATGACAAGTAATGAGTTTTTAACTTTTATTTTTCCTTCCATTTTCTCTAGTCTTCAAGAAGGCACAGCAGGAATACAGATTTAATAGCATACCATTGAAAAGAAAGATGCTCTTCATTCTAAAATGGTTTATGCATTTAAAAGTGAGGTTTTTGGAAGGTAAAAATTAAGTAATATGGATATACCACATAGCTATTTAATCTTCTAGAATAGATAAGAATTATGAACATGATTTTAATATGTCAAAATCAAAAATTAACCATTGAAATGGAGATGAATAGTTCTTTAGTTAGATATTAGAGTCTCAGAAAGCTTTCATCTGGGAAGTTGCAATCTACCTGAATTTGCATTTCAAGGAGAGGCTCACAGTATAGTTTTAAAAACCCTGGGACTGAGAGATGATTTTTTCTATCAAACCAAAAGCACCTTTATATAGCAAGTGTTAAACAATTTCTCAATGTACCTTTTTTATCATGGGGGGAATTAGGTAAATGGTGATTTATTTAAACATGAAATTGCGCTATTCTAACCCATATGTTCCATGGTTTAGGAGAGGTCAGTGAGCATGATGTTGAAAACCATTACCATGTCAAAAGTAGGTGAAAGAATGTTTCATGTGGTTGTTGTAAGTGGTGACATGAGCACTACTGTCTCTTTAGTCTTATCTTCATTGTTGCCTGAAAATCTTTTTTTTTTTTAAATTCTAGAAGAAAGAACATGAAAGGGACACTTTGAAAAGTATGCAAAGGGCAGGGCTGGACAAAGCTTCTGCTTCTCCATCTACTGGAAGGTAGAATGACATTTTGCTAAACTATTTGATCCGTACATTGCTGAACCTTTATCAGAGAAACTTCTTGAAGTAGATGATAATTAACAAAAAGACCCAGAACTAGACAGCATGCAAACAGAATGGGATGTTGGAGAACTCAGTTCTCAATGTCCATGTCATAGCCCTCTACCCAAGGCTCATGGACCCATGTGGAAGAGGAGGTGGAGAAAAATGCTAAGAGCCGGAAGTGGTAGATGACTCCAAAATAAAAAAGTAGCAGTTTTTTAAGACATAACAACAGGACTGTTGTGTATGTATGAACGCACAAGGAAATGTATTCCTTTTTAGATATCTTAGCTACTACATGAGAGTGAAAAGGGATTTTCATTTGACACTTTCAAAGCCTCACCTTGGTTTTGCAAAAAATGCCAACCTATGGCATGCATTACCCACATACATGGAGTCTAATAAATTAATCTTTTGTGTGTTGTTGTGATAGTGTGAAAATCAGTATGAAAACACTGTCTTTTCATTTGAAAACCCTGGGTTAATAGGTTTGTGGAACAGCAAACTACTATGTATATTGTGCCAGTTTCAAACACAATAATGATGAAAAAGTGAGAGTGATTGATCAACAAATTCCTCGATAGCACTCATTGTCTGATCATGTTTTATCTTAAATAGAAATTCAGCTAAATATTTCCTACTGGTATAATTCATTAAAGGAAATAAAGGCATTGTTTTTACCCTGGGATTCTGCCTGTTGTCTCATAAATTTAAAAATATCCACACAGATGTGATTTCTCTACAGAATTCCATTATGTCACAGCCCTGGTCAAAACACTACCTTTAATAGCAAACCTGTGTGACTCTTCCATGTAGGAGCCTGCCTCCTTGTGAAGTGTAAGGCTCTTACTGAGCTTTTATCCTCTGCTCACTACAAATGCTGTAATTTATGAGAAAGTCCAGTTTTTGTTTTGTGAATCTGAGCATCCAAAGTATAATTTGGAAATTAGATTTTTTTCTTAATATCTTTTCAATTGCCCTCACAAAAATACATGTTTCCAGAATTTCATTGTCATTTCAGAAAGTAAAGCAAAGGCAGAATATATATTGTTTGAGTTGGTAAGCGTACATTATGAACATAGGTAGGTGGAGAACACACAAGACACATGATCATTCAGATTTTGATGAGAGTTAGACATGTAAAAGGCTTCTCTATATGATCTGAGGAACATATGTATTTGATCCTTTTGTTAAAAAGCTGGATTGTATAGTAGTAATAAATGTTTGGTAAAGCCATACGCTCTATAATGGTCCCATTTGTTAAATGTGGCTTGCATCTAAGTCATCTTCCTTTTAGGATTAAAAAAAGTTAAATACTGCCATTGTGTCAGAGAAAAAAGTAGGCTTCAACTTATTAATGCAAACTCTTTGTATTTATTTATTATATTTCTTTTTCAACATATACATTTATATTATTACACATGAATAAAATAAACTACATACAGCAGGAAGAACCATGAGACAATCAGGAATTATATAAATGTTACATTCATAGTGATTTGACTACTTGTATTTGGCAAACTTGAGGTAAACCTCTTTCTTATCTTGTTGGGTCTAAATTTCTGAATGAACATCAACATCTATCATGTCTCATCTCTGTTAATTTAAAACATCTATCTTGATCTAAAAACATCTTAACCCCTAACCTACTAAACTTAATTGAAAGACTAAACTATCTGCTCAGAGATTTGAGAAGGAATAAAATTTAAATACCTGAGTGATCCAGAAGTGCCGGTTAGCAGCTTCCAAAATGAAAAAACTGACCTGGACAATTTACTGCCTGAACAGTCACCCAACACTCTTTATAACGTTGGAGCGTCATCTTCAGCCTTCTGGCCCAATACATCTGACAGACATATTTATGAGGCTGGAACTATTAAGAACTTGCTTACCCTGTCTTGGTCAAACTGCCAACTCTCTTTTTATGTCCCTTTTATTAGCCTAAGAAAGTCACAAGAACAATCAAGATGCTATTTAGATATTTATAGCAGAGCATTTCTCCCCGGTGGAAGTAGCAATGCTTTGAACTTCAACTACTGGTAGCTAATGCTGTCCTGGAGTCAAAAACTATAGGAGATGTTTACAAATAGTAATTCTAACTCTTTTAGTATGCTTAAAGAATGGTGAAATTCTCATCTTAATTTTGCAACAAAAAGGATAAAAGCCCAGAAGGAGTATGCGATCACTGATTTTAGCAGTGGAAGAGACAAGGTTGGATCTATACCTGGCTGGTTGGTCTGCTTTGAACCAATCATCTAAATTTTGTTTCATATGATTTATTGCACTCAGTTTTCTCCTTGGAGGAGCACAGTAGGCTGAGAAGTGGGATTTCACAAGGTTTCTTAAACCATAATAACACTTAAATTTTTCCTATACATATTTTTCCAAATATGAAAAGAAACCTCAAACTTTATCTTTTCTTTGAAAATATATTCTTTTTTCATACAGTATATCCTGATTGTAGCTTCCTCTTCCTACCCCTTCTAGTCTCTCTCCACATGGGCTCACCATGAATCCACTTCCTTTTTGTTTCTCATTAGGAAAGAACAGGCTTCTAAGAGATAGCAGCTAAACATGAAAATATAAAACATAATAAGGTGAAGCCAAAACTTTCCTATTCAGGCTCTCACTTCATGTCTGGCTGTGGGTTTCTGTATCTGTTCCTATCTGCTGCCAGAAGAGCCTCTCTGCTGATGACTGGATAAGGCACTGTTCTATGACTAGTGCAGAATATCATTGGGAATCATTTTATTGTTTTTTGGTCTTTGTTTTTAACTAGTAGTGTTTGGTTGTACACTGTGTCTTTGGGCTATCTAATCTGCGGTTCGTGGTTACCCAAGCAGTGTCAGGTATGGACTCTTTCTTGTGGGGTTGACCTTTATGAAAACCAGATATTGGTTTGCTCCTCCCACAAGTTCTATGCCACTGTTGCCTTATCACATTTCCTCAGGTCAAATGTTATGTTGTTAGGTTGTTGTCCATGTTTCTCATGTAGTAGCCTGCGGAGGAGTACCTTCCTGCACCAAAGAGACTCCAATAAAGGAATGATGTTCCATATACAATGAGCTGTGTGGATGCTGTTCTCCAACATGGGGCTCCACTGTCTGCTTGTTGAGAGCAACCTTCTGTATTCACATCAGCCTGGTTGTTTGAGGATTTCCATGGGACCTTCTTAGCTATCACTGCAGTTGAATACAACCCAGACCTGCCACTGGCAGTTAAAATTCACAGAACCAGACCGGTTAGGAAAAGAGGAGGAATTGAAAGAGGACCTATGGATCACTTTGAGAAGGGGGAAATAGAGTATATTTGATGAGTGGAATGAGGACAGATGGGGATGGGAGCGCAAGTGAGAGGAGAGAGGATGGATGGAGAAGGTTCAAGAAAGACAGTTAGAATTGGGAGATATATGAAGGATGGTATGAAAGCTGTGCTGGATCTATGAATGTGATCCTAATTAGGACTCCTAGTAATGAGAGACATGAGGTCTCAACCGGCCATCTCTGGTAGCGAGGTAAGGCTTCTGGTGGTGGTTGAGTTGCATTCTGATATCTTCTTCAATATCTTTCTTCAAAAAAGTGAAGTTTTTACCATACATATCATTCATCTGCTTGATTAGAGTTCCCTCAATACATTTTATACCACTTGAGGCTATTGTGAAAGGTGTTGTTTCCCCAACTTTTTTCTCAGTCTGTTTGTAATTTATATAAAGGAGGGCTAGTGAGGTTTTTTGAGTTAATATTGTATGCAGCCACTTTGCTGAATGTGGTTCTCATCTGTAGCAGTTCCCTGGTGAAGTTGCTAGGGTCAATTACATATACCATCATATCATCTGCAAACAATTATATTTTGACGTCTTTCTTTTCAGTATCCCCTTGATCTCCTTAAGTTTGCTTATTGCCCTATTTGCAACTTCAGGTGCTAGATTGACTAGATATGGAGAGCATGGACAATCTTGTTTTATTGCTGATTTTAGTGTAATTGTTTGAGTTTATCTCTGTTAGAGTTGATGTTGGCTATAGATTTGCTGTAATTTACCTTTATCATGCTCAAACTTTAACTTAAGGCAAGAGAGATGTTTGAGCAGGTAGAGACATGCTGACAGCTTGAGTTTCACCACCAGCATCCATATAGTAGAAGGATAGAACACACTCCCGCAAGTTGTCCTCTAACCTCAACAAAAGCACCCTTGCACACATGATGACCCAAGATGAAGAATCTCTTTGTAATTCTAGTATCTAGGATGTGTCCTTAATCATAAAATTAGTTGTGAGAAACTTTCTACCACCAAAGGGATACCATTGTCTTCCCACAGAGGAAGTAACCCCCAAGGACAATAGAAGTCTACTTGAATGTGAGTCATAGTTGCTTAAGCGTCTGGAAATCCAGGTCTTCTTATCTGTGAAATGGGAGTAATAACTACACCTGTTGTAGAATACTGAGATAGATTACAGTCACTGTGTGTGGTGGTTTGAATGAGAATGGCCCCATGGGCTCATCTGTTTGAATCCTTGTTTCCTAGTTTGTAGAACTGTTTGAAATATTAGGAGTTGTGATCTTTCTCTGGTAAGAGTGTCACTGGGGCAGGCTGTTGAGTTTCAAAAGACTCATGTGATTACCAATTAGCTTTCTCTCTGCTTCCTATTTGTGGATAAGGGTGTAAACTTATATCTGTTCCTGTCATGATGCCCTTACTCAACTATCATGTACTCTAACTCCCTGGAACTGTAAACCCAAATTAAATAGTTTTGTTTATAAGTTGCCTTCATCCTAGGGCCTTGTCACAGCAGTAGAAAAGTAACTAAACAGTCACATGGTTGTTATTCTCTCCTGAAAAAGGATCATGAAATGTTCAGCACTGTGTGTCCTTCTATTTTCCATAAGCCATAGGAACTAGAATAAGCAAACATTGTTGTAAGAACGTGATTTCTGAGAAAATCCAAATTAAGGACAGCATGAAACTCCATTTGTATAATCATGATAATATATCAGAAAAAAATGCTCCCAAGATTGCTCAGCAGATGATGGTGCTTGCCGCCGAAACTGCTAACATAGTTCATGTCATTAACTATGGGTATACTACCCAGAATGAGGTCTCATTTTTAAATTAGTTCCAGCTATTGCAAATAACAAAATGATACCTAGGACATAGAGCTGGGACTGTTATTCTATTCCTGAGCTTTAGAGGGCAGTAGAGGAGTTGTTTGAAAATATCTACTTGACAAGGAAAAAGGAAGTCCTTTCATAACTTATTTCTGTAAAGAAGTGAAGATGTTACTTCTTAAGGCAGCAGTTCTCAACCTGTGGTTTGCAAATCCTTTGGGGTAGCATATCAGATATCCTGCATATCAGATATTTACATTAAAATTCATAACAGTAGCAAAACTAGAGCTATGAAGTAGGAATGAAAGCAGTTTTAAGGTCAGGGTCACCACAACATGTGGAACTATATCAAAGGGTTGCAGCATCAGGAAGTTTGAGAACCCTTATCCTAGGGCATTTGCTGTGTAAAGGCATGTTTCCTTAGGAAAAAATTTATCTTGAACTGATTATTTCTTGTGAAGAAATTCAAAGGGAAGTTTAAAAAGGGGATATTGCCTATAATAAAATAATTTAGATTTTATTTGAGAATTATGTTTTGCCTGTATTCTACAGCATATATTTAGAATAAGAAGAATAGTTTTAGAGAACTGTGATTTTATGAAAGGAGTTAAGAGAAGGTCAGAGTAGCTGGGTGTTGTGAGGCATGCTTGTAATCCCAGCACTCTGTGAGGCAGACCGAGCAATCTTGGTGAGTTCGAGGTCAGCCTGGTCTACAAAGTGAGTCCAGGACAGCCAAGGCTCCACAGAGAAGTCATGTTACAAACACACTCACACACACACACACACACACACACACACACACACACACACACACACACACACACGAGAGAGAGAGAGAGAGAGAGAGAGAGAGAGAGAGAGAGAGACAGACAGACAGACAGACAGACAGACAGACAGACAGACAGACAGAAGGTCAGAGTACTGTGAGATCAACTGCTATGCCCACAGGGACAAAATCAAATGTTACTTAAAAACTTAGAAACCCACGAACTGGAAAGTAAGACAGAACTTATTTTCACAGGTAGGTAGGATTCACACCAGGAGACCTTTTTAACAAGATACACAGCATCCAAATAAGGGCAGGATTTCTCAGCAAATGTGAACTATTAAAGCAAACCAATTGCTTTAAACAATTCAAACTTAGCTTCCAAGTGCTGGTGAAAAGTAGAAATCAGGATTTCTCTTCCTGCATTTTCTTCTCTCTCTCTCTCTCAGATATATGCAACTTCGCAGGACATGTATTAGCATATATTAGTAGGAACTGGTATAATTCCATTCTCTCGGAGAGTCAGACCCTTTTAGGTCTAGTAAGCCCTGTCTATAACCTGAGCCTTTGAGCCATTTAATTATAAGTCACTGTGAATTTCAGGGATACTGTGCAACTTTAGTGACAAAGCAGAGCTACCTTCCCAGTTTTCTCCTGGTTCAAAATATTCCTTCTTTTTTTGCCTGCTCTGTACTGGTAACAGGGGGTTGCTTGTGGCTAGAACCAAATCTCTTGCTGTAGATGCTCCCTTAATTATGTGCCCAAATTATTTTCCACTGCTAGACAAGAGTGAGATTGCGGGAGCTGTCCCATCAGTACTTCCTTCCCTTGTAGCAGGCTCTCCTAGTAACTACCAGAGCTCAGTGCTTATATGAAGGTGATATCAAGAAGCCTAAAGTTTTTGTGTCTTTACTTTGTCAACATATAAAGCTAGTATTTCAACTACCAGCAGCACCCAGGCAAGAAGAATCTGACCTGGTCAAAGCATCGCAGCTATTTGAGGCACTGTTCTACATTCATAGAAAGGTTTCAGAAATGAGCCCTGATGGCTTTCAGATTATCAGGAAACAACTTATTCTTTTATTCAAAAATCAGAATCAGAATGACAGGACATCAAGTTAGTGAGATCCTAGGATTATCAAAATCCCAGTATCAAGAATCTTATCAGGCTTTGGCATGCCTCTGGTAAATTCAGCAAGACCTTCAATCTGAGTATCATATATTCGGGGTAATAGCCTCTTTTTGTTGCTTACTGGCTTCTATTATTTTTAATAGAAATATTGCCTTGATATCTAAGCTCAGTCTAGTCACATTGTTTAAGCCAACAGCTGTCACCTGGTCTTATTTCACTGTCCCCAGGGGGCACTGGGCATACTGTGGTGTGGAACTATAGATAATTATGCAGACCACAACAGAAAGGATCTAAATCCAGAAAAAGAGAAAGTATTTACCCCTCCTTGCCAGGTTCCACATCCCAGGAAGTGGGGCTTTCTCTCCACCTCATTGTCTCATTGGCTCCCATCAGCTGTCTCTCTTAGGAGAAACCAATAAGGAGTTTCTCCAGGACTTATCTACACTTCCTTCCTTTCTGTGTATCTATTTTTCTGGAGCAATGGTAAAAGCTGTACCTATATCAGGTAGCACCTGTACAGGAGAAACAAACTCACTCCACTCAAAGGTGAAGCTGGTGTCCGTACCCAAGGCAGAGAATATTTATGAACTGTAATTTGAAGGACACCAATGACAGGGGAAGAATAGGTTCTTAAGGTTGACAGGCTTGGCTAAGAGGTCCAGGCCTGCACCACAGAACATGGGAAAGTCACAGAGCAATGGATTCTGATCGTGGGGAAGGGAATAGCCTGAGGAGACTGTGCTTTCAGCTCCTCCCCACTCTAGCTGTCCTACAGAGCATTGTGCCTAACCCTGGCTCTCCTTTTGTAGCTCCAACCTTTTATGATCTGAAAATTTCCCTCCGAGAGCTTTTGATTCTATCTATGAGGTAGATGCTGATTTTACCTCAGAGCCCTGTGCTGTTTTGGTTTCTTGACTTGGACCCAAAATGCCCCTACCTTTAACATATGACACTCTGCCTGAACAGTCTGCGAGTATCTAGGCAATTATAATCAAGGGACATTAATGTCCTCAGACCCGTCAACTGGAAGGGTGGTAACTCAAAATGAAACTTAAAGTTATTTCACATTTATTTTGTTGTGTGAACACTGAAAAATAAACACATTCTTATGTTTTGTTTGTTTCAGTGAGCCTATGCTACATTCAACGTTTCTGGCTCAGTAGCAAGCCCAGTTATTCATTATCCAGCATTCATAAAACTGAAGTTCTAAATCAATAGCTGCAATTTCAAGTCATCTTGATGATGAGATGATAGCTCATTGTTTTCAAGCTAGTGGAGCTTAAATTGAACAAAGACATTTGTACATGTACATACACCCTTTGACAAAGCAATTTTATATCTTTAAACCACAAGATCAATCATGTCCGTTTATTTAATCCTTTTGTTATTATTTTGACTGCATGTTGCCTGTATTTTAGACGCAACAGTTATAACCCACTCCGTCAATGTTGAAAGAGGTATATAGTGTCCCCAATTCTGGAGTTACAGTTTAAACTTAGAATGACCTCGAAAGTGCAAAATGTTTGTTCCTTGGTGTGATATTATTGGGTACTATTGTAACTTTCAATTGAGGCTCTGGAAAATGTCTTCTAACCATTAAGGAATTTCCCTTACAGGAGATCATAGGACTTTTTTCTTTAGCTCTTTCATTTCCCATATTATGATGTAATAATAGTCTTGTGACACAATGTACTGCCCAACTACAGACCCAGAAAAAATAGGGCCAACTGACTATCATTAGAAAACCATTAAAACTTGAAGTAATATGAACCTCCTTACAGGCTGATTATCACTGTTATTTTGACAAAGTAAGGAAAAGCTGACTAGTACCAAACAGGCCAAGAGACGGACCTCCTCACTGATTTTGGAGAGGGTTACTTACCTAGAAGTGTCAGAGTTTGGGGCAAAGCTTAAGCTTAAAGCGCTTTACTTGACTACTGGTGTGAAAAGCTTCATCAGTGATCTTGTCCTAAGTGTGATATCACAAAATTTGATTGAGGCAGTAGTCTGCGCAGCTAATGTCTGAAAATCAAATGGCTGTCCAAGTTGCTCAGGGATTTCTTCGAGTTTAAATTAATTCAACATCTTAGCATTTCTATTTCTGTGAGGAACACCATGACCAAAGGTAACCCGGACAGGGAGGAATTCATTCTGGCTACACTTTCACACCATAGCCTATCCCCCAGTGATGTCAGGGCAGGAACTCCAGCAGGGAAACAGGAACTGAAGCAGGGGTCGTGAAGAGTGCTTCTTTCTGGCTTACTTCACATAGCTTGTTCGTCTTGCTTTCTTCTGCCACTCAGGGCCATCTGTTTAGAAATGACACCAGAATAAGCTTGTCCCTTCCACATCAATCATCACTCAAGAAAATGCCCTAAAGATTAGCCTCCAATCCAATCTGCCGTACTTCAGTATCCAACTGCAAAGAACCCTCTGAAAAATATCAGATACTAAAAGCTTATCTCCTCATATCCTCCTGTACACTTTAAAAATATCAAATAGTAGTTTATTAGAAGCCAGCATGAGAGCTCAGCAGATATAAGGCCCTGCTGGCAAGCCTGAGAACCTAAGTTTGATCCTGGAACTCATGTGATGGACGAAGAAAAGTGACTCCTGAAGGCATTGCCACTGTTGTCCTTTACTTTAGGACTACTACACATAATGCTGCTTTTTGGTCCAACATTTAAAGTTTGGTACTTCTCAGAGTCTCTGTGGGATTTCACAACAATGCTGTGAGGGCAGTGCATACAATGCCCTGCAATGGTAGCAGGGCAGACATTGTGTAGAATTTCTCACTGAAGAACACCACTGCTCAGAGAGTGTAAATGTCATCTGTAGGTGACACAATTAAGTAGGCTGCAAATTAAGAATTTGTCACATCATCAAAACATTTATTTAACAATGTCAATGCATTATTTATAAAAAGAAAAATTATGCCCCAGTACTAAAATTAAGCTAGTGGTGAGGCTCAGAATATTCACTTTGTCAAATAAATCCTGGCAAATTTGAAATAAAGTGTAATAAATATCATGGTGGAAACAACCGTCTTATCCCAGAGAGGCTTAGGAAGATTTGCTGAACTACCTCTGAACAGTGGTCTCGGTGAGGGGCATTTATTGGAGAATAATGACAGGAACATTTTTGATGAAATTTCCACCAGTTCTTAGTTCTGTTGGGCCCTATAGAAGTTTCCAAGGTCCATGGTCACAGTGTTCTGCACCCTCATGTGATAACTTTTTGGATTACATATACAGTGGCCTCTTTTGTGGTCATTTTCCTCCTGCCTTCTCTTTCCCCCTCATTCTGCATTCAAAACGGATTACAGAATACTTTAGTGCCTCAGGTCATCTCTGTGATAATTAATTACCATTGATCTGGCAGTGAGAATGTTAGTTAATGGTTGGCATTTGTTGATAAAATGCCAAATAACAGATCATTAATTATAATAGCACATTTTGGGGAAAAACAAGTCCATCATAGAGAGAGGTTAATGATCAGTTTGCCATCTGGCCTAAATCAGGGGCCTCCTGGGTCAGTGTTGAGTCATCGAAAGTTCCTTGAACTATCTTGGTACATACAGATTAGATGCAGTCACTGAAGCCTAATGGCATTGTCAATACAACCTTGGTATTCAGTGTTTACTGGTCAAAACTTGGCTTTAGGATGTGTCTGGGGGATTCAAAGAATTCAGTAAGTTCAACATATGAAGAAAGGACAGAACAATAGAGCTAGTCAGGATAGGTTTTTGGGACTGTGATCTTGGTATGGAAAAGCACTGGATAACATACATAGTAGCTCAGTGACTTTTACTATTTTAGAAACAATATGGTAAGGACCTGAATAGTATTGGTGCTAGCAGTCAATACCTTCACAGCTGGGTTCCAAGCACCATCCAGAACATTAAGGACTAGGGAACACTGCACACCATCCATTCTGTACCCAAGAGAATCTAAGTCATTAAAAGAGCCGAGCAGGATAAAGGTCCAGGTCAGGAGAAATGAGACTCAATTACTAAGTAAGAACTTGAGTGCAAGGATGGGACATAAAGGGAGGAGACAAGAAATGCTATTTGTTTTAAATGTCAGTTTACTAGAGTGGCTGCTATATGCTGGGCATCTTATCATATTTACCGCTTACTACAACCTATGGAAAAGGTGTGTTATGCCTTGTTTTCTGAGTAGAAGACTGAGGAGGGTCATGGGACTTAGAAAACTAGCATAAAGACACATATAGAGTAAGTTTCAGAATAGACTATTACAGTCTGATTTGTATCAAGAGACATTTCTTCCAATGTTATTGGAGGAAAGTAGAAGGTTATGTGTGGTTCCCTGTGCACAAGACATTGAATTCATAACTTGATATTAAGTAATCCCTTTTGTACAAATCAATAATTGATTAAAACATGAATAAGAATATGGAGGGAGGATGCTGGGGGGAAAAAAGCATCCACAACAGCCTCATTCTCCATGGAGGCTATTCACACATCTTCCAGGTTATTGTTCTGAGCTGTTGTCATTGGTAGCATTAACCATTGTATTTTCTTTTTAATAATACAATAAAACCAGCAAGATCTACTTTGAAGACTTCATGCCTGGTGCACAGTAGGCATTCAGTTCAAGCTCTTGGATGAGTAAATAATTGGGTGTAGTTTTTTCCTGAAACAGCAGAATGCAGAGATGTGCTTCTTCTACCAGTGCTCAGTGTGGCTATCATCAAAGCAACGGGGAAATTCTGTCCATCTGTCCTTGTGTCATTAATCTCCCAACCACACTGCCAAATGGATCTCCTGAGAGCTTTTAAGCATAGGTATTTGGCTCTTTCATTCTCTACTGCAAAATATTTAAGCACAAGGATTCTTAAATAGCCTTTTTTACTCTTTGAAGTTTCAGGATTATCATGCACACTAATTTGAAAGAAATGGATAAATGAGACAGATGCCTTTAAAATATGTTCATTAATATTAAACATTAACTGAAAAGTGAGCTAAAGACCAACATGAAATACAGGGCTTCAGAAGTCTTCTAAAGTAAAGTAATTGTCTTTACGATATTTGACTCTATAAATAGAAAAGTAGATATTCTTCTCAAGTATACATGACTATTTCTCCAAAATAGACAATATGCTAAGACATATTGTTAAGATAATCTGCAAAATCAAATCTACTATATTACAACTCAAATGATTAAAATAAAGCAAAGCACATTTTTATTTATGATTTTAAAAGTGATATGCAACTAATGTACAATATTATAAATTCAAAAATAATGTGAAATTAAAGAAATGGGTAAATGATTCAGAAATCATAAGATGGAAAGTAGTCTTAAACATAGGTGAGAGAAAGTTTCTGCGTAGTCATGAACAGTAGGGCACACTGTTTTGAACACAGATTTTTTCCTGGGATAAACTGTAGCTAGCAGCATCAATAGAAACAGGCAAAGGAGAAAAGCTTAGATGAAGGTTAGATAGAAAAAGAAGAAGAAGAAGAAGAAGAAGAAGAAGAAGAAGAAGAAGAAGAAGAAGAAGAAGAAGAAGATAGGTTAGAAATTGCAACGGTGGCTACTCCTGGGGCTTCTGTTGTGACTGGTTCTATTTCTCAAAAGATTTTAAGCTAAGAGTGATGGCACATGTGTAAAATAACCTCAAGTAAAAGACAACATGAAGTGTTTATGATGCTGAGTGAGTATATGAATGGCCTAATGTCATCTAAATGTGGTCTACAAATCAGGCACCATTTTGACCTCTCTTAGACTAATTCTCTTGAATGCAGAGAGGAATCTGTCTCCATGTCAGTAGAACTGAAACTTACTATATAGTTCTCCATGTAATTTTTTAAACCAAATACAACAATGCTTGGTGAAGTACCTACCTATGTCAGGATAGAAGACTAGGGGCCGAACACACACCTTTCTGTGGGCTTTCAGACAGAGGGTATCTTAGGATCCTATACTGTCACAGTCTGAGGATGGATAAAGATGGAAGAGATTCTTATTTCTTTGTGTATATTTATATTGAGTTCAGAGAATGTTAAGGCATCCATTTTGACAGTATGTAGCAATAATCTCCTAGTGGTCCTTTGACTCACAGAGTTTTGGCATTTGCTTTTGAGAGCAAACTGTTAGGGGACTGCCATATGCCAGCCTTTCAGATCCTAGTGTTCTCCATCTGCCAGTACTCTCAAAGGTGACATGTCTACAGGAGTGAGGGCTCTTGGCCAGGTAGTGTCCTTTCCACTTGCAGTACTGAGCTCATATTGCATGGCCTACACTTCTCTTTATTAGCCCTGATCATTCCCATATTAGCAAAGACGTGCTTGTAAGATGAAGCCACTTCTGATTATTTTGGGGTTCTTTTAATGCAGAGAGAGGTTCAGATGTTGAAGAACTGATAGAGTTAGTGATGATGAAGGATTGTCTGACAGTTTTGTTTACTGCCAATTGGGACATAAAAATTTGATTTTTCAACTAAGGAAAAATTCTGAGCACTGTACCTGGCATGTTGAAAGGCATTAAACCTGGCAGGGAGATAAAGAGAATGTGCCAGCAAGTTGCCAACAAGGAATTAGAAGACTTTAGAGAATACACCCCAGTGCTTTATTTGGCACGAAGGGGCATTCCAGCAGAACAACAGATGACACATGATCATAAGATGGAGTCTGATCCATTCAGTGGGTGATGAACATGGTAACAAACAGAGAAACCAAGACTCACCTAAATAAATGGCTTTCTTCATAAGTTACACAGTCATTCAACTGTAAAGAGAGCGAGGAAAACTTGTATATGTGTATGTATTTCATACATATGATATATATATATATATATGTTGAGCATATATGTATATATCATATAAAATCATAACAAAAGATATGCACAAAACCCACTAAAGATGAGCAGCATCAGAACTTGACTCACTTGAGTTGTAGAAAAAGCTTGGTAGCCTGGAGTGCTCCATGAGTGAGTTGAATGTAAAAATCTGAAGATATCCTTGACATCCCTAAGTAGTATATCTTGAGAACTTTGGGTATTCACAGATTCATGACAAAACTACATAAGCTGAACCACAAGCAAATAATGTGAAACTTTTTTTAGTATAACAAGTGTTCTATGAGCCCAATGAGACGTGCCCAGCGCTAGTCAAGGGCTCAATGGCATGTGGATCCTCAGAGGACACATTAGGCTAGCTGATGCCAAATACAATGAATTTATTGGGCAAGATCAATTTTTCTGAAAATTAATTCAAACATGCTCAATGAATGATTCAAAAATGAAAGCAATAAATGTAAATTTGTCCTAGACAAAAAGTCTACTGACCTTCCCATTTAAAATTATTTCAACGTACCAAGTGACATTATAAATGGGAAACAAAATCAAATAACCCCTTCTTTTACCAAAATTGACAAAGACAATTCAATAATTCAAAAATTATTATTTTATATAATGGTTGGTTGTCTGAATCTTAGTATAGATAGCAGAATGAATTAAATATTAACACATCTTAGTGTTTTATGATTGTGCTATAATCACACCATTTTTTGTGATCTCATATTGTTAGCATGAAATTAAACTGTAGAGAATTATTGGACAAAAAAATATTGGATTTAGAGAATAATAAAATTGAACTTAATGAGTGATTAAGTTATTAGTATAACTGGAATGAAGATTATAAGTCTATTTATAAGTATGAATGACATCATAGAAAAGACACATTTCTTCAGTATTGTGAGAAGTTACACCATCATTCGGAATTTCTCAGTCAAGTTATGAGCGAATTCTGTTTAAGAGCACATTGATGATGCTTGAGGTCCTGGAAAGACTGGATATTTCAAAGGCATGTGGGTTTCGTTTTAAATTTGCCTTGGCCCCTTTGTGCTATGAGACTTTGCTAAAGCTATTTAATGTCTGTGTAAGTTTCTCTGTTTGAAGACAGATAAGATGCTTGTCCAGTACTTTGCTGTGCGAAGGTATAGAAACAATTGTATCATTATTATTCCTGCTGTAAAAAATGGGTCAGTTTTCTTCTCTCCAAGTTGATCAATAGATAATGAGGTCCAACAGAATGATATAGTGGAAAACGATGCTGCCGTATAATTAAAGATTTGGATTTAATCTTGAGCCTCAAGAATTTCTCCTTATTAAATGTACAGTGTGGCTCACTCATTTGTTCTCTCTGAACATTCCATGGTTATACTTAGGTATGAAGACTACTCAACTAAACCCATTTCAACAATATAGAAACACATTCTGGACTTCTTCCAGGGTAACTAACTACGCTTGTTTTCCTGGGAACTTGAGACTTCCAGTGCTAAGACAGATAGTCCAGGGTAAAGGTGGGTATCAGCCACACTGAAAGTTGATTTGATCATTGACTGATTCAAAATTGACTGTTCCACTGCCCTTGGCATCTGGCCATCATACCTTTTATTATTAAACCACATTTTCACTTTAAAATACACAGAATTGAATTTTAAAATACACAGAATTCTGATGCTGATATGTTCATAGAACCCCAAAAACATGGAAAGAGAGTATCAATAAGTTATTAAAGGAACGGTTAACTCACACTGTCAGCCTTGAATGAAATGCTATATTGTCCCTAATATTTATGTTAGGAAACTGCCTACTTGAACTTGCAAAATGAATGCCTGTCTGAGGGTTCTTAAAATTAGATGAATTATGTTAGTAAATTGAAAAGGATTATCTCTTACCCAGTTTGGAAAATTGACTCATTTGCCTCCGTTACAGAAGGGGATGGGAGTGCTTAAACATCAGAATCATTTTAGCCTGAAGTCATGATGATGAATCAGGAATTCGATAAGACCGTCTTTAGTGAACTGCACTGTCAAAGAATGTTAATAGAACTAGCTGAAGAGGCATTCCTGGCTTCGGTGGCTTCAGTTTGCCTTAGAATATCTTTGAAAATTAGTTACACACTGAGTCCCCAGGGTCACCTGCCCAGCCTGGATATCAATTCTGAACAAGAGCTTCTGAATAAGCAAGAAGAAAACACCCCCTTTCCTTTCAACTCAAAGTGTGACCTGGCCCAGTAGCACCAGTCTTACCTACAAGCCTGTGAAAAAGTAAGATTTTAGGCTCCACCATAGACTTATTGATTCTGAATGATTATTGTAGTGTAATATTCTGGGCAGCCATCTTAGGACATTCTGCATCAGCAGTTTAAGGGCACGTTGAGAAAGTATGTTCTGTGTCAAAGATAGCTATACTAGTCGATCTTTATAAGAGCTTATTATATCCCAGGTGCCATTCTAGAGCCTGAATATGCTGTAATGACCCTCAGAGGTCATGATATTCAAATGAAGAAACAGTAGGAAAGTTGTTGGAAGTATCACTATCCTTGATTTCAAATTGTACTACAGAGCTATATTAATAAAAAAAATAGCATGGTATTAGCATAAAAACAGACAGGTTCATCAATGGAATTGAATTGAATACCCAGACATAAATTCACACACCCATGGATACCTGATTTTTTGGTAAATAAGCCAGACATGCACACTGGAAAAAAAAAGGGAGTTTCTTCAACAAATGGTGCTGGTCAAACTGGATGTCTGCATGTAGAAATATGCAAGCATATCCATATCTATCACCCTGCACAAAGCTCAAGACCAGGATGATCAAAAACCTCAGCTTAAAAGCAGACACACTAATTCTATTAGAAGAGAAACTGGGGAATAACCTTGAACATGTTGGCACAATAGACAGCTTTCTGAATAGAACACCAACCAACAGAACAAGCACTAAGATAGACAATTATACATAGGGCCTCATGAAACTGAAAGCTTCTGAAAGGCAAATGAAACCGTCCGTCAGACAAAGGAGGAGTGTACAGAATGGGAAAGGATGTTTACTAATTCCATATTCTTTTTTATTTTTTATTTATTATTATGTATACAGTGCTCTGCCTGCATGTACACCTGCATGCTAGAAGAGTGCATCAGGTCACATTATAGATGGTTGTGAGCCACCATGTGGTTGCTGGGAATTGTACTCAGGACTTCTGGAGAAGCAAGTCAGTGCTCTTAACCTCTGAGCCATCTCTCCAGCCCTACTAATTCCATATTCTATAGAAGATTAATATCCAAAACATTTAACAAATTCAAGAAACTAGGTATCAAAAACCAAACAGTCAAATTTAAAAAGGTACTGATCTAAACAGAATTCTCACTAGAGGAAACTCAATTGTTTGAGAAGCACTTAAATAAATGCTCAACATCCTTATCCATCAGAGAAATTCAAACTAAAACTACTACTTTGAGATTCCACCTTACCCTGTCAGAATGGCTAAGATCATTAACACAACAGTATATTGTGGGGAACTCCATTGCTGGTAGGAATGAAAATGTGTACAGCCACTTTGGAAATTAATATGGTGGCTTCTCAGAAAATTTGCAATCTATGTACCTTAAGATCCAGCTGTGCCACTCTTGGACATATACCCAAAGGATGCTCCATTCTAGCACAAGGGCACTTGCTCATCTACGTTCATTGTGATTTATTCATAAGAGCCAGAAACTGGAAACAACCCAGATGTCCCTACACAGAAGAGTAGATAAACAAAATGCAGTACATTTACACAATGTTTTAAATAATGACATCATGAAATTCTCAGGCAAATGGATAGATCTAGAAAACATCATCCTGAGTTAAGTAACTAAGATCCAGAAAGACAACAGTGTATGCATGAATTTATAAGTGGGTACTAATATTCACTTATAAATCCACGCATTAAGTAAATGATAACCAAGCTACAATCTATAGACCCAGAGAGATTAGGTAAAGAGGAAGGCTCTAGGGGAAATTAATGAATTTCCTAAGAAAGGGGAAATAGAATAAATTTTGTGGGTGGACTAAGAGCAAGTAGGGACAGGAGTTGGAGGTATCAGAAGGGGTGGTTATTGAGGGAGAGAGTGTGAGAAGAGACAACTGGTTTGGAGAGGCAGGCTTTAGGGATGATGGTGTTGAAACCTAGTGCAGTAGAAACTTCCTGGAATGTATGTAGGTGGCCTAGGTGGGGACTCTGAATAATGGAGGATATGGATTCTGAACTGACTATCTTTTGTAGTCAGGCAAGGCTTTTCATGCTGGGACTGTGTTGCCTCCAGTTGAGTTCCTGGCTAAAGGGGTCTCATGACATTCCCAAACAATGCAGGCTGATACTAAGACGGAAGGTTGATTTCTTAAAACTAACAGAGGGTCCCATTGCCAAGGACAACTTCCACACAGCCAATTGAACTTCGAGATGTTAAGCTGGTGATTTCATGGAGCCCTCATCCCTATGTCTAGTCTCTTTGGCATGGGAAGTTACTCTTCATGATATAGAAAGAGAAACCTAGACACAAACACAACCACAAAACTTGCAATCTACACTCTGTCCTGTCTGCAAAATCTGTCCTGCCCTGAATTAGTGGAGGCACAGAACTTGACTTATAGGAGTGGTCAACCAATGTCTGCTTTAATTTGAGGCCAATCTCACAAGAGGGATCCCAGGTCCTACACTGTCTGGATGGCCAGGAACTAGATATGGAGATTGGATAGTCTGGAGACCTAGTATAGGTCCAAACAGGACTTGTCAAAAAAATTATTTCTATTGATATCCTGCTGTAATCATAGATTGGTGCCTTGTCTAGTCGGCATCAGAGAAGCTTTCTTGGACAGCAAATGGGATCAGGTACAGAGACCCACAGGCACACTTTATGAAGAGAATCTAAGTTGGAGGTCTCCACTGCGTTCTGCCCTCTGCGCTCATGGAATCCTGCAGAAGAGGGGCAGTATAGTAGGAGTCAGGAGGGATGGAGGATAACAGGAGAAACTGGCCAATTGAATCAAATTAGTAGGACATATATGGGCTCACAGAAACTGAAACAGCAAGCAAGGTGCCAAGAAAGGTATGAGCCAGGTCCTCTGCATATATGTTATGGCTGTTAACTTGAATCTTTTGTGGGACTAACTGTAGGAGCAGGTATGTCTCTGACTCTGGTTTTCTTTTGAGATGCTTTTCCTCCTATTGGGTTGCCTGAGTCTTAACATGAAGACTTGCTTTATTGCATCCTGTTTTGTAATGTTTGTTTGTTTGTTTGTTTGTTTGTTTTTATCTTGGAGGGAGGCCTGCTCTTTTCTGAAGAAAAATGGAGGGAAAGTGGGTCTGAGGGGAGGTATGGTGGAGCTTGAGGAAGTGGAGTGAGTGGAAATTGTCATCAGGATGTATTGTATGAGAAAATATTGTATTTTCAGTAAAAAGAAGGGCATTCCAAATTATTTTTTTTGAACAGCTGAGTCTTTGATTTTATTTATTGGATTCCTATCATGAAAAAAATTCTTCGTACAGGACAAATAATGGTGCCAATGATGATGAAGACAACAACAATGACAATGAGTTTGATGATAATGATGATGATAAGTATTATGAGGAACTACAAACAGAGGAATCAGTGTTTTCCTTGTCCTGGTATTGTGTTAGGTACTTCTTTAAGTACTTAAATGCTTCAGTTATTTGTCAAAACTCCGGTGAAGAAGAAACTTGTGAGGAAACCAGGGTGGAAAACCAGGTAGGTAGAGCAGTGAGACTGCCAAACTCCCAAACACTTAGCATTACCAAGAGGGGCAGAAAGGTGCAGGCACCGCGTAAGTTTCTACTCTGTACCCACCAAGATTGTACTGACAGCTTCTGCCCTCCTCCCATTTCCATATGGGCCGTGCCTAGACAAGGACTTGTACCCACCTGACAGAGAATGGCCACACCATTAAAAGTGTACACTTTTCAGTGCAATATCATGTGATTAAAAACCTGATTTTGAACCTCAGATGCTTTAGTTCTTAAGGGCTCCTTGATCTCTCTCTCTCTCTTTATAAAATTAATTAATTCACACTACATCCAGACTGTAATCCCCTCACTCTTACCTTCCTGTTTCTTCTCTCCCTCCCTTCTTTGTCCACGCTATGCCCCTCCCCTAGACTTCTGACAGGTGATGTCCACCTCCACAGCCTATCAGCTCTCACCTGTATAGCCTGCATTCCCTTCCTCTGTGTTTCCCCAAGGCCTTTCCACCAAGGGGCAGTGATTAACCTGGGGGGCACCAGAGTTCTTGTCAGAGGCACTTCCGTGCTCCCACCTTCCCCACGTGGAGAGTGAGCTGTCCATTGGCTACATCTGACCAGGGTCTAGGTTCTTCTTGGTCTCTTCATGATCACCCTGTACTTTAAGTCAAGATTTTAGAAAGATAATTTCTCCTTGGCAGCTTCTGGGAGGTTAAATAAAGGAGGGCCTGGTTTTCTTTGTAATCTGTTTTTGTTTCTTTTTAAGAGCTTAGCTGTCAAAACAAAACAGGATTACTTTAATTATCAGTTGCTGATCAAAGCATTTCCTAGTGTTTACAGGAGTGAGCGCCTCTGCCCTACTGAGAAATCCTAAGAACTGGATTCAACGTATTTCCTCTGCCTAGCGTCCTTACTTCGTCTAGGGCAAACACTTAGACTTTTTAGCCTCATTGGTAGGTCATTATTAACAAATATATTTCCACAAGATTTTCTTTCATGTTTTGTTGTGTCAAATCTCTGAGATCACCTTTCTGTGGTTTTCAGTTCTGTCACCATACCACCGCTATGATGATGTTTCTGGCTGTGTGATGTAACTGCATTATCGATTTCATTTGTCCCTGTGGTAATGAAACCATTGTCTTTGCTGCAGCTGTAGCCACCGCCTTCTAAATAGCATGACACACATGCTTGGAGTTCTTTAAACCATTAATTTACAAAGTAGAGTTTGAATTTTCCTTCTATTGTATAAATCAACTCAAGAAGGCAAAGGTTAATTTATGTTGACAATTATTTATTGAACTTAAGATTCAAAACTACTTTCCTGGATTTAATCTCTTTGAACTACTGTATAGAATGGGATATTTATGCTTGAGAATATTTTCTGGGATATTAGGCTCCTGTGGATGTAGAGTTCTGTGATTAGATTTTACAAATGGCATGAACTACTGTTTCTTTCCACTGACATTTCACCTTATGCTACTGCTATTCTTAGCTACAGAAAGCCAGATGGGAACACGAACTTGTTACTCATTAGTCAGGAATGACAATGAATACAGGATGAAAACTAGCTTCAGGGTAGGAAGAACCACTTGCTGCTCTTACACATCTGAGAAAAGTCCCTTTGCTGCCTGTGGCTAGGACATTGAATTTCCATTATCAAACAGAAAACTTCAAAATTCTTTGCATAATATGAAAGGTATCTTTTACCATTGTACCTTCGCTGTCAGGCCTTTTATTGTTCAGTGTTTAAAACCTCACATCTATTCTCACATGTCAGGAAGAATAAAGTTTAGTGACTCAGACTGCCATTACTACAAGTCTCAGAGTATTGTGAAATTTTGAAATGATAAGAAATATTGATTGTTACATGGCAGATCAATAAAGCATCATCTTGAAAATAACATATTGTGAATAAATTTAAATTATTTCAAACATGATATACCTGTGCTGTTGAGTCATATGGGAAGGCAAGGTATGTCATATTAAGTTTGTTTTTCAGATGATAGACTGATGTCCAGATTCCTGCTGTAACTTGTCCAAATCCCTTGAAATCTCATTTCAGACATAACTACAAAGCTAGAACTTTTCTTTCTTTCTTTCTTTCTTTCTTTCTTTCTTTCTTTCTTTTATTTTTGCTTTTGCTTTAGTTTTTTTTCCAAGACAGGGTTTGTGTGTGGAGCCTAGGCTTTTCTGGACTCTCTTTGTAGACCATAGTGGCCTCAAACTCACAGAGATCTGACTGTCTCTACCTCCTGAGTTCTGGCACTAAAGCCTTGCACCATGACCCCCTCTGCCCAAGCTAGAATTTCTGAAGTCAAATATACAAAGTGCTGCCAATGGACAGCTCATTATCCATGCTGGTGGGGAGAGCAGAGACTGCCTCTGACATGAATTCTAGGGGCCCCAATTTGACCATTTCTCACTGGAGGGGAGACCTGGTGGCACACAGAGGAAGGGGAAGCAGGCTATCCTGATGAGATCTGATAGGCTGTGGCCATATGGTAGGAAAGGAAGTTCCCTTCTGTCAGAGGTCTAGGGGAGGGGAATAGGGTAGAACAGGGTGGGAATGGGGAGACTCAAATGAGGAGATAGCAATCAGGATGTTATCTGAATAAATATTAATAAATTAAAATTTAAAAATATACAAAGTGTTTATCCTACTCAGGCTGAAGAGATAGAGGACTAGATGTTGGGTCCCAGCACCCATATAATAGCTCAAAACTATCTGTAATTAGTCTTAACTCCAGTTGCAAAGGTTCCATGGCCTTTTCTGACTTCAGTGGGCATAAGGCACATACTTGGTGCACATACATACATAGAGGCACAGCACTCATAAGAAAAACAAATTATAAAAAATGGTTCCATTTCTTTTTTTTTAAATTTTTTATTAATTTATTCTTGTTACATCTCGATGGTTATCCCATCCCTTGTACCCTCCACAGGTTCCATTTCTTTTGTCTTGATTCACCCTATCCCTCCTGCTTCATTGTCACCTTCATCCTTCTCATCGCCACCTCCTTGTCTTCCTTTTCATCTGGTCTTCCACCTCCTCATCTTCTTTGCCCCCTTTTTATTTTAGTTTGTTTAGCAAAAATGTTGCACACCAGGAAAAGATGCATATTTTCTTCAAGGATATTTATCAACTATAACAAAAATATTCTGTTTCACCATTTTTTTTTATCTTCTGCTTTTTTTTAAATCTTTTTTTTTATTAATTTATTCTTGTTACATCTCAATGTTTATCCCATCCCTTGTATCCTCCCATTCCTCCCCCCCCCATTTTCCCATTATTCCCCTCCCCTATGACTTTAGTATTGTACTTTGGGCTGGCCATTTATTCTGAGGAACTGAATGAAAATTTTAAGATAAGCAAACTATTTCCCTCTACTTACAGGAAGGTTAGAATGCTTGAGATGGAGATGAACTTCAAAGCCAGTGATCATTTCCTGGCAAAAGCTCATTCTTCATGCTGATACAATCACAAGTGGCTATGAGAATGCTATAGAAGATTTCCATTATCCATATGTTATAAAGAAAGAGGACACTTTCTGTAATGAGGAAATATCCCCAGAGGACTCCTCACTAGGAGTTTCTCCAAGTTCCTCAATTCTGTTGTTTCCTTAGTACTCAGAACCGTGATACAATGTTCAAGTTCCTCTGTCTTTCTCTCAAAGACATGATTTTCATCTATGCATTTTGACAGTCTTGCTTAAGCAATGCTACCCAGAAATCCCAATACTTATTAAATAGAACAGTTACATAAGGATTAGATAGACTCATGAAGAGAGACCCTGTGAGATAGATATGTGGATTCAATATGAAGAATGGATGAGTAGAAACATTTTATAATCATACTAGTAATAGGGACTTAAAAGGATGGCTTAGCAGTTAAGAGTGAATTTTGTTATTATGCCAATACTATGTGGTTTTTATCAACTCTGTAGTACAGCTTGAAAACAGGGATGGTGATACTTCTGGGAGGTCTTTTATTGTATGGTATTGTTTTAGTTATCCTGGCTTTTGTTGTTGTTGTTGTTGCTGTTGTTTTTCCATATGAAGTTGAGGATTCTTTCAAGTCTGTAAAGAATTGTGTTGGAATTTTCATAGGGATTGCATTCAATCTGAAGATTACTTTCAGTAGGATGGGCTTTTTCCTCTGTTAATCATACCAATCTATGAGCTTGGGAGACGTTTACATTGTCTAATATTGAAGTTCTTGTGGGAATACTAACAGAGGGAACAGGGACTAGCCCTGATTTTTGTGCCTCCTTGTGGAACCATTTTTCTCCTCCTGGTTGAACCCATTCAGCCTTGATGTGATAGTATGTGCCTGGACTTATTGTAGTTTGTTTTGAGGCGTTTGGTTGATGCTCCTGGGAGACCTGTTTTTTTTCTGAGTGGAGGCAATGTGGGGTAGATTTTTTTTCTGAGGGGAGGTGGTGGGAGAGACTCAGGGGAGGGGAGGTAAGAGAACCTGCTATCTAGGTATAATAGAGAATAATAGAAATAACTAAAAGTGTGCATATTGTGCCCGCAGCAGACATTAATTTGGTTTTCAGCACCCATACTGCAGCACATAACCTTCTCTATCTCTCGTTCTAGCCTTCTTCCAGCCTCTGCAGATTCTTTTATGTATGTGGTAAACAACACACACACACACACACACACACACACACAAATCCACAAATATAAAAGAATATAGAAATAAAGGTAATGATTTATCCAATCAACAGTTTCATCACTTGCTATCTACCAGTGCCCCAATCAGAGACACCAGAATCACAGCTGCGAAACTTAGAATAAAATGCTATTCTTATGGAATTTCACATTGTAACAGTGATAGAGATACTTAGGTAATAAAAAAAAGAATGTAGTTATATACATACTGTGTTGATTTAAGAAATAACTTACTCATTTGTTACAGAGACATGGAAAAAAACAAAAAAGAGGAGAACAAAACTGATAAGATGAGAAAGCATTGCAATTTAGAAGGTAGCACTGACTGCCTTAGTTTCCTGGGTGCTATAATAAATTCCTGTGATATTATTAACAGCAAGATCTCAGAGTTCTTCATCCAAACCTATGTAAATCAGTATGTGTTTCATTCTGGACATCTTGGGCAAAACTCTACTCTACTTCTTGCCTCTGAGAGTAGAAAGAAGTTATCCAAATACAAATGGTGGGCAACCAGGTTTAAGGTGATAGATCTGGGCATCCCATTTTAACAGAGGGGAGAATGAAGGTAGAGAGTAATCAAAGGCAACTTTGGAATTTAAAGGTGCAGTCTCCATCAGTGTACAAGTCCAGGGTGTCTCTGGGCTATGCCTTTTGCCTTTTCACTTGTATGTTTTAGTCAAGCATCTCTCATGTCTAAGCTCAGCCCATGACACTAGATGCTGCAGTAGGTTTCATATCTTTTGCCTGAAGAGCAGTGTATGCTTGCAGCTGAGTCATCCTATCAGCCTATCTTGGGCCAGGAGGGATATTTGAGGTTTTTGTTTAGGCTCTGCCTATGATCCTTTCAGTCTAGGC
Source organism: Acomys russatus (assembly GCF_903995435.1). Classification (NCBI taxonomy): domain Eukaryota; kingdom Metazoa; phylum Chordata; class Mammalia; order Rodentia; family Muridae; genus Acomys; species Acomys russatus. Next base: position 39,453,654 of record NC_067158.1, on the reverse strand, counting down.
AGGAAATGTTCCTGATGCTTTAATATTCTCACAATCGTTATAGTGCTTTCAATATTATCACCAGGGTTTAAACGCCTCAGGAGTCTTTGCCACAGATTTTTCCTGGTTAGGCCCTTGTCTATTTCTGACTTGCTTTCATAGACGAGCATAACTATGAGTCACACATATGAACCCCAAAGCACCAGCTAATGCTTGTTCAGCCTCCAAATTGACCTTGTGTCCAGGACAGCATCTCCCAATACTAAACCTTAGATTGTTTGCACCCTAGATAATTTAGTCTCCAATTTACTATGTGTGTTCTGCTTGGATTTTACTTTAAGTAGAAAGATAAAAACATACTATATATTCAATAGTTTGATCAAAACTATGCTGAGGGAAGTATCAAAACTAGAGTTGGCAGATTCTCCTTTAAAGATATGAAGTGCATAGTGTGTCTTCTGTACTGAGACACAGCATGAAGGAGAAGTCATAATTTTTCTTTCACTGTATATTAAGAAATAGGAAGAAATTCAACACCAGATCTTCTAGGAGGTGTAGGGTGTGTGGCTTTCATTTTTAAAATGAAGAGATTCTCCCAGTCAATTGCATTGCTGAAAAAAAAAAAACAGTGAAATTATAAAGATTCTAGTGAGTGGATGATAGAGAATGGAAGACTAAGAAAGACATTGTGTAAATCCAGCCCTTGTGCTATAGAGGCAGGGGGATGATGGATTAAGGCCAATATTAACTAATTAGGTTCTTGGCCAGCCTGGGCTGTCTGAGACCTGGCCACTGAAAAAGCAAATCAACCAAGCAACCAAACAAACAAAAGCATTGTAAGCAAGAGCAGAAGGAAGCCTGGGACACAGGAAGAATGACTTTCCTTACGTATAGAAGATGATGGCAACAATGAGGTTTGGTAGAAGTGTAAATGTGGTAGGTAAAACAAACAAAGAAACAAACAAGCAAACAAGTAGGCAAGGAAAATTGTTTTGACAGCCTTTCATAATGATTAGGCACATCAAAATATAAGACAGTGTTTGGGGACGTAGACGAAGAATACACCTCTTTTGTTGTGAGGGTGGGGCGTATTCTTCAGATAGCACACAGTGCTATTTATTCCAGGCATTAGGTTCTTGGTTTTGATCTATCTCGCCTCGTTTTGGAAGTCATATACTTGAGCTGCGCGAATGACACCAGCTGAAGTCAATCATTTCATTTGACTAAGCATGATTTCCACAATGTAGAAGTAAGGCTGGTTCTTTTTTTTTTTTTTTTTTTCAGATTGAATAAAGATGTATCATCCCATTTAGTTCATTATTAGCAAATCAGAAACTGAGAGTATGGAATTGTTTAAGTAGCAGATGTGTGGATGCAAAGTAATTATGTTGACTGAAAATGAACAGTTTCATCAGGCAGACGCCCAAACCCCCCCAAACAGTGTCAACACTGAATCTCTTCTAATACGCCGGAAAATTACTAGGCAGATTTGACATAACAAAGCAATCACTGCGGGCTTTGTTTAAGATTCCTCTAGAGAATAGGGCAAATAAAATGATTACAGTGATTTGAGCAGTCAGGATTATATAGCTGCTCACTTACAAAAGCAATCTTCTAATTAGTTGACAATTGATGTCTTCTGATTGTTCCTGAAATGATTTCTGCATTGCCCATATTGATCTGCATTGCCACTAAGATTACCAGAGAGAAGGCTGTTCTCCTTAGAGTGGAGGTGGGAAGTCTCCAGACACACACGCACACACATGCACATGCACACGCACATATATAGTTTATGGTCTGCAGAGATTACCTGATATGAACTCATGTCCCTTGTGATATCAGTGGTATAGAAATGCTGGATATTAGTCACTTTGGAAGTTTTAATTTGCCCTGCTTTCAGTTGCTTTGGTGAGGGTTCTAAAATAAGTGCCATATTTTTTTCTGTAACTGGTATAGAGAATAAATAAGCCTACTGAATTCTCAGACTTGAGCCTTTGAGAATCCTGAGCTACCTGGTGACTTCGAAGGTCAGGCAGGAGAGAGAATTGCTCACAGATGGTCACTTGGAGACTAAAGTAAATTACTGTAGAAGATGTTCTGCCCACAGATATATGGGACAGCTCCTTTCTCTGTAACAGAAAATCGATTACTCTTTTCCTAAACAAATAACAATACTTCAATTTTGTTTACCAGCCTCAAAGAAAAATGAAAGGTATGGGAGACACGATTCATAACGATCTTTCAGTCCAACTCACAGCATGGCTCCCCTAATTACATACCTAAACTACAAAAAACCCTTTCCTTTATTAAAATATTAATTACATTACCAATGACCCAGCTGATTCCTCTTCATATCTCATGTATGACATGAACACCTTTATCTGCAAGGAAGTGAGAGAAAGCATGCCACGATCATAGTGTCTTTAGTGCGGAGAGCCACAGAAGAAAGATTACAAATGGGCATTAGTTAGCCTGCACACCTGGAATGTTCAACAGGGCTATCTTCACCTCATCCTTGTGCATCATTCAATTCGCCATATTTTTCTTTTTTTATTACTAATTTATTCTTGTTACATCTCCATGGTTATCCCATCCCTTGTATCCTCCAATTCTTCCCTCGCTCCCATTTTCCCCTCCCCTATGACTGTTCCTGAGGGGGATTACCTCCCCCTGTATCTGCTCATAGGGTATCAAGTCTCTTCTTGGTAACCTGCTATCCTTCCTCTGAGTGCCACCAGGTCTCCCCATCCAGGAGACGTGGTCAAATATGAGGCACCAGAGTACGTGTTAAAGTCATACCCCACTCTCCACTCAAGTGTGGAGAATGTTTTCCCCATTGGCTAGATGTGGGTAGTGGTGTAAAGTTTACCACCTGTATTATCCTTGGCTGGTGCCTTAATTTGATCCGGACCCATGGGCCCAAATCTGCCTATCATAATGTTCTACTTGTAGGTTTCTAGGACCCTCTGGATCCTTCTACTTTGCTATTCTCCCATGCTTCTCTCATCTAGAATCCCAATAGGATGTCCTCCCCTCTGTCCCAGTTTCCTGGTAAGTGAAGGCTTTTGTGGGACATGCCCCTTGGGCTAGTATGCAGATATAAGTGAGTATATACCATTTGAGTCTTTCTGCTTCTGCGTTAACTCATGAATTGAGCTAGAAATCGCCATATTTTTCATAAGATTCCATTGGAGAGTAGAGAATGATTCATCCAAGAATGACAAATGCTGATGATTTCAACACAACCTTAAGATAGGCACATGCATTTCCACAAGAAACAAGGGGAAAGTAGGTGGAGGACATGACCAGATGCAGACTCCATTCTCACTGCTATTTTATTGTTGTTGTATGTTTTCATTTGTACCTTTTTTTTTTCATATCTAGCATTTACTAAAAGAACTGTTATAATAAGATACAAGGTATTATTTCAATCTTCTTGTATCTATTGAGGTTTGCTTCATGACCAACTATGTGATCAATTTTAGAGAACGTTCCATGGGGTGCTGAGAAAAGGATATAATCCTTTGCATTTGGGCGGAAAGTTCTGTAGATATCTGTTAGATCCATTTGATTCATGACATTGGTTAATGAGGTTATTTCGCGGCTTATTTTTGATTCAAAGACCTATCCTTGAGTGAAAGAGGGGTGTTGAAGTCTCCCACTATTAATGTGTGGGTATCAATGAGTGGGGCAAGCTTTGTTACTAACTCTTTTACAAATGTGGGAGCCCTTGTATTCAGAGCATAGATGTTCAAAATTGTGATGTCTTCTTGGTTGACTTTACCTTTGACGAGTACGAAGTGACCAAAAGATCTTCACCAACACTTCATCTGACAAAGGTTTAATATCCAAAATATATAAAGAACTCAAGAAATTAAACACCACAAAACCAAACCCAATTGCGAAATGGGGCTTGGAACTTAACAGAGAATTCTCAACAGAGGAATATCAAATGGCCGAGAAACACTTAAAGAAATGCTCGTCCTCATTAGTCATCAGAGAAATGCAAATCAAAACGACACTGAGATTCCATCTTATACCCATCAGAATGGCTAAGATCAAAAACTCAAATGACACCACATGTTGGTGAGGATGTGGAGAGAAAGGAACACTCCTTCATTGCTGGTGGGAATGCAAACTAGTACAACCACTTTGGAAAGCTATCTGGCGCTTTCTCAGAAAAATGGGAATAGGGCTTCCTCAAGACCCAGCCATCCCACTCCTTGGAATATACCCAGAAAATGCCCTACCACATAACAGGGACATATGCTCAACCATGTTCATAGCTGCTCTATACATAATAGCCAGAACATGGAAACAGCCTAAGTGTCCCTCAGTAGAAGAATGGACTAAGAAACTGTGGTATATTTACACGATGGAATACTACTCAGCTATTAAAAACGAGGAATTCCTGAAATTTGTGGACAAATGGATTGATCTAGAAATTATCATAATGAGTGAGTTCACCCAGAAGCAAAAAGAGACAAACGGTATATACTCACTTATATCAAAACACTAGTCCAAGGGATACGTACCATGAAAATATGTACTTACCAAGAAAGTGGGTCAGAGGAGAGGATATCTAATTGAGACTTTAGGCAAGAGTAGCATGGAAGAAAGAAGAAATAGTAGGACCCACAGGGTCCTGGAAACCTACAAGAAGAACTTTATGACAGGCAAATCTGGATCCTGGGGTCCTCCTCAAACTAAGGCACCAGCCAAGGAGAATATAGGCAGTAAGCTTCAAACCCCTACCAAGACCTAGCCGATGAACATGATACTCTCCACTGTTCAGTGGAGAGTGAGATCTGACTCTCACATGAACTCTGGTGCCCCCTTTCTGACCATGTTCCCTGGATGGGGAGACCTGGTGGCACTCAGAGGAAGGATAGCTAGTTACCAAGAAGAGACTTGATATTCTGAGAGCATCTATAGGGGGAGAATGTCTCCCTCAGTCACAGACATAGGGGAGGGGAGAAGGGGAGAAATGGGAGGGAGGGAAGAATGGGAGGAAACAGGGGAAGGGCTAACAATCGAGATGTAATATGAATAAATTAATAATAAAAAAAAGAACTGTTATGCATCCCTGGACCTCTCCTAAAACCATGTTCTGTTTTGATTTTTGCTTTTAAATGTTAGCATCCCTAACATATTCTCAAATGTATATGTAAATTAGCACAATAATATAAAATAGCTAGGAATGAATGAGCTTGCTATAAAAATGAACTTCAATTTGAATTCATTTTATTTACATGCTTACATCAGACTGAACAACTGGTTTCTGGTATACCACTAATACATTATTGTTATTATCACTTTTATACATCAGCATATAGTTTCCTTATGAGAATGTCCTTTAGATTTTCCCTTTTTATTGGTAAGATAATTATGACAGATTAAGCATAGGCCATATTTCTCATATTTATCATAGCTAGCCATTCCAGAAAAAGAAGACAAATAAACATGTAAGATTTACTGAGTGCTATTTTACAACAGGGGAAAAATTATTGTAATACTAATTTATTATTTAAATGCTTTGTAGAAATGATAAAAATTCAATGGTTTGATTTAAATTTTAGAGTGTTCACATATTTTACTAAGTCATACCACTTAGGCTGGCTCATTATCCTTAGAAAATATCTTTAGAGAATAAAACACTGGTTTCACTCAAACCACAGCGGCCTATCATATCTTTTGTTGGGTCTTCATTTGACCTTCAAGGTTTATATTATTTATTTTAAGAATGCTCTCTGGAATGGACTGGCAAAATAAGGGTGTAAGTTTGAGAAATGCTGCTGTTAGGGAAGCATAGCCTTTGAAATTGACAGGGTACACATTTCTTTATTTTTATTTTTTTTATTAATTTATTCTTGTTACATCTCAATGTTTATCCCATTCCTTGTATCCTCCCATTCCCTCCCCCCATTTTCCCATTAGTCCCCTCCCCTATGACTGTTCCTGAGGGGGATTACCTCCCCCTATATATTCTCATAGGGTATCAAGTCTCTTCTTGGCTACCTGCTGTCCTTCCTCTGAGTGCCATCAGGTCTCCCCCTCCAGAGAACATGGTCAAATGTGAGGCACCATAGTACGTGAGAAAGTCATATCCCACTCTCCACTCAACTGTGGAGAATATTCTGACCATTGGCTAGATCTGGGAAGGGGTTTAAAGTTTACCTCCTGTATTTGTCCTTGGCTGGTGCGTTAGTTTGAGTGGGACCCCTGGGCCCAAATCTGCCTATCATATTGTTCTACTTGTAGATTTCACTCCCAAACCACAACATCTCATCTTCAGAACAAAATGTATGAAATTTATTACAAAAGAACTAAGAGTTAGCATGTACAAGCGGACCCTCTAACATGTTCAGTAAACAACCATCCAGCCAACTGCCCTCCATAACATAAGCAATTTCTAAATTAAAAGACTCAAAATCTTAAGTTTAACTGGCTTCTGTCATTGTATCTTCGATTTTTAAAAAGAATGAAAAGATGGAAATCCTTGTCAGCTCTGTTCGTTTCAAAGGAATTAAGTTGCCTTTGCTGTCTAGCCTGGTTGTGTGTTTATTTAAGAGACTAGAAAAGAACCATACTGACATATTTATATTCTTCAGTTCCTCCTTCATTAATTTTTTGTCTTAAATTCATTATTCGACAACTTCATGTGTACCTACATATGTGTACACACACACACACACACACACACACACACACACACACACACACACACACACACACATTTTGCACTCAGTTACACCCTTCCCCTACCTCCTATCTTTCCCCTAGGCCTAGCAACCCCAATTATTCCCTGCCAGTATCTTTCCCAGATCATACTTTTTTCTTTGTTTTGCCTCATTAATTTATCCAGGGTCCCTTGTGTGGCACACTGGACTGGAACAGTTGTTTGGAGCCTTGTGGGTCACCAAGGGGAGCTCTACGGAAGGCAACGCCCCTCTTCCTGAATCTATTATATCAAACATTTCATCACTAAAAATGGGGCCCCTTAAGTATTCATGCAGGACTTTTGGAAGACCCGTTCGTGTGCAGACACAGTGCTAACAAACTGCTGCAGCGGTCATGAGTCTGTGACTCCCGTGGTTGTATCTTGAACAGAGAATGGCATGTTCTGCCCTTTTCCCTTCCTTCTGTCTGTTACGTTCTACAATGCCCATTCTACAATGTTCTCTGAGCCACAGGAAATGGAACCAACATTTTGTCACTTCTCTGTCATTTATTCTCAAAACTTGAGCAGTCCTGAGTCTCTGAATTTCTCACTATTCACTGAAAAGAAAGGTTTATCTAATTAAGGCTAGCAAAGAGTAGCAGCTTTTTTTAAAAAAGTTGCTTTTTGGTCAAGTTTACAGTACCAGGCATGGATTTCTTCCCCTGAAATGCACCTCAGATCCAGTCAAAGTAGAGTTGGTTACCCCCACATCACTGGTACCACTATCAAGTAAGTGGGTATATATTTTCTCTCACATAGCTTATAAGGCTCACATTTAGGTGAAACTACTAATGCCTTTTTTTTTTTGCCAGACTCTTTCCTTGTCCAGCACCTTTTGAGACTATGAAAATTAGCTAACAGGGAGAAATTGTTCTGTACAGTTGTAGTTGGAAATGCTTTGTAGTATACTATACTATTTAAATTGAACTGTGAAATCCAACTAAGCTATGTGGTTTTCAGCTATAGGTCTAGTCTATAGCCAGAAACAAGTTAAAGAACCCATATTATTTTGAGGGCTTCTATAACCACTTTGACCAACAACTCATATGATGGAATCCCACCTGGAATAGTGCGGTTTCGTTGGTACCCTGTGGCTTCTACGAGAAGCTCTTTTTATCTGTGTAGCATATCTACCTTCAAACACACACACACACACACACACACACACACACACACACACACACACACTTTATATTCTTTTGAGACATTTATTCATTTATACCTGAATATCTATAGAATTTACACTTTTACCTCTCCTATCCTTCTTTCCACATTTTTGAGAACAAGAACCAAGGAATTTATGTAAATGACATAGGCAAACATCATAATAAGTCCTGGTTGTATATTTATAATCGTGCTTACTAAAACCCTAAAATTTCAAAATGCTGCCTCAGTGGTTAGGGGGAGGGAGAAGAGCTTTACAGTGATCTCAGAGTTCCTGAGTTTGTGCTTTTGACATTCCTGAAGTCATCTCATAAGTATCTGTTATTTGTTATATAACTTGGATTCTGAAAAGAATTTTTTTGAAAAAAAAAGTCTTCTCTCTTATGTTGTTGTTAAAAAATACTACTGTAAGGGAATTCTGATATTTTTATCAAAAGAAAATAAAGGGGCGGCCTGAGAAACCATGCAGTGAGCAAGGCTGCCAAAATGGCCTCTTATCTTCCAAAATGGCCTCTTATCTTCTGCTTTACTTTGACATAATAGAAGGCAGTCTCTGAAAAAGAAAAGTCAATCCCTCAAGTATTGCCTGAGCCTTCCTTGTGCCACATACTTCACATGTTCTGAGCATGAAACAATAAATAACATGTTAGTACAAGGTATGTGAGGGTGGGAATGATGCAAAGGGCATGACACTTTCAGAAAATTTGGTTTGCTTTCCCAACTCCACTCAAAGAAAAGATCAAGAGCCAAAGCCAATTTTAGTTTTCAAGGTAAAAACAGTGAAGTAGTTCCTCATGATATATGTCATCCATGCCAGGCACTGTATTAAGCCCTGGGGATCTGAAAATAAGTATAATCATTCAACATTCTTAGTAAGAAACCAGCTGAAATTTGTCAAGTAATTGTCCAAGTTTAAGAAAATCTCTGAATGCTTTTATGAGAATATTTTAAAAATTAAATTAGCAGTCCCATTGGGTATATGATATATTTATTTCCATTTTTAAAGTAAGGAATGAAAAGAGTAGGAAAGATGGCTCAATGGTTTAGAATATTTTCTGTTCTGACAGAGGACCAGGATTTGATTTCCAGCTTCAACATGGTTTTTTTTCTTTTCTTTTCCATAGACACGGTTTTCCTATGTAGCCTTAGCTGTCCTGGACTCACTTTGTAGACCAGGCTGGCCTTGAAGTCACAGAGATCTGCCTGCCTCTGCCTCCCCAAGAGCTGGGGTTAAAGGCTTCTGCCACCAAGCCCAGCTAACAACACGGTTTCTTACAACTATTTAGCTCTACTTGCAAGGGAAGTGGCAACTCTGGCCTGTGTGGGCACCAGGTCCTCAGGTGGTACACACACACACACACACACACACAGAGAGAGAGAGAGAGAGAGAGAGAGAGAGAGAGAGAGAGAGAGAGAGAGAGAGAGAGAGAGAGAGAGAGAGAGAGAGAGAGAGAGAGAGAGAGAGACACATATACAGGTAAAACAGCTATACATAGAAAATAAATAACAATAACATGTTTTCTTCTAATGTAAAAAATGAGTCACAATGTGATTATACAACATGGCCTAGGCTGTAATACGGAAAGCAGTCTCAAAACTCAGATCTCAGAATTGCAGCACCTGGATCTTGAGAGTCTTACTGCACTACCTTTTTAGATTTGACAAGATAGGGTGAAAAGACTGTATGGTGGAAGTGTGTGCATAGTGGCTTTGTAAATGCATTTGAGGTACATTCCATGGAAATGCTAGTTATCGGCCATCAGGGATGATAAAGAGTTAAGAAGGTTAATCACAGTTAGAAATAAATATCTCCCCAATGTAAAGATGTCAGCAAAATCAAAAGGCAAGAGCCTATGGCCTCTCAGGCTTCCAGAGCACAATGTTGCAAAGGGCTGGAATATTCTTGCTGAAAAGTCCAGTTTATCTCATATTAGCTGGAAGGAAATCCAAAGCTATGTTTTAGGACCAGTCCCAGGAAGAAAATTCAAATGTGAATAATGTGAGCAATTAGCCACTGAGCTCATTCACTCTAGTGAAGAACTTGTGTTGGGCACCAGAAATAAAGAGATAAGGCCATTTGAGGTAAGGAATGAACACTGTAAGTAAAGAAAAACATCATTCAAAGGACTTGACTTGTGTTCCAGAACTAAGCTACATCGGGATTGTCCCCATAAATAGTAAAAAGAAGCTTAATGTGTGCCTGGTCCTTCCATCATTGAACCTGCATTGTGCCCTGCCACTGAGTCTAAAACTTGTTCTATTCAAAGCTTATTTGCAGAAGCCACATTTGTAAATAAAAGCAGAGGAGAACAATCTAAAGGTCATTTGCAAAGCTGAAATATAAGCAGAGTTAAGAACAGTATCCTGCAGGAGCCACCCTCAATAAGCAGGGACCTGACAACGTTCTGAAGTTATGGATTGGTTTTAATTCAGTCGAAGAAAGAGAGAGAGAGAGGACAAAACACCTTGTCAGGATTTATAATTTGGGTATAGCTCTTTTCATTTAGAAAATGTGCCCTTTATTAAGAACATAAAAATAGACATTTCAGAAATGCATCACCTGGTGTCACTCCTCAATTAACTTCCATTCATTCAGGCAGCAAGAATCTGTGTTCAGTCCATTAAAAATAAGAGGCTTCCATTTCTATTCCCTTTGCCATTATTGATATTGTTAATCATTTTAATTAGTGGCTTCCCATGATTCCAATCAAGCCCAATTAGGCTCAAACCAGGTAAACAATGAAAGGGTGAAAACAGTGGCTCAAAACATGGATTAATCTCTCTGGTACAAAATGGAAGTCGCAGCATTTAAATTGTTTCCAGTCACCTTTACACAAAGTCATTTGTAGTCCAGGGACAGAAATAGCATCTGGCTCTTTGTATAACAATGCACTTCAGAGTGATGCCTTTCAGAAAGTCTGTACCCCTATTCCTAGTCACACATATTTGCTTGGATTCTAGCCTCATACTCTCATTTTCATGTTCCCCATCAGCTACCAAAACATTTTCAAATCTTGCACTTCCTATTCTCCCTCTGTTTCTTTGTTTGTTTGTTTCTTTCTTTCTTTCCTTCCTTGTAATCTTTCCCTTTTTTCCTCCCCTTTAAAAGATGTTTCCATTGGAAAAGAACAATTCTCTGTACTGTAGAAATTCTCTGCATGTTTTTTCAATCATGATATCTCGCCTTTGAAAGAGTGCAAAATTATGAAACATTTTTGTGGAAGTATACTGTGCATTGAACCTCGTCCTGCACATGCCAGCAATAACTCTACCACTGAGTTACATCTTGACCCTTTGTCTCATATTTTAGTTTGAGAGAGGGTTTCATTCTGTTCGAGCCTTGTAATTTCGGTCCTGCCTCAGCCTCCTGAGTAGCTCGTTTTAAAGAATTATGCTTCTAAGATTGACCTATAAAACATTCCTCATTTAATATCCCCAACAAATCCATAAGGCAGTTATCTTTATGATACAAATTTTAAAGGTAAAGCTAATATATGTGTTATTAACTTCATTAGATCACTCTGATAACTTATCCACAGAATTTAAACTCAATTCTCTAAGGTCTCAGAGTCCCAGCATTTAACTCGCATGTGATATTTCTCTTTTGCATCATTACTAATCTTCCTCTGATGGATAATATTTTGCTGGAGATGAGAATTATATTGCCTTACCAAACCCATCTTCACTTCATTAACATACTTGCCAGATTCTGTAGTTCATACTGTCTGTCAAGTTAGCCAAGCGATCTAATCAGTATTCCTAGATCCACATGGTGGGCCAGTTCATTCCCCGGACACTGCTCAAGTGTACCTGCAAATCTATTTCATTCCTTTGAAACTTCGCACTCTCTGTTAAAAATTTGACATGGAGGATCACAAAGGACAGCTCCTGCATTTGAATCATGATGCTGTTGCCATAGATGCCTGCCATTTCCTGGCCAGGGTAGGTTTGTTTTCTATGTCAAGAACCTGGCACTCAGACAATAGTGGAGAATCCATGAAATGAAATGAAAATGAATAGCAATTTGGAAATCATTCTTGCAGGCATTTTGTGAAAATTAACTCAAATATTTAAGGAAGCCTGGCGTGTCACCTTTTGATAAACAGTAGTGTTAGTTGTTGTTATGCATGTATCGCGTATCACACATAAATGAGTTTGTGATCACAGGGGGACAGCTTTAATTAGGAAGAATATTACAAAGATATGATGGTTGATAGGAAATATCCAAACGCAAGTCCTCAGATAAGGATGTATACTTGCAAGAGTTGAATAGTAACTTGGACACTAGAGTAAGAATAGACTTGGTCATGATCATCAAGAGCAGAGTAATAAAGACAAGATTAATAAGCATGCAGGTGTGTGTGTGTGTGTGTGTGTGTGTGTGTGTGTGTGCATGTGTGTGTGTGATCAGCTAATGGCAGAATAATACTGACAATGTTCTATACATGCAGTCTTGGTCGACAAGCATAAACCACCACATCTGACTTTTGGCTTAGCCTCTAGGATTTGAATTTCATGTCTACTAGAAAGTACTTTTCCCACTGATATGTCTCCCAAACCTTTCAAGTCTATTTTTATACTTATGGTGTCTGATCTATAGTGAGCACAGTTACATCTCATTTTCTACAACTAGCCAGCTACGCATGAACTACTGATTGTTTTGGTTCTATTATGTGTAGTTTATTCCAGGACACAGCCATTCTATGGCAGACATTAAATCCTAAGGAGAGCTTGATTATATATGTAGACCTAAACTTCAGCTTGCAGTATATCTTCTAAAACATTATCGGTTTAAATAAATCACATAGGAGTTATTTTCCTGTCATTATCAGTGATTATATGGACATATTAGTTTATATTGGAGGAAAGAAAAATTGGGACCAATAATGTGGTCTACTGCATATAGTAGGGCTAGGGTACTGCCTACTTATGAAATTCTGAGATTATAGACTATTGGTCAATAGACTCTTCTGCCTCCTTTACAGTATTTCCTGATCTGGAATTTATACTTAAAGATAAGTTGGACTAAGATAAAGAGACAGATGTTACTCTAAATGTGTAATGATCATATCAGTAAAAGAAAGAATCAGTTAGTATTGATGGTGGCTCAATTATCTGACTTGGCCTAGACTACCTTCTGTTTGTAACATGTAGTCTTAAATACCCTTCTTTAGTTTGGTAGTTTTATTTGTTTGTTTAAAAACAAAGGTTTAGGTTTACATCGATGAAGCTATTGATTACACATCTCTTTGCGTTCGTGTGTGTTTTTTTAGGACCTTCATGCCCAACTTTTCACTTTCTATGTGTAGAATACCATTTAGAATCACCCTGCAGAAAAATCTTTTGCTTCATCATTGATACTTGTCTTTTCTCCAGCTAACTCATTAAAACAGTGATAATGAAGTTTCAGTAATATTGTATGCCCTTGTTTAGCTCTTATCAATAGATGAGCCCATTAGGATTCTTGGACACCATAGTTTCTATTCCATATAAGAGATACATATCCTCCTCCAAATCAATCTAGATGGGATTGGTTCCAACTTTTAAGTACTTTGTGGGTGCCATTATGCACTGACAAACTGTGGTCAAAGAATAATGAGCAGCTGAGTTAATGTTTTATTGGGAAATTTTGCTCACTCTGTGGAGAAATGATTATGATTATTTATTGAGTACTATGAGCCTAATCTAGATAGTCATTTCCTGATGTGGCTTATGATGTATGCAGTCATATCTGGTGTATAGCTTTCTTGTAACTACAGGCTCCTTCAGTAAAATGGCAATGGCTGAGGTGGAAAGATTCTAAGAACCAGAGTTAGTGGATAACTACAAGAAAACAGTAATTTCCAGAAACAAAACAAGGCAGATGCACATAGAAACTTACAAGATTGAAACAACTTGTACAAGACCTATAGAAGGTCAAGGCAAACAAAGTCCCAGCATGAAGAAAGAAAAGCAGGCATGATGTCCCACTCCATCCAAGAAGCCCTTGGTATTTATTTGCTGCTGGAGAGGGAAATTCAGTTTTCATCAGTGTGGTGACAGTATTTCAAACATATTCCAGGGTAGGCCCATTGCTAATGTGTAGTCAACACAAACTGGACCTCACTCTTATTCTTTTTAAAGAGATAGAACATGCAGTCAGAAGGGTAAGAACATGGAGGAGGATTGTGGAAGAGTTTGAAGAGAAGAATGAATACAATGTAATTATATAATATGACAGGCTCAATAAATAAAAACAATATCTTAAAATTTCTGGATTTCCCCTTTATCTATTAAAATTATAAATACTTATGTCATTGGAATTACTTTAGTGTTACTGTTTTTTATTGTGACACCTCAAGCCTATATCATAATCCAATTTGGAAGCAGTATAGCAAGGTGGGAAAAGATGGGTGTTCTTCATCTCACTGAGCTTTGCATTCCAGGTCAGCTAGTGACCATCTGTATAACCCCAGGGTAGTCACTAAATCCAAGTCTATTTGAGAATAGGCTGAGATTTTCATTTTTTTTCCTACTGTTGCTCTTTGTAATATTGTTATTCTTTGTATGACAGTTTAGGTGTTATGGATAACAAAGAAATCAAGGCCACAGCTAGTATACTGTTCATAAATGATGTTTAAGTGATGCTGATATCTGTTAAATGGATATTCAAACTGCTCCATTTGAATCACCCGTAGAATTTATCTGTGGAGGGCTGATTTACCAGGAGCTTTTCAATATCCTCTAGCGTAATTGCCCAATGTTGATAATGGGTTTATGTCGCACTTCTTGGAGGATGAGAGCTAGATAAAAGTTAACCAATTGAAGTGTGTAGAAGGAAGCACAGTGCTTCTGCTGAGAGTCCCTAAAGTCCTATGTGTGCAGAATGCCCTCTGAGGCTTGTCACTAGTTCACATTCAGATTTCATGGTTCTCGGTGCAGAAATGTCTGGAAAGGGAGCTCTTCGCTTAATCTCCACAGGGTTGCAGATGGGGTTTCAGTTAGATGTCCTGCTCTGTATACTTTAATAATTATTTTGCCCTCAGTCCCTGGGCCCTAGGTATAGAGACTGTGTTGTAGATTCAGCAACTGGGATTGTGTAGCTCTGTGGTCTGTTTATCTGTATGTCTGACCCATTGCAGATTCCTGTAGTGGTCTCTTTCTTCTCTAAAAAGAGTCTTCATTGTGGGGGAGAGTCTTCTATATATGACAAGAAAGCTGCACCTGTAAAACCTCAATAAGAGGCTTCTGGGGTAGGGAATAACAGCATAATGATAGCACCAACCGCATGCCAATGGAATGGGGAAACCTCACAATGCCCCAACTTTAAATGGAGAACAATAATCAATGGTAATGCTTGCCACGGGAGGGAGAATCAGTTTCTCCCAGGGAAGAGTTCCCTGCTCCATGACAATTAATGAAGAGGACAACTGTAATAATATAACAGTCATTCTCAAAGAAAAAGTCAGTAATTTGAGGATTTTCAGGAAGATTTGTAGGACAAGGGACAGAAATGATTTATAGTGCTCATTATGAAATTCAAAAACAGTAAAAAAAAAAATGCCTAAAAGGATAGATAGTCACTTTATACTGGATTGAAAGATAATGACTGGCAAGGCCTAAGTGAGGCTATTTTGGAGATTAGGGAGGTTGTCAAAACAGATCAGAGCACTTGTTTGGGAAGTAAGGATACTCAAATAAATGTATGCATGGGCTTTAAAAATATTCTTTCTCAAAGACTAAGTGCTGAAGCAAATAATCTTGCAACTCATGAATGATTAATCACTATAGAATGGAATATTAAATCAAAATTTGTTACTAATAAAGATTTTAATCCTAAAGGTCCAAATCCAAAAACATGAGAGCATCACAGGCTGTAAGACATGAAGCAGCAGTCTCTCTCTTTTCCTACCAGTGGGGATGCACAGTGATGCAGCCATTTTACCAGAGCTTACTAGTTATTTACAAAACTGAAAACTTTCTCATTATCCAATCTGCCTTTCAAACTCTCTGAGGTATTTACTCAAAGGAGTTGAAAACTGATGTGCATACAGAGATCTTCAGGATGATGTTTATAACAGCTTTATCCATAATTGCCCAAACTTGGAGGCAATCACAATGTCTTTAAGGACAGAGTGGATAAATTGTAGTACATCCAAACAATAGGCTATTATTCAGCACTAAAATAAATGAGCTACCATGCCAGGAAAATAATTGGAGAAAACTTTAAAGTGTTAGTGAAAGAAGCAAGCATTTAAAAAAGGCACATGTGGTACAATTCTAACTTTATGTTTTCTGGTAAGAATATGAAGGGAGGAAAAGCATCAGTAATTATCAGCAGGGGAGACAAAAGGGTGACAAATGTGTGGAACTTAAAAGGCTTTCAGTGCAGATAACTGTATGCATGACATCACAGTACTGAATATATGCTACTTTATATGTGTCAGAACCCACAGAATGTCTAACACCTAGTGTGAATGTTAATGTATTAAATTATAATGTAACCTTTGGTTTATATAACAAATGTTAGTGGCTTTCACACCCTGAGTTATAATTCCTGACATGCCAGTCCTTATTTTAGCTCACTGTATCAGAGGGTTCAGTCTGTGATTGAGTGTCTATGGAGGTTAGACAGCTGGTACATATGGCTGAAGCCACTCCTAACTTTTTGGAAGAAAGGAGGCAGAGAAAGGGACATATAGGAAGGGGACACAAAAACATCTGACTCTAATTAGAAGACCCTGGTGACCTTTTCCCTCTAAGTAGGTGCCATCTCCAGTATCTTAACATATTCTTTCAGCACCATCTTATTAATCAGTCCACTGATTTATTCAGTCCCCTCATGATCTGTGAAAGTCCTGTCACAGACAAACTCAGAACTGAGCTTCGCTAACTTTGTAGGCCGCTCGTAACTCAGTCAAGTTGACAGTTAAAAACCACCCTCACGAACATGCTCATTTAATATCAAACATTCTAAAAAAAAAAAACCCACCAATCAGGTGCAGGGCATGGGTGAGGAAGTTTGTGTGGGGAAGCTTGGCAGAATCTATGGAAAATCTATGCATTTGCCATTCCATTTTGTAACAAAATGAATTCGCTCGGCAAAAATCAAGTCCTTTTTTTTTTTTTTTTTTTTTAAGAATTAAATGGTATAGGAAATTATTCTAGTCCCCTTTACTTATATTTGAGGCTTATGTGAGCTTAGAATTATGCCATAAACTAAATGCATAGCATTAGTTTCTACTATTTCTATCCAAGGACATCACCATCTTTCTTAGCAAATTACACCTCAAATACCCTATCATACTTGATGAGGACGTATAATTGGTTTTTGTTCTTCCTATAAGGATGCTTTAGTAAATGCCTAAAACACTAGAGTAAATTCTATTCCTCCCAACACCAAATGAAATTATGCACTTGAGCCAAGGTAAAAATTATCACTATGAATTCTTCATGTCTTTGTGCTTATTTTTATGCTTGTCCTGGCTGTTCTTTGTATTGTATTTCTGGGCTATTAGGAAAGGTCTTAAATATACAACCTCAAAACCTGATACTTACTCACTCCTCATAGACTACTCGCTTTCTTTGATTTCTCAGACATGATGAAGCAAACATCCCCAACCATATCAGGACGATTTGAGAAACAGCAGCTTGGAGGACTTGGGAGCAGTGACTTATGTTTTAATTTACAGTGTATCTAAAAAGCATGAATTGGCCTAACTAAGTAACCCTTAGGCACTCTCATTTGAAGAGTCTGTCTCCAATGGAGACCAAGACAGCCCCTTGATTTCTAAGTGCTTGTTCAATGGTGTTTCTCTATCTTGAAGCTGGTCACAGACTGTTTTCATTATTTAAAAAAAAAATGGGCACTTTGTTTCATTAGGAATGACTCTCTTTTTAGTTAAACAGAACAACACTTTATTAAAAAAATAGATATTACATACTGAAAGTCTGGAAATAATGGAAGAAAAATTACAAACTTAAAACTGGGTATTATTTGGTTATAGTTTTTTTCTTTTTACACTTTTATTCCCAGCACTATAAAACACTGACTGATTACATATTCTCACCAGGACTTTTTAAAATAAATTGTTGTTAAACTTGTCCATTTTCCCCAAATAACCATGTATTTTTCATGGACACATCGTTTCATAGCCTAGTGGCTGACTTCGAGATGCATTTTATGGTTTAGCCTATTATTCTTCATTCACAGGCTGGATATTCCAACATTAGTTATGAAAACTCTGTTCTCATGTGCCAAAGGAACTTGTTTTGTCAATAGTCTGAATTTGAGTATCCCTGTGAGACTCAGTAGGTGGTGATTCTCCTAATGGGATAGCTTGTATGATTTGCATAAAATATCCTAAGCAAAAAGCAAACATAAGAGTTACAGAGATGTAGCCAAATAAGTTAAAATATTTTTTTAAATCTTGGCAAAGTGTTTTATGTTTTCCAGAACACAGCTTGCACTCATGTCTTATGCAATATTTAATAATAATTTATTTTCACTCTTAAAAAGAGCTTTTATTTAGATGATGCTAGGATCTTCAGGTAAATAAAGTTGATAAGCATAGAACCAAGGATTTCTAGGATTTTAAGGCTATGTTTTCCTTTCTTTTCTTTTTTATATAGTCCAGGTATTTGTTTACCTTATTCAAGAGCAAATATACAGATGTTTATAAATGACTTTATTTGAAGTATAACTTAAATATCATAATATTAAAGCATATATTTTAGCATGTGATTCAATAGTTTTTGAATTACCTTTACAAAGTACATATGGCAATCCAATTTTGGAGTATTTTCACTACATCCAGAAGAGCCTTTGGGTACATTTGTACATTCTGTTCCTTCTCCTCACTTTGACAAGTGTTAACTGACATTATATCTCTGTTTTTGCCTTTTTCAGGAGTTCATATAAAGTGGAAAATATAATGTATAGAAATTGCCTCTTTATTTGACTTATTTGAGATTAGTCCATGTTATTGATTTAATTGTATTCTTTTGAAGTTTTGAATAATTTTTATGCACTACTTTTTTCTGTATTTGATTTTATTATGTGCCCTCAGCTTGTGCTCCAGACCAGTCCAAAATTTAGAATTTAGGATGTAGCTTCAGCTTGACTTAGACTCTTGATAATTCTCTTTAGCTTCTAAGTATTCAGATTATAGGAATGAGTCACCACACTAAACATGACACTTGTGATACAAGTTACTAACAACTGCATTAATAAAGGCAAACATTTTTGAAACTCTCAGGAATTTGTTGCTATTATCATCATAAAAAGTAATTTGCATCTCTATAATTTCTGGGTTAATTAAGTATAATGACACATGTATATATGTATGAGCTAGTAGCATACATGTATATATAAATATATATTATTTATATATAGTATGAATATATAATCTTTCTAATAAAGAAGCCTGTTCATCATATTCTATTGGCATGTATGACCACAACTGGCAAATTAAAACCACTTTGAGATCTTGTCTTACTCTAGTCAGAATGACCAATATCAGTAAAAGAAATGATAGCACATGCTGATGAGTATGTGCAGAAAAGGGAGCACTTATTCATTGCTGGTGGGTGTAAAAAATAATGATACATCTGCTATGAGAATCAGTGTATCTGTTCCTCAGAAAGATGAAGCTTTATTTATCTCAAGGTCCAGATATACCATTCTTAGATGTGTGCCCAAACGAACTCTATATCCTCCTGTAGAATTCCATTTTCATGCTGCTCTATTCATAACAGCCAAAACTGAAACAGCCTAGATGTTCACCAACCAAGGAATGAATAATAAAAATGTGGTACATTTACACAAATGAATCTATTCTGCTGTTAAGAAGAATGAAATTTTAAGGTAAATAAATAGACCTAGAAAATAGAAAAAAAATTTGCATAAGGTAACCCAAACTCCAAAAGACAAATATTGTATTTTCTCTTGTTTGTGGATGTTAGTTTTTAAACTTTGACTATATGTGCTATGTTCCAAATAACTACAACTACTGATTAACAGAGTAAGAGACAGAGGCAGAGAGGATATGCCAAGGAAGAGGAAAACAGAATTTAATCTTAAGGAGAGATAGAGGGAAAGTAAACTTATAATAGAAAGTAGAATAGGAGGATTAAATAGGGAGGGGAACAGGAAACAAGAATAAATGGGAGAATATGTGGAGAGACAGTTAACACTAAAGGGCATTTGAAAAAATTACTACTGTATAAGCTTCTTAAAATTTACATGAATATGAAAGGGATCTAAATGGATCATCATACAATAAGGGAGATAATATGCAAATTAGATATCTTATGTCTCTAAATAAAACCCACACTGCTGGGAATTATTCACATCTTGGTAAGTCATTGGCCAAAGGGGTTCCATGGAAACCCTTAAACACCACAGGCTATTGGCAAGGCCATTGAATACTCTCCTCATCCTTAAGATAAGGCCCTATTGCCAAAGACAACACTTACTTATGTCACCAAACATGGATCAGTTGAGATGGTGTCTAACTAGAAGGCTTTACTCCCTACTGACCAGAATTTAAAGTGTTGTAAGGTACCCTGAATGCTGCTGCAGAAGATAGGCATTCGTCCATATCACCCATTTGGCTTACAATAATGACCTGCCTACAAGATAGAGTGATGTGTTATGGGAGTAACCAACTACTTCACAATTGGACTTAAGGTCCCTCTGCGAGACAGATCCCAAACCAGACAGTGCTAAAAGGGTGAAGAACCTGAGTCAAGTAGGTCATGAACTTAGAGGTAAACCTAACAATATTATTCTGGCAAAGAGACATAGCAATAAAATATCTCCCGATGAAATACACCTATACGTGTAGATCAGTTTCTTGTTCAAACCATATTTAAGAAGCTTCCTCTTGCACTAGATAGTTATCAACACAGACACCCACACATTTGGCCACTGTGCAAAGAGCTCTAGAATGCTCTATAGGCTCTATTGCATTTAGTCATAAATTATATGTCTTCATCTTACACCTCCCACCATGGTGCAAGGAACTCTGTATAAAGGAGATTGGAAGATTGTAAGAGGCGGAGGGAATTAATGGCCTCAAGAAACAGTGCCTTCCAGACACAACAGGATGAATGAACAAGACTATGATAACACACTTCACAGCTGCACAGGTTCAATCCAGATTGGGTCCTAACACTGAGAGGGGAATGGACAGAGGTTCCATGCCTAACGAAGGAGCTATCTACAACTGATACTTACCAGCAAAGTGAAACACAGTTTTCTCCAATGGAATTTCACTGAGTATATCAGTGACTGATCATATCAGTTCCAGGAAAGGTCCTGTGCCCAAGAATAGTTGAACAACACAAAACAAACCCAATGCTGTTTTTGTAAACTTTTAATTTTCTTTTATCCTGGTTTTGCTTTTTTTTTTTTTTTTTTTTTTTTTTTTTTTGTCTTATTGTTCTTTTGCCTGTTTGATTTTTGTTTTTGTTGGGACTTTTTTTTGCTTTCATTTCTATTTCTTGATTTTGTCTGTTTAGTTTTGTTTATGAAAGACACACAGAAGAAAAGTGCATACAGTTGGGTACATAGGAAGGTGGGAAGTATCTGGGAGGAGTTAGATGAGGGTAAGCACTTAACTAAAATATACTGAGTGAAAAAAATAGATTTTATGATGAAGTTCTAGATGAGTTTAATTGTCTCCTGGTGGGTCTCAATATTTAATAAAAATGCTAGAGTCAGGGTTACTTAGGAAAATCTGTTATTTAGCTAATCCTGTAATATTGTTCTAAAAGTTCTCTTAGAGAAACATAACATTTTAGGTTATTTGTTTCATTTCATTAATAATTAAGGAAGGTGAAAGAAGAAGATAGAGAGAAGGGCCAAATATGACTAGAGTGTCTCAAAGGTCAATCAAAAATAGAGTGCCACGTAGGATCAAATGGCCTTCCTCCCTGGGGAGCATGCTTCTCTTCTCAGCGATCCCTTCCCTATGTTTTCTTTTGCACCTGCCTCACTGCAGTGCCAAAAAAACCCTTATATCTACTACTTTATTAAAAAATTGTTTCGAAAAGCAATTTTTGCCCTGTGGTTTTATAATAAAAATGTATTAAAATACCCTGTGTACTCTAAGGACTTATGTGTCCCAACATGTAGTGGTGACACCAGGTAATCTTGTCCTATCGCATCTTGTTGAGGATATTGTTGGCATTTGACAATGGAAAAAGTACAAAACAATGGAAAGATGGGAAACCTATTCCTCATGTACTTGAGTGCTCTTTTCTCGTGCTTGAATTTATCAGATGTCGTGGTACGAATAAAAACGGCCACCATAAGCACAAATGTTTGAATTTTTAGTTACCCAGGGAGTAGAACTGTTTGATAGGATTAGAAGGATTAGAATATGTGGCCTTGTTGGAGAAAGTGTGACACTGACTTTGATATGTCAACGCCCAATACAAGCCCAGGTTCTCTCTCTCTTCCTGCTCCCCAAAGATCAGGATGTAGATCCCTCATCTACTTCTCCATGTCTGCCTGGGTACCACCAAGATCTCATGTGCATCCTTCAGTCCTGGTGATTTAAAAATCCTATGACCCAAAGTTTGGATGCCATGCATTTGAACAAAGAACAAATGCTTCCAATATCATTCTTCCATGTGGATTTATGAAAATGTAGTACTGCATATTAGAATTCTGCCCCAGTCTGCCTACCTGTGATGTCATAGCCTACCTGCCACTGTGCGTGGCCCAACTCAGAATATAAAAGGCCAAACCCTCCTCATGGCTCTCTCTCACACCTCTTTCACCACCCCCCTCTCTACCTTTCTCTTTTGTCCTCTCTTTCTGTCTCTGTGCTTCCTTCTGGGGTACCCCTGACCCCCCTTTCCTTCTGTCCCCATGTTCATTTAATAAACTTCTCCATCTAATATCTGTTTCCTGGCATCTGATTTTTTTAATCATAAAACTGCCAGCTTAAACAACAGCGAAGCCCTAAACGTTTCTTAAAATCAATGAGAATGAGCTGTGATTTGACAAGGAGAGGAGAGATGGGAAGAGATTCAAAAATAAGGAAAAAGAAGGCCAGGGACTCTTGGGAAAGAGTCAAGGCAAAGTGTTTTCACTAATTTGTTTCTTCCCTAAATTAGCATCAGTTACTGAGTTATTCTATCTTTCAAGAAATGTTTACAAGAAACATCCTTTGTGTTTGGCATGGTGTTCCATGTTTTAAATGCCTCTTAGGAATATTTATACAGCAAAATGAAAACTTCAAAGCTACATCTCCAATAGATGAATTTACACATTTCTTGCTTGTCACCGCAGTAGTAATAAAACAGAGCATTATCTCATGCAATATCTTCTGCTTTAATTTTACAGCTATAGTAGAAAAATAATAGCAATTCCAATATACACATTGTAAAATATTCTTAATTATGCTAATTACTATGCCCTACCTTCAGTGGTACTTGGGGCCCTTTGCCAATGCTGACACCTGGGCATATAGTGAATATCCACTCTATGAGGACTCAAAGGATAGTCTTTGTTAATAAAGCAGGGAGAGGCTGCAGCCTGTGTCAGAAATCTGAGCTGGATCTCACATGATGCCAAATCTCTTTGCTTGTTCCCTTTGATGCTGGAATGATTCCCATGCAAATCCAGAAGGAAAATCAAAGTTTTCTCTCCTTCATAATGACCCACCCATGTCTGCTCAGATCTAACAGCTGTAGTCAGAGCAATCTCTTCAGATACAAAGATATATTTAGTGGTTGCTCTCTCTTAATGTCCCCCCCTAAATCCCTTCTGTTTATCTCCTTTCTCCTTGGATCAGTTATAGCAATGACTTTGCAGGGAGTAAAGCCAAACAGAACCAAAGCAAAACTCTCAAGTCTTCTGCTCCTTGATTTTCTTCTAATCTTTACCACCTTTGACAAAACAGTAAATGAAACCACAAATAGGTAATTATTTTCAACCCTGAGAATAGACACCTGGCTGTGGAACAGAGATGCATTCTTTTGTGTGTGTATGTGTGTGTGTGTATAAATATATGTATATTGTCATACATATATGTGTATACATAGGCATACATGCTATTTTATTAGGTCCAACACATATCAATTTTTCTTCCATTACAGTAGCCATGGAAAGACTGTAAATCATGTAATTAACCATAGAGATGTCATTAAACTCCACTTGTCTGACATAATGCTTTGCACCTTGTCCACCAAAGTACTCATTGTTGTCATCAAATCAGAAACATACTCTTGCAAACTACCTGAAAAGCTATTATAGGTATAGTAGATAATGACATTGTGTGTATTTTCAAAATACCTTTCTTTGGTCATGTAATACGCTAGGTGCTAGCATTGGGGGTTTGATCATGAAAGAGCATTTCTGTCTCATTATAGTAAGGAATAGTAGGAAATCTAAATCAGCCAAATCCAACTCCTGAAAAAGGTTGTATGAACTCTGGTAGTTTTCTAGGAATGCTGCTTATGCAGTGCCTATGAAGACCTTCATGGGAAAAGATGCAGTGGCCATCTCCTCCCGCTTGGGGGCTGAAGGAACAGCAATGATTCTCTGTGCCTTCCCTGGCCTCGTTTTCCTGTGTTTCTCATGTCCAGTTCTGAATAATCCTTTTGTGGCCTCACAGCAATATCTGAGTGAAATAAGTCTTCCAATCTTTGCTCTTGTGAGGAAATAATTTTCTATGAAAATGTCCATGGTCGGAGCCTTGAAAGCTAAGAACATCGGCACTCAGGTTAAAGCACGCTGAGTGAACGTTGTGAAAGTGAGAAGCCTACAGTGGTATAAGCTATTCTGTCTCCATAGAGACCTGTATGTGCATCTCAGACTGTTGAAGTAAAATTCCCTTTCTTCCCCCTTAAGGACACACACACACACACACACACACACACACACACACACACACACACACACACACTTTATCAATAAAATCTAAACTTTCCTACAGGTGATGGACATCAATTCCTCTGCTCTCTTCCTTGTACCTTACAAGTTTTCCACATATATTGAAGTAAACTTTGAATACGAATCTCTGAGTCTAGACTTTTCTGACTCTCTATATAGAGAACATCTAGAGATCTAGCTCTAAATCCAGAACAGGACGTTTTATGATTCCATCTCAAACATCTCAAGTACAGAAGCTACTACCAGTTTCTTAAATACTACTTAATACAAATTCATGATGATGCAAAAAAAAATGGGATTGTTTTTGTTTTCATCTGAAGTAAACACAATTTCTTATGGAGAAAGCATCTTTATTTTCATAGATGACTCTGACCCTCCTCTTTCAATGTAATAATCTTGACCTCAGTTCTAGGAAAACTGTGATTCTACCTTTGGTCTGAATTCTTGGCAAATAAAATTCTTCACAAATAAATTGTCTCCCAATATGACTGACAGCTATTCCCATGACAGGATGGGCAAGAGGACTATACTACAAATCACCACTTATGAACTTGCATATTCAGTAGAATTCCTCTTGCCTCTGCATTGGAAATCTGTCTTCTTATGAAGCATGCCTGTACACATGCTTATTTTTATATATCTCAAGAGCTTTAGCTGTGTTTAATTCTCAGTAGACTCCACTCATTTTACTTTTGTTTCTGTCCTAAAACCTTTTTCCTGTTGAATGTTAAATGATGGTTAACTATGGAGAAGACTGAATTAGACAAGCAAAATAACTGTCAATTGTTCCTTTGTCTCTCAATGGCTTGCTGTGCTATAAATGTATTCAATCTAAACCAAATTGGGGAGAAAACACAATTTAATAGCTATCAATCATAGCCAGCAGGTTGGCAGAAGGAGAAAATAAAATAGGTGGTTCTATTATATAACATTCTCTTAGGAAAACATAGTGAAGCATTAGACACTCAGTGTTTTTACAGGGTGCCTCCTAATCACTCAGCCATGGTAAACTAAATACGATCCTGTGCATTCCAATGCCACTAATACGACACCACACTTAACATTAAAAAGCAGTTCACTGACAAATCAGCTAAAATATTTAATAAGAGTTAGTTACAGTGGACTTTCTTAGTAGGGAACAGCGTCACTTGATATAAAAATTCAAACACTAAATAGATAAAGTCACCCTATGTAGATCTAAGCAGATGTGTGTCTCAGCACTAGAATAATGCATATGGCTGTGCCTTCTAGCCTTCTAACACTAACACTGACATCCCAAGTTCTCAGTTAAATCTTTTATGGAAATTCCTGGAGGAGAAGAGTTCACTAGCTTATTGATAGTGTCACCCTTTATCTTTCATACACATCTTTCTTCTTTCCATTCTAGAACACTTTCCTAGATTTCCTTTTCAACAAAATATAATCTCATCCAGAAGAAGTCACTGTGTGTATTTGTTGTAACACTACTTGACACAATAGCTACCATCTTACATTATAAGTGTATAGTTCTTTGATGTACAATTCTGAGTGAGTATAGGGGCAATATGGTAGAGTAGATTTAAATAATTTGTTCACATTATTTCACCTTAATTATATACACAGTCTATCATCTAGGGAAATAAGTGCAGGAACTCAGAACAGAAACCTGGATGCAGGATTTGAAACAATGGCTATAAAGGAGGATATAGTAAAACAAAACCAAACAAATAAAATTGGTAAAGAGAGAGCAAATAAGGTGGAGAGAAATTGGCCTGCTTCATTGCCCTAAGATATTATCAGATAATAAATTGCTATAAGGAATATATTGCTATAGGGTAAGGAGATAAAGGTGGAGGCAGAAAATACTTAAATTGCTGCCCAGCATGTTGTCTTCCTTATACTTGCAGATTCACGGTACCATCTTAGTCCTTCTCTAGGCTATACTCTGCATCAATTTTCACCCATTCTAGTTTATCTCAACAGATGCAGAAAAGCCTCTGACAAATCCTAATCTACCTTCATGGATGAAGACTGCATAAGGCTGCTGGATTGTAACAGCTGTTGTTGGGTGGCAGCAGGGTCTGGCTATACCATAGCTAACGTACTGTTCACAGTTGGACTTGGGTTCTACATGTCTGCTGTTTCCTGTTGGGCTGCTTTGGGTAGTATCTGTCACAATTTCCTTTATCTATTAGTTAATGGGAATTTATGTTATTACTATTTATGAGCTGTTGTGAGAAACCTTGCAAGACTCCCAAAGAGTACAAACCTTCCTTTGAGTAGACATGTAGAATAGTTAACTTTAGATTATATGATGGATCTGGTTTTAATTCTTGAGGAAAAGTTGATGGTTTCTCTAGTTGCTAGACCGTTTTGCATTTCCATAATAAAGGCACAAACTTTCCAGTTTCTTAACATCCTCAACATTGTCTTTTTTTTCTTCCATTGAAAGAGCAAAACAAAACACCCCACCTTATTTTGTGTGTGTGCATGTACTTAAATGCAACAGCCCATGCATGTAGCACTCTGAGGACAATTTTCTGGGGTCAGTTCTCTCTTCTACTGTTGGATCTGAAAACTGAACTGAGACTATCAGGCCTCCACAGGAAGCCTGCTTTCCTGCTGAGCTTTGTCCTTGATAGGCCCCGCTGGTCCTTTCTTTTCCCTTTCCTGTCCATCCTAATGGATGTGAGGTAATATGTCACCGTGGTTTCGTTTACATTTTGCTGATGATTAGTGACTATATTCATTTCATCCATCTTTTAGACTTTTCATTTAGCATCGCCCCACTCAGAACAACTGTTTCCTGTAAGATATGCATGTGTGTCTTTTATCCCTTTTTGACTGTCAGTGTCTTGGTCTGTCCTATTCACCCTACTTAACACCTAACCTTGCTAATTGTATCACATCCTGACCCACATTCTTGTTTTCCTCTATAGAACTTACCACCACCTACTCTCTTGTGTGTGTTATATAGGTGTTTTGTTTATAGTTTGGGTTCCTCTGCTAGAATAGTAGATTATAGAATCATTACATATTGTATCATTATGCTAGTGGTTTACATAGGACAGACACAGGATAAATACTTGCTGAATGAATGAGAATGGAAGTAGTTTATTTAAAAGAAGTTGTAAGTACTTTCGAAAGGTATTTGAGCCTAGTGTAATGGGTATAAAGGTTACTTGGGGAAGAGACTAATAACCTTATGATAAATAGGCTGAGCCACTGCAGACTACATTATATCCATCTAGACCTTTTATTTAAACCAACACTTACTACCTTACAACCATGGTAGGTCTTGTCGGGAACTGAAATATAGAGCAGGTTAAATAAGCGTGAGATTCATTCATCCAGCTATTGATGATTTCTAAAAAAACTAATTGTTAGTGTATATGATTTGAAGATATAATTAAGAATACAATCTAATCTCTGTACTTATCAGAGATACAAATGATGAAAAAGTCACTGCAATACAACACTTTCCTTAGTGTGAGTGCCGTGTGACTAAAGGTCTGGGAAAGAACTGAAGGGTCAATGCACTGCCCTGCCTCTAACAACTTGAGAAGGCTTCACAAATGGAATTTAATTTTATATAGGAGTTTTTCAAGGCAGTTTCCATTACAAGTAATAGGAAACTCAACTCAATGAGGCTTAAGCAATTAAAAGAGCACATTGGCTCACAGAACTAAAAATGCTCAGGTTGAGTAGATGTCCGGGTTAGAGATAGAAGCCACATAGTGATCTATCTCTGAATTTCTTAAGCCTGTGGCTGCCCCTACTCACAGGTTCAACATGGCTGCATTCATCAATATCACTTCTACTAACCTGCTTTCATATCACCTATATTAAGAGTCACTTTCCTCCCAACTAGTGCATAAAGTAGTCTTTAGTCTGACTGCATGACCCTAGGCCATCTCCTTATTGTTATTCTGTAATGAGAATAAAAGAAAATAAAAGGTCATGAGATAATTTTGACGTAGATGGGAGTCATTCACCCTGTCCTATCCCTCGCCCAGAGAAAGGAGGATAGAACTATGTTCTCTGGCTTATAATTATAAATTTGTGGATCAGAAGCAATGTGCTATGTCTTTAGTTTCTACTCAATGTCGAAGAAGCTATATAGATAGGAAATATGCCAAGGAATACTGGCGTATAACAAATCCCCAGGCCTGAAAAATGAGTAAGAATTTTTTGGCAGATGAAATTAAAAATAAGGTTAAATGAAAGAGGACACCATGAAAAAAGAAAACATGCACACACAGCTGTAAAGAAACGGAGCTTAACAACAAGCCCAAGGAAGTGTTTATAAATAGGATTTGTTAATCTTATTTAGAAATAACCTCACAATGAGGTTTCGTATATTGCAGTGATTCATCACATGGTAGGAAGAACTAGGGTGAGGCTGAGAGTGACTTAAAGTTTGCAGTCGTTTTCAGTGAAATATAAAAATAAACATAAATGATTTACAGTAACTACCATAGTGTTGAAGGTTCTCACAGACATATAGTTTTTATCCTTGCTCTCAAAACTTAGTCCAAATGGCCATCAGTTACACAAGGTGTCAATAAATCCAAAGTTCCCAATTGTTAAGCCATGCATCATGAATAAAGATATATCACAGATAAATCTATGTGAGAATGTTTGTGTAAAAAAATCTTCAGGTAAGAGGCAAAAGACTGGGGAAACATTAGAGAATGAATCTATTTGGGACATTAGGAAAAAAAAGAAAAACAGGCCCAGATCTAGCCAATGGTCAGAATATTCTCCACAGTTGAGTGGAGAGTGTGATATGACTTTCTCACGTACTCTGGTGCCTCACATTTGACCATATCCCCTGGAGGGGGACACCTGGTGGCACTCAGAGGAAGGACAGCAGGTTACCGAGAAGAGACTTGATACCCTATGAGCATATACAGGGGGAGGTAATCCCCCTCAGGAACAGTCATAGGGGAGGGGAATAATGGGAAAATGGGGGGGGGGGAGGAATGGGAGTATACAAGGGATGGGATAACCATTGAGATGTAACAAGAATAAATTAATAAAAAAAAAAAAAAAAAAAAAACAGGAAGCTTTCAAAGGGTGAGCTACCCTTAGGCAGAAGGTTATACAGTAAATGGTAACCTCAGTACTGAAAAATAAAGACAAAGAAACAACTACACAAAAGTTAAAAAGACGGTTTAAAGGAGAGGGGAATATTTCATATATTTTTAAAAAGAGGTTAATATTCAGAACACACAAAGACCTCAATGGAAAGAGCGAGACAGGCAGTCTTATTAAACATGCAAATGATTTAAATTTATATTTCACAAAGAAGATACACAAATAGCCAAAATATATACTAAATAGCTCCAGATTGTTAAAGATGGGGGAAATTTATACCAAAATAATTTTGAGAAATTTTTACCAATGTTAGAATATCTCTCATTAAAAAAATTAAGATGTTGACGACAGGGAGAATGGGATTAGTGTGCTTCTAGAGAAGGGTGTGACAATTTTTCCAAAAGTAAAAATAAAGGCAACATAAAATATAGAAAATGCCTACTAGGGAAAGTTTCAAAATAAATGAAACCAGCCTTTTGAAGACATTCTATGTTCCCACATTCACTTTAGCTCTTTTCACTATTGCCAATGTATGGAATTGTTCTGAGAATCTATTGATTGTGGAATAGATTTTAAAATGTGATATATATATATATGGGAATGCTATACAGCCTTTTAAAAGCCCAAAATCATTTCATTTATGGCAACATTAGTAGAATTGAAGGACATTATGTAAGTAAAATCATCATAGGCAGACAAATGCTGGCATTCTTGTGTATATATGAAAGTTAAAACGAATTGACCCTAGAGTAGCACAAACTCAGCGTGGTGCCTGGGATGCATGAGTGCAGCGGAGGTGGAGAAAAGATGACTAAAAGTTGTAGGGTCCTGTTGTACGGCAACATGACTTCTAGTACTCTGTGGTAGGTTGGGTTACATGATGTGGTTAACAACACTAAGTTGTATATTTCAAAATATCTACTAGAGTAAATCAAATGTTGTTGACACAGAAATTATGTCTTTGAAATGATGAGTGAATCAATTACTAACTTTGATCATATAATTGAACATCATATTGAGATATTGCACTGTGTATAAAAAATTATGTGCAATTGTTATTCACTGACTAAAATTAAAGCTTAAAATAGTTTTATGAAAGGTATAACATTTACAAAGTGCGTGTAAAATGATGTTAATTTGGTTAAAAGTCTGGACCAGACTATAATTATATAAATATGTAAATAAACACATGGATAAAGGAATGTAAAGGTAGACCATAGGAGTCAGTCTTCTTAATCTGTCTTCTAGATGATTGAGCTTCCTCTTCTACACTCCAGTTTATCACTTGTAATAGTACCTTTTTCTTAATGAATGAAAATGGAAGTTGCAGTGTACATAAGCACTAAGGAAAATCACGAATGAACTGTGGTTGTATGTGAGGGAAATTATTGGCATTGTATTATTGGCATTCTTCTTTTTCCTTCTTTGATGATAATGATAGGAAGAGGTGACTCATGCTGCGAACAAATGAATTGAAGGCTAAATTCTAAATCCTCAATAGAAAATTGCAAAACAAGAAAAAATATAAGTAAGGTAATAGTATTCTGTAGCAGCAAGGACAGAGGAAAGTATATTCTTTGGCTTATATTTTGAAAATGCCGTTTCTGCTGATGTTCACTTATTATTTGTAACATTGTTAATATCAATCAGGCATTTAGGGGCATGACTTGGTGGTGCAGGATTTTCCTAGCATGAAAGAGACCCAAGTTCCATCATTAGTCCAATAAAGGAAGCAAATAAGCAAACTAATTAGACAAAGGTTCACAGATACATTTTCCCATTATGTTTGACATCAGGGTATAATAAGATTAAACCATCAGTCAAATATTAATAAATTGCAGTGGTCCCTGAAAGGTTTATCAGTTACTTTCAGTAAATTCCAGTAAACAGAGCATCTTCATACTCACATCTTCTTTTCAGAAACACACATTCTAAGCCTTCTCTAGCCTCAGTGAAACCATTCTTTTTAATCTCATAGGGGACTGTTATTTTACCTTTTATTTTAAACTGAAACCCCGTAAGTGTTTTCTAAGACATGGTGCTGAAGCTTCCAACTGTACTGTCACCTTCCGATGAGTAATTCCTGACATTTGTAGATCGCATCTCCCTTATTTCTTTTACTTCCCTTGCCTTTGCCCTTCTCCAGGTCACTTCTACTCTGGGAGACTAAAATAGACACAGCCACCTTTCAGTGTTCTGTGTCCCTGGGGCATGTGATAACTTTGACAATGTTGCCAGATTATTATTGCTAAGATGGCAACCTTAGGGTGACTTTCCCTAACTTAACACAAGATATGTGGATGCTCAGGAGACAAATACATTTGAAATTTTCTGTGGCATGTATTGGTTTACATAATTAATATGAATTATATCTCACAGTGTCCTGTAGGTAAGGGATTCAGAAGCAGCCTATGCCAGTATGGTTCTTAGGGTTCTGTGCCATTTGTGAGGCTGTAGAAAGGTCTAGGCTCATGTATCTAAATTCTTAACTTATCTTGATTGACCCACATTCAAAATTCACTCCCCTGACAAGCAGGTGGGGTTGGCTTTTTCCTTTCTCTTCATGTTGAATTCTTCATAGTGCTGCCTGAGGATTGTCACAACATGAATGCTGGCTTCCTCCAAAACCAGTTTAACAGGGAATTTAGCCAAGCAGAAGCATTATCCTTTTCATGACCTTAAGCATCATACAACATAAGTTGTGCTAACTCCATGGTTAGAGAGGCATCATTAAGATCGTTAAGTTCAACCTACATTATGAGAGAAGAGAACTCAGCATCACCTTTGAAAGGGAGGGCTGTCAAAGAATTCACAGGCCTATTTAAAAACCACTACACCTTAATTACAACTTCCAGTAATATGCTCAGTGTAATTTCCTACAGTCCTCAGCACTTCCTTAGATAAAATATCTCTATATTTAAAGCAGTAGGTCTTGCTATTGATTTGAACATTGTTAAGAGTAGCATTTCCAGGCTCTTTTGCATTCTGCAGTGATTTTAGATTACTTCTGTAGGAGTACCATCAACTACAAACTTCTCCTTTTATTTTTCTTTGACTCTCAGGATATGCTTCTAATCAGTTGGATTGATCTCATTCTTGGTTGTTCATTTTCATATCTGTCTCCGTGGGTCTCTGAGTGCAGCCATTTTGCTCCATTCTGCCTTTCTAAACACTCAGTTCTTAGAACAGGCAAAGTCGAGTTTGACCTTTACAGCAAGAATTAACTAAAACTCCTATTCCACACAGTATATTAGTCAGTTTTCTTTTGCTAATAGCCTAATGCTAAGGAATAGTTAAAAGAATGGTTTTAAAGGAAGGATGTGTGGGCTCAGATCTCTGGAGACCCATGGTCCAATACTCACATCTGGTGATGGCCTTCTTGCCTGTAGAGTCCTGAGGCCATGAAAGGCATCATGTGATGAGTGGGTGAGTGTTAGGAACAATGCGTGAGTGAGCATGTTCCTTCTGCTCTCACTCGCTTTCTTAGTAAGCCACTAGAATGCAGCCTCTGCCCCCTGCCGAATTTATCTAATTCTATCCACCTGCCACAGACGTCTTTTGAAAAACTGCATTCCAGATATGTTTTCTTGTTCTGAATTGATCACAATACCAGTTAAACATCAACAGGAACTTCAGAAAGCAGCATACTTTTTCCTCAGTTCAGAGTCACATACACAGTATTTCTACAGGATTGTATTTAGTTCAACAGAACTCTAGCCTATCAAGACCTGAGATGACGGTACATTCACTTGATCCCATCACTCAGGAGGCTGTGACAATAAGGTCCTAAATTTAGAGTTAACTTTATCTGTACAGAGTTCAGAGTCAGCCAAGACTGTACAACCTGTCCTTGTCTCAGTCTTTTTAAGTACCTATTTGTCATGAATGAATATCTTTAAGCTATTTATGTAGATGATCTATTTGAAATTTCTTTACTGCAGCTTGGTCAATAAATATTGTTAATAAAATACCTCCTCTTCACTTTTGTGCCAAAAAAGTTTTAAGATCTGTTGTAACTTTGATACAATTCAAAGTGTATGTTATTAATTTAAAAGTAAGTTTTCATTCAGTTTTGATTTGGGATATTTGAACTGTGTCCAGACTTTACAAAATGTATAGTTCCTGGAAGCATAATGGCTTCACAAGCATATCAGTCCACTTGTACTTCAGAGTTGACCCTGACTAAATAGTGTACACTTGTCTACTTAAGTTTAATATCATAATAAAATGATCACAATTCAATGAACAATGGTAATAATTAACTGGAAAATACCATATAAATAAAGAAACCTCAAATACATTTTGTAAAAGAAACAAAGAAATTTGTGATGCTGTGTGGCTATAAGCTGACTTTCCTAAATAACATCAGAAATGGGGAGGAAAAGTTAGCTGGCTCCATGCTACATGGAATCACACACAACTGATCTGTCTCCATGCTACATGGAATCACACTCAACTGAGCTGGCTCCGTGCTACATAGAATCACAGGCAATTGAGCTGGCTCCATGCTACATGGAATCACACGCAACAGAGCTGACTCCATGTTACATGGAATTACAGGCAACTGAGTTTCCTCGACAAATCATTGCAACAACAGTGATTCTGTGTTTGCTTAGGACCAGAACTTACAAGTTGGCTCCCATGTCTAAAAGAAGTCTAATTCCAAGTGTTAGTACATCATAATGGCAACTTGGCATTGGCCAATAGGCTGAGTTAAGAAATGGCTAAACAACAGTGGTAACAGAATGTATGCTGGTGGTATTGTTAACCCACCAAAAGCCTGTGTCAGGGCCAGACATAGGCCTTAGTGCAGAATTATGTTTAGACCATACATATTGAATTTACCTTCATATATACTCAGAGATGTTTTCCAATGATGTGCAGTGTTTGATGATTTTTTAACCCTGAAGAAGACATTTATACCACCATTTCTCAGAGAAGGCAGAAAGTATGTAAGAACAAGAAGACAGAAAAGGCTCCAAAATGATATTTTCTTGGTATGACACAGCCATCAGAAACAAGAACTGCGAGCACCTGAAACTGCCTGCACTGGACCTGTGGAGAACTGAGCTTGTGCCATAAGGATCTGAGAGGACTTCATGGGATCCCACCCTGTACTTCTGAACTATTGGCTATGGATGGATGCTAGGAGAAAAAGAATAATTATCTCTAGGTATTTAGCTAATGATAAGCCTTGCAGGCTCCAGAAGATATTTCCAAACCAATGGTCATACAGATGGATCTGGCTAAAACTGATGGTCACACACAAAAGGCATGACTCTCAGGAAAGCACCTCTAGTGATAAAAGAGAAAGTATGGGAAGAAGATGAGAGAGTGTAGAAGGGAGAGGAAACAGAATGTATTATATGAATGTATAAAAACCTGTTAAAAATAAATTTACCAAACAAAATATGGAGAATGTGACTACAGACACCAAGGGGGCACATCTCGGGTCATGTTTCTGTGGGAATTAACAAGGAGAAGACTAACTGAGAAACAACACATACTCTAAATTTGGGTGGTACCCTAAAAGGAATCTTGAGAAAGCTAGTTGAGTCCTGACATTCCTTCATTTCTCCTCCCTGGTCCTTCAGGTAGTGAGCACATGCTTCTGTCTCCATAGGTGAGCTTGTCCTGTGTCATGACTTTCTGTCCATGAAGGACTCACCTTCCCTCAAACTGTGAGTCCAAATAAAGCTTTCCTTCCCCGGTGTGATTCTTGTCAGGTTTTGGTGACAAAGAAGAGAGAGATTAACACACAATTACTATAGTAAAGTAATTTAGGTTTATTGACCTTTGTTACAAAAATGTTAATGTGTTATATTCCATTGAAGCAATTGAACATAGAATAATTTCTTTATAGTAAACACAACAAAACATTCCCAAATGCTCCCTGGTTCGTGAAGTTAAAAATTCTCACAAAACTTGAAATGGATCCAAAGACTACAGAGTAAATATTTTCCAGAGTTATCTAGATTTTCTGATTTGGGAAAGTGTCTGTAAGTTTGAGAGTTTTTTTTCACAACTCTGTACCTTATCCTTAGAAACATGATTACGGGTATAAAAATAATAGCTTTCCTCCTTCCTTTGCTTTGCATATATTGATCAGATGCTGGGTTTTCTATTGTGGAAAATACCCTGTTTGGTATTCAAAAGAATCTGCATCTTACAACTCTTTGAAATCTCCTTACAGGAATCCAGTGTAACATCTTTTTTTCTTCTTAATTGATGTGGAAACCAGAGCTGCTCAAATTCGGAACCTGAACTTATCTCAATTTTTTTCTGGCTAAAAAAGCTATATGAATTACTTATAATATATAAATTCTTCGATAGTGTTATTAGGATTTAGAATGCTGGTTCATATGATGATTGATTCATTTAACAATCACAATTGCAGTGCGTGACATAGTTTAGAAACTGCTCCATACTCTATCAAATTCTTCTGAACGAAGGAGAAAAACATTAGAAAATTTGTCTCTGCAAAGTCTGTGCTCACCTAGGAGATACTAGAAACAACCAATTGGAGGGATAGCTAGCAATTAAAAACAAAATAAGAATTGGAGGTATGACTGGAAATTTCTCTGGATTAAGAAATCAGAGACGTCCTTGTTAGCGTGGCACTTTCTGAGCGATCTGAGTGAAGTGGCAGCAACTGTGAGACTCTATGGATGTTCTTCTTGAGGCACAGGATGGAGGATAAGAACACTCAGGGCATGCTGAGAAGAGTCAACCAAAACACTAAGGATGAGGCAAGAGCCCACATTCATCAGAAGGCAGTGCACAGAGCATATGTGAGGGAAGAACTGCCCACTCTCCAGACAAACACAGTCACTGTAAAAGCTCCTTTTATTCTGTCTTGAACTTTGGATCATTAACCTATACATGGATTTTGGTCATTCTGGAAAATCTTGACTCACAAAGTTATGCCCGTTTTCCAAATGTTGGCACATTTCAGATAGAATACCAGTGCTCATTAAAATCACCAATGTTAAAGTCAGAAAACACTTCTAAGCTTTATAAAACTGCCAAGCTCACACTGGAATATGTGCTTTCCTACATCTGATGTTTGCCTGAAAGCTCCAAGTTCATCATTAGCCACATTGCTGTCAGCTGCTTCCTTGAAGGAACAAGCTCACTCTGTTCATTTTTCTAGAAAATGTTTTCCAAGTACCAAAGTCTGAGTGATGGTACAGTGTCGTTTATCATTCAAACAAAAATATTGGCCCGAGGAAGGTGGATCATTCAGCTCAGAAAGCAAACAATTGCAGGCATGGTTTCCTTGAGACAACTGTCATATTATGCCATCCACAGAAGTAGTGATATATATTGTATTTTTCATTGTACCTGACTTGGATGGACCTTGTTATAAGATGGTGGTAGAAACCATAACGAACAGTGCTGATTGATTCCAGCAACTTTAGATGTGACAAAGAAAGACTCAGCCTTAACTCTGAGGCTTCAGAGAGTGAATTCTCTGTTTGAACAAAACAATATATTGTTCCCAATTGCACTGTAGCCAGCAATGGAAAACAGAAATCATTATTGGCAAATTTGAGTTCATGTACTCTCGTTAGATAATAGATTATCAGGAGATTTTAGATTTTGTCATGCTAAGCAATGAAATTATTCAATAAATTCTTTTAAAGGTTGGTTAAATGGATTTGAAAAACTATCATGACAGGTAAATGGATTTTTTCAGTGAAGGAGATAGACTATGCTAAATTCAAAATGCAGCATAGGAAAAGGTACTTTATAGTCAAGGAAGGTTGAAAAAGTGTCAACTGGTGGAACCTGGGATGATATAGCAGAGGTTATGTATATTCTGTCTGAATTGCCATAACATGATTCTTACAGAATAGAGGGCAGGGTTATCAGGTCTAGCAGAAGCTGGTGAAATGAAAATGAGCAACATGATTGGATACTGAAGGTGGTCCAATACTCAGGGTGAGGCTTCTCCTCATTGACTCAGCCGGGTTTTTACTAAAATTATAATGTACCAACAGGTCTAGGAAAAGCATTATGAATAAGTAATCCTGGTAAATTATGACTTTATTGAGACGATGCTTTAGAGGGTGATTACATCATGAGTTACAACCACCATCAACAGAATTAGGTACTTATTAAAATAGGTAGACACACATGGTCTCCTCTACCCCGTTTGTGTTCAATAGCCATGTGAGAATGTAGCAGTCTTCCTCTCCAGAGTACAGAGTAACACAGTGCCCTCTTGAAATCATGGAGTAGACCTCAGTAGACACAGACTCAGTTAGCACCTTGAACTTTGGTGCTTCAATATTTTGATTATTTATATGTTACTCAGTTTGTAGTATTTTGTTATAGCACCAGAAACCAACTAATTTGCAAAAGCAGTCAACTTAGAATAATGGGTCAGATAGAAGAAGCAGAAATGGTTAATTTTTAAATTTTATTTCAGATGAGACATGGAGGAATAAATTTATGCTGACACTGAAGAGTAGAGTCATCTAATGTGTTTTTTTGAAGGCTCACCCCAGTCATGGGGTAAATTACAGGTAACAAACTTGGTGCTTAGGCAGCTCCTTTGGATGGTGTTTCATATGTACAGAGACACCATCACGTGACAGAGACATTCACTCCCAGAGGTGATATACTTGAAATGAAGGTGTTGGTGAATAACTGGAATTTGAGGGCTTAATTCTGGAGCCTTCCAGAACACAAGGATCCATGAGCTTGCCATGAATAAAAAGCAGAGCTTGAGAAGAAATAGCATGGATGTAGAAAGTGGCCTAAAAGGATAATGCTGAAACCAAGGGAAGAAAATGGGTCAGTAAAAAGGGAATGAGCCACAGTCTGATCAGTACAGGAAGATATATTACACAGCGCATGCGATGCAATGAGGGACTTTAAGGATGGTCATGATAACAGGTTTGTTTGTATGTTTGTAGACCTGCTGACTGGAGTGTGCTTGTGTTTTCAGGAATGTCTAAAAAGGGGTGTCAGAACAAGAAAGTGTGATTCTAAGTAAGGGAATAGAAGTCCCAGTCTAGGAGAAAGTCTAGCCTGGGGAGCAATTTTTATAAAATAAATTTTACAGTGTGCTAATCAGCTCAGTAGCCAAGTCTGAACACCTGAGTTTGATCACTGGGACCCACATAGTAGAAAGATAGAACTGGTTTCCCAAAATTGTTCTTTTTTTAACCTCCAAATCTGTGCCATGGCATGTACATACCTACACATGCACAAAATCACACACACACACACATACACACTAACTGTAATATTTAAAATGTATTA
Organism: Acomys russatus; assembly: GCF_903995435.1. Lineage (NCBI taxonomy): Eukaryota > Metazoa > Chordata > Mammalia > Rodentia > Muridae > Acomys > Acomys russatus. The sequence goes on along the minus strand of NC_067158.1, from coordinate 39,414,550 downwards.
TTTATTAGGAATCCATATATGCTAATGATCTAGCAAAGAGGGGAATATAATGTAAGTGAATGCAGGTACGTTATATGGGAAAACAGAATCAGAGGGCAAAATGTCAACCTAACATCATTATGTCACCTGAACAAGTTTTTAGAGGTATTAGTCCTGTATATCACAGATGCAAGTACAAGACTGTTAGTGAGACTTCATAGAAACTCCATTGTAAAGATTTCCATGTATACCTCAACACTGTGGGAAGCATCCACAAAGCATGCCGAAAAGCCGAGTAGCATTTATGCATGCCCACAACCACAAGGAGCATCACTGAGGACTGACAAGGGTAGTAACTCGTCTGTATTGCCAGTTTCCACAAAAAGCTCTCTTGCTTCCTCGCATTATCCTGCTGCATTGTCTTCCTGATCTGGTTAAGATGAAGAGAGGCATGATGGAAACATGCTGTGAACCTCTCTTCAAAACAGTAGTAGGCATTTCCCCATTGAAGCTATATGAATTCGCAAACACGAGACAATTTTTTATGACTCCACTGTCTCAAACACATGTAACACTCAGTATGGAAGAAGTAAAGTAAATGCAAAGAATCCATTGAGCTGGTGAATTCAAGATATATCAGTTTTGCCCTCGCCCTGCATTTCAAAGCAACTAAGAATGTGTCTGCTCTAAGTCACCTCGAATAGAAAGTATATATATATATTTTAAAAAACTGACTTGCTTCTTAAGTCTCTTTAGTGACTCGTTTTTAGTTAATAGGCCATTGCTTGCTTTTTCAGCCATGACATGTCTAAGGACTCTGGCCAGGCATGTGGAAGTACGTACTTCAGGGAAAATAAAAAGTCACCACCTTCTTTCATTATTAAAATTAAAATAATTTCACTATTGAATTGTATGCAGGAGTGCAAACTGCATGAGCTTCTGCAGAGTGTAGATCCTATTTCTCCCTTTGTGAAAGGACTTCCTTTCTGCCTGTCTAGCACCTCTGTATTTCTAGAACTCTCTCTCCCTGGAGAAAGGCCCCAGAATCTTACTGGATTATGTAAGGGACCCATGACATAAACGTAGAGAAGAAGCTACGAATTAGCACATCAGACTCATTTTCTCTGATAACCTGATTTTACACTGTGCATTTCAGGCCCATGAGTCAAAGCAGACAGGATCTGCTGCTCCTTAATTCTGTTGCCAGCTATTCTTCAGGATATTAGTCCGCGTGTTTTAAGATGTTGGAAATGATTCCCTTTCTTTCTATATTCACACCCGATATAGGGAAGTGTCCGTTTGCACAGTGATGGGCAGAGCCAAATCTAACACAGGCAGATTCTCTTGCTGTGGAATGTTTGGACAGTGACACCTTTCTAGGTCTGCCCCAGAAAAGAGAAGTAGCAATGCCTGGGGAGCCCCTTGTGTCTCCCTCTGAGAATGGGCATGGGAGATTTGTAAAATGGGACAGTCCTCCACTTCGTTCCTTAAAGAGAAAGCCCAGGCTTTACATTATTTATGAAAGATCCTGGTGACATTACAAGCTGATAGAGGAGACCATGAAAGTAAAATTCAAGCCATGCATTTTAACCTGATAATAACAAAGAGAGCATTGAGGAGTCAGAGATCTGATTCAAACGTGAATCCTGCTACATACGCCACCAGAGTCTGAGTTCTGTAGCCCAAGCGCACATTAGTCACCAATCACATCACTACTCCTTCATTCTCTCACCTAGAAACTCTCAAGCCAGGTGAAGTTCCCTTCTATACTAAACTACCTATTTTTCTTTAACTCTAAGTAGAGTCCGTGTTATGTATTCATGAGCCCTAACAAGCCAGTACCACTTTCTCTGAAGTCCACCTAAGCTTTGCTTCAGACAGTGCTGACATGGTGAACAGCAGTCCTCATATTGAGAAGGAGGAGGATAAGAAGTGAGAGAAGAAGAGCTTGTAGGCAAGAGAGAAGGAGAATCAGAAAGAAAAGAGACATCGATAGCAGGCGCTTCTGCCACTGGACACCTCTACCAACCCCTCAGATAGTCCTTTGCTCTGGGCAACTTTATCTTCTGTGACTGGCCTTGTCATTCCCATCAGAGCAACATGTAACCAAAACTTACATACTCCTTAAGTCCTCTTATTATATTTGCCCTCATTTATCCCTCTGGACAGACAGGAACATTTGGAGTAGAAAATCGAGACCTTTGCATTCCCTGTCCTCTATATATACAGAGGTCCGTGAATGTCCTGTGAAATTAAATGAATTAGATTGAATTTAGATAGGGTCGTGATTAACCCAGAAGCTCTTGTCAAATTTTTCTCTAGTGAGAGCAGTTTAGGACTCTGGGTGTGGCACTAACGCAGCACCTAGCAATAAAAAATGAGACTTGAAACACGTACTGAATTAATGTGTTGTTTTCCTCTTATTTCTTGTGATGACTAACTAGCTTTTATTCTGAAAGGATGTGTATAAAGCATGTTGCTGCATTGTTTGGTGTCTTTATATGTTATTGCTGTAGGCTTCCATTCCCCTCTTGCAAGTTCTGCTCAGCACCTAGAAATCTCTTCCTAGGCATAAGTCATAGTTAGGCTTTTCTCATACATTGAATGGGAAATTCTAACCCTGGCAATTCATTCATCACTTCTCTGAAATTCGGCTCTCACATCTTAGTGCACAAGTGGCTTGAAACTCAGCCCACACTGGCGTGAACGCACATTTATTTGTTCACATAACAGCAAAGCCCAGGTGGTAATTCTGTGCTTGATGTGGGACTTAATTTGACATGTCATTAGGAAGCCATTTAATCTCCCAGCTCTGTCTTCCCCACTAATGGATTCATTTTCTGCCTCCATGTGGTGCTACGTAGCTGCAGATAATGCCTGCTTCACAACCTTCTCTAGTCTGCCTCAGTGGGTAGAGCAGCTGTTACCTGTGTTGAGACCCCTTCAGTTTCCTCTTCATGCCATTCCATATGTATAACACACTCTTGGCCATGTTCCTTCTGTGTGTCCCCCTGAGCCATACACTGCACCCAAGATCCCTATCAGAAGTGCCTGTAATGACTGTGGAAGAGCAACTCCTATAACGACACACTGTGATGCTGATATTGGAGAGCAAATTGGATGCTAGAAACAAAGAAAAAGGAAACAAGAGAAAATAGAAAGGAAAGAAAACCCAGTGAGTGTGTATTAGGCATTCCAAAACTGCATAACTTTTAAAGGAGATTTTGAAATTGTGGCAGTAGAAGCTATGGACATTATTCGAGGTTTATTAGCTAATGGACGACTCTTTGTATCCAGAGAAGTTGCTTTGACTTTGTGCAGGTTCACATGAAGAAAAAACCAGGTTGAAAATGGAAGATTTAGTAAGTCTAGGCTAATATGCTCCAGCACTCTGAAGATTAGAAGGAAGAAGGTATGCAGAGAAAAAGAGGAAGACAGGGTATAAAAGGAAGAGGTTAGGACAGAATAGTGTTCTAGACCATGGGCTTTTTATAATAGGATATGAATTTCATCCTTACAAGCTATTTTTTCTCGCCACTTTTTCTAGATGTTTTTGTAGATTCTTTGCAAGTGTTGAAAAATAACTCTATATAAATGTCTAAGTCTGGGCATTAAAAGTTTTATTTGATGAGTGATGTCAGCTTTGTTTTCCTCACAAATAAATTTATTAGAGAAGAAAAAACCTGAAATCTTAAAGGAATGATCAAGCATTTGTGGTTCTTATATCGACATATGCCAATATAATGACATGGGTCACCTTTGTACTACAAGGATTAATGGCAAATTGTGAGGGTCTAAAAGCCCTTGGAGAGTTTCAGATTAAAGGAATTAAGTTACATTTCATAATAACAAATGTGATTGCTGCTTTTTTCCTGATCAAATTGAGAAGAAAGTCAATTTCCCTTTTTGCTACCTTTAGATGTCTTTTAATTTGCTCGCTCACCACAGAGTCTGAAAGTTCAAAGGCAGTTTTCATCGTTTTGGCTTATGTTCTTGGAAAACAGAACAGTATAGTCTTTGCCAAGTCTTAACCTTGACAAAAAAAAATGAGTTTGACAGGCTCAAGCCTCAGTTAAAATTGCAGCAGCCTGTAATAAACTTGTGAGGTCTGACTTTTCAGCGTCATTCAACTAAGTCCTCAAATCATCCCTGTAGGGTGATTGATTACCCCATGGTGGGTGGGATTGTGTTTACTACCAATTTTTAGAAAATAGCTTAAATAAGAGCTGACGTGGGCCTTTCCATATCTAGCCATCTTGAAATAGCATGTCATTCTTTATGATTTCTAATCATGTAGTCCTTCAGCCCCCACAATTTATAGGCATGAGGCTCAGCTCTTTGCAGAGAAGAGTGACATGTTCAAGGGCAGAGATCTAGGAAAACAGGAGGCCCCACCTCTACCTTGACTCACAGCCCCCCACTTTTTTTCTTTAAAAAAAAATATATATATATATTGTTTTTATTTTACTTTTACATATACATTTTGTTATTACACATATATACAATAAACTCCATACAGCAAGAAGAACAAAACAATCAGGAATTATACAGGTGTCACATTCTTAGTGCTTTGGCTATTTGTATTTTGCAAGATTGGAGAAAACATCTTTCCTTTCTTGGTTAGTCTACAACTCTGAATGTAAATCATTATCTATCATATCTCATCTCTATCAACCAAAAAACTTCTATCTAGACCTAAAAGCATCTTAACCCCTAAACAACTAAGTTTAATTGTAGAAGTAAACTATCTGGTCTTCAACCCCATCAGAGACTTGAGAAGGGATAAAATTAATTTTCTAAGTAGACAGGAAGTGCAGGTTAGCAGCTTCCCAAAGGAGAAGATGACAGAGACAGTTTGCTGCCTGAACTGTCACCCAACACTCTCTATAACATTGGAGTATCATCTTCAGCCTCCTGGCTTAGTATATCTGACAAACATATTTGTGAGGCAGGAACTATTGAGGACTTGTTTGCCCTGTCTTGGCAGAGTTTGGCCAGCAATTCTGCCTGCATACAAGGTTACCCACTTTTAGGCAGAATTCTGTCTGTGGTTGAAATGAGGGCATTTTGTGCAGTGACTTATTTGCCACACTTGAAGCCATCTCCACATGGAGGTTATATCCCCCATTGTTTTAGAGATAAGCTGATCCTGGTTCTACTTCCATCTTCAGCTTCAGACACAATCCAAATCCATTAATCATAGAATAGTGGGCAAAGAAGTCTCAGTGCTATATTATAAAATGTTTATAATAATTATTAGCACTGCTTACAAATTCTGTATAATATCCCACAGATCAATAATATACAACTCAGTGATTTAGTATTCTGTAATTGAATGGGTTACTATTATATGAATAAAATATGAATCTTATTGTTTTTATTACTTTAGAATCTCTGAATACCTTTATATTCTTTTTAAAAGTAATTTATTCAGATTACATCTCAATTGTTATCCCCTCAGTTTTATTTTCCCATTCTTTGCTCCCTCCCTCTTTCATCCTATTCCCCTCCCCTAGGTCTCTGACAGAAGAGGACCTCCTCCCTAACCATATGATCACACCCAATCAGGTCTCTTTCTGGTAGTCTGATTACTCTTCCTCTGAGTGCCACCATGTCTCCCAATAAAGCGGAAGTGGTCAAATATGGGGCACCAGAGTTCATGTCAGAGTCAGTCCCTGCTTGCCACACAACTGTGGAGAATGTGCTGTCCATTGGCTACATCTGAATAGGAGTTCAGTGTTTACTGAATACATTGTCCTTGGTTGGTAGTAGTTTGAGCAGACCACCCTGGGTCCAGATCCGCCAGCCTTGATGGTCTTCTTGTAGGTCTCCAGGAGCCTCTGGATCCTTCTATTTCCCCATTCTCCAATATTTCCCTCACCTAGAGCCCCAATAGGAAGTCCCTGCATCTATCCTGATTCTCTAGTAAGTGAAGACTTTCATTGGATGGCCCTTTTGTGGTAGTGTCCAATTATAAGTGAGTATATACCATGTAAGTCTTTCTGCTTCCAGGTTAAGTCACACAGGATGATCATTTTTAGTTCCATCCATTTGTCCATAAATTTCAGGATTTTCTTGTTTTTAATATCTGAGTGGTATTCCATAGTGTAAATGTACCACAGTTTCTTTATCCACTTTCAACTGAGGGACATTTAGGTTGTTTCTTGGTTCTGGCTATTACAAATAAGGCTGGTATGAACATGGTTGAGCATATCACCTTCTTGTGCAGTGAAGCATCTTTTGGGTATATTCCAAGGGGTGGAATAGCTGGACCTTGAGGTAGCCCTATTCCCAGTTTTCTGAGAAAACGTCAGATAGATTTTCAAAGTGGTTGTACAAGTATGCACTCCCACCAGCAATGAAGGAGTATTCCCTTTTCTCCACGTCCTCTCCAGCATGTACCGTCACTTGAGCTTTTTATCTTAGCCACTCTGATGGGTATAAGATGAAATCTCAGAGTCATTTTGGTTTGCATTTCTCTGGTGACTAAGGATATTGAACACTTCTTTAAGTGTTTCTCAGCCATTCGTTATTCCTCTGTTGAGAATTCTCTGTTTAGTTCTGAGCGCCATTTCTTAATTGGCTTATTTGGTTTTGTGGTGTTTAATTTCTTGAGCTCTTTATATATATTGGATATTAGTCCTTTTTCAAATGTAGACTTGATGAAGATCTTTTCCCAGTCACCATTATATTCTTTAATTACCATGGAAGATTTAGAAATTGATTTTTGCAGAGTCAGATAATGGAAGGCATTTCAAAAATTGTTATCAATTTGGGCAAAGATTTCATTGAGAGCATTCAAAGTCTTCTGTCCATGGTTTACTTTCTAGAAACTTCCAATAACTGAATTTATGTCTGTACCTTATTCTATTATTTTTTACCTCAGTTAAAAGTTTAGAAGAATTTCCCAGTTGCAAAAGAAGATGTCATATAAATATTATGTTTTGTTCCTTTTGCTGAGAAAACACGGTGTAGCACTCTATTAGTTTTCCATTGTTATCTGTAATAAATCAAGCTACAAATAGAGTAGCTTGAAATGAAAATTTAATGTTAATATTTCTATGCATCAGAAGTTTGAATTAGTGTCCCTGGGCTAAAATCAAGATATCAGCAGGGTTGGGTTTCTTCAGGAATTTGCCTGGATTACTCCCAGCCATCATCTGTGAGCCAGTAGTACTGCAAACTGTGTATATCACCATGCTTTTTCTTACTCTAATCTTCCTTCATCCGTCTGTTTGAGTTGACCAGATTTTGGGTATGGATAATCCACACAGAGTCACAGCTTACTCTGAGAAAACATTATGCCACCTGGACTATGCTATAGTTGATTCTTCACCAATTTAAGGTTCAGAATATCCTTCTTGAACTTTTGAGAATAAAAATGTCTATTTTAGTCATTTCAAGGAAGAATAAAATGAGAATACCTGTAGTGAATGCTTTAGCTTTATACCCCCTCAAAAGGATGACAGGAAAGTCTCTTCCCCTCCATCTCTCCCAAAACCATCTTTGTGAAGGTAAAGTAAACAAAAATAAAATGTATATAGATTCATTTTCAGAACTTTGAGTTGAGATGTGACCATGTAAAAGTAAGAGTAATGTAAAATCTCATTCAGTTCAAATAATTTTAAAAATTGTGAGATGGCTTGAGTCACCAGGATGCTCTCATTCCTTTAAAAATTTCAAAAAGAAAATGCTTTGAAGAAGATGCTAATGGTAGTTTCAGTGACAGAAACATGCCCAGTTGTTTTTACTATGGACAGCTTTCACAGGAAGAAAATTATCTGCTTGGTTCACAGAACTGCTGCATATATTTTCACAGAATAAAAGGTTGCATTTATTTTGAAGTTTGACATTTTCTTTCCACCTTCTTATGTTTATTATATTGGAACTGTGTATGTAACTCAAACTAGATTTAAAAAGAGAAATTTAAAATGATAAAAATAGTTTATTCACACACATATATTTAAAGGTATAGATGATGAAATAGAGATGTGGATACATAGATAGATGATCGAGGTATATAGTTGATGATTGATAGATAAATAGATAGAGATAAAGATAGATAAATAGATAGGTAGATGATGGAGAGAGAGAGAGAGAGAGAGAGAGAGAGAGAGAGAGAGAGAGAGAGAGAGGTATGATCATTTCAAAGTAAGAAACTACATTATGGATGAAAAGCACATTTTGGATTTTAGAATTCTTTTTTTTTTTTAAAGATTTATTATGTATACAGTATGCACCAAATCACATTATAGGTGGTTGTGAGCCACCATGTGGTTGCTGGGAATTGAACTCAGGACCTCTGGAAGAGTAGAGTGGTCAGTGCTCTTAACCGCTGAGCCCGAGTTTGCAAGTCACTGGCTCAGAAAAGTGTTCACCAGTGATCCAAGGCAGGTAAGAAAAGTCAGCCTTGTTATGGGATGCTTACTACTGGGAAATAAATGTGGATACCTGACTTTTCACAGATAAAAGAAGAAACTATTTTAAGATTCTTAGTAAAATTGTCCACTGAAAATAACCCCTTGACATACATTTGGACATGGTCATTGACATACTCAGACCATTCTTGTCCTTACAGATGTCTCTGTTCAAGAGGCAGAGGTGGACACATTTTCCCAGCTCAGTTTTCCCAGGCAACAGCTTGAGACCTGCCCTTGCCCCACTTTCTGAAAGCTCTCTGTCTCCATTCCGTCAGCTCTTTTATTGCCTCTTCCACCATAATTTTCCTTTTGCATCACAAAGCAGGCTTACCGTTTTGTTTTTGTTTTTGTTTTTGTTTGTTTCAGCTTAAAACAAAGTTTATATCAATTCTGGAGTTTTGAGCAGATAACTTTTCCATGGACAAGAGACTTAATGGAAGTGATGATTGTGGCTTACTCCCTGTGAGTTTAACGTTTATCATCTAGTTGATGTTGAGTAAATGTGAATATAATAAAATACCATAATATTAAGTGCAGTCTTGTTCAACTTTATTATTCAAGTTAGAGGAGAATTGTCAACCAGGACTGTTTCAGTTATAACAGAAAAAAATTCAATTGAATTAAAATGGGAACATTTTAGTGTGCTTTACTGCTAAATCCAGTGTTGCTTCTTCAAATCAAAGGCCAAGGTTCCAGGACTAGAGTCTGATAGGTCAGAATCGCTACTAAGTAAGAATAAGATGCTACCAATCTGTCATATGTTATTTTCTTTGCTTTCTACTGCACTGTCTAGCTCATTATAGTTATCTTTTGTGATATAGCTTGGGACATAGGAGCCTAACATTTCTGGGCTCACAGCTTAAGTATATAAAAAGGGTCTTTCAAAAATAGAACTCATACTTACAATACCAGAGAATGCTAAGTGGAATTGGTTCATAAATGTGTAGGGCTTGTTTGTTTCTGTCAATCACTGAGAACAGAATAATAGAACTGTTATCAGTCAGTTGTGGGACTCTGGGCTATGCCAGTAGAATAACCATTATATTGTGTTGGTCATTGTGGTCCAGGGGTAGCCTTCTTTTACTATGAAGCCACAGGTTTTTTTTTTAATTTGTTTCTCTAAATTTATTCAGAAAATCTGAATCATTCCACACGTTCATAATTTTTACTCTATAAGTTGCAGAGTGGATGAAAAACCGGAAGGTGATTTTAGGGGTCAAGCTGATTTGCCTAAGGGCAGTTCTCCATGAGTAGACAAGTAGAGGTTCAATCAAAAGTTGGTATATAAACAGATATTTTACCAGTAGATTATAAGCCCCAGTTTTTGTGTATATATTATAAAAATTCTGGGTCTTTACACAAATAAATATTCCCTCTATTGTTAATCAAAATTTCATTAAGATAGTTTAAATTTACCAAAATAGAAAAATGTTTTATTCAGGAGGACATTGAAACTTTTCAATTATGCCAGTGGGGAACACTATAATCATATTAGAGAGGAAAAGCATAAAGCATTCTAAAAAATAATATCACAGCACGATTCTAATAGTTTAAATGCTTGTCATGAGGGTGTGATATAAAAACATTAGTTCTTTATAAGTTCAGGATCAAATGCAAAAGCTAGCATCATCTCTGGAATCACATTTTCATGCCACTGAGCTAGTGAATATTTGACCTGAAATACTGTACACCAGGCATTGTAGAAATCCAGGGGTTCAGCCGTCAGAGGAAGCAAAGTTTCTTTGCCAGGACTCTCTTTGTAGTGACTTTTTAAGAAGTAGGTGACCTCTGTGGTATGGCTCTGTTTAGTAATGTCCCATTTGGTTTTACCTTCATCTACTTTTTTGTTCTCCACCATAGGAACTTCATAACATGTCATAAAGATACCATTGTGGAGTCCAATTAATTGAAAACATACCTTCTAGGCCTTTTTTTAAAAAAAGAAGAAAGCAGAAAGAAGAAGAAATGTGTGTGTGTATGCGTGAGAGAGAGAGAGAGAGAGAGAGAGAGAGAGAGACAGACAGACAGACAGACAGACAGAGACAGAGAGACAGAGACAGAGACAGAGAAAAAGAGAGACAGAAAGACAGAAACAGAGACACAGAGATGCATTAAACTCTTTGGATTTGGTTTTATTTCTTGGGGAGTACTATGCTAAGAATGAATAACTATACTTGTAAATATTTGAAGGAGCTTTCTAAAAGCAATCTGGCATTTAAAGGCTTATGCACCTCATATACAGTCACACATTTACCTACAGATCAAAATTTTCAAAGGAAGTAATAAATCTTTAAGAAATCTTTTATCACTTCAAATATAATTCTACTTTATTTTATATTGGAATGACAATCTTAATACTTAAATTAGTCTGTTTAAAAATAACCCCCTATACTTCTTAAATGATTTATTGCTTTAGCTACATTATTGCTTCAGGTGTAATTGGAATATTTTTATTCATGTCATTGTGAAGAAGATATTAAATAGGATATGCTAATGGGCCTGCCTTTTACATAATGCTTTATGAGTCTTTTGTTTGCTTCAGGATCTTAATTAGTGACAGTCATTTAAAACCATCCATCTTTGTTCACATTTATGCAAATACTCTAAGCTAATAATGAGAGATTCAAAGAATTCTGTTCATCAGCCTTTATTTTGAATTTGCTAGACTGCATAAGCTAAAAATTCATTGACTAATTATCAGAAAATCTTAAGGAAAAATTGGTTTCACATCAAAGTACAAATGCTGTTTGTGAACATCAGAAAGTCCTTCATGTGTGCCATTCTTGTTTGTAGCTTGGTGCAGCCCTATTCCTAACCTAAGGTATTGATAGCATTTTCTTCTAAAACACCCTTTCGAATTTATTCACTCATTGCAAATTTAAGCAGTCTTTGTAGTCTATTAATACTGGAGTTAGTACTGGTAACTGGAGTTAATACTATCAATGTTGATTAAAATGCTTGCAGGTGCTATAAGAAATGAACCTTTAAATGTAATACTTTTAATAGCAAGCTTTCACAGGCAATAAAAAAACCATCTCTCAGTTTAGAGCATTGCCCATTCCTTGTACATTTCCAACCTGATATTTTGGTTACAGTGTCTTATTCTACAGTACAAATGTAACACAGATAGGTTTGGAGTGCTGTATCATAGGTCTCACCAGCATATTGCTTATGTCCAGTCCCATTATTGTCATTAATAAAAGATTTGGGTGAATAATTGACAGCTCCAATGAAATACGAAAATTATACTTTGCACAATCCAAAAATTGTCTACTAGGTATTTTTCTAGGAAGTGATTCTTAAACAATTTGTTTGCAATTAAAAATAAATTATGTGTCTGTGTATTTACCCAAATACAAGTCTATACCTAGTACCCACAGAAACCACAAGAGGACATCTGACCATCTAGAACAAAAGTTACATATGGCTGTGATCCCCCTTGATGTGCCTGGTGGTAGCTGAACTCAGTTTCTTTGCAAGAGCAACATGTGCCTTCAAACCACTAATACATTTCTCTAGCTCTAGTTGTGGGATTATCATAGGCAATTTTATGGTTTCTGAGCTCTTACTATGAGAAATAATGGTGGGATGAGATACTGGGTAGACCCTGAGCTTCTGACTTCCAAGGACTGGACTGGCTTTCCTATTACATCCTCATTAGTTAAATACATTTTGAACATAGTGAGCACACAACGAATACTGACTGTAGAAAAGTTATGAGCTTACACAAGGGAGAAGAATGGACAGTATGGGCCAGGATGAAGCTGAGATGCTATTAATTTCCCAGCAGGTAGCTATAGGTAGAGTAGACAAAGATGAAAGAATGCACTTTATTATAAGCCCATGGTTTTCCTTTCTGACAGCAGGTTGAGTAAAGTACACATTGTGAGTCTGAGATGGATGAGGGTATGAAAAATGGTGGCTTGCTAGGGAATTTGAATCTTACTCTCTATGGGGGGAACCAACAAAGGAGAAACTGAAAAGTTGGAAGAAGAGTGGAAAAATTTGTGTATTACAGTGTATCCAGATGCTCACCCAGGGCCAGAGGAATTGTTAAATTTTGTTGACTTTTATGTTATTTGAACATGAGATCTTTAATGGCCAGCCTGTGCCTTTTGTTTTTGCTCAATGAATTGCTGCATTTAGCTTACCTTGAATATCTTAATATAAACAATAGGGTCAATAAAGTTAATAATTTCAGGGCTTACTTTTAAATATTAGATATTATAAAGCACATGGAGCATAGTGTCATTTAAATACATTATAAAATAAGTAATATAGATTGTGGATAGAAATTCAAATAAACCAATCTTTTTTTTTTCTTTTTTTTTTATTAATTTATTCTTGTTACATCTCAATGTTTATCCCATCCCTTGTATCCTCCCATTCCCCCCCCCCCCCATTTTCCCATTATTCCCCTCCCCTATGACTGTTCCTGAGGGGGATTACGTCCCCCTATATATTCTCATAGGGTATCAAGTCTCTTCTTGGCTACTTGCTGTCCTTCCTCTGAGTGCCACCAGGTCTCCCCCTCCAGGGGACATGGTCAAATGTGAGGCACCAGAGTACGTGAGAAAGTCGTATCACACTCTCCACTCAACTGTGGAGAATATTCTGACCATTGGCTAGATCTGGGAAGGGGTTTAAAGTTTACCTCCTGTATTGTCCTTGGTTGGTGCCTTAGTTTGAGCGGGACCCCTGGCCCCAAATCTGCCTATCATATTGTTCTACTTGTAGCTTTCTAGGACCCTCTGGATCCTTTTATTTTGCTGTTCTCCCATGCGTCTCTCATTTAGAGTCCCAGTAGGATGCCTTCCCCTCTGTCCCAGTTTCCTGGTAAGTGAAGGCTTTTGTGGGACATGCCCCTTGGGCTAGTATGCAGATATAAGTGAGTATATACCATTTGATTCTTTCTGCTTCTGGGTTAACTCACTCATTATGATCATTTCTAGCTCAATCCATTTATCCACAAATTTCTGGAATTCCTTGTTTTTAATAGCTGAGTAGTATTCCATAGTGTATATGTACCACAGTTTCTTTATCCACTCTTCTACTGAGGGACACTTAGGCTGTTTCCATGTTCTGGCTATTATGAATAAGGCTGCTACGAACATGGTTGAGCAAATTTTCTTGTTGTGTGCTGGAGCATCTTCTGGGTATATTCCAAGGAGTGGAATAGCTGGGTCTTGAGGAAGCCCTATTCCCATTTTTCTGAGATAGCACCAGATAGATTTCCAAAGTGGCTGTACTAGTTTGCATTCCCACCAGCAATGAAGAAGTGTTCCTCTCTCCCCACATCCTCGCCAGCATGTGGTGTCGCTTGAATTTTTGATCTTAGCCATTCTGTTGGGTGTAAGATGGAATCTCAGAGTTGTTTTGATTTGCATTTCCCTGATGACTAAGGAGGTTGAGCATTTCTTTAAGTGTTTCTCAGCCATTTGATAATCCTCTGTTGAGAATTCTCTGTTTAGTTCCAAGCCCCATTTCTCAATTGGGTTATTCGGTTTGGTGGTGTTTAATTTCTTGAGTTCTTTATATATTTTGGATATTAGACCTTTGTCAGATGTAGGGTTGGTGAAGATTTTTTCCCAGTCTGTAGGCTGTCGCTTTGTTCTCTTGACAGTGTCTCCTGCCTTACAGAAGCTTCTCAGCCTCATGAGGTCCCATTTATTAATGGTTGACATTAAGGCCTGGGCCGTTGGTGTTCTGTTCAGGAAGTTGCCTCCTGTGCCAATATGTTCCAGGCTCTTTCCCACTTTTTCTTCTAAGTGGCTTAGTGTCTCTGGTTTTATGTTGAGGTCTTTAATCCACTTGGATTTGAGTTTTGTGCAAGGTGACAAATATGGGTCCAGTTTCATTTTTTTACACATAGACCTCCAGTTAGACCAGCACCATTTGTTGAAGATGCTATCCTTTTTCCATTGAATGGATTTGGCTTCTTTGTCAAAAATCAAGTGACCATATGTGTGTGGATTCATATCTGGGTCTTCAATTCGATTCCACTGATCAACCAGCCTGTTGCTGTGCCAGTACCATGCTGTTTTAAGTACTATTGCTTTATAGTACAGTTTGAGATCAGGTATGGAGATTCCTCCGGAGCATCTTTTATTGTACAAGATTGTTTTAGCTATTCTGGGTTTTTTGTTTTTCCATATGAAGTTCAGAATTGAACTTTCAATGTCTTTAAAAAATTGTGTAGTTATTTTGATAGGGATTGCATTGAATCTGTAGATTGCTTTTGGTAGGATGGCCATTTTTACTATGTTAATTCTCCCGATCCATGAGCAAGGAAGATCACGCCATCTTCTCAGGTCATCTTCAATCTCTTTCTTCAGAGTTTTGACATTTTTTTCATACAAGTCCTTCACTTGCTTAGTTAGGGTAACTCCTAGATATTTTATATTGCTTGTGGCTAATGTGAAGGGTGTGGTTTTCCTAATTTCTTCCTCTGCAAGCTTGTCATTTGTGTATAGGAAGGCTACAGATTTTTTTGAGTTAATTTTGTATCCAGCCAATTTGCTGAAGGTGTTTATCAGCTGTAGGAGTTCTCTGGTGGAATTTTGAGGGTCACTTATGTACACTATCATATCATCTGCAAAGAGGGATAATTTGACTTCCTCCTTTCCCATTTGGATACCCTTGATCTCCTTTTGTTGTCTTATTGCTCTGGCTAGAACTTCGAGTACTATATTGAAGAGATATGGAGAGAGTGGGCAGCCTTGCCTTGTTCCCAATTTTAGAGGAATTTCCTTGAGTATCTCACCATTTACTTTGATTTTGGCTATTGGCTTGCTGTATATAGCCTTTATTATGTTGAGGAAAGTGCCTTGTATCCCCGATCTCTCTAAAACTTTAAACATGAATGGGTGTTGAATTTTATCAAATGCTTTCTCTGCATCCAAGGAGATGATCGTGTGGTTTTTTATTTTCAGTTTGTTTATATGGTGGATTACATTGATGGATTTCCATATATTAAACCATCCCTGCATGCCTGGAATGAAGCCTACTTGGTCATGATGAATGATATCTTTGATGTGCTCCTGTATTTGAAAATAAACCAATCTTAAAAAACAAAAAAATTAAAATAGATGTATAGGCCGATATAAAAGTCATGATCAAAAATAAGCAATAAAAACACGCAGAATATTGTTCAGTATCACTAGCCATTATGAAAAGAAAGGACAAAACATGGCCTAATCAATTCCATGAGAATGGTGAAAATAAAAGGTATGAAGGTATGATAGCATGGATTGACAAGGATACAGAAAAATTAGAATCTTCTTCACTGTGAGTAGGTTTCCAGATAGCCTTCTAAGTATAACCAAGATATTTATCAAGAGAAATGAAAATAGATGTCCACATAAAACTAACCCATGAATGCTCATAACAAAACACAAAAGATGAAAATAAAAAGCCAATAGCATAACATGTAACCCATGGGGGGACTGGGATTTCATTTTACACTGAGAAGGAAAACTTGTCAGATCCTACAAAGCAGATGAACTGTGAAAATATAACACTGTAAATTAAACCAATCAGTAAGTAGTATATGACAATTTGTAGGATAGTTAATAGCCAGGATATATAGCTTTAAAAGTGGTTGTTAAACACTAGGCAGAAAAGGAGGCTGGTTACTAAAAGACTCAATGGTTTGCAAGTAAGAAAGATTATATTGATTCAATGAAGAATATGCTCAACATTAATTAATTTACCAAATACAATTATCTTGATATATGTTACACAGATTGTATTTTCACTTTTTTATATTAATTGATTTGTTTATTCACGGTCCATTCCAAAAGTGGCCTTCTTCCTCTTCTCCAAGTCCCACCTTCGCCCCCCCACACTTCCCCTTATCTCCCTTCCTCTACCCCTCAGAAAAGCCACACCACCAACCACCTGGCATATCAAGTCACATCAGGACTGAGCACATTCTCTTCCATACTGGCCTGGCAAGGCAGCTCCTCCAGGGGGAAGTGATATAAAAGCGTTCAACAGAGTCCGTGTCAGAGATATCTCTGTTCCCCTTACTAGGGGACCCACATGGAGACCAAGCTGCCTATTGGGTACATCTGTGTAGGGGGGCCTAAGTCTAGTGCATGCATGGTCCTCTGTTGGTGCTTCAGTCTCTGTAAGTCCCCTGGACCCTAGTTAATTGGCTTTTTTAGTCTTCTTGTGGAGTTCCTGTTCCCTCCAGGTCCTTCTATCTTTCCTCTCATTCTTCTATGAGGCTCCCTGCGCTCAGCCAATGTTTGGCTGAGTCTCAGCATCTGTGTTGATCAGGTGCTGGGTGGAGCCTCTTAAAGGACAGTTATGCTAGGCTTCTGTCTGATAGCAAAGCAGACTGTCCTTAATAGTGTCAGGTTTTGGCTCTTTCCCTTGATGTGGTTCTCAAGTTGGGCTAATTATTGGTTGGATATTCCCTCAATCTCTGCTCTATCTTTATCCCTTCCCACCTTGTATGCAGGGTAAATTTTGGGTAGAAGATTTTGTGCATGGATTAGTGTTCCCCTTCCGCACTAGGAGTCTTGTCTGGTTAAAGGGTGGCCTCTTCAGTCCCTATGACCCCCGCTGCCAGGGTCTCAACTAGGTTCACCCCCAAATCCTCCCAGTCTACCCTGTTGTAGGCCTCCAGCTTGTCTTCAGATGTCCCCTCCTGCAGTTTCTCTTCTCTCTGCAAGCCCTCTGTCCTCCTGTCCCTGCTCTTCCCACATCCGATCTCCAACCTCACTTCCCTTAGCACTGCCTCTCCTACCCTTTTCCCTCTCTTCAACCACCTCAGCTATCTATTCTATTTATTCTCCTGAGTGAGATTCAAACATTCTCCCTTGGTCCCTCCTTGTTACTTAGTTTCTTTGGGTCTGAGAATTTTAGTACAGTTATCCTGTAATACACGGCTAATATCTGCTTAAGTGAGTACATACCATGTTTCTTTCTGAGTCTGGGTTACCTCACACAGGATGATATGTTCTAGTTTCATCCATTTGCCTGAAAATTGCATGACTTCCTTGTTTTTAACAGCTGAGTAATATTCCATTGTGTAAATGTATCACAGTTTCTTTATCCTTTCTTCAGTTGAGGGACATCTGTGTTGTTTTCAGATTCTGGCTATTACAAATGAAGCTGCTATGAACATAATTGAGCAAATATCATTAGTCACCAGAAAAAATGCAAATTAAAATTCTGAGATTCCATCTTACATCCTTCAGAATGGCTAAGATTAAAAATTAAATGACAGCACATGATGGCGAGGATGGGGAGAAAGAAAAACACTCCTCCATTTCTGGTGTGAGTGCAAATCTGTACAACCACTTTGGAAATCAATCTGGTGCTTTCTCAGAAAATTTGGAATCGCTCTACCCCAAGACCCAGCTATACTATTCCTGGACATATACCCAAAACACAGATTATATTAAATAAAACTTTTATAAAAAGAAAATGCAATGGTAATTGAAATGCTTTTCAGTGTGCTATACATGAAAACTAATTTACATCAATTATTATTTGTACTAACTGAAGAACACCTCCCAATGAAGTATGAGCATGGGTAGTACTGTACTGAAAACAAAAACAACAAAAATGCCACCAAAGATTTTGAGATATAGTGAGTCATAATCAGAGTGTGAGACAATTATGCATCTTTTAAATTATATTATATAGAAATAATTTGTGCATTTGTTATATTTTAGCATATATGTCCTGTTTGTAATACTAATATGCCATTAGACAATAAACACATTTTAATGATAATACTATGGCTACAATTTACTTACCTGTAGCTATTGTACTAACTTTTTTCATTCTTTTTCTGGAACTCAATCTAAGCTTCCAAGCATCTCTCTCAAGCTGATCTACTACTCATTCCTCATTCTGATACTGATCATATCCTCATTCCACCCTAGAAATAAAAGATAGTTCTGGCTACTTATGAAGTTGTACCTCTACATCACTTAGAACAGATGAAGGGTTTAAGAACAGAAAAATACATGCACAACCTGCTAGTCCACATCTTAGGGACCACTGATATACATTTTATTATTACCAATACTGTGATACTACCTGTGTGCATTGTGCAATGTTTAAATCAAAATAACTGTGAATAGCTATTCGCGCACCTATTTTTATATGCAGAAAACTTTCACAGTTATTTCTTCTAATTTTTGAAATTTATTGTATATTTTTGCAATCTGTAGGCACCTTGCTGCAAAATAGCATACCAAATCTCTGCTTTCTTCTCTGACGCGCTAGTTACTGCCATTCTGCTCTTGATTCTATGAAATGTTTCTTATTCTACATATGAGTGAGATCACACAGTACATAGTTTCGGTAACCAAGGTATTGGATGCTTCTCTATTCCAACTATTGCTATGATACTCCTATTTATTAATCTTTTAAAAATTAAGTTATATTTGTATATTTTAAATTATGATAATTACATTACCTTACCACGTTGCTTTTTCTGTCTTAAGTCTCTCAATATCTCCTCCTAACAACCCATTCCATACTCTTCACTTTCAAATTGATAGCCTTTTCTTCTGTGATCATTATTGTTACTTATATGTGTAGTCACAAGTACAGCAATACAATCTGTTGACTATATTTTTGTAGTTTGTGTCTACATAGTTTCAGGGCTAACGACTTTGTATTGGAAAACCAGCTGGGGGCCTCATCCCCAGGAAAGGCTAAGATTCCCTTTCTCAGCAGTCTTTAGTTGCTTGAAGTTCTTTGTCCAAGGTTATGAGCCCATGAGATTTTCCATCTTTCTAACTAGCTTGTCTATTGATAATGCCATTGTTCAGATCCTGTTCGTGCAGCCATTGCTATGAGAGACTGTTGCATGGCAGATGTTCTGGTATTCTGCCTTTTGAAGTCTTTCTACTCTATATTGTTCCCTCAGTCATCAATTCATGAGTTTTTAAATATCATATATACACATGCATATAATATGTTGTTATAAAATACAACTCCCTTTTCCTCCCATCCATATCCTTACCTGTCTCCACTACTTCTTTTCCCTCCCAATTACACTTTATCTTAAACACACACACACACATGTGAACATACATAAATGCACAATAACACTGTGTTCATTTATTTCTGCCTATATGTACATGGATTTGGGAACACCTACTGGACCTACGTCAGGTGGCCTATCCAAGACTGTATTCTGGAAGAAAACTGAAGCTTCTTCCCTTAGTAACCAGCATTAACTAATAGATCCTGTGATAGTGGTGAATACTTCTTGAGTTCACCTAAACTTTTTAATTATTTATGAATTTCATACATTCATATAATGTATCCTGATTGTACTTGGACCCCCTTGTACCCCTCTCTTCTCCCAGATCTACCCTCAACCACTACCAACTTCATGTGCTTTTGTTTAATTGTTAACTTTTTAAATATATGGAGACCAATTTTTGCTGCCCATATATTCATGAACATATGGCCATTCATCATATGACATATACTTAGTAAAGATTAATTTAGTTACTCCAGCAGGTATTTGAAGAGAAATGTAAGAGTACTAACTGTCCTGATTTCTATAAATGGTTTTCCAGTTTTAACCCTGAAAACCTACCATTTCTGCAATGCTTTGTTTTGCCTTATATACCAGAAATATAGCTGCATTCTTCTTTCCGTAAATGGCTATTTTAAAGCTGTAATTTCTGATGTTTCCTTCTTTACACATTATTCTTGATGGTGTATTATTTGTTGATTAGTTCACCATGCTTTATAGATTACAGCTAACACACTCTCAGAATAGTAACCAAGTGTATTTTAGGAAACATCAACAGAAGAATTCAGACAGTAATTAAACACAGTATAAAATATATATATAATACAATAGCAGGCTTCATAGAAATTTTGATATTGAACCAAAGGAAAATGAGCCTCTTATTTAAAATATCAAACTGATCATTGCTTCTTATTTTATTCTTAGCTATTGAATGACATTTCCATGTGCATTCATTTTTGGCTTAGTGATACATGATACATGATACCTAGTGCTAATTATGCAGTTCTTGATGAACTGTCCATAAATGACTTACAAAAAGAATAGCACCAGTTAATATCTGTTCCTCTGCACCCCTGCACACCCTGCTTAAAGATAGTTTGGTGTTGTTGTCTTAGCGTGAAATTAACTCATATTCAGTACCTTACTGTAACATGATTTCTACTTCCACTTCCTTCTCATACAGAAAGGAAGTCATCTGTCTTCAAGTAGATGATGCAATATATAAAACTATAAGGTTTAGGCAAGGGTTTCTTACACTTTTTCCAGACGGTTTTATGCTCAATGACTGTTTTATACACGAGCCTAGATATATAATCATATAAAATAGATATGCAAAAACTGATTATCATGAAGAAATAAGTTTTTTTTAAAAGTTTTGAGGCATACAGTTGATAATTTCTGAAAGAAGGAAGCATATTTGCATATTAAGGCTACGGTTGTGCATATTTAATTTTACATAGAAAGTTAGTCTTTGGTACTGTGGCATGTCATGTGTAACCACCATATGAGTTGATAGAGTCATTATTTTTTGAACTGTCAGTGCTCTGCCTGATGTTTCACATACACCCTAGAGCAAACTGGTAGAAGTATGTTAGGAACATTCCAGAAACTGGTGGGATTTATCTCTTAATCTCAAGCCAAAGTTCATTTAAAAAATTTTTTTTGTTATAAAACTAGAATCAGTGACTCAAACACTGTGTTGCAGTAAAGGTTGTGGATTATTTTAAGATAGTGAGGACAGACAGATATCTTTGTAACAGGCTGCTAACCTGGTACATCTGTCAGAAATAAGTTGTCTCTCCCAAGATATGAAGCATCCAACATTGCATCTCACAGAGAAAACTCTGGAGATATATTACTTTTCTCCCCTCTCTCACCCAAGCGACAGACAGGCATGAATCTGTTCATTTTGATGCTTCTAGAAAATAGGATTTATGAAGTCTTGACTTGCATGTTCCTCATTTACTCCAGTCTCAGTGTTGCCTAAAACACAATGTGTGGCTAATAGTAATGCTTACAAATATTTATCAATTAAGAAGCAAATTAATGAGTTTCTTTGTTGAGCTTTATCTCGGCAGGGGAGAATTTACATGGCGTGCTACTAGGAGGCGTATAGAAAACGGAAAGCAAGTTCCTAATTGTTTTTCCTTTATGGTGGTATTTCACAATTCTCATCACGTCTGGTTGGAATATAAACAACAAACAAGAGTAGCCCAAGTTACAAACATATTTCCTGGGTAGGATTCACAGTGGAAAAGGGGGGCTTCGTTATATACTATTAGAAGAGCTTTCTTTCTATTTATTTGGTAAAAAACGATTGCCTTGGTGGTAGTTCTGTTTCCCATTATTGTTTTAGAGAGTCACTAATTCTGCTTTAAGAAGGAAAAAAGAATATGATGAAAACTTCAATTATATAAACCACCAGGTTCTGAAAAGTAATAGTCAACTTCTTTATTGCTTCCAGAATATTGGCTATTAAAAAGCCATTCTCCTAAATTTATGCCATCTATTGTAGACAAAAATACAGTATTAAAAAGAGAGGAAAGAAATACTTTTTCTTGGTTGATGAGCATTAGATAATTAAGTCCCCAAAGTTGTATACGATCAATCCCGTTTATGAGGTAGTTTTGACCTAGTCCAGGAAAGGCCTGACTGTTTAGTTACACCTGGGATGATGTCATTGTATCTATCATATTACACATGAATTTAAGATAAGCTAGAGTTATCTGAAAGAAGAGAAACTCATTTGAGAAAAAAAAAAGGCCTCCATAAAACCCAGGTGTCATGTATTTTCTTAATTACTGATTGACTGGGAAGTAGCTAGCCATTTATGGATGGTATAATTCCTAATATTGTTGTCCTGGGTTCTATAAAAAGAGACCTGAGCAGTACATAGAGACCAAGCCAGAGAGAGCCAACCACTTCTCCATGGCCTTTATGGCAGCATCTGCTTTCCAGGATCCTGCCTTGAATTCCTGACCTGACTTCCTGTGATGATGAACAGAGATATGGAAGTGTAAGCCCAGTACTTCCTTTCCTTCCTAGCTTGCATTTTGGTGATGGTGTTTCATCACATCAATAGAAACCCTAAGATAGTTGCCGACTTGTATGCCATCTGATTTTGTTCCCTAAGCTTAATAACACTAATTCAGTGCTACCTCAGTAGCAGTGATGATGAGGAAAATAACAATGAAGCACAAAACTTACACAGAAATTATGTGGCTACAGTCTACCTAAATACATTAGATTCTAATCCTCTTCATCTTCATAAGCATCAAATAGGCTCTAGCATTGTTCAACTCTGAGATGAAAAAGAAATGAGATTAAAAGAAGCCAAGATAATTGCTTAAGTTCACCCCAGGAAGAAACAGAAAGTAGGGCTCAGGCTTTATTGAATTTCATAATTTTTCTCCCTTCCCGATGCTCATTTTCCACAAAGCCAGGGACCTTCCCAGAGCCTCAGATGCTTGTATGGAGCATCTTTGCTGAATTCCTATCCACCACCTGCAGGAGACCCCATTTTTGTCTCCAGCCTTTTCTCCTCTAACTCTTGGTTACAGTTTAGCCATGAATGCCTGGACCAGACCAGTGATAATCAGCATGTCCTCTCCCTTGTCTTTTCAGCTACACACACACACACACACACACACACACATACACACATACACACACACGCACACACACACACGCACACACACACACGCATACACACACATGCACACACACACACACGCGCGCACACACACACACACACACTTAATTTGAGTCGCCTTATTGTGGCACTATAGCATTCACCATCAGCCTAGGTAAACAGCAACAGACATATGGGTAAGGAAAACATGGTGCATACAGACAGTAGAAGTTTTACTTTGCTATAAAGAATGAAATTATGTCATTTGTATAAAAATGGATGGAGGTGCTGATTATGATACTTATCAAAATAATCAAGTCTTAGAACAAAAATATTTCACAATTTGTTTTCATATCTATGACTACTTGGGGGAAAAAAGAAAGATATCAGTGAGTGAGGAAAGAATGGAAAAGCAACAAAAATGGGGAAAATGAGGACTAAATACATGATATGAATGTGTGAAGATGTTACACTGAAACTTATTATGTATGCCAATTCGAAGATTTTAGATGAAAAATAATGAAATAAGTGAATTCTTGCCCTGAATTATGAATAACATTAGACTTCACTCCACTGAGGAGCAGTTGTGCCTTTAGAATTCTGAGACAGTGCTTTCCTCCACTACCAGTTATTCCTGTGACTATCTTTCAACACTGCAGGGTGTAGCCATGAAGTTCCAGGGAGCTGTACTTCATTAAGCATAGAAGACACTGCAGGGGATCATCTTCTGCAGAAGCCAAAGTACTTCTCCTAATTCTAAACATAGCTCAGTAAATCAGAGTAAATTGTAAATATACAGAATTAATGATATTTGGCAGCCATCATCTCCTCTCTCAACCCTTCCCCCAAGGGACCTCAGTTACTGAAAATGGAAAATCCTTCTACTTCTCAGACTATCTCTTTGGGAGCCAGGGAACATTTCCAATACTCCCATCCATGAATCACAGGACACATTCTACAGCTAAGTGTCTTGTTCAGGTCGGATGACAATGCCAGTTGCTAAGTATTCTGTATCAATTCTGTCCTTTGGATTTGTTGTGATTTGTGAACTCCCAGGAAATCTTGTGCAGTCTTACATGCATATGATATAATATCTTATTCCTTAGCCATGTGCAGTGTTTCTCTTGGCTTATTTATATTTCTTGCACTATGAGTTTAAATGTTATCTCCTCTTTTGGCAAGTGGTTCATAATAATGCCATTATTTGCTGTCTTGTGGTAAAAATGGAAAGCATGGATTTACAGTCACAGTCACTGTAGATGTTAACCCCACCATCCATTTTCGTAGCTAGGTAATTGTACACAGTGCTAGCTACTATATTTGGGAAAGCAGTAAAGTGACAGGTGAGGCATCTACTGGCATGAAGTTCAAATTATGTCTTGAGAGAAAAGAGAACCAATGTTAGGGAATCAGTGAGGAAATTAATGTTAGTAACGACTACAGAAACAAAGGCCATAAATTCTAAAAAGCTAAATAAGGAAGTCAGTGCATTGGGGGATCAGAGGGAGAATAAGGGAAGAGAGAAAATCATATAAGTATATTTTAATTTCAAAAAATAAAATATACAATTGTAAAAAGAAAAACAATATTACGGCTAGGAAGATACTTTAGTGGTTAAGAGTGTTTTCAGAACAAACACAAAGACCTAAGTTTATGTCAAGAATGCTCCTAAAATGCCAGATATGTTCTCACACATTAGATCAACACTGGGCTGGAGGACAGGTGGCAGGCACAGCCAGAAGACCCCTAGAGCTGTTGCCCAGCAAGCCAACCTAAAAGCAAGGATTTGATAGACCCTGTCTCAAAAGAGTAAGGTGCATATGTATGATAGCCTCAACTGGAATCCAAATACAGACACTCCAAGAACCTATTCCGACAGACACATGTACAATAACACACACACACACACACACACAAAGAGAGGGGGAAGGGATAGTACAATACAGGATAAGTCCAATTAAAATTTGTATAATCGATTATATCATGAAAGAGGGCATTCCTTTTTGGTATGTGAGTTGGGGAAACTCCATGCGAGAAGGTGGTGCTTCAAGTAAGGTCTGAGAGATAAAGCTGTAGATATGAAAAAAGCCTGGTAAAAGACTGTTCTTAACAAAAGCAACAAGTGAAAATCCTTGCCCTAGAATTGAGCTTGGATCTTCTTATAGACCAGCAAGAATTGAGTGTGGAGAAGGTTGGGTCAAGGAAGAATGAGACAGAGTCAAAATAAAATAGGAGTGAAAAATAGGCATTTAGGCTAGATCACGTCAAACTTTTCAGGCAAAACATTTGCTTTAATGGTTATGTATTTGCATTTAGTCTAAAGAGATCTGGGGTTATCTTAATAATACTGCTACCAACAAAAGTCTTTATGACCTACTCTGGAATCCACTTGCAGACATAGTTTATAAAATAATGAGCAAATATGGCTGACTGGTCCTTACAAAGGATCCAGGTCCCTCGCACTTCACTTTCAGGCCTTTGTCTGAAGCAGTCCTGCCTAGTCTCAACCCCAACCTCCTCTAATTTGTTCTTGCTGTTCTCTTTTAGCTTTCAAACAACATTTTATTCTGGATGCCTACTCTGTAGCACCTTGTTCCTTGTCAATAGAACTGACATTTTCTGTTCTTTGTCATTGCTTAGCTCTGTCTCCAGTAACACATAAAGTGCTTGAAGAAAGGCATAGAGACATGCCAATGTGTCCCTTTGGCTGCTATAACAAAGTACTGTAGATTAGGGGCCATAAAGACAACCTTTTAATTTTTCATAGTTCTGAAATTTAAAGATAAAAATAAAACCGAAGGTGTAAGTATGTTTGCTTTCCTGTAAGACCAGTCTACTTGGCTTGCAGAGATCCACCTTCTTACATAGTCTTTGCAAAGCCTCCCTCTTTGTGTATGTATCACCACCATCTCTCTGAATATATCCATATTTCCTCTTCTAACAAAATGCAAGGAATATTGGAGTAAGGACCAACCTATGGCTTCACAGTAACAATCATATTGTTAGATATTCTGAATTTATTTGTCAAATTCTAAAGCATTGAATCTTTAACATATGAACTAATGCTATTGATTATTTTGATTATGTATTGCTGGGGAATGAATCCATAGTTTTGCAAAGGCCAAGTACATTCTCTGTGAGTGAGCTTAAGTAGTCAATTAAGGAGAGAAACTTTGTATTTGGAGACAGGCTCTTTGAGGATTGTCCAGGTTGTCTTCAGACTCCTGTTCTTAAATGATTCTCTTGCCTCAACCTTCCAAATTATTGAGACTACAGGGGCCGTGTGCTGTACAAATGGATTACAGACACACAAGTCAGACTACAGTTATCAGTTTTATACACTGTATTTGGAACATTGTGAGCATTCACTAAAGTACTTGGCGATAAACCTTACCTTTAACTTTGAGTTTTAAAAAGTGATAATCTACTTATAACTCCAAGTATTTTGACTCTGGGATGGTCAGAGTTTGAGTACAACAGTTTAAAAAAAAAAGCAGGCAATTGGCAATAGGATTATTTATGAGAATCAGGATTTTCTGTAGATATATTACTGGGGTGTTCTAAACTCCATGTTCTATGTAGAATTCTAAAGTTTGAGCACTAATATGCTCTGGATAATATAATGCAGACCCTAAGGATGCTGGCATTAATTCCTCTGCAATCACTTTATTTTGAATGAACTTATATGGTCCTCTAGTCATTGTACCGATTCTCTCAAGTTGTCAATGTGACTTAATTTTGAGTTGAGTCATTCTTTTTAAGTTACTCTGGTCACATTTCTGCCCCTTAGGAAACCCATCTATACTGGTCAGTGTCCTCTGAATGACCACCACAGTATTAACCATATCCTGTGATACCCTGAAATTTCTTCACTGGGTTCATGACCTGAAATGCCACTACTTTTTATGAGCTCTGTACGCTTTTTCCTTCTTTTGATATTCCCAATAATTGAAGATTTCAGAGTGTTCTGTTATCTCAATGAGAAATCGGAATTACTCAGCGTTACTCTGGCTAACTTTTGAGGTGTCTTTCCTGTAACCAAAGCAGGCATATATGTTATGTTTGGTTCAGTCTACCTTGGCTCTTGATGGGTCTTTCTATCTTCACAAAGCATATTGGTGCTTAAAATGATTCCACTATGTATGCATGAGCTTGACTGACACATGCTAGAGTGTTGCCAAGTTAAGACTTACCGGGTCTTTCTTGTGCTCAGTGCTGCATGCTCAGAACTTTCCTCACTATTTAACATTATGTTCATTTTCAATGAATGGCTGACAACAGATAACAAAGCTGAGAGTCAAAAATGCAAATTATTCCTAGTAATTCTAAAAAAGAGAACACTGAAACCACAAGCATCCAATTCCAGTGCAGTGAAGCCACTTACATGGTTATAAATACATAATCCTTGAGTGCCATGGAGTCCAAGTTCTATTTGAATGGTAAGACTGAATCAAAATGGTGCATTCAAATCATAATTCACCTAAAGTAGTCCTCAACAGTAGTGAAGGAGTTATATAGCATATGACACCTGCTTTTTTAAAATTCAGGTTTTAAATATTAAAAACAAAAACCAAGGGTAATGGAATTAAATTCTGAGCTCCAGTGATGTCAGGTGACAGTGAAGGTACCTTGAAGGGTTTTGTGTAGTAACAATGCTATCATTGCTGGGGCAGTGAATCAGCCAGCAGTGCTAGGAAGTATAAACCCTGAGTACAAGGTGCTAGCTTGAAGTATGGCTGCACATGAATAATGGAACATGACCTCCAGAAAGCAGACATCATTTTCAGTCATTATATATCTATTATCAGTCTGCAGTTCTGTGAAAACTACACAGTGTACACTGCCTTCCTGATGGAGAATTACAGGGGTCTTTAAAAGTAAAACAGAGGCTTTAAGCTTAATTGGGATACAACGAAAAGGCAGAGGTTTATCACTACAGATAATTTTCAATAACAATAATGGAAGAATTAGAAAAAATAATATTTAAAAAAATTTTTAAATGCAAATACACGAGACTGATGTTTTACAGTTAGCAGAGCTAAGCGGAATGCAGGAACTTCTCAACAAGCTGATCAAGTTTTTTTGTTCTTTTGTGTGTGTGTTATGGAAAGCAACAGATCCTGCAGTTAAGCAATGGATGTGTGTGTCAGTGACACAGATGGAAATAAGGCTTATGTGTGACTGATAGGGAAATATTATGGTTTGTTAAAGAAACTAAGCCTTGGAGATTATACACGAACAAAGTAGTTCCATCCGACTGAGTAACAGATAAGATATATCCACAGCTAAATATACAATTGTGGACTTAAATTCAAAGTATCTAATTTTCTTCATTCATAGTTAAGATGCTTGATGTTTCCCAGCATTTTATTGATTCAGTACTTGAAATTTAAGGCTTAAAATAACCATCAAAAATCCTTTAACTTAGGGGTGATTTCTCTGTTTCCCTTACACTTCTCGTTTTCTCTACACACACACACACACACACACACACACACACACACACACACACACACACACCATGAATTAAAAGGGAAGTATCTTATAAAAACATATACAATTTAAAGTTGGCTAAGCAAAATAAAGTCTAGGAGTACTGACATAGAATAATCTTAAGAAGATACTTAATGATAAAATGTGAAGCATCATTTGTGTCCCCCTAAGTAGCGCAGAGGGTTTCTGGGGAGATAGTATGTGCTGAGGTTTACCTAGCATTTCACAACAAAGGTCCTTCTTTTATCTAGTCCCATAGTGGTGTAATTTGTAATCAGTAATTTGGAAATAGCCATATCCACTATATATTGTGGATATAAGAAATTGGTAATAGATATTCAAGATAGTTGTATTTTGCAGTAAATCATGCCCAATTAGAAACAGTTTTTAAATTTTGTACATATTCAGATGCAGTGAATACCCAGTCCCAGGGCACCAAATGGTATTATAGGCAATAAAAAAGAGAGCAGAAATACATAAATACAATATGAACTGAGTAGTTTCAATGCTGAACAATTCTTTCAAATTTTCCACAAAGAACACCCAGTATAAGCATCCTGGATGTGATATGAAATTAAGATGAGTAGTAATACAGAAACAGCCCATGTGTTACTATTTTCATTATAACTTCATGTAACCACATGAGGAAGTAAATGTAAAAAGAAATGTAAATGTAAAAAGAAAAATATTCAATTGCACAAGTTATCCCAGACAAACATCTCTGCTTGGAAGGAAAAGTCAGATGGAACTTGTTTGAAGGTTGTTACAGGTGCAAAGCACCTTGAGAATTTTCAGTGGGTTTTACAGTCTTATTTTGATTTGCCAAAAATCACTCCAACCACATTACTAAAAATACATATTGTTGTGGCAGCATATGCATGAAAAAGGTAGCCTCAAATGAAAGAGAATAAACAATGGGTGTATTTATCTATCAGTTCAGATGAAAGATCTTATGTCATCTTGGTTCTGGGTGGTAGCCATGGTAGTAGCTGAATTCTAAATGTATTGAACTTACAGTCAATGCTAGTCCAATGCTTAGGTAACTCATAAAACAAGCTATTCCCCAGCAATAAGAATGACAATTTGAAAAATTACAGAAATCTGAAAAACAATTTAAGACACAAAAAATACAACTTTAGGTGTGTGCTATGTAACATTTTAGAGAAAAAAACTTGATAATTATCATGGAGAAAAGTTTGTAACATATGTGGTTTTCTACGTCCTCTTCCTAAGTTTTTTTTTTTTTAGAATTGAAATGATAATAATTTATAATATCAATACAAATGTAAAAATAAATAGATCATCATATACATAAACATATGTTAGTATATAGTATCACCTAATTGTAATACAATATATACTATTTGTAATATTTTTATTTCCTATATACTTTTATATTATTACACATATGTAAAATGAACTACATACAGCAAGCATAACCACAAAAAGTCAAGAATCATATTAATGTTACATTCATAATGTTTGGCTATTTGTATTTGGCAACCTTGAAGAAAACATCTTTCCTACCTTGGTGTGTCTAAAATTCTGAATGTAAATCAATATCTATCATATCTCTTCTCTATCAACTTAAAACATCTATCTAGACCTAAAAACATATCAACTCCTAAACAGCTAAGCTTAATTGTTAAAACTAAATTATCTGGTCTTAAACTTCATCAGAGACTTGAGAAGAAATAATATTAATTACCTGAGAGTACTGGAAGTACAGGTTAGCAGCTTCCACAGTGAAAAAAAATGACAGAGACAGTTTGCTGCCTGAGCAGTCACCCAAAACTCTCTCTAATATTGGAGCATTGTCTTCAGCCTTCTGGCCCAATTTATCTGACAGACATATTTGTGAGGCAGGAACTATTAAGGACTTGCTTACCCTGTGTTGTCAGATTTGACCATCAACTCTGCCTGCATCCAAGCTTGTCCATTTTTAGGAAGAAATCTGTCCGTAGCAGAAATGAGGACACTTTTCATAGTGGCTTGTTTGCCAGATTTGAAGCCATCTCCATAAAGAAGTTCTTTGATGCTCATCATCTTCTTTGAGGTAGGCTGGGTATTGCCAGAAGTTAACCTGTCTTATTGTCAATGAATCTTTAAAATATTAAAACAAACAAACAAATGAACAACATCTCTAAATGCTGTATTCTATAGGTCTCTAAGGTTTTTTTAAAAGACCGTTTCTAACTATTTTACCTTATCAAATTCATACCACGAGAAATATTGGGTCTTCTAGGCATCATGGTGCATACCAAAATTCCCAACAACTTAGAGTTTTAAGCAGGATGATGGCAAGACCTGAGACATTCTTAGAGCATTGAACCTGTATCTAAGAGTAAAGCAAAACTTTCAATAAGAGCAAATTCTGAATGTCTTTAACCACTTACAAATTATGAGCAAGAACATATATATGACATTTGTCAAGGGTTGTCTCAAAACTATTTTAAAATGCCTGCACAGGCTGAGAACATTAACTTTATCATGCTCTTAGATACTTAGTAATATTCCAGCATATGAAGATTCATAATAGTATTTCTTTGGGAACCCATGAAGAGCAAAGAGAGTAAGCCACACAACACCTTAGAAACAGACTTGAATTCCAGGTTGTACAATTTAGACCCAGTTGCTGAGACAGCTCTGTCCCTAACCCATCCACATTCTGTAGGAAATAGAGTCTTGGCATGGGTGTGGTGAGCTACAGCATGTTGCGAACAAGCTTAAAAATGTAGAAATTGGAGTATCGAAACAAAATTCTAAGATTTTTCAAAAGCAAAACGTATTCAAAGAACTCATCTCAATACTCAATACCATTAGGTTGGTCCCCAAATCAAGTTGCCTCATGACTTGACAATTATACGAGTGTGTAGCTTCTAAAACAGCCAGCGGCTAAGTACAACTAAAGCAGTAAGACAGGAAGACGTTTAATGTTTGTGATCTACCTGGAATGATGTGTTTGTTTGAACAAGCTGATATGATCAGGACTCTGATTCAAGCCTTTTAGTTCACATGGCATCTGGTGTAGAAAGCAAGCAGCCACCATCACCACCGTAGCACCTGTATTCCCCAGAACGGCTAACTGCTCAGTTTCGGACGCTGCTGACAAATTCAACAGACAGAGCTTCAGGAATATGAGGCAATGCATTTAGAAGTCTGATTCGTAGAAATTAACTCATTTTCCTTTCTTGATCTCGCTGGCTGGGACATGGATGGTTTAAACACGTTGTAAAGGGCATGAGCAAACGATTATAGTATTAATCTCTGTGTTGTCTTTGGAAACTTTCCGTCTTGTGGTATTGATTTATCATTTCCACTTTACATGTGATCACTCTGATGCTTGTCTGGTGAATTTGTGTGCAAATTCACAAGAGTGAAGGAGAATGACTTATAAAACTTGAGCAATGATGTGGTGCCCATGACACTGAACTTAAATTTTCAGGGCTTCATTCTTCTTCTTAGTGTTTAGTTGACCCTTCACAATCAAAGGTGTGACCTAAATATTTCATTTCTTAAATTTGCCTAATTATTTACCAGGTAGTGTTTCAACCCTTGCTGATTATTAATTGCCAAGAAAACAAGCTTTCTACTTCATAATGCTTTAGGACAGTAAAAGTGTCTTTAAGGCCTACCGCTATCTATTTGTCTCTGCTGGACTTGGTCTGTAAACAGCTCTTTGAAATGATTGGCACTTTTCAAGGCTTGTTGGCATGGAATCAATGAGTGGTAGAAGGGACCACATGAATCAATTAGATTGTCCCTGGCAGGTTACCATGGAAGCTCCCACTCCTCAGAGCACCTCACTTCTCTCTGAATAGGAGTCTCTACATTTCTTTAATTAGAATGGATGTAATTTATTTAGTAACAGAAAATCTATTTGCGCAAGTTCTATGAGGTATCAGACAAAATTCAGCCAGCCATGCATGTTCAGAGGTAACAGATGTGAGCATTCAGACACTTGAAAGCAATTTCTTACTCAGAGAAGAAAGACAATATAAAGACCTTTATAGTTTAGAAATGAGATTCGTTTGCATATAGAGCAATTGAGCTTAGTATTTTAATAATAAGCAGTGATTCTTGGGTTAGCTTCCACTATGGGTATGATAATATGCTATATACATTTATTTAGCTACTGTACTCTACTTAGTGCATTTTTGTGTGTGGTAAAAATATCAGAAAAAGCATATCTATGTGGGTTTTTTTTTTTTTGAAAACTGATAAATATTCATCAGGTTTAAGATGCTTGTGGGTTAAACCTAGAAGTCAGACTTATTTGTGTGAGATTAGTCACCTCCTATGATGTGTATTTGCTGATATGGTTGGTTTTAGAAATGCTCTGTCATGGAAGTTACCTCTGTGGAAATCCCCATGCCTATGCATGCTGTCGAAAAAAGATAACATTAGTCTGGGTGGGTAATTTTGATTCCATTGATAAAATAGACAACCTTTCCATGTAGATATTTCACATTCATTTCTCTTGTTATCTTTATCAGTGTGTTGTTAGCACATACTAGACTCTTTGTTTTACAGATGACTAACTAACACTCACAAAATAAAAAGACAATAGTCTAAAGTCAATGGGCCAGCCTTACTGAGAAGAGAGGGACATGCTGTTGAGGCAGGCTTGACTTCAAGACTCTTCTTCTAATTCTAATCCAGAGGGATTTAGCTTCAACAGACATCATTAAGCACACATGTATCACAGAAGACATGACTCAGCATTGGGTAGAATGTAGAAGAAAACAATAAACATAAAAAGCCCAATTCTGTGGACTTTATAACTAATGCACCTCCAGAAACTTCTGTTTATGAATACTTGTGTGACCCATTTGCCAGCTGTTGGGGCATTTAAATCTGTGTGAAGCTTATACACAACCCTAAAATTAACACAGTAAGTGATTTCTGTTCCCTCATTACCTCTGATTCTGTACTACTTATTTTGTGGCAGTGTTGTTTAATGTTACTTAGAAAGAATAATGTGAAAGAAACGGTGTTTCTTCTGTCATTGAAGCAGCACACAGTGTGGAGATAAAACATTCTTCAGGGAGGTGGTTTTGTCTTACTCACAAAAGGGAGAGAAAAGTAACCTTGACAGGATTCATAAATCCCAGGAATGGCTGCCCTAGCCATGCTCAGCACACCAAACGAGGGAACTCCTGTAGCTTTCTTGGCCCCTCACCAGATTGCTCCATTTTCAGAGAGATAATGTTAGCAGATCGTGGTATCAAAAAGATTCTTGATTTCACTGGGAATGCAAAATAGACATTGAATTCACCTGACCTATTGTTTTATATAGAGCACATTTATTCTGTTCATGACACCACTAAATGATACATGATGGGAAAACATATACCATCATTTCTAAAATAATTCTGTTTGTGGACTTTTTTGGTTTTGTTTTTGCTTTTGAGACAGACTCTCACTCTGTAACTTTGGCTAGCTTGGGACCAGAATAGGTAGAGCAGGACATCCACCTGCTTCTTTCTCCCAGTTCTGGCATTCAAAGGTGTCCACCACAATGCCAACCTAAAATCAGGTTTTTAAAGTACTTTGTACATGTTACTTATACCTGGATTCATTGACTTATTTTTTAACTTGGAATGAAGCTTTCCCGTTATGTGGGCCCTCACATGATCTAAGTATCTTTGTACTAATCTTCTTCACGAATGCCTTATGTAACTGTTACAATTATCATGCAACACATTTGTGTCATATTTCACCAGTGTCATTGCTAGTGTTTTATTCCCAAAGTGTGAAACTAAGTATCTACAAAGGTTCTGTGGCGTCCCTAAGTCACAGCAGTCCTGTGCCAGTCAAAATTCTCAATTTCTTGTCTTGAATGTCCACCCTTCCTTTTTCTAATGCCACAATAAGACAAAATAAAACATCATTATGAAGCTAGAAAGATATATTCCAACCAGAATGCCAATTGCCCTTACCAGAAGAAAAGAAGCCAGATTCTCAGAGGATACCCACCACATGAACCTGCCCAACTTTTAAGTCATTCTGATTGCAAGGTGAAACACATAAATTACTAATTTAAACTTTACTTTTTAATATACCAGCCATAATTCTTATATTTCACCTTTATATTTTAAGGATATCCTCAGGCTTATATGCTACTATGAAATTTGCTCTTTAGAATAACTTGAGAATTAAGATATTTGTCTCATCGATGCAGACTAATGGATACTGAAGTAAGCTTTAGCTTTCTGTGAAAAATCTGGTAGCCTTTAGTTAAGTGTGTTGCCAACAGCATATACATGTGGGATACAAATGTTTCTTCCTTCTCCAGGAATCTGTCAAGTTCAAAATAAAATTTGTCTTCAAAACTCGATTAATGGGGCTGGAGAGATGGCTGAGATGTTAAGACTGCTTCTTGCTCTTATGAGGATCTGGGTTTGGTTCCTGGTGACAATATAATGGTCCTCAACTATCCATAGCTTCAGGTTCAGGGACTTTGTTGTACTTTTCTTACCTCCACATTCACTAGGCACACACAGAGTGTACATAGAAATGTGCTAACAAAACACCGATACACAACTCATACCCATAAAATAATAAATATACCTAAATATGATTAACACTGCTATATTCACAGATCAAAATTTTTGAATATTAAGTATTTTTTCAGCTTTAAAAAAGTTTATTGTAAGTAAGCCCACTGAACTTCATCCTTGTGTTCTGTCAAAACAAAGACAAATATGAATCTTCTGCTTTGTTTTTATTATAAATGTTTTAGATGGTAATTTCCATAAGACAGTTCTTCATATTTTTACAAATAACTTACAGGAGAAGTAGAAATAAGTCCTATAATTTATAGATAATGCACATGTGTTGAAGTGGAAGCTTCTGGTTTCTTCAAAAACTCAGTTGTGTCATGTAAGTATTTTTTTTTTTTTTTAATTTTGGTCTCAATTGTCGGCTTAGATTTATTTTCAAAACCTACTTTATTTAGGATTCTTAAACAGGTCAACCTCACTGCTAATTCACTGAGCAGAGAGAGGAAGGGGAGAAAGAATGTTAATAGAAAAAGGGTCTCCTGTAGTCTAGGTTGGGCTTGAAATCATCATTAGTTTAGGATGACCTTGAACTCTCAATTGGCCATGTTGCTGTGATTGCAGGAGTTTACCATCACAGCCATTCTTATGCAGCTCTGGCGATTGCATGCTAGGCGAGTGTTCAACCAGCTGAGCTATACCCCCTAATCTGGCTTTCCAGTTCTTTAAGGACTGAACATGAAGATGGCTTGGTAGTGGTACATACTTGTTTGGAAGACTGGTATGACTTTAAATCATGTCTCCAATAGTTCTTTTAACTAAAGAACATTTCATGAATGTTCTAGATATATTTTAACACTCCTCTGATATAATTTCTTAATTTTGAAGGTAAAAACTGCTACCATAAAATCAAATCAGTCCCCATTTTCATTTCCTCGTAGAACATTCAGCTGTGTTGCTTCAAATAGAGTAGAATGTATGATTACTTTTTAGAAACCTGTTTGCTGTGATCTTTAATGCATAAAGCCAAACTCCATGATAATTGCATCTGGCTTTAGAAAAAAATATGTTCATAGCTATTGAGCTGAAAACCTTGAAGAACTCCATTCGATTAATTGTGCACACAAAAACTTCAAAGAAAATAAATTTAAGGTAAATAAGGATAAATAAAGCAACAAGGAAGTAGCTGCCTAATTTTGTAAAAGATGAAGTATGATTCTAGTTACATTTTAGGCATCTGGAAATGTGAGTATTTTTAAAATATGTTTCTTTTCTCCTGATTTCCTCCAAGTGATGATGGCGGCTACATTCTCAAAGCACCCTTTACAGAAAAAAATGACCATTAATCAAACATTACTTTTCTAATAATTATTTATTCACTTTGCATCCGAATCATAGCCCCTCCCTCCTGTCCTACTGGTCCTATGGAACTTCCTTCCTGCCTCTCCCCCCTTTACTATTCCCCAGAAAAGAGAAGACTCACCTACCCACCCACCCCAGGTCATCAAGTCATATCAGGACTGAGCATGTCTTCTACACCTTGTTTATGGAGAGGCAGTTGTCCCAAGTGAGAGTGACCAAAACTGAGGCAACAGAGTCCATGTAAGAGACAGCCCTTGCTCGCTCCACTTACTAGGGGACCCACATGAGGCCTGAGCCTCTGTTACATCTGTGTAGAGGGCCTAGGTCCAGACCATTTCTGGTCCTTGGTTGATGCTTTAGTCTTTACAAGCCCCTCTGGGCCCTGACGAGTTGGCTTTGTTGGTCTTCTTGTGGAGCTTCTGTCACCTCAAGGTCCTTCTATCCACCACACCTCCCCCCACTTTTCCATAAGACTCCCTAGTTTTGACCAACATTTGGCTGTGAGTCTCTGTACCTGTTTGGATCTGCTGCTGGGGTAGGCTCTCAGAGGGCAGCTATGCTAAGCTCCTGTCTGTGAGCATAATGGAGTATTGTTAATAGCATCAGCTTTTGGCTCTCTGCCATGGGGTAGGTTTCTGGTTGGGCCAGGCATTGGTTTGACATTCCTTCAATCTCTGCTCTCTCTTTAATCCCTGTATATCTTATAGGCAGGGTAAATTTTGGGTCGAAGCTTTTGAGGGTGGGTTGGCTATTCCTCTCCCTCCACTAGGTGTCCCGTCTAGCTAGAGGGTGGCTTCTTCAGTCTCCATAACTCCTTCCCCTAGGAATCTCAGCTAGAGTTACTCCCATATCCTCCCAGAAGCCTGCCCTGTCCTGTGTCTCCAGCTTGTCACAGAGATGCCTTTGCCCATGGTTTCTCTTCTCTCTGCAGGCCCTCTGTCCTCCCCAGTCACCCCAGGTCTGATTTCCACCCTCATTTGCTCTCTGTGTTTCATCTCCTACTTGCTCCCTCTCTTCAATCACATCCCTTTTCTTTCTTTCTTTTCTCTCTTCTTTCTTTCTTTCTTTCTTTCTTTCTTTCTTTCTTAATTTACTTACTTATTCACGTTACATCCTTTTTTAAAAGTCTCTCTCTCTCTCTCTCTCTCTCTCTCTCTCTCATCCTCCTCTCCTCACTCTCCTCGTCTCTCCTCCCTCTCTCTGTCTCCTCTCTCTCTCGCTCTCTCTCTCTCTCTTCTCTCCCTCTCTCTCTCCTCTCTCTCTCTCTCTCTCTCTCTCTCTCTCTCTCTGTGTGTGTGTGTGTGTGTGTGTGTGTGTGTGTGTGTGCAGGTGCCTGTGGGGGCCTGGAGAGGGTGTCACATACCCTGGAACTAAAGTTACAGGTTACATGTTACAGGTTGAGACCTCTCCATGTGAGTTTTGAGAAATGAACCAGAGTCTTCTGAAAAGTAGAAAGCACCCTCAACATATAAGCTATCTCTCAGCCACATCAAACACTCTTAGGATGCACTTGATAATATTTTTATTGTAGCCCCTTTTGATTATTAAAATATGAAGATTTCTCAGGGATATGGAGATTAACATCATGTTTATTTCAAAGGTGGTTTTCTAAATGTAGAGACTTAATCATATCTTTCCATTTTTAGATGGCAAACTTCCTAATTATCAGGCTTTAATATTATGTCAAGTATTATTTTAGATGAGTCTTTTATAATGGTTGCCCTTTTAAATAATGAATTTATGTGTTAAGGAACAATATTTAGAATATTTAGATTTATAAAATGCATTCAGCCTCCCGAAATCATGGAAATTTCAATCTTATTTCTGTCCATTAAATTCCACAAGCTTGAGACCTGCTTCTCATATTTCCTGTGAGCTCCCTTGAGGCTACCTAGAACAACATTTAATGAGAATTTACTGTGTGCCAGCATACAGGGTATACTTTATCCTAATTACTCAGTTTGGTCCTAATCACAATCTCTATTTATACCCACTAGTTAGGAAAGAATGCCGGCATCATGACCAAGGTCACAGAGACAGTTTGTGAGGTGGTTTTGATAGAATCCCATTTTCCACCCTGTCTACAGGAATCCTCTCTGGCTCCCTGTACACCAACCATTGCCTCTCTACTATCTGCCTATCTCTACTGCTGATTTTCTCTCCCAGATTGTTCCCTCCCTCTTTTCCCTTCTCAGTGACTTAAATCCTATAAATGCCACAAAGTTCAGAGGGCTCAGTTTCCTCTTGAACCTCAATAGAACAATTCACTTATATACTTATATATCCAAACCCCTTTTATTGACACTCTTTCCAAAAAGGGCATAGTCCAGACAGGTACATGATAATCCCTTGTCATTGTTTCCTACAGGGCTTGAGTTGAATTTCTGTAGTGCCTACACTATCTGTCCTCTGTCATTCCCGTTCTATCGGAGCAATAACAAAGAGGCACAAGCTTCATACTTACAGGTACTCAAGAATGGGATCCATACCACTCCCATGGTGCAGGATTTGCAATACCATGATCTTCTTTTCCCATGGGCATTGCCGTCCATTTTTACTGTGTTGTGGCACAGCCTCTTTAAGCCCACTTCATTGCCTTATTCTGTCCTTTCCTGAAAAGAGTTACTCAGTTACCATATCTTTTTTCATGTTTCTATTTGTTTATTTGACTGTCTTTGTGGTTGTGCACCTCAGTTCTCAACCAGATGTGCACAGTGGTATGAAACACAGATTATCAAAACAAGAGACATTCTAAGTGCTGTTA
This sequence comes from Acomys russatus, assembly GCF_903995435.1. Taxonomy (NCBI): domain Eukaryota; kingdom Metazoa; phylum Chordata; class Mammalia; order Rodentia; family Muridae; genus Acomys; species Acomys russatus. Next base: position 39,375,381 of record NC_067158.1, on the reverse strand, counting down.
AAAATAGGATATCTTAAAAGTAAATTATAATAGTTGAAACATTTCTTAGTACTAATATCTATATTTTATTTTTAAATGTTTTATTAATTTATTCGTATTACATCTCAATTGTTATCCTATCCCTTGTATCCTCCAATTCCTTTCTCCCTCCCGCTATCTCACTACTACTATGCCCTATGTCTGTGACTGAGGGGGACCTCCTCCCCCTGTATATGCTCATAGGGTATCAAGTCTCATCTTGGTAGCCTGCTCCCAGGGACTTGAATGGAGCCACAGACTGCTGGATCTAGAGCTCATTTACCATATCTTAAGTCTTGCTCTTTCATTTCTCTTTTGAGCCCTATGGTCAGAATTCTGCTGTGGCAGGATCATCAGTTATTTTTGTGTTGATAACTTCAAATACCTGCATGTTCTTCCAGACTTGATTGTTGTAAATCCTCCTTGGGCCTTCAGATCAGTCTCTTCTGTGTGTAGATATACCTCAGGATCTCTCAATGGCCCCTCCTACCTCCTTTCAGATCTATCTTCTTATATCATCTTCTTGGATGTACCTACTCATTTAAAATAGAAAAAATTCCATTCCTCTTGTACACTGTAACTTCTGTTTAACTTCATTTTTCTCAGTGGCACTTAGAACAAGAGATTTTGCTTTATGTTTTTATATTTTACTTAGAAGGTTCATCTTACTTTATCTGGCTGTTACCTGTTTTACCTTAGTTATCTTCCAAGAGAACAAGTCTACATAAGCAGGACTCTAGAAAATATACTCTGGTACATAATACAAGCTCAGTAAATATTGATGGATATTACAGTGGCTCATTCATGTTTTCCTATTTGAGGTACACAGTTTGATTTCTTTTTAATATGTTTGCCACATCTTGTTTCCTGCTATGTACCATTTCCTAGCTATTGTCTTAGGAACCCCTGTTGATCTTTTAAGCTTAAATGCTGTCTTGCTTGTTTTTCAACTTATAAATAATTTAAGTTTTTAGCTTTCCCTTTTAAGTGTATGATTCAACAAAAATAACTCTGCTTCTTAATTTTTACAAAATATATTTTAATTAATGTATTCTTTGATAACCTCTTGTGTATTTAATATATTCTGATCACACTCATTCCTCCACTTTCTTCTATTTTTCTCCAATTACATCATCCCCAACTCCTTTAACTGGGTCCCCAACATGCTTTCATTTCCTTTTGCTACACTTATTTGTTGTTGTTGTGTGAACCTTTGGGCTTAACACGGGCCCGCACACTGGGATGGGTCCGGAAAGATGCCCTGGGTCACAAGCAACTCCTCAGTGGCTCCATCATTGAAGAAACAGTGATGTCTCCCCTGGAAGCCCATGTCTGCCTTTAGTTCCCCTCAGTGAGGCCCTACAATCTTTTTTTCCATCCATGACTGAATGTTTATCATTTCCTGTGAAGCCTCAGGGTAAGCAACTACAACTGTTGTGCATTCTTATCCTGGAGGGGAGTATATGGTTGTCCCACTTAAGGTTTATCACTTCACTTTCAACTGTTTTCATATATGAAACTCTTCATTGACCATCTTTGAGTACAAAGTGGAGCTTCACTAATGTAAGCTGAGGAATACACTCATCTATGGGTATAAACAGGAATATTCCGAGTGCCTTCATTCTACGTTTCACTTGTCTCTTTCGATAATGGAAGGTAGTCACAGTGAAAATTAAATGAGATAAAAAGTAGGTTGTCTAACTGTTTATCTGTCCAGGGCACCTTAAAAATCTTTATAAATTAATATTTTATGCTAAATCTACTCCTAATTCATAGAAGAATTAACTATTTAACATTTACTTACTTGATCCATATGCCTGCTGGGTCAATTGAGTCCTCCTGCAGGCAAAGAAAGTCTGTCTTCCTTGTTTGTGTATATTTATAACAGATGCATAACTCAGAGCCTGGCACATAAAAGCATTAATAGTAGTACTGATAACCTTCATTTCTTGGTGTTGATTTGAGGTCTAATACTGTGCTTAGAAGGGAGAATGGGGAAATAGAAGGATCCAGAGGGTCCTAGAAACCTACAGGAAAACCATCAAGGCTGGCGGATCTGGACCCAGAGGCCTCTGTTAGAATTCTATACCGACCAAGGACAGTACATGCCGTAATCCTAGAAACCCTATTCAGATCTAGCCAATGGATACCATATTCTACACAGTTGTGTGGTGAGCAAGGGCTGACTCTGACATGAACTCTGGTGTGCCCTATGTGACCCTTTCCCCTTGGTGGGGAGGCCTGGTGGCACTCAGAGGAATGGTAAGCAGGCTACTAGGATGAGACCTGATAGGCTGTTACCATATGGTGAGGAAAGAAGTCCCCATCTGGTACAGACCTACCGGAGCAGAATAGTGTGAAAGAGGGAGGGGGAAATGGGAAGATACAAGTGAGGGGATAACAATTGAGATGTAAGCTGAATAAATTACTCGAATAAAAAAGAAAGAAAGGAAAAAGAAATTTACCAATAGCCTAGCAATTCACTTTGAATATTTATACTTTAAGGCACTCATCAGGTCCTCCTACATACTCAAGATTATTCAATTACTACAATGATAACACTAGAACCAGAATTTAGGCCTACATAACTCAAAACTTGTGCTATGTGGTATTTTAATAGCTAACATAATACTAAGATTCATAATGGAAGGAAGAATGAATAAATAAATGGGTGAATAACTAAATGGATAAGTGGATAAATGGGTAGGAATATTGGCTACTGAAAATATTTTTGTTATATTTTTTATTTTATTATTTATATAATATATAATATAATTTTATTATACTATAGCAGTGTTTTCTCATTCATTTTATCTCACTTAGACTGTGCTGAAACATTTTACCCATTAACCACATATAAACTAAAATTATTAGTTTATCCTTTTTCTTTTTCTCTAAACTTGATATTCATTAATGCAATAATCATGTCTCTTATTTGCATTGATACTAAGTGGAGCACCATTTATTCTAACAAATACTGTTGCTTATTTCAGCTAAGTACAGGCAATAGAGTAGCATATGTACATAATTAATCTCCATTTCCATCACTGCCTTTTGAGAACTATTTAGCCATACCACATATTAGCTTTTTGACCTCAGGAAAGTCACCCAGCTTCATGAGTCTTACTAAAACTGCAGCATGCAGCTTATACTGGAATGATAATGGAACTTGGTATACATGGTTGAGTTAATATATGTAAATATTTTACACATGGCCTTCATGACAAACATGTTTGACTATTTGTTTTCCATTTGAGGGTATGTTTCCTTTAGACCTATAATAGATTCTTTGCTTAATCACCAATAGTCTGAAGTGTTAGAGTTGTCTTAAATCACACGCTACAGCTTCATTTATATGTTTGTAGAGTAGTATTACCGTCATTGTAACTAAGTATAATTAATTTATTGTGGTGAGGCATGTAAACATTCTAATCATTCCAATAATGCCACCCTATCTATTATTTCCATTAATCACACCAGAGACACCACCACTCCAATTAAAGTGTATCATATAATCCCAAGCAGACAATGATAGAACTTGGATTCAAACTCACTTCTTTTTATAGTCTAAATGTAGCCCTCTTTTAATATCTCTGGGTGGATTACTTTGAGCCATCATTTTATCTCAACCTGCTGGAAGGTACTGAAAGTTAAAAATACATTTGCTTTATTTCATAGTCTCTACCAGTTAGAAACAAAAACCCTAAGCTTGTTTGTCTAGGCAGTCTTCAGGGAATGGCTTACATTTTTGCTATCTCAGATGAAATGCGACAGACACTGAAAGATACCAAGCTGTGAATGTTCCCATGGGACCCCGTGTTTACAAGCTAGTAACAGCTTTGACTTTGCATATGTAGACTTAAAAAAAAAAACTCTCCTACAGGTGAAACATGGCAGCTAGTGCCTTCCTGTAATAGGAATCCTTATAAGAACACATTTCAACCTGAGTAAATCCCAAGCAGGGGCTGTATTCCCATAAGAGTCTTATATTTGGCAACTTTGGACTAGTTGGAGAAAGTCTTATAAAAATTGTTGGAATGGTAAATATTCTCTCAGTCACAAAATTGTTTAGAATATAAAATATCTGGTTTTTCTGGGAATTAATATACAAGTCTGGTTACAATGATTGTTATTTTTTGCAAATAAGAATAATAATAATAAGAATCTTAAGCTTTTAAACCTTGTTTTGATTTTTTCTAAGATTATGCTATACTACAAAAAGAAATTTTAGACAAGGAAACTATATTCATTCACAATGGCTAAAAAATTACTGATTTATGATCAAAGCATTTTCTTGTAGTGACCCATGCAGATTATTTTCTAGGGTGTAGATTGCCTTCACTTTTTATTAAAAAAAAAAAAAGAGTTGGCTCCACATCAGAGAGACCGAATGCCTAATAATTACCTCTTGTGCCCCTAGACATAGGCAAATTTCATAAGCTCATCAACAATATTTGAGCCTTTAATTATAAGAGGGGAAGTAAATAGTTGCTGCTTTTTAAGGTGACATCTAGCAAATGAAAGGCCTGGAATGTCTAAGGCTTATATCAAAAGAATACCTAGGCTTAATAGGATCAGCAAATGTACATTTATGAACAACATGGTCAGATAGTTTATATCAGATATTCACCTATCCTTAGCCTAAGCTCTGATAAAATGATAATAAAAATCCATCCAAACAATCTGTACTTTTAATGCTTTTAATTTTCTATATTGTGTAATACAAATATCCTTGTCTTTAATCGACAAATACGAGCCAGTTAAGACTGGGGTATAAATGTTTTTTAGTAGACATAGATTTATTACCCATATCTCAGGCTTTGGATTATTGCTAATGTGCATAATTTCTATTCTGAAGGAGTTTTATATAAATTCTCACTGCCAATGTTAATAACAGCAACAGGGACACAATAAACAGCTATGAGGAGAAAATAATGTGAAATAACAGAGTGCAGATGAGTTTGAATCATCAAATGCAAATGTAATAGAGAAAATATAATCTTTATAATATAAAAGGCTTGATTTTTTATTACAATATAGAAAGTAAAGATAAGATGTAATACAAAATCATATATATGAACTTTAAGAAATAACCATGATGTTTTGGGGTCCAAAATACTTTATTAACTCCTTAGTACCCACAATCAAGTCCAAACTGTTTGAAGGAAACTTATCTCTCCTCTGGCATAAGCCTATCTTTCCGGCTCACCTTTTTATTCTCACAGTCCCACTAAATTGGACATGTATCAAAAGGCATGTACACATGCAATAGCTATCACTGTTTGCCTCTGCAAAGGCCTCTTCTGTTAAAAATCTACCTAACAAGCGTTCTCTTCCAGAACTGCTAATGAATACCCTCCTCCTTGTAAGAATTCACCTAAGTGTGTTATTTATTTGTCCCTAAATGTTATTTTCTTATGTCATTGTTTAAAGTAGCTTGTATCATTTGAGTGTCCCTGGGATCTGATTCCCTGTGTGACTCTTGAGCAGTAGATGCTTATCAAACACTTATCAAGAGCTTGTTCTGTGAAGGGGCTAGAGCTTATAACTCATTGGAATGGTTGCTACCAACAGACATTCATCAGACATGTACGACAGGGAGAATACATCTGTAACATGTGATAGGAGACATAATAGTGATTTTACTAATTACAATATTTAATTATTCATAATTATATATATGTATATATACAGAATGAGAAACTGTAATTCAAATAGTATATATAGAAAATTTTAATTAAGATAATGACTCATAATAAACTACTTCTCAGTTAACACATGCATTTCATACAAACAAGTGGATAAAATATTGAGTACTAAACAAATACATAATGCCACCGGAAAGTTCAACACCATAAACATCTGAAAGTAATCTCAGCAGTCAGTCACACATGGCTGTGACATTTTACCAAAATGGAACATGGAGGAATGGAACATGGCTGCAAGTGGGACAGGCAATGATGGTTTGAGAGAAATGACAGGAATGAGAGGAGAGACTATGGAGTCAGAGAGAAAATTTGCCAACAAGGACTGTAACGTACTATGTTGTGCTCTTGAACAAAGTACTTGGCTTCTCTAAGTATATGTTTCCTCCTTAGTAAAACAGAGACAAAATGTATTGCACTTCTGTAGTAGTTCCTTTTCCCTGAGTATGATAAAATACCATGCTCAAAAGCAACTTAAGGAAAGGGTGTTTGGCATGTGTTTCTAGAGTGTTAGACTTCATGATTTGGAGGCAGGAGTGACGGACAGCAGGCAACAGAAGCAGGAAATTGGCTGATTACATTTTACCTGGGCACAGAGAGTGCAGCAAAGCTGTAAGCTCTCAAAGCCCGCCCCTAGCAATGCTGCTTTTTTGAATAAGGCTTCACTTCACAAAGATTCCATGACACTCCTCCACAGACAGTGCTGTCAACTGAAAACCAAGTGGTCAACACATGAGCCTATGGGGATTTTTCTTATTAAAACTGTGACCTTAAGGAACAGTTGTGTGAATCTGATGAGATTTCACAAAAAAGGACCCAACACAGTGAATGCTGATCGCCCCCATCATGATAACTGTGATAAAAATGGATGAGTTGGAGAGATGGGTAAATAAGAGATATACAAATGATTCTTATAATCATGTTGTAAGTTTATATTTGTTTTCTGTTATTTGTTCCATGAACAGGCAGAATGCTTATTAAAGGGTGAGTGATACTAACCCCGGGTGTGAATTTTAACTCCAGTTTCATCTCTCAGTTAAAGAAGGTCCAAAAATAATCCTTCCTCCTCACGAGCTATGCGGTATCTACTGCCTCCAATAGAGGGACATAATTTCCCACCTGGCTTCGTTTGTTAGGCATGGGTTCCATTCTTTTAAACAAATGTGTTAGTGTTAGAGACTATAGACAAAAGATGAGATGGATGCATATAGGGGTCAGGCAGGGCTTCATTTTTTACTTTTCAATGAATCCTTATCTCATCCCCAAGAGGCAAGTATTAATAATCTTATTTACCAGAGTGGAAAAGGGAGGCTCAGCTATAAAGGAATCTTCCTTTGAATCACCAAGCTAAAAATTGGCACATCCAGAATTTAAGTTTCATGTCTTGCACTCTAGGGCCTATGGTTTTGTTAATCCTACCAGATTTGCAAAATTAATGACTTGAAAATCAACAGATAGGACTGACTGCAAGTTCCGGGACAGGAGACATGACTAATTCACCGTTGTCTTTTGGACTGTGCAATGCCTCCGCATTCCCTACAGCTGATTCTGCCGATGGTGACTTATTTTTGTATACTCTCCTAAAAGCTGAAATAAAGTTGCACACAATATAAACTATAGTCCACGGTATCTCAGGCTGATTTTTCAAATATTCCTTTTCTCTCACTAAACAAATAGGAGTGGGAAACTTACCTGTTTCTTATGTTTTGGGTGAGTTTTCATATTTTGTTCAGTGTTAGACTCTCCCTTCTTTCTCTCAAGTGTATATTCTTGTTTACCCTAGAAAATGTTTCATTTGTGAGATATTAGGTGAGAATCTTTGTCTGATTTCTTAAGAGATGTTGCTCCTTAGTGTAAGGAGAGAAAAGTACTAGTAAGAGAAGCACAAGTTTCACTTACAGCTTCCTTTTCTCCTGAAGTAATTTGTATTCTGATGCACAAGAGCTCCTTACAGTTATGGAAAGTGCAACACAGAATACAAATGCATACTATTAAATATGATAATTTGTGAACTTTTGGAGGGATTGTAATACTGATTTTGTGATTCCTGGTACATGTTTCAGTGAAGAAAAAGAACAAGAAAGTGAAAACGTAAAAAACCTTGATGTTTGTGATGCTGGGTAACTTAACATTTTACTTTCTTTCCTACACAAAATCAATATTATGAAGAACACAAGACACTTGATTTCTTCAAGGGCCTTACTGTCTCAATGTCTGTCATCTATTGTGTAATGGATGGCAGCTTTCTCTAAAAGCAGTCCACTGAAATAGGAGTGGCAGACAAAGACAGATATGATAACAGAGCAAACACCAACCACAGTGAGCATTCCCATGGGGCTTTGTGTGTGTTGAGTCATATCTGAAGTACTTTTGAAAAATACTACATTTAGTCATTCTTGTGTGGTATTGAGATAGCTCACTTTGTTATTGTAGTTTTTAAGCATTTCACTTTTTAATTTTTCCTTTAATCTTGAGAAGGCCATGTATAAATGTAGATATTTATAAAAATGTATGATGGAATACAATCATGTCTAGGCTATTTTTATCCTCCATATAAACCTGTAACTCCTCCAATAGATCCCCACATCACAATTTTTGTCCTTTTTTATAGCTAATTAACTACAGTTAGTACTGTCTATATGTGTTTGGCTGTGGGGGGCATCTACTGGAGAATGGGAATCCTATCAGTGGACACATCCTCCTAAATGAATGAGTCTCCCTCCATCAGATGATACCAGCTTCCAATGGCTGCGTGATAAGAGGTAGGACCTGTATCTTCTACCCCATCTTTGAATTTTGGCTGGCTGGATCTCATAAAGATTTTGTGCTGGTAAATACAAGTGTGCTGTACATTCATGAGTGTGATATTCATGTCATGTACAGAAGACAGCATTTTATGGGATGCCTCTCCCTGATCCAACTCTTACATTATTTTGTCCTCCTCTTCCTTGATGTCCATTGATGTTGGAAAGTAGAGTTTAAAGATGCCCCACTTAGGGCTGAAAATTCAGTCTCTTCTTAGCCTTAGTTAGCATTTTGCATCTTTTCAGAGATTGTTGTCCACTACAAAAGGAAGCTCCTGTAATATTGAGGGAAAACCAGGCTTATTAATAGAAATATGAATAATTAGGTGTGTGTGTGTGTGTGTGTGTATGAGAGAGAGAATGTGTTTTATGCACATGTGTGGAGTGAACAGAACCCATAATAGGGTGTTGTATTCTCCAGAGATGATGGTTGGGAACTACCTGATGTGGGTGCTAGGAAAAGAACTCTGGGTCTCTATGAGAGCAGTATGTGCTCCTTAACCACTGAGACTGAGCAGTCTCTACAGCTCATACCTTGTTATTTTATAGATTAAGGTGATAAATCATGAAAACCTGGGCCACTCAGATAACAGGAAGTAGAGTAAGATCCTTAACCTAGCCCACAACCTTGTTTCCTTCCTGTCTAAGCAGCAAAACATCTAAGAATATGGCACTAATGAGTCATTTACGAATTAGCAATAAAGCATGCAATTAATTAATGATTGTCCTTCTCCAGAGGAGAAGGAGGATGAGGAAGAGTGGGAGAAGGAGTATCAGGAGTAGGACAAGGAGAAAAGGTGAATGTACTGACCAAGAGAACCACTTCTTTGAGGCAGTTCCCACATCTGGGCATCAATGCTAATTTAAGGCAAAAATTGGACAGATTTGTGAACTTGAATCTTGCAATTGTTTCTAAGGAACTTTGATATGTGAAGGTGATGCAAAAGACTTGGAGGATAGTTGTGCTGTCCTCTAAGGCCTGAATGTAGCCAAAATGATAATTTCAATTAAAAATTTGACATATTTTTAAATTGTATTACTGACTTTTCTATGATTAACATTACCCGTTTAATATTTTTAGCATATAACAAAAGTGATGGTATGTGGAGAGATTTTAGAAACAATATCCTATTTCCACTGGAATCTGTTATAGAAACCACATTAAGAGAGAATTTCCATTGTTAGTTTAAAAACTCCATCCATTTGCATAGTATCTACGTATTTTTAAAAGATAATGACACAGTAGCTAAGAATACTTCTTGAGGGTAAAAGCAATTAAAGAAAATAATGGTTTACTCAAAGCATGTCAGTTCTCCAAAAAAAGGAGTTAAAAAAACAATTCTAAAATCACTTCAACATTCTTTTTCAAAAGTCCAAATAAATTTTACATGAACAGACAAGCAAACCTATTCATATTTTCTGTTTAGAATTAGAGAAGATGGAAACAAAATATTATTAAATTACACTAGCTTTCCGATAAACTCACAAATGGAATGTTGAAGATAATCCATCACAGTGAAATTTCTTGGCTCAAGTAAGTATACTCAAAAATTCAAAAGGAACCGTGGGTATTTTTAATAGTTTTTACAAGGCTAAAATAATGTAAAGCTATGTTCATAGATCAGCAAGAGACTAGATGTCTTCCACATCTAAATTCTGTAGTAACCACTACCCACTGGAATGAGAAGTTTCTCTGACCATGGATGAGAGCAGCACAAATATATGGATATAAACATACATATTTTAAAACAGTTTAATAACATGGCTTGCAAAACAGTATTAACAGGTTCTCCCTTATGGTCTCTGACTCCCTTATCCATGGGCTTTAACTATGTTTATGGTACGAAATATGCATTCCCTCCTGTGGACCAGATCTCTCATCCAGTAAAGAGAGTGAGTGGTTACCCCAACAATAGTCTTGCCACAATTGTTCTATGTTTTACCCAGAAGGTCAATATTGTAGCATGCATGGTTCAGAGCTGGAAAAAATCACTGATGTCTCTTCTCCTCTACCAGCTTGCATAGCAGACACCAGCACTGTGAACATTAGCCAGCAAAAAGACAGTGCCTTGGTCATTTCAAGATTAATTTGTCACCTGTAATTCATAGTGTCTTCATCTAGTTATGGTGAGCAACACAACCCTGTATATTGTTAGCCTGTATAATTTGTGTTTTACCAGGCCTTTCTGACACATAACTTGGATAGAGATAACCCATAGTTGTCTGGCATTTATATTTTCATTTAATAGTACATGAGTCCTAGGAACAACAGTCTTCATCAATGAAGGATATGTCTGTTCAAACTCTTTGAAACAGTGTGTGTGTGTGTGTGTGTGTGTGTGTGTGTGTGTGTGTATTATAGCTCATTAGCATAAAAGCTTGTGGTAGTTTATAAGGCATCTTTGTACATCCTTAGTATTGGTTAAACCATCACCTACCACAAATTTCTTCCACACCCTGGTCCCTAAACCTTTTGTTGCCTATAACCTCCATTTTCATTATTTCATTTCACATGAGTTAAACTGTTCAATGTGCTTAGAATAAGTGATTCCAAATGCTCAGCAGCAGAGGAAACATGTATGTCAACTGTTCCCCCTCAATACAGTGACAGAACTCAAAAGGTCATTGAGGAAGAGAGGACAGGAAGAAAAAAAGGACAAGAGAATGGAGGGGAGTTGTTGTGAAAAGCTGTTTTCTATATATAAAATGGTTGTTGTACAAGTGAACTGCTGTGGCTATGGTTGACTACACAAGGTCTCTGCAAAATCAAGCTAGTTGAACCTTTACTCAGGCAAGGCAGGCGGTGAGGCTCTGATGTTCCACCCTTAGCTGAGGAGGTGCTATTGGTGGGTAATGGATACTAAGAGAGGAAGAAGCATTTTTCTTTAGATAGGTGGCCACTGGTAATTTACCCATGGCTGGCAAATGTTCACTGAGTAAATGTGTGCAAATGGGTATATATAATAACTCAGTGAGTTATTAAAAATAGAGGACCAAAATTTGCAATGGAGGTATGCTAGGGTATAAAGATGGTATAGGAGAAAGGAAGTGGGCATTGGGGTGAAAATAACCAAGAAGGTTTACATGAAATTTTTAAAACATAACATAATTTAAATTCTGAAAAGAAGTTTAATGTTGAGACAGCAGACACCCAAAATGGATCTCCAAAATTTCTTTTCAATTAATGGATATTAAGGAAGATTTATTAGCTAGATCTATATTGCAAACTACTTGAAAATTTTTTGTCTTGTACAGAGTTTTCTCATATTTAAGTATTATTCACTTTGTTTTCCTGATAATTCAGTATCCCTGGCTGACAATACAATGATCAGTTTTCAATGTCATTTCTTCATGTAAGATACATTATAATACACATGGAATGAAACTTGTTCCTTTATCTGATTTCTTTCTGATACTGTCCAGGGAATGTTTGTAACCCAAGGCAAATCTGATTGCAAAGAACAGAGTCACAGAGTGTTTTTCACTGTGTTCAGGTCTGTTGAAGCAGTTAAAAGTCAAAACACAACATCCATATCATAGAAGTCTTTATAGACTTCTTTCAAAGGTTAGTTTCTTTCAAGATGCTGGTCCACCTTTAAATCAGCTCTATATCTTCAGCACAGTTTTATGTTTCCCTCTTTTACTTTTAATATCCATAGAAAGAACCAAGGTGCACTGTTTAAAGGGTGGTAATTATCTTTTAAGTCCTATATTCATGACCTCTGGCCCTTATTGATTGATTCATTGTCTCTACAGAAAAACAAAAACAAAGACAAAACAACAGCAACAAACAACACTGGCATTTTTCTCTTCCTTATCAAATAGAATAAAAATACTTTTCCAGATTTTCCAGATCATCCTTAAACATAAAGCTAACTGAAGAATTTTGCTGTGGGTGCTGCTGCTGCCCTAACTGGATACCATAAACAGTAACTTCACCTATATGATTTAATTGTCTCAGAATTCTAGAGGCCGGATATCTGGAACCAAGTGCCATCAGTATTGGCAATGCACTTCTAAGCAGTACAAGCAGATATGCGTTGTTTGTCATCTAGTTTTTAGTGGCCCTTTGGCCATATTTTACCATGTGACTCCAATTAGCCTTTACCTGTTGTTTTACCAGTATGCATATCTTCATCTCCTCTGCTTCCTTTTCTTCCTCCTCCTTTTCCTCTTTCTCCTTCTCCCTTTTCTTTTCTTTTCTTCTTCTTCTTCTTCTTCTTCTTCTTCTTCTTCTTCTTCTTCTTCTTCTTCTTCTTCTTCTTCTTCTTCTTCTTCTTCTTCCTCTTTTGAATGAACACACCAATCAGGTTAGCTGGGCTCGCTCTGATACCATTTCAACATTAACACCATTCCAAAGACTGTATCAGAAAGCAAGTATGTGTTAAACTCCAATATGCTTTGGCATGTGTATATATATACACACAAGCAAACACATAAAATGTTGAGTAAATAAGAATAAGAGAAGCTGTGTAATTCACTTTCTGGTCATGAAAGGAAATGATGCATTGTAGCTCTTGGATATTAATAATAACCTGTTTAGTGTGTGGCCTTCATATAAAATGAAAAATGTCACTGTGTACTGTCATCAGTTACCTTGAGATATAGCAAGAATATTTTATTTTCTGCAAGACTTTCAATTGTTAGATCCTACTAGAAAAGGTCTATACCACCTACTGTATTTAAAATACAGAGATGAGTGCAACAACATTTTATTAAGAGTATAGATTTTAGCAAACATAAGGTCTGCACATGGTACGCAAACCTAGCCAGGTCCTGAGAAGTCTTATGACACAGAAATATCACATGGAAAAACAGAGCACATGTTTAATGCTCATCTTAACTTTAGTTTAAAAAAAAAAATTGAACCAAGGACAATACAACTAGTAAACATCGAACCGTTAATCTGATCTAGCCAATGGTCAGGACATTCTCCATAGTTACGTGAGGACTGACTCTTACATGAACTCTGGTGCCCTATATTTAACCACCTCCTCTGGGTGGGGAGGCCTGAGGGCACTCAAAGAAAGGATAAGCAGGCTACCAAGTTGAGACTTGATAGCCTATGACCATATAGAGGGGGAGGAGGTCCCCCTCGGTCATAGACCTAGGGGAGGGGAATAGAGTGAAAGCGGCAGGGAGGGACAAACAGGAGGATACAAGTGATGGGATAACAATTGTGTTGTAATCTGAATAAATTAATAAAATAAAATTTAAAAACATTTTTAAAAATTTTTTTATTATTAATTTATTCTTGTTACATCTCAATGGTTATCCCATCCTTTGTGTCCTCCCATTCTTCCCTCCCTCCCCTTTTCCCCTTATTCCCCTTCCCTATGACTGTTCCTGAGGGAGATTACCTCCCCCTGTATATGCTCATAGGGTATCAAGTCTCTTCTCGGTAACCTGCTGTCCTTCCTCTGAGTGCCACCAGGTCTCCCCCTCCAGGGGACATGGTCAAATGTGAGGCACCAGAGTACATGAGCAAGTCATATCCCACTCTCCACTCAAGTGTGGAGACTGTTCTGACCATTGGCTAGAACTGGGTAGGGGTTTAAAGTTTACTGCCTGTATTGTCCTTGGCTGGTGCCTTAGTTTGAGCTGGACCCCTGGGCCCAAAAAATCAAAATAAGGGCAGACTCATATTAGAGATGTTATAAACCAAAAATAAAAATTTTCTGGACTAAATTCCATTTTAATCCTACCAAAATTTAAAAATATTAATCATATTGAAAAATACAAATGAATGCTTGCTTGAGAGAAATGGTTGGGTAGTTTTCAATGATTGAAGGTTGTGTGTGTGTGTGTATTTATATGTGTGTGTGTGTGTGTCCATGTGAGTGTGTGTGTGTGTGTGTGTGTGTGTGTAGATGCCCTATAGAAGCTATGGAAGAATACATTAATGAAGAAGATCTGAGAACTTATGTGGTTTGCTTGATGTGCTCATGATCTAGGTCAGTTTTTTTTTCTCCTCCAGTATATTATTCAGATATACATCACTCGGTTTTCTTCTCAGTGTAAAACCTTGGAATGTCCAACAGCAAGGACGTCTGCTTTAGCCAGGATCCTCAGAAGAAAAAGAAACAAATGAAGATGTCTATGCCTTGATCATGTACATGCATGTGTCTGTATTACAGACAAGGAATAGGCATATGCATATACAGAATCAGCCTGATGACTGAGAGGCCCTAAAGACTCTGGAAGGCAGAATATGGCAAGGGATGGCTAAAGGAATCTGAACACCTGACTTCCTCGAGTGTGTTGTAACTCTCTCACCTATGCAGTTATAGCAACCCATTCTACAATTGCATTTAATTGGAATATAAAATTACTCTCACAATCCATGTTGAGACTATTTAAAGAAGCTACATTGCAAAATGGCTGTTCAGTCACTTGTGTCACCAGATAAACATCTGGGTGTTACAATTCTGGCAGGGATGAGTAAGAATGACTCAGTAGATTTGCGACATGAAATTCATAGTTAAAATATCACTGTTGACTTGATGTGCCTCTGTGAAGATCCCCTTATTTCTAAAATAATTTGATATATGATAAAATACAGAAAGTGCATGATTAGCTTTTACTGACAAACAGGATTCTAACAATTTTTCATCTAATTAAAATACACTTTCCTTTTGATGAATATCTCCGAGGCTGAAAAGGAGCTACCATTTCAGGCAGCTGGCTGGGGATTACTCATGACCCTGGTGTCCCCACAGGAGTAATTCCTAGACTAGAAACTCTTTCATTATATAAATTAGTCAAGAAACATAAGGCTGGGAATTGCTGCTCTAGCTCTTTAGATCAAAGTTAATGTCTCTGAGAATTCCAATGCTAGTGCTGGCTTTGTCCACACTTTATGTCCCTGGGGACTCAAAAGAGATGTTTCCTGTGAGATTGGCTGCTGAAAGAACAATTTGTCCTTTCCTGTTTTAAGAGAAAATGTGGGTGACCTGACCCTATAAGAACCAAGTTGAGGGTGGATGTGTAATTCATTGGTAGAGTGCTTTTACCAATATGCTCAAGGCTCTTGTTCAAGCTCTCATTTTAGGGAAAAGAAAAGAACTCAGAAGTGTCCAAAGGTTTGATGGTGGTCCATACTAAACTGTGTGCTAAGAGCATAGCAGGCTCGTAATGGTAATCTCAGTTACTTATGACAGCTCCTAGATTCACTACATTGATAATAAGGCATTTGCTATGCAAGAGTCTCCTTGTCTCAGTTGTCTTGACTGTTTTGTTAAAGATTTGTAGACCTTGCTGAATGGCATATTGCATGCACTATACTCTTAAGTCAGTCCTTAAAAATATGTTGTTTCCCTGACTTAAAAAAATCCCCAGTGCCTGCCTTTCTTGTTCAGCAGAACCCCTCAACCTCAGTCTACAGTGCAAACATTTCATATTCTCGCTATTTTTACTCTTATGTTTCTCGTATATCATACGTTTAGTGTACTTCCCTTGGAAGAGCGAATAGATAATAGAATAGTGGCTGCATGTTGACTGAGCACTTAGAACATTTCAGTCAGCTTTCTGTGTCTGTTTGTTATCTCTTGAATGAGGTTATTACAGTCCTAATTTGACCTGTAAGAAATTAAGCTTGAGAGATATGGTCAGTATTACTTCTTCAGTTCTTAGCTGGCAAAACCAAAGTCCTTATTGATACATAGCCATAAGGTCTAGGAATATAAAAACTATTGTGTTGTTTTTAATCCCCACACAGTAGAAAGGAGCCTGCTCTTCCTTTCTCGACACAAAATAATTAACAAAGGCATTGCCCTGGCAACAGGTGCTTTACATTTACGATTTATTTTACCTAGCCAACTCTGGCCAGATTATCAAAAACCAACCATATTTTCCCCTTACCTTAGAGACCTGAATCCTCAAAGCTACTTCTTTCTGAATAACTCCAGGGTACTTTTTTGCCCTGATTCTTTTGGATTCTAGAATATACCAGATGGTAAATTCTCTGAATTTAGGGATGCTTTATATTATTTTTTTCACTCAGTAAGTGTGTGATGAATAACTACAATATCAGTGAGGGGCTCCAAATTCTCCAGCACTATTTATTTTGGCTCCACAATTACAAACACTCAAATGTTGTTCTCCATAAAACATTCTGCTTTCAGTTGGATCCATATGAAGATGCAGTGTGTTAAGATGGGCATGGGTTTAGCAATGGTAACAAAAGGGCATTTGCAGGGAAGTCTATTAAACTCACTACAGACTTTGCTTGCTGACTCTGGAACAGCATGAGCCAGGATGGTACCTCTAGGCACAGTACTGCGTTTCCGATGCTGTAAGAACACAGGCCAGAATATAAATGGTTTGAGTATGTTTTCTTCCACAGAGGAGCTGTACGCCAGCTCTGATTTCTTTGTGTTACAACCAAGCAGAGACATCTGTGCCTATTTTGTAAGCTTTTGAAAACTTAACTTGGGGAACAAGTCTATGGAGAAAACTTGTTCTTTTCATCCTTGAAGATTGTTAGTGCCTTGGTAACAATGTATGTTCCAAATTATGACTACAGCATCTGGCCTGGGCTAGTCAAGAGAAAAAATTTAAAAAATCACTGTGCACCTGGCAGAAAACTTTAAGCTTTTCTGATCCATTATTTCTTTTAGAATGAACAAGTGTATATTCTACCTTTTAACATGGACATTTAAAAAAAATAACTTCAACATTTTTGAGTATTAGTACTATTTCTAATTTTCTGAAGACTATACATGTCACTTTTCATTAACTAATAGCAAAAAAGGGGAAAACATGGAGGAAAATGAAAATACATCCATCCTATCAGACATGATGGTGATAGCACAATGAAAATAGTGTATTGGTCTCCAAACAAAGGATTTTCTATATAGCATCCCACTTAAATAACAAAAAGCCCTTGTTGCACACATGTTGCTTGGGGTCCTAACTGGGATATGAGGAAGTCAGTGAAAAATAACTTTTTTGACAGTTTAGTCTCATATATATTTTCTATTTATCTCCTCCCCACCCAAAAACAAAAACAAAAACAAAAACAAAAACAACAGGGTTTCTTTATGTAGCCTTGGCTGTCCAGAAACTTGACTTGTATACCAGGATAGTCTTGAACTCACTAAGATCCATGTGCCTCTGCCTCGCAAGTGTTGGATTAAAAGCATGTACCACTACTGCCCAGCTGTCTTCTAATTTTTCTTATATGTGCTTTAGAAAATATATCCCTCAGTTCCTCTTACTGGCACCTTATGGCTGATTTCAGCTTATGGCAAACATTAGAGGGAGGTGAAATGGTTGGAGGAACAGAATGGGTAACCATATCCTTGTTTCTTTCTCAACAGAGCTTTTGGCTGTCCTCCCCCTCTGCCCCCCCCCCCCACATCTGGATCCCCTTTGGGGAACCTGTTCCTTCTCCAGGTGCCAGCCTCTACTGGACTTCTGTGATACTCACTTCTCCATTGAGCCCTGTAGCCATAAAGAGATCATGACTTGTGCTATATAGCTGTCTATCTTCTCAGTAGTCACACTGTTTATCTTTGTCTTCAAACTATTAACATTTCCTGGGCAATAAACTCCCTATACTTAAAGAAGCTTGTGCATTGTCTGCCATGGTTGATTTCTTTGCTCAAGTCATGCAGACAGAGGTTGAAAACTATTATTTTCATGCTTATGCCTATAGTTTTGAAGCCATGTTCCTAATCATTATACTCCCCTCCTATTAGTTAAATTTTAAAATAATCAATGTTTAGTTTTGTTTGTACATATGTGACTTTTCCCAGTAGGTTTCAAGTTCACCTGGTAAAGTTTGATTGTAACTAAAGCCTTAAATGGTGTAGTGTAGTGCCAAGTCATCCATTTCTGACATGGAAAACCAACAGGGCTTTTTCAATGATGTGGGGTCAGGTTCAGGTCTGAAATGTGATCTGACTCCCTCGTTCATCAGTATCACCTGGAAGCATTTTAGAAATGCAGAATCCTTGAACTCACCAGAATGTCCCAAGATGATCCCAGGGGTGACTGGGATAGCCAATAAAGTCTGAGAAACATCTTACAAAAGGACTTGGCTTGAGGGGCTCTAGTTTAGGGATCAGAAGTTAAGAGCATCTGTTGCTCTTGCAAGCCAAGCTTACAATCACTTGTAGCTTCAGTTTGGGAGACTCAGTGTCCCTTTCTGGACTCTTCAGGAATAGGAGTACATATGGTACCTATATATACATGTACATACTCACACATACATATAAACAAACAGTAAATAAATGATTTTAAAACCTTATTTTTAAAGGGACAGAGAGAGGGCTCCATAATTTAGAGTATTTGTTCTCTCTCTCTCTCTCTCTCTCTCTCTCTCTCTCTCTCTCTCTCTCTCTCTCTCTGTCTCTCATTTTGTTGTTGTTGTTGTTGTTATGTTATTTTATGTTATGTTTTGTTTTGTTTTGTTTTTCAAGACAGTGTTTCTCTGTGTAGAATTGGCTATCCTGGACTCATTTTGTAGACCAGGCTGGCTTTGAACTCACAGTGATACACCTGCCTCTGCTTCCTGAGTTATAGGATTAAAGGCATATGCCACCACACACAGCTATGTTTGTATTCTTAAATAGGAATGTAGTTCAGTTCCAGCCCCTACAAAACTCACAATTAATTGCCTGTAACTTTGGAATAATTGGAATAAGACATTGTTTTCTGGGTCCTTTGGATAGCTGCACACGTGTCTATCTCATACAGAGGTATATAAACACATTCAAATCTCTGATAGACTTGAAGACAAGGTAGCTTAGTTTTACAATGAAGCTTAGTCATTTAGGAGTAAAGATGTTTTTAGGTCTAGATAGATGTTTTAAGTTGATAAGGACAAGATATGATGGAGATTGATTTACATTCAGAATTTTACATGCACTAAGATAGGAATGATGTTTTCTTCAAGATGTCAAATATGAATATCCAAAACACTAAGAATGTAACATTTATCTAATTTCTGATTGTGTTATGGTTATTCTTGCTATAGGTAGTTTATTGTTTATATGTGGAATAATACAAATGTGTATGTAAAAATAAATCCAAACCAAAAAAGAAAAAGAAAAAACATACACACATATACATAAATAATAGAATCCATTACATTTTTTTATTTTAATAAAACCAAAAGTAAAAAAAAAATCCCTTACAGTATGAAGGATAACAGTGTTAAAAATAGTTGGTTATAAATCTTTGTTCTTCCAAATTTTATAGTTATTGTGCTTCAGACCACAGTTCAGTTAACGAGAAATATGTCTTCCAAATTGAAGCATTAATTTCCACATAGAAATTGTTAGAAATTTTATTTACTTTTAAAGTCTAGCCAATGGGAACATTATTCTTGGAGCAAAGAGTGTTTGGTCAATTGCAGAGTATAAGAAAATGCTCTGTGCCCTTTTCTTGAATACAAGGCTATTCTAGGAGTTTTAGCTTGCCTACATAAACAAATTATTGGCACCATGTCAATTTATGTAGGATGTCACTTTTCTACTTTCTCATTTCTTTGCCTAATTTCAGCTCACTGAGGACCCTCATTAGGGCTCCAAAATTCTCCAATATGAGCTGTCATTACAGCACCTGCCTTGGTCCAATACTCCTTTTCGCAGCATAGACTATTTTCACAGTGAGTTATGAAAGGAATGGATCTTAATTCAAACTAATGAGTGGATAACTAGTCACTTAAGCACCCTTAGGAGAATTTCCTTTTTTCTAATGGGGTGGTTGTTAGCTCAATTACATCTTTAATTTGTGGAATTTTACTCAAGCTAACAAGGAGAGTAGTGAACAAGTTTAACAATACAGAGGCACCTAGGCGATGAGGCCATCTGTCCTCAGGACCACAGCATTACAACCAACCCCCATTCACTTTCCTTCTCGGTCAGAGCATCTTTCTTTTACCAACTGTGATTTGTTGCTTCTACCCCATCAGAACTAGTACTAAGTGGAGTAGGGCATAGTTTTCTTGTCTCTATATGTAAACTGCCAATAAGTCAACATTAACTATAATATTAAACTTTCTTGCTTCCCTACTGTATCAATTATCTATTACCTAGTAACAAATCGTCCCACACTTAGTGTTTGGAAACCACAAGCATTTATTTTCTTGCAGATTTAATAGATTATCTGGGTTGTTCAGGCTCAGATGAGTCCCATGAAGTTTCTATGAACTGACACAACAATAGACTCAAAGACTGAGAGATTCACTGTTCAGTCTACTCATCAGATTCCTGGAGGCTGTCTGTGCCTCACCACGTGAACATCCACATGAAAGTGCAGGAAAGCTAATTTCTACCTCTTCAAGGATGCTGCAAATGGGGTAAGCTGGCTTTCCTCAAGGCATACCTCCAAGGAGAAGTATACAGATTATACCTGAGAGAAGGCTGCAGCCTTCGTACATCCTACTTTTCCAAAACACACCTCTCAGTTCAAACTTGCTCAAGTCCAGAGGAATTACTCTCTAATTTCATTAGGAGTATCACACACATTTAGCAAATCTATACATCACTATACATACCTAATAAGTCCATGTAGAGAATACCAGACGTTTTGTGGAATTTAAATTTGGTGGTACATGTATCACTGTGTGTGTCACCATATAGTAAAAGAACTGGGTTGGGAGTCAAAGGAACTGTGGTGAATCTCAAATCTTACTTTCTCTATCAATATAATCTTATAAATGGCCTTTTTGATTTTATGGAATGGAGACATTCTTTTTCATCCATGTTTCTCTGTGCCAAGAGCTGTGTGATGCTCTAATGAAATAACAGATTTAAAGCACATTAGGGATTCCCAGGACAGCATCCCTGCTGGAACTCACCTGGTCCATCTTTTCTCGTTTTTGTATCTTAATGACCTATCTCAGGATTAGAGGACTTCTATGTAGTTCTTGTTTTCTCTGTGGGAGTAGAGGCTAAGACTTTTATGTTAAGCAAATAAAACTTGCCTCCCAAATGCTTTTTTAAAAACCTCTTAGCTGGGCGTGGTGGCACATGCCTATAATCCCAGCACTCAGGAGGCAGAGGCAGGTGGATCACTGTGAGTTCAAGGCCAGCCTGGTCTACAAAGCAGGTCCAGGACAGCCAAGGATGCACAGAGAAACCCTGTCTCGAAAAAACAAAAAAATAAAAACAAACAAAACAAAACAAAACTCTTATTCTCCACATTTTTGTCTCTAGAACATAATTAAATCCTCCAAGAAATATTCTTATCTATTCAATGTATTATCATTCAGTGAAAAAGAAAAAAAAAAAAACACATTCATGGAATGGTTAGGCCATATACTTGAGTCCTGTTCATTTATGGGCTGAATCTGTTGAGGGCAACCAAAAAGAAAATTGACTTCATAACATTTATATTAGCATGTTGTTTTAAGAATTTATTGACTTCAAACAGCATGAGACAAAGGGTGACCCTTCAAACTGTGCCTACACTAACTCCTCTCTGTAAGATTTGGTTGCACAGGCAGCGATGTTGGGGGTGGTGGTGGGTGTCTATAAAAAAGGCATGTGGGTGACTTTTCAATGTAAATATTGAAATCCTCTCACCCCCCAGAGAATTATGTGTTTTGTGTTCTTTGGGCAGTTTTCATAAACAACAAATCTGAGATGTATTACTTCCAGGAGAGATCCTTGGCTTAATGGGTCTTGATAATGATTCACAAAGATACACAAAGCCTTTGGTTCTCTGAGCTGAGTCGTTGCAAGGAAAATAAAGAATGGACTCATCATGATGTAAACTTTCCTCTGACTAAAAAGACATAAAATTCCTTCAAGAAAAGGATGTGTCCCTGAGGTGCTGCAGTTGCCAGGAGGTTAACCAGCATTGCTTTTGGTTTTTATTTTTTAATGAATTCTCTTTGTCCTCTGTTGCTCCTTGCCTCCCTATAACCCATTCTGAAGTACTCTTTCCTTTACCCCTCCTCAATTTTCCTCCACCATCTCCTCTTCTCTTCAACTTAAAAACTATCTATCTAAATACATTGATGACTTTCAAATACTTCTACTGTTGGTGCATTTTAACCTCAATTTTTACTTTAATTCTAAGTAGAAGGTGTACATTGTTATGGCTTTTAAGCCATGATGGTTTATCACATACTTAAAAGCATCTTTTCAACATCTGTGTTGGCACTAATATTTTTTTTATGTGTGTTGGTGTCATTGAACCCATATCTTTCAAAATCCCTCTATTCTGATAGTACTGGTGCCTTCCATCCAGAAAAAAGCTTTGCAGAACTAAATGGCAATAGACCTCTAAGTGGAAAACACAAGAAAATATAAATATTGTAAATAGTTTCAATCAGAAGTCATGATGCCACCTATTTCTTCATGACTCTCAAGCTTAAAGCACCAATATTTTGATTAATGTTCATCTACCAAGGGCAGAGACATACATGATATGCCAAAGTATTAAAATTTAAGTAAGACACAGTCCAGGACCAGTAAGTCACAGATGGAGAAATAAAAGCACACATGTATAAAGGGTAAAGTATTGCCTTTCCCATGGGCCCCAACAGCTTGTTAATGTGGCAGTATTCAATGTTACATCTGTGAACACAGCAGAAAATTAGATGTTTTCCTTGAATGATTGAAGAACACATTTGTAAAATGATTTATCAAGTAATGATTTCTGTTTTGCTTAGAGGACAGAAAAGATGAGGAATCATATTCAGAGATAAATTGGAAAGAGGATGGTAGATTTATAGTCATGAAATGTGTTCGACTTCCAACTCCATCAATGGATAACTATATGTCCTTGAACACAAGGTTTCAGTTTTCATTTTTCTCTGGAAAGGTTGGTGATGTTTTCTTTCTTTTTTGAGGATTGAAAGACATGGTATTAAAACAGCATTCAATCACTGAGAAGTAATACTATACTTTCCTATGTGTTCATAAAGTACAGAACCATTCATTTTCCCCAAGTAGACATGTCAGTCTTGAGCTTACCCTCAAATAAAAAGATCCTTTTCTGACAAAGTCAGGATGCTTCCTATTATAAGTCTTTCATCTGTTCTTTGGAGTGAGCATTTTTGTTTCCTTTCCTACTGTACCTGTGCAGGGCTGGGAAATGTTGTAGGAAGGAAAATTATTTCTGCAAACATGCCTTCAACACCTGACATGGGATGGTGGTGTCCCCACTCTTTGATTCTGATTTGTATAGATCAGGAAAATAATAGTCCCTTGAGTATTAGTGAAAGGTAATAAGAGTATAAATGAGGGTACCTAATAAGTATTACTAACCACCCCTTGCTGAGTGCACATTGAATTTTGCCCAGTGGCAGATCAGTTCACTACAGAGAGCAAGTTAAGGTTTAAGCTATAGATTAGGCTTCAAGCCAGAGATGGTTGAGGATTTGATGGTATCAGAACTATGATTGCAACAGAGCCACTTGGGAAGTGAGTCCACTGAAGAGGGGCAAATTATAAATCATACATCCTAGGGATGGTCAGTAAGGAACAAGGGATCCAGATTACTGTAGCTACAGCAGCAGATACCCTATGAGCATATACAGGGGGAGGAAGTCCCCCTCAGGAACAGTCATAAGGGAGGGGAATAAAGGGAAAATGGGAGGGAGGGAAGAATGGGAGGATACAAGGGATGGGATAACCATTGAGATGTAACAAGAATAAATTAATAAAAAAAATCTTTTTCATAAAAAAAAGAAAAAAAAAGAAATAATGTCAACATTTCTTATATTCCTTATTGGTCTTTTAATGACAGTATAGAGCACAGTAAGAATTGCCAACTAAATAAATTGTCCTCTTAAAGCCAGTGAGATTTCTTTTTTACTTTTTATATTAGAAAACATTTCTATTGAGATGCCAGAATTCATATAATTTATCTATATATAAGCAAAAGTGCATATCAGATATCAAAAAATGGGAAAGTAAATGAGGTAATATTACCCTAAGTAATTTTGTGTTTATATGTGAAAGCACGTACAATTATCTATGTTATTTGGCATCTGGATTAGTTTCCTAGGCTGCCATTACAAATTGGATGGATCCCACCACAGACATTTATTCCCTTGCATTTTATGTGCAATAGCGATGTTTTCCCCAAAGTTCTTCTGGAAGGTTCTTTCCTCACTTCATTAAAAATTATTATCGTTGTTGTCAATATTTATCCCTTCTAAGATTATAGATCCAATCTCTGACTCTATTTTCATGAAACTTTTATCTCATGGTGGGTCATCATGTGATCTTATAGAGATATCAGATATAAAATTTAGTACCTATTATAATAAAATACAACATTTTTAACTAATTATATCTGTTACTAGCCACAATTTTAAGTGTGGCCACATTTTGAGGTTGTGGGTAAACATGTATCTTGTAGGATAATGTGCAGCACAAAACAGAGCCTACTATTTATTAGGCAGACAAAATATATTATTATATTATATTAATTACATTATATTTTGACAAAATGAAATGCTAAGTTATATAATAATTTATATAATAAACATATTATATAAGATATACAGTGTAATACATAGAGCTCACGTGTTGAAATAGACCTGAAGAACCAGTATAAAGAGTCTTCGGTGGTTAACTTTGTCAAGTTAATATAATCTAGAATCATATTGGAGAACAACTTCAGTGAAGATTGGTCTACATTGGGTTTGCCTTAGGGCATTTTTGTGGGGGATTGTTTTAATTGATGTGGAAAAAAACCAGAGGCTCCTGAACAGTATAAAAACAAAGGTATCAATAAGAGCACTAGTAGACATGTATTCAACTGTTTCATTTTGTTCTTGACTGTGTATGCCATGTGACTGGCTGTGTGCAGTTCTGTCTTGACTTTCTCCTGATGATGGAATTTAACCTGGAGTTATACACTTAATAAACCCCTCTTGTTACATAAATTGCTTTTCTTCAGAGTTTTGTTGTTGTTATTTTGTTTTGTTTTTTTCACAGTGAGAGAAATAAGGGGAAGAGCTGCTTTATTGCATCTTAATGTGAACACTTCAGGACCCATACAAATATTTGATCATTGAGTCTTATGTTGGGCAGGACCTTTGTATATTTGAGATCTTGCATGTAATACAGAGATTGCTTCTCCTTTTAATTAGACTGCTTCCCTGACCTCATCTGGGTGGGATGTGTGCTTGTTATAGGCATGACTTTGTCTTGCCCTTTAGATGCTCATAGAAGAGATGTTTTACTTAAATATGTTTATAATTTTGTTGATATAATATGATCACATCATTTCCCCTTTCCCTTTCATTCCTCCATACCCCCTATGTACCTTGCCTTGCCTAGTTCTCTTTCAAATTCATAACTTCTTTTTGCTTTAATGGTTGTTACATACATACCTTACATGTACATGTGTATATACTACAAAATACATACATGCACCAGTTCAGTCCATATATTTTCTTTATGTACATGTGTTTGAGCCAGAGTTCCAGCCAGATGCTGGCCTTGCACTATACTATAACTGTTTATGAAATCCTGTCAATTTATCATTCTACAGACACCAGAAAAATCAGAGATAATAGAAATCAAGGTTTGTTCTTTCAAGTGTAACAAATTTGAATTGAAATAACAGATGGCTTCAAATAATTTATCGGAAATCAGTCCTACAAGAATAATTAGAAGTAATCTGGTTACTACCGATAAGATTTTTGAGATGCAAATAGACTTTTTAAACAAGAAGGAACTCATTAAGAAATATCTGACAACAGATGAGATAACAGATATCACAGTTTTAGCAGGCCATCAATCTTTCAAGAAGAGTTATACTTAAAGCATTTTTGTTAAGTTTGCATGGATTCATAAAATTTCCCCATAGCTTCCTGAAGAAAGGAATAAAAAGGTTGATTAAAATATGCTCATGATTCATCAGTAGATCAAAAATTGGAAAGGATGTAACCTTTCTGATACCATGTGTTCTTTAACAATTATAGGTCCTAGAGAGATAGATCTATGGTTACTGCAGCACCTTTTACATGTACTGCTTTTATAGAAGACCAGAGTTTGGTTTCTAGCATCCAGATTTGGCAGATCTTAATAATCTTTGACTCCAGCTTTAGAGTTTCTGATGCCTCTAGCCTCAGGGATACCAGCACTCGTGTGTATATATTCCCTCTACCTATAGATATACACACACAGACACACAAATAACCGTTATGTCTTTTCTAACTGTGTTCAGTACTAGGCTTCTAGAGAATTTAAACTATATGTTTAATAAATAAAAATATATAAAAAACCAAAAATAATACTTTGTACAGTGTTGATAATTTTAAAGAGATCCTATGAAATTGTGCCATAGAATAAGATATATAAACCACAAAGAACTAGACTTACATAAAATGTTGCAATGATTGATGAGAAGGAAAATAAAATAAGTCTATAGAAAGATACAAGACATTATGATGAATGGCAAATGCGATTCTATAATACCAGTCTATTCTCTCAGGAGTAATAGCAATGCAATTCAAATTCCACATATTTCTTCAGATATATTCCATTGGTATTTCAAAGCCAATAAACTTCAAAATGTCTAATCTTCCCTCCCATGGCTGTTTTGCATTGTTTCCACATCGCTTTTTGTAGGAGTGCCAACTCAACATAGACTGATGAACTCATCTTCCACTGTCATATCTCTTTACTCTGCCTCTCAAACTCTTGCAGCTCTTTGCTCTCTGTCTATTTCTATCCTGAACTACATTCTAGCATTAGCCTTCTCATATCTTGTGTACAGGCTAAGATATTTTTATCTCTATCAACCTATGAACTAGAATTGAATTTCGGCTTCTATATCAATTCACACTATTTTTTCTGCATTAGTTTTCCTTCTGCTCATCGTGACTGTCACTCAGCAGTATTAGATGAACAAATAGCCATACTGTCAAATTATCAAAGTCTGTTACGGATAGAATTGTTTTGTCTTTCTACCTGCCAGATACTTCTACTGAGGGCAAGGGTCCCTGTGGATCTCAATGGGAATAAGGTGCTTATTCCTTGCTGTAGTTCACAGAGTTCAAGAAACATGGTGATGTTACTCTCCTGATACTGTCTTAGGTCTCTTTTTTGCAAGCCTCTTTTCTCAGTGGCTTCCGTCTCGATTTATTGGGTCTGCATGCTTCCAAAGTAATATTGTTTTCTCCTAGTTTGATAGATTAGATTGTTTAGACCCTGTAAACTATTTTTTCCTTTTTTATTATTAATTTATTCAAATTACATCTCTGGAAACTATTAATGATAAATAAGAAGTCTGGGTTTCAGAATCAGAGAAGCATTTTAGTGTATATGACCTTTTATATGGACATAGGTGATCGATAAAACACTAGCTATTATGTATAAATCCGCTTCTAATTGAAAAAGAGTTATAGAGTGGTCAATATATGCTAACTTTATTTTAATCATAATATTTGAAGTAACCATTCAGTGATACAATGCAAAATACTTTCATTGTTCATGAAACTTACATTTTTCTCTCTGCCTTACTAATATGATATTTGTTTTGTTTTGTTCCATAGAAAAAGGCATCACTGTAGCTCTTATTTGGAATAGTAGATCTTAGAGATTTATTTGTTGGGTGGAATGCTTTTATCAGTAAAAATTCCATTATAAACACACATACACACACACACACACACACATACACGCGCGTGCGTACACACACACACACACAGAGAGAGAGAGAGAGAGAGAGACAGAGACAGAGACAGAGAGAGAGAGAGACAGAGACAGAGACAGACAGACAGACAGACAGACAGAGACAGAGAGAGACAGACACAGAGAATAAGTTTGTCTTTTGTTTCTGCCTCCACTCTAAAACAGTGCCTAAAGCAAGGTAATTATCTCCAAGCAAGGGACAGAAACTACATGACAAGAGCAGTTTCCACACATAATCTTGCAGTGATACTATAGAACCAATCTTAAGTTGTATAGTTCTAATTTCATTTTATAAAGAAAAAATAATAGAAATATAAATACAAAACTGTTGAAAGTGTTTTACCGTTTGTAGCTAAATTCAATCCTCAAGCTGGCAAAGTGAAATGAAAGAATTTGTACAAACAAATACTGCACAATTGCCTAATGTTACATGAGTAAACACTCTTGTATATGCTGAAAAATATAGACTGAGACCATGCAATTCAAAGACCCAGGCAAAGCTATGCCTGCTTATGTATATATTCTTAAGCAACAATGAATTACTTCAGTTATTCAAAAATCAGATATATTAAGCAGTTTTCAAAAATTGTTTGAAAGCATGAAGCTCTCTTGCATAAACATATAAGCTTATTAGCAAGCACTGCCTTTTTGTCTTCCCAAGAATATTTTTTTTAAACTTTTAAGTTTCATGTGGCTGTTAAGTTTCTAGCACATTTTTGAATATTTTCTATAGTAGGTATAAATGTAAAATAATGTATCCTTTAAACCAACCTAATAAAATTTAGAGATCTGAGGAAGTGTGTGTGCTCAGGAGATTATGTTCTCACTTAGGAAATACCTCTTCCATCTTTAACCCCACACCGCCCAACCCCCCTCCAGACCCAACTGGAACCATGATCCTTACAAAAATCAACACTGCAGCTTTATTTCAAAATGGAAGTAAAATGACCATCTGCTTCAATTCAAAATTTGGGCAGATTTGATTTCAAATTGCTCTGAGGAGTTTTTAAAAATAAAATTATCAACAAAATGAGAAAGATTTATTATACTTTGACATAATAGGAACACAACATATCAGACCTTAACTCCCACCACCTGGCACTTAACATCCTGTGAGGAGATGCTCACACCCATCTGTCTTCTGGTCTACCTTAGTTTTCTTCACTCTCTTTTGTGATTCCCTCCCTCCTTTGCTGCCTCCTTCCTTCCTCACCCTCTCCCTCCTTCCCTTTCTCCATCCCCTGCTCTGCTTTGAAGTTTCAGTTCCTTTATCCATTCTTAAAGGCTCTGTGCTTGTCACCCTGGTGAAGTGCATATGGACTGATTTCATAAAGTCTCCCCAGTTTCTACATCTCTCCTGTTTGGATTCCGCTTCATGCTGTTGTCTCCTAAAGTCCTCATGCATATTTTGTCTTTTTCTAAGTTTACCTGCATCATGTGTTGGTTTGTCTGCTCTGATGGAGTATAAGTTCCCAAGTAGTACTGAAGGTGAAATGAACATGAGCAGTTGTCTTGCATCACCTTTAATATTACAGATGCTTATGCTCAGGTTAAATGTCTTGTTCTGGTTTTCTTCAATAGCAGGAATGAGGGCCTGATGTCACTAGTCTTTTCCAGTTCCACATTATTTTTAACACAAACATCTGACTTTACACTCCAGAATGAAGCCCAGGTTATATCCAGACAAAATGTCAATGAAAGTTTGTTATAGGCCTTAATGTTTTTAAAATATATTTTATTAATTTATGCATATTGCATCTCAGTTGTTATCCCATCCCTTGTATCCTCTCATTCTTCCCTCCCTCCCATTTTCCCCCTATTCCCCTCCTCTATGACTGTGAATGAGGGGGAACCTCTTCCCCCTATATATCTTCATAGGGTATCAAGTCTCTTCTTGGCAGGCCTTAATGTTTTTATTAAAAATTGTACATGAAAAAATTAAAATATCTATAAATACAAACTTTTAGGAAGGTGTAAAAAATGGGCATTTTCCATCTTGACGAGTGGAAAAATGTAAGGCTCTAACCCTTTAGATACAACCCTATTAATAATTGCGGACGATGAAGTTACATAGTTTTTACAATCTAGAGATTCTATTCTACCCTAGAAAAATTCTTCAGTAAGTGTATAAAATATATCGAGAATGAGCAACAGTAATATTCATAGCTTACATATTTATGATCATAAAATGCTCATCTCATTTAAATACATATCAGTAAAAATAGTTATGTTTTATTAAAAATTTAATATTCTACTATGTAAATATTTAAGTATATCTCATATAACTATGTTGATAAATCCTCAAATATAATGTTGTATTAACACAGAAAATTGCTAAATAATGCTAATACTATAATACTATTTATGTAAATGTTTATGTCTATGAAACAATGTTAATATGACTCAGGGTAACATAAAATCCAGAGAATTATAAATAGTTGCTTGGTATTGACATGACTAGATGCAGGAACATGCTGGTACCACTTTAGTCACAAGCTGGAGGTGGAATGCAATGCAGCGAGATACAAAGAATTTCCCTCGCATCAGTGGTCAAATACTATAAATTGTTGTAACTGGTGTATAGTCCTCACTTTATTTTCACACTGTCTGCTATATTTTAAACATATAACATTAAAATTGCTTTCACAAACTGATGCACCAAGCAAGGACAATGCAGGCAGAGAGCCAAGACCCCCTCAGATGCAACCTATGGACTGCCTATTCTCTACATCGGAGAAATTGGGGCCAGCTGCTGAATTTCTGATATGCACTCTGGTGCCAATGATTTGGTCACTGCCCCTTGACAAGACAGCCTAGTGGGGATACACAGAGGAAGAGGATATAGACTATCCTGATAAGATCTAGTAGGCTGTTGCCACACAGTTGGAGTAAGAGGTCCCCCTATTAGAGGTCTATGGGAGGGGAATAGGCAGAAGAGGGAGGGATAGTGGGAATGGGAAGATAAGAGTGAGTGGTGACAAGTGATATGTAGTGTGAATAAATTATAATAAATAAAATGTACATTAAAATTTTTCTTGCCCCACTAGTATAGAGAGTATTTCCAAAGGGGAATATTCATATATGCCTCAAGAAATGTCTGCATAAAGCAAAGCATAAAGGGAGGGAATACATACTGCCCAGAGGACTGTGTCCAACGTAATAGCAGTCACTTGGACTTAAATTTTTCATAAGCCAATATCCTCTATTCAGCACCACTAATATGCATTTTATGCCCAGTTAACACTGAATGCAAAGATGGTCTTAAGCAAATAGGACCAAAGTTTTCTATATGCAAGAAAACTCCAAAAACAAGAGATGCATGCAGAGTAGTGCCAGCTTGTGAATTCTAAGTTCTGCAAAAATTGGCCTAGTGTCCAAATGCATTCTTTCTCATGCTTTCTGTGACCAACCCTGGCTTCACACAGTTGCGTGTCCAGAAAATGCTGGAGGCAATGGAGGGAGTCATTGATTGTGGTTTTTTTTATTTTTATTTTATTTTACTTATACATCTTTCAGTTTCTAAGGACACCATAAGCTTTTGAAGGTGGAAGAAAGTACAGAGAACATCTAGCAATACCTTCTGTTCCCAAGTAGAGAGAAAACACAATGTAAAAAAAAAAGTCACTTCTCTCCCAAGGTCACAAATGGACTTAAGAGAAAAGGAGTAGAGAAGCAAGCCCCGATATGCTCCTCTGAACTTCACTGTGTGAGCTAATTATCAGTAGTTTCTAATGACCTATTATGAGAGTTGTGTGTTACTTAGAAGAAAGTTATCCCTGAATCCACAAATATTACACTTCCATTTTAATACATCGCAGAGATTTGGGGGTGGGGGGAGAGGAGTAAAATCCTGGCCACTAGCAACCCTAGAAAGGTACTCAGACACTAGTTCCCTAATTGTGTATTAAAGATACAGGTAGTGATAAAAAGCAGATAATGGAGATTTACTCATGGTTGCCATATCGGTAAAGGGTCCAGTGATTCTGCAGGTCAGTTTCATGGCACTGATATAAGACGTGGGTTTGAATATAGGTGAAATGCATTCATGATTAAAAATTCTGTTCAGGGAGGGGCTGTCCCATCACTGGCCTGTCACTATTTCCCTTCAGTTCTAGTCTGACCTGTAAGATATCCAGTGCATTCTCAGATCCTGTGAAATCTCTCCCCAGCAGGCAAGTGTCTCCTGTGCATTGCTTCAAGCCGCTGGCATTTTTTCCTGAGAATTTAATATGTGGCCCCAGGATTCAATAGTCTTTGAGATAAAAAGAGGAGCACAAGTGCTACATTTTAGAACCCTCCCTCTCCTTATCCCCCCCCTCTCTTTTAGATCCTACAGATAGTTAGAATTTTTCAGTAATTTTCATTTATTTATTTACATTCCTATCACAGTTTCTCCTTCCTCTTCTTCTCCCAGTGCCTCTCTCTCTCTCACACCCCCATGCCTCCCCCCATTACTCCTCAGAAAAGGGGACACCTACGATGGATATCAAGTCCCACCCCCAATCCCCACCCCGGCATTTCAAGTTGCAGTAAGACTAGGTTCATCTTCTGCTGAGGCTGTACAAATTAGCTCAGACACAGGAAAGGGACCCAAAGGCAGGCAACTAGGTCAGAGACAGCCCCAGTCCTGCTGTTAGGGGTCCCACATGAAGACCAAGCTGCAATCTGTTACATATATGTATGGGTGCTAGGTACGTCTCATGCACACACTCTGGTTGATGGTTTAGTCTCCTTGAGACCCTATGGGCCAAGTTTAGTTGATTCTGTAGGTTTTGTTGTGCTGTCCCTGACCTCTCTGGCTCCTTCAATCCTCCCTTCTCCTCTTCTCCAGGATTCTCTGAGCTCTGCCTAATGTTTGGCTGTGGGTTTCTGCATCTGTTTCCCTCATTGCTAGATAAATCCTCTCACATGATGGTTATTCTAGGTTCCTGTCTGAAAGTATAGTAGAATATAATCTATGCTGTCAGGAGTTGTCTCTTTCTCTTGTGGCAGGAGTCTCTAGTTGGGCCAGTCACTGGTTGGCCATTCCCTTAACTTCTGCTCAGTCTTTACCTTTGCACTTCTTGTAAGTAGGACAAATTGTGAGTCAAAGGTTTTATGGCTGGGTGCGTGTCCAGATCCCTCCACTGCATGTCTTACCTGGTTATAGGAGGTGGCTGTTTCAGGCTCCATATCCCCCATGGCTAGGAGTCTTAGATAGAGCCATTCTCATAGATGCATCCCCTACATATTTCAATTCTCTCTCCTTCCATTCATTCTTTGCTCTTACCACACTTGACTCCCCCTGTTCCATTTCCCACCCAGTTTTCTCTATCCATCCACCCCAATGTCTATTCTGTGTCCCCTTCTCGATGAGACTCAAGCATCTTCCCTTAGACCCTCCTTGTTACTTAGCTTCTTTGTGTCTGTGAATTGTAGGATGGCTATCCTGAACATTATGGCTAACATCCACTTACAAGTAAGAACATACCATGTGTGTCTAGGTTACCTCATTCAGGATGAACTTTTCTAGTTCCATCCATCTGCCTAAAAATTTCATGATGTCATTGTTTTCAATAGCTGGGTAATATTCCATTGTGTAAATGTACCACATTTTCTTTATCCATTCTTCAGTTGAGGGACATTTTTGTTATTTCCAGTTTCTGGTTATTACAAATAAAGCTACAATGAAGAAGTGGAGCAAGTGTCCTGTGGTATGGTGCAGCATTCTTTGGGAATATGCCCAGGAGTGGTATAGCTGGGTCTTGATGTAAGACTGTTGCCAATTTTCTGAGAAAGCATCATATTGACTTTGAAACTGGTAGTACAAGTTTACACTCCCACCAGCAATGGAGAAGTGGTCCCCCTGTTTTTTACATCCTTGCCAGCAGGTATTGTGGCTTGAGATTTTGTTTATAGCCATTCTGACAGGGATAAGGTGGAATATCAGAGTCATTTTGATTTTCATTACCCAGATGACTAATAACGTTGAACATTTCTTTAAGCACTTCTCAGCCATTAGAGATTCCTCTGTGGAGGATTCTCTTTATAGTTCTATGCCCCATTTTTAGTTCAGTTATTTGGGTGGTTGATGTCTAATTTCCTGAGTTCTTTATATATTTTGGATAACAGCCCTCTGTTGGATGTAGGTTGTGTGAATATCTTTTCCCATTCTATAGGCTGCTATTTTTGTCCCTTTTTGACAATGTCCTTTGCCTTACAGAAGATTTTCAGGTTCATAAAGTCCCATTAATCAATTGTTGGTCTTAGTGTCTGAACTGTTAGTGTTCTGTTCAGGAAGTTGTCTCCTGTACCAATGGATGCAAAGCTATTTCCCTCTTACTCTTCTATAAGACTTAGTGTATCTGGTTTTCTGTTTAGGTCTTTGATACACTTTAGTTTGTGCTGGGTGATAAATATGTTTCTATTTGCATTCTTCCACATGCCGACATCAGTAAGACAAGCCACATTTGTTTAAGATGCTTTCTTTTTCATTGTATAGGTTTGGCTTCTTTGTCAAAAAAAAAAAAAAAAAAAAAAAAATCAAGCATCTGTAAGTGTTTTGGTTTATTTCTTGGTCTTCACTTTGATTCCATTGACCAACCTGCTTGTTTTTATGCCAGTACCATGGGAGGTTTATTACTATTGCTCTGTAGCACAGCTTGAAATCAGGGTTGCTGATGCTTCTAGAGGTTCTTCTATTGTACAGGATAGTTTTAGCTAGCCTGCATTTTCTGTTCATTTGTTTTTCCATATGAAGATGAGTAGTGTTCTTTTAAGGTCTGCAGAAAATTGTGTTGGGATTTTGATGGGAATTGCGTTGAATCTGTAGATTGCTTTGGGTAAGATGGCCATTTTTACTATGTTAATCCTGCTGATCTATGAGCATCATGGATCCATTAGCATCTTTCCATCTTCTGATATCGTCTTCAATTTCTTTCTTCAAAGATTTGAATTCTTAAACTTGATATTTTTAGAGTTACAGCAAGATATTTTACATTATTTGTGGCTATTGTGAAGACTCTTGTTTCTGTAATTTCTTTCTCAGACCATTTATCATTTGTATAAAGGAGGGCTAGTTTTATTTAGTTAATTTTGTATCTAGTCACTTTGATGAAGGTGTTTATCTGCTGTAAGAATTCTCTGGTAGAATTTTTGGGGTCACTTACGTATACTATCATATCATCTCCAAATAGTGATACTTTGACTTCTTTTCCAATTAGTATCGCCTTGATGTCTTTTATTTGTCTTATTGCCCTACCTAAAACATCAAGTACTATATTAAATATATGGAGAAAGTGGACATTCTTGTTTTGTCCCTGACTATTGTGGAATTGCTTTTCAGTTTCTCTCCTTTTAATTTTATGTTGTCTGCTTGCTTGCTATATGTTGCCTTTAGTTAACACATAGTCAAAGTTTTACTGTGATACTTTTTCCTTCCTCATCACAACACTGGAAGACAGATTTAATTATCTCATTTTAATGACCAAGTCATTGAAGGATCTATTAAGTACCACACAGCATCCACAAAGTTAAGGGAGGCTTGAACACTTGGTTTCTGTCCCTAAACACTCAACCATGAAGCCATTGCTTTCCCACTACATGCTTATAGCGGGTATATAACTGAAAAAACAAAGATGAAGAATTGTATCTGATTTCTTGAGGTGGTTGTGCACCAGAGATTGGAGCCTCTTAGAATAAGTACTCCCTCTGTAACAGTTTTAGTACATTTAAGAAAATAAAGCTTTTATTATTTTCTGTAATTTATCTGTAAAGTGATATGATAAATAGTGGCATAAAATGCCCATGGTTTTGGACTGAGTTATTAAGGAACAGTAGACAATTGCCATTTGGCCACCAGCCATGAGTCTTATACCAGAGCATCTATTCTTTCTCCATAACACATGTTTAATTTACTGTGGCAGTTTTATGCAGGAGATTTGTATTGATAGAGTCTGCTGTTCTTTCTTTCTCCTTTTATCTTACAAAAGAGAACACCAGGATGTATCATCAGTTTTTCCCCTCTCTTTTTAATTTACCTTATGGGAATAACTAACAACAAAATTGCAAAAACACATATACATATTGAATTATGATATAGTATAAATATAAATATATTAAAATTGGTTTTGCTAATATAGTGAAAGAAAATAAGACATGGAGATTTAATAATTCAGGTTAGGTTATACACTTGCTTTATGCACTGGAGAGCTCGATTTCTGTGTTGGTTAAATGGAATAAAACCACATACCTTCTATACCATCGCCAATATTAAAGATAAACAAATGTGTAGACCTGCCTCTGTGAGGATAGCAGAACTCTAATCAAGGCATATTCAGTTTATTTATTTTAATCACTCAATATCTTGTTGGTCACTGTATATATTTTTATGTTTTTCTAAATGGTAAAATTGTCTTTAAGGAAAACAGTGACTTTAGCTAGGTTTTTTTGTTACATACTAAAAATAAATATGAGATTAAAGAATATTATTATCATTATATGTATGTACATGTATGTGTTCATTTATGCATGAGTGTGTGTGTATGTGTGTGTGTGTGTGTGTGTGTGTGTGTGTGTGTGTGTATAGAGGCCAAAGATCAGCCTAAGATATTGTTTCTCAGGATGACTATCTACCCAGACTGGTTTTTTAAGACCTAATCATTTCACTGGAGCCTACATCTCCCTGTGATGGTTAGTGGTGAGAGATCCTCTTGTCCCTGTATCTCCAAAACTGGCATTACCACCTCCTATCATCATGCCCAACTTTTTGCGAAGGATCAGGAGGACAAGCCTGGTGCTCCTCATGTTTGCACACTAAGCACTTTAGAGAATGAGATCTCTAATATGGAAGCAAGAGGATGAAAAAAAAAAACCTGAAAAATTTAGTGTTTCTTTTGGGCTCCGGGACCATCCACTTAAACACTAATATCATGGGAGGTTTCTCTACAGAGGTAATGTTTGGGCAAAGATAGGAATGGTGAGAAGGAACCAACCTAGCAAAGGATGGAGAAGAACAGAATCAGGAGAAAGAAGCATCAGGTGCCTGGGCTCTGAGAAGATAAAAAAAATGTTTATGTTAGAGGAGATCAAAGGAAGTCACTGAGGCTAAGTATTGATTGAAGTGTTGGGCAGGCAGCGATTGGTAAGCCATATCATAATAAATATAGATATTATCCTAAGGCAAATATGAAGCCATTAGGTTGTTTAGGGAGTGAGGTGATACACAGTTTACTAGACCCTTTGGAATGAGGTAGACAGGGTCAGGAGACATAAAGGGAAAGGGAAGGACCAAGAGGAAGAAAGAGGGAGCTCTCCCCAATGCAGCACTTCACAGGGGCTGGAGAGGACTTTGTGATATTATGGATAAAGACTCAGCAGGGTTTGTAAAGAGTTGTACGAGTACAGGGAAAAGGCTGACAGAACTTGTCAGGATCAAACCCTGGACCCCAACATCCCTATCAAGCTAGGCATTGTAAGAGTCAAGTACTACAGAAAAGCAAAGAGAGTAAAAAGATGTATTCAGTGTGTGTACATTGAGAACAGAAACAAATAAAGCCATCACCATCCCAACCCCTAGTTATCTGGCCAGTGATATGAGGTTCAGATTGTAAAAGAAATGAAAAGGTATGATTAAATAAATCACCTGGACAAGACAGGGTCCTTCCTTCCTATCGTTATATCAGCTCCAGTGCCTCTTAAAAGGTAGTCTAAAAATGTGTCAAAACTGTGTGAAATATCTTTTCAGGAGACAATTTTCTCTTCTGACTGGTGCTATTTGTACCAGGGCCCAAGCCTTTCTTTTTCTGGCATAAGGAAAATTCTAATCCTTGTGATCCATTGCCTCACTCATCTGATAACCAAAAGGTTCTCTCCTTAGAACTTCTTTGCTCCTGCCAGTGTAGTTACAAGACAGCAGAGAACTGTGCCCATCCTAAAGTCACTGTTGTACTTGGAATATGGATTCCAAGATATGGGATATAAGATATGGGAATGAACCCTTAATAGTGGTGGGGAGCACACACTTTGGGTAGAAATGAGAGCTTTCCTTTGACATGTCATACTTGAAATATTTCTGAGCTCCTCCAGGAGAGAAGCCTGGTACTGTGATGGATAAGCATTTTGGAGTGAAGGGACTTCTGAATTGGAGACATAAAGTGGAGTCATGACCATGAAAATACTATAGTTGAATTGCCCAAGGTTAATATTGGAGTGAGTTTCATTCTTCTAACAGTACATAATCAAGGTGTTTGGATTTACCCATTTTAGTAACATGCACAGCATCTGCTAGTAGCAAATGGATTAGTATATGGCTTTTTCAATTTGTTATATTTTATGGGACACTAAAGTCACATTTGCATACAACCATATTGTTCAAGTTTTATTTATACAGATGATCTGGACTAACACTATAGCTTTTAAAAACCTGAATATTAAAAAAAATTATTTGGTATCTAAAATAAAAAATCTATTCTGGGTAGTTCTGTTAGAGTGTAAGATGTTGAGATCTTAGTAACTTTCATATATGTGCATGCCCTTGTTTTTGCTGAGAACCTTCTGAGTATGGTGCATTAGTTCAGTCACTAAGGATGCAAAGATTCTTTCATTGCAAAGACACATATTGAAGAAGCAAGTATTTTGAAATGTACCACTTGCAAAATTCTACTGCTAAACTAAAAATAGGGAAGTCATAATAAGCAGGTAAAGGCTGGAAGAATATACTTCATAGGAAACTTGGTAATTGCATGGATGGATATAGGTAGCATAAACAAAGAAGAAAGTGCTTCATGGGAGTAATGTATGTAGGCTGGGGAAAGAAAACAGGGTAGGAAGTCCTGAAGCTAAAAAAAAAAAAAAAAATGAGTGAAATATGCAGACTGAAGTCTAATCTGTATGAGGCATTCAATGACTAGCTGTTGACGAGTAAGTGAGTCCCAAACTGGAGTTTCGCTTATGCTGTAATTTATTAGATTTCAACTTCCAAGGAAAGGAAGGAGAACATGAACTTCTTCAACATAGATTTTATACCATGAGCAAAACCAAACTTGCATATAAACTCTCTAGAGACAATATCACCAGGTCTTCTATAGTATGACAGAAGAGTGTGACTGTGTGTGGTTGGTGTGTGTGTGTGTGTGTGTGTGTGTATGTGTGTTAAAAATAATACAGGAAAGCAGGAAGAATAAAAGAGAAGGAATGAAAAGGAGAGAGGGAGGGATAATGGGGGAGAAAGAGCATGAAGGTTTAAATAATTTTAAACCAGCATCTTCCTGAGAATGATTGCCCTTGACAGTCATCCTAGCACAAGTCGGGAGACTGAGGGAGGAGGATTTCTGCAAGCTTCAATTCAGACTGGGATACATAGTGAGTTTGATGCCAACCTGGTCTACAGCATTAAATTAGTAACTCCTGAGGGAAATAAACATTGGAATAACTTTCTGTGAGATGATACAGACATAAGGTATACAGCATACACATGAGTTATTAGAATCATGTAGGACAAACACTGAATACTGGTGTAAGCATAAGAAGCAAGAAGCAGGCTGGTGTCAAGAGTTGGCGGTAGTGGAGACGAGAAGCTCAGCTAGAAAAGAAGACGGTACAGTGTTTTACATGGGAATCAGGATGGACTATGTAGAGGCAGGAAACATGAACAGAACAGGACATAGTAATCCAGTTAATCTATTGAATTGTAGCTGCCTGGTTGATGGTTAGGACCGAAGGGAGAGATGTCAGCTTCCTGCATCAGCCATTGAGGATTATTGAAGTGCTAGTTAGGTAAAGCATGGCTGGGAGAAACAAGAGCTAGTTTCAAAATACAGCTCAAATAATGTGGAGGAAGGAAGATGCTGCAGAGGCTGGAGCTGCTATGTTTCTCTGAGAGTCATTTGCCAAGAGTAATCCTTCAAAGGAGGCAGGGATGACCAAGTTCAATGACAATACTGATTACGTTTGAAGAGGAAGATAAAAAAACTCGTTTTTCTTTAAGGATATCACATTTCTGTTGAAAACCATCCGTGCGGAATGTTTTATAAGACTTCAATTAAATTTGCCTACGATTAAATGTGAAATTATTCCTCATTTTCTCCTTGAGAAGATTTATACTTTAAGCTTTCTTAATCTTGTAAACTGAAAAAAAGAATGAGTGACATCACTCATTTTTCTAGTTTATTTCGGTAGGAAAACCCATTCTGAAACTGTTTAATTCCTGGAGTTCATATAACCAGAAATCCATATCACGGTGTTATGACCAATACTCCTAGTGATGATGAGCTTTAATTGTCAGCTTGATGTGACCGAAGAAACAGTCTTAAGGAGGAATTGTCTGGGTTTATTTAACCTGTGTGAATGTCTTCAGGGGATTTGTCTTAATTGACTTGATGTGGGAAGAACAGGCTTATGGTGGACAGCAACAAAGATCATATTTAGACAGTCCTTTAGAGCTTTGTTTCTTCCTAGTTTCCAAGAATCAGTGGTTCCAGAGAATACTTTACTGTAGTAGTCCTGAGATTCTAAGACTCATTCTGATTAACCAGTTTTGTGATGTACTCAGCATTATCCAGTAATGCGCTTCTGCAACTGTGCATTTTAAAGAAGCGACTCTCATTCCTAATCATTGTACTAATCATTCTGTAATGCCACTGTTGCAATTATGGCTCATTTCTGAAATGTAGCTGTACTCTTAAACAGTGTTAAGCACTTAAATTATCCAATAGATGATTTATGAAATGTTAATAACAGCTCTTGTGTAATTACATATTCTGGCCTAAGCTAGAAGGTATGCTTCAGGGTATAGTGTCTGAATACACCGTTTTTAATAGTTCCTCTACTGTAAAGAAGGAACCTGGGCAGTGTATTGGTGGGGATCTTAAGTTCTCACTTGAACACAGATTTTGGTATCTCTAGCCTTTCTAGTAGACCTGCAAAGATGTGAGGTTTTGGTTGTCCATTTTTTGGATAATGCCTCCTCATCACAGTTATCACAGCCTGTGATACTCTTCCATTGTTTTTCCAACAGCATACTTTTCAAGATCTGTCATCGTCTTAAATAATTTTTATTGTAATTATTTGAAGAGAACAGTTTTTCTCTTTGGGGGACCCTTCCTTGCTTCCCTGAATACTTCTACTTATTCTTCAAAACCCAGATTGGCTCTCACCTCCTTCAGGAAATCTTCCTGAATAAGTTGAATATGGCTTAGAGCAGGAATTAAGCCAGCCTCCTGTAAATCCCCAGCATGCCTTACCTTGGTCAGTCATGCTGGTCTGGAACCATGTGTTTAGATGCTTCTCTTCCTCACTGATCATAGACTCATGAGATTACTTGTTCTATGCTTCTGTTCATTTGTATGCTTATGCCTAACTTAAAGTCTATGACACGGGGAGCATTTTTACGTATTAAGAAATTAATTCTATTAGGAAAAAAACCTCAATGGCTACCATACTTTGATTTATTTACTTTCTCATACATTTCTAATTTATCTCCTTATGGATTTAGAATTTCCCTAAATACTGGATTTATGACTGCTATCCCTCTGCCCTTTGTATATGTAGATTAAACTACATTTTTCTTAAATGTCTCTGTGTGCTTGAATATGCATGAACACACAAATGTGTGAGTATATATACCTCTATGTGTGTATGTGAGGAGGTCTGAGGTTGACATTAAGTATGGATTGCTCTCTACCTTATGTATTGAGTCAGTGTTTCTCAATTGAGCCCTTAGGTAACCTATACAGCTACTCTGTTGAGCCAGTTTTTTCCTTGTGAACACTGGGGTTATAGGTAGGCTGGACACTCATTCAAATCTTCCAGATTGTACAGTGAGCACTTTAACCACTGAGCCATCACTTCAAATCCTCATTTTATTTTATGGTAGGGCATCAAACTCTATACTTTTAATTCCAGTATTATCAGTCAACTTTTTGCCATATAATATATAGAGTGGATATGAATGGAGTTAAATAGCTTTAGCACTTACTGGAAGTATGCAGGTGTCGGGACATTGTTTGCTATTACAAAACTTGATACGTGTTAGGGATAACTAAAAGAGCCAAAAGAAAATAATTATACTTCAGTCTCAAAAGAAAAGACATCATTTCTAATGTGGCCATAGTTGATTCATACATAATTTAACAGTTGGTGAAAATTTGGCAACATCTCATAGACTCATAACTAAAAACTATTGATTGGTCTTTTCATTTCTCAACTGCCATCCGTTCCCTTCAACTCCGTTAGGTACAAATAAATGTGGTGCTTCATTTGTGCTGTTCTGGATCAATGACCCATAGGCATAACAGTTATACTTTGAGGATAGGCAGCCTAAAAATCCATTCATTCTTGGCACTTGTCGTTATTTAAGTAATTCAGGACACATTATTTAACTTCCTTGACCTGGGATTTTTAATTTCCGAAATGGTGCATGTGAATGTCAAGCTCATAGCTTTTAAAAAACGATGGGCCCCGCTTCAGTAGTATCTGATTGCTGCTCAGCATCCAACTTCTCATTCTTGTAAAAGAAACCCATATTTTCACCATCCCTTGATATTTAGTACAGAAGCAAGAAGGAGTCCTTAAGAAATCAGGTGACAGCTACAAGAAACTATGAGCCTATAGGATGTTTTCCAGATACTCTTCTCTTTAGTAGTAGTATTATATGTCCAGTGTTTACAGAAAAGATGTGTGCCAGGTGAGCATTATAATTCACTTTCAATTACAGTAACAGTTATAGGCAGCAGTCTTGCTAGAGATTGGCAAGTAGCCTGTACCCAGGCCCTGGCTTTAATAGCAGTAATGGCTCTGTGCGGCGACTTCACCTCCCCATTTCTGTCACCTACTGATTTATTGGCGGGTTGTGTCCTTAGGTAGGCTATTGGTGCCATCCCCTTTTCTGGCTCAGATACTTAGGGAAATTTTCATTCTACATAAGAACTACCACAAAAAAAAAAAGTCTTTTGTTCCCTAAATACAATGAGAAGCTAATGTTTTCCACTTCCATCCTCCATTTATCTTCTTTGCTTTTCTCTTTCCCTCTCTCCTTCTCTTCCTTCCTTTGTGATAGTCCCTGTTAAGTTCAGCAACCATATAGGTGCTTACATTTTATACAATGTTTTTAATTTGTAATCAATGAATACTTATCTATTAAAGTATGATTTACATACGGTTCTTTTCTAGAAACAGTACACATTGTCACTGCATTTGATAGAGAAATCTATGCAAGAATAAGTCTATAGATTTTATTTCTCTATGTCCCTCTTTAAGATTGGGTCTCACTAAGTTGTCTCAACTTGCAATCCCTCTGCAGTAGAACTGACCCTGAATTTGCTATTCTGCTTTGGCCTTCTGAGGAGCCGAAGTTACCCACTTGTATCTCTAGACCTGTTTAAAATGTCTTTCTTCATTCTTCTGTCTCCTTTCTGCTTTTAATCCTTTCTTTATTTTCTTCTTCACATATTTTCTATTTCATTCTTCATTGCTACTTTCCCCCTTTCTTTTCCTCCTTCTCTTTTTTCTCCTTTCCCTCTGACTTCTCCCACTTATTCTTGAAACCTCTTGCCAAAAATCTTTTTGGCATCTTGTACAGCTGGACATTTTATAAGTCCTACTACTTCTATCTTGTAACACATTAAGAAATCCTCCCTACTATCAATATTCACACCTTCTCAATGTTAGAGCATTTTTATCATGTTCCCTAGATATTCCTTAGCCTAGTAATAGGTATTTATCATTTTAAATCTGCCCTCATAAATCAAGCTTTTCTTCTCCGTTCTCACTTTTTAAATGATTTTTAGCTTGTCCCTATCTTTCTGAGAATTCCTTAACAGAATGCTGGAATTGAAGGCTGAAAGCTTGCTCTGTGCATCTGGTCCCCCCTCCCCCATCTTTATAAACAAACATTTCATAACAAATAGATGTGCTGTGGGTCTTTGTCTTGCCACTTCACTGCTTTGCCAGTTCATGCAGAGTAA
The DNA here is from genome assembly GCF_903995435.1 of Acomys russatus. NCBI lineage: Eukaryota > Metazoa > Chordata > Mammalia > Rodentia > Muridae > Acomys > Acomys russatus. Next base: position 39,331,300 of record NC_067158.1, on the reverse strand, counting down.
GACACTAAAGAAATTCTTTGAATTAGATAAAGAAACAGCTCTCTTTCCAAGGTCATAGGGTCACCTTTAAATGCAGAGTTAACAGGATTTGAGCCTTCTACACTCACGTGCTAGCCAATTCCTCTCATATATAACACATAATTAATAATTCTTCCTCCTAAATAGAGTACAGGCTAGAGTAAGGCAATGAAATTCAAAGGGCACCTTAGAATAAGTGACTTCTTGCATTTTCCTCCCTAGATGCCCCACTAAAGTAATGTAATAGGTATGAAAATACCTCAGTTCCACTCACTGACCTTGGACCTAAAAATACAGCGGTTACACAAGCCAAACCCTTCTCTATAATCTCTACTCTTTGACATTTTCCAGCGTACCTGTGCGCTAACTCTGGAGTCTGCCAGCACATGAGATGGCTAGTTTCTTAGTGAGCAAGTGTACCAAGCCCCAATCAAGTTGTTAATAGTTCTCTCCTTGGTAGCTACTGAGTGTGTTATCTTCTGCATAGATGTGTTCTTCAGTAACATCCTTCTTAAGCATTTTATCTTTTCATCCGACTGTTTTCAGTATCCTATCTTCTGAGCAAGTCTCTATCTCAGCACCCTATCTCCTGAGGCAAGCTATCTGCTCAGCAGGTAGCTTAAATATGCTAACTGCCCAAGAAGCATCTTCCACTCCTGAGTAGCTAACTCCCAAACACACTAGCATGGAGCTGGCTAGCTGTTGAATGAGCTACATCCTGAGCAGCTAGCTGTTCTGTAGGCTAACACCTGAAAAGACAAACTCCTTCCTCCCAGCACAGACCTTACCATCTGTTTATGTTCTGTATTAAATTGTGACTGTTTAGTCATACAGAGTCATTCTGAGTTTTGTTTACTTGCTTTAATGACCAAAAAAAAAAAAAAAAAAGGCTTTTTAGATGAAATTCTATTTGTTGAATATATAGAGCATTTACAGTTTGATGTATGATCTATTTCTGTATACAAATTTGCAATTTCATCAAGGTTATCTCTAGAAAATGTGCTTTACTCTCTAGAAAGCAAAATTTTCAATGATGAACTATAGCAAGAAATACATTTTCAGTCATGGCCATGAACATGCACAAAATACAGATAAACATAACTAGTAAAATATTTTTTTACAAATAATACCTTTTTAATTTGTAAAACATTCACACATTTATTCTACTTAATAGGATTCTATTCTGTGAAATGCTAATCAATATTACTGGCCATAAGCCAATGACATTAATTTGCTATTCATTAATATGATTAAGCAGGTTTTGAAAAACTACTGCTACAAAGTAACACTATTTTTAATGGTCTTGAACTTACAATTATTGAAAAGATATTTTTAGCTATAGTGTGTGTGTGTGTGTGTGTGTGTGTGTGTGTGTGTGTGTGTGTGTGTGTGCCTTTGTTTGATGGGTAGATATGTCTGTGGGTAGATACTTGATTCACCTTGGCAAGGATCTAGTGTGCATTAATGTTTAATAAACTACAAAGCAATTCACAGATCAAAGAAACTGGAAAATATCTAATGGGATATTTTTCGATAAAACATCTGGAAGACAGTAACTTTCAGATATCCAGGAACACAACGTCCTAGGGAACTTTCTAAGTAAAATGAGGAATTCTGTGATTGAGATCAGAGCACTAGGGCCAAGCCATTCATTTAGATATAAGAGGGAAACTAGTTACATAAATTGGGACATAAATTCACAGCAGAGTTGTGGACAGAGATCATCCCATGCCCTATCACATGTCTGTGGACTGGTCTTCCTTAAATCTGTTCTGACAATTGTTATGTTTTGCCCAGAAACCAGGATTGCCAACAGATGATCAGAACTGTCAGCAAAAAGCAGTTGAGATGACTCAGTGTGAGAGCACACAGCTCTTGCTTCCCTTTAGATTCACCTGCATCTGGTACCTAGAGCAAGGTTGACACACCATTTGAGAGTTTACAGCACCTTGACTGTATTTTTTTTTTTTTTACATATTTTTCCTCTGTTATGTCAGAAACTTATTCTTTAACTCACTCCGTTATGCCATCTGCTTGAGTTGTTCATTCCTCCTCCATGTACACTGCCACTACCAACTTAGTGAACTCCAGAGTATCTTTTTTATCTTCTTCCCAGATAGAAACACATTCAGCTTTCTATTCAGCTTATGCACAGATTAAATATAGCACTACTCTAAACAATTCCAGATTGAATGACTCTTCGTCTGTCTCGTGTGCAGAAAAAAACAAACTTGAGAAGGTGTTTACTAACCATGGGAAAACCAAGGGATTAAACTCACCGAGAGAAAAATAAGCTTCCTGCTATGCTCCAGCTCTAATGAATGAATTTCAAGTTCGTGCGCAAATTTCACTTTACAAGAACAAATATCAAGGAATACAACAAATCAACAGGGTTCTAGAAAGGGAAACAAACAGGTACTATTTCTTTTTCTCTCTCATTATTGGATGCTATAATGATGACAAAACACTAACACACAGTGCCTAAATCTCAAATTTGTATAAAAATAAGTAAACAGGTGATAAAATATGCAATAAGTGACATTTCTATAATCCCATTTCACACTTTCAAAGTCAGGAAATGGTAACTCTAAGGTCCATTTACCAAATAGAATTATAGGCATCCTTTCTACCTCCAAGGAGCAAGAAATATGTTTTATGGATTGGCTTGATTCATGAGGTGAAGCGCTAATTGTCCAGGTAATGAAGACTAAAATAGAATATAAGTAAGCTTGGCTTATTCTCCACATGGACTTCATCCTGTCTCTTTTCCTGGACACGTTACAGAAGCCAATGAGAATGAGAACTTGGCCTCTGCATCACTTCATCTGTCTTCGTCTTACCTCTCCGGTTTCCTGAAGTGGTTTACAAACACAAAGAAGAGGCGTACAATGAAAACCAACTATCATTCTTGTGGTTTTGAAAAGATAGAGTTTATTTCAATGCACACAGTCGTGAGGTCACTGGAGAACCTCAGAGATATTCCAGTATCTCAATTTCAAACAGGTGGAGATAATGTGCAGGCTTAACCATGGACAGCTACATCAAGCTTCAGGGATCCATTCATGTTTCTTTTCGACCACGTAGAAGAGGAAAGGTGCTATGTGAAGCTCAAAAAGATGCCAAGATACTTATCAAATCCCCAGGGATACACAAATGCTGGAAATCAACCGCTATTTTCAGAGGAGCTTGCTAAACAGGGCAGGGCACTGAAAATTCCACCTGCTGTTGCTCTCACTGGTACAGACGTTTTAAAATTTGATCCAAAGACATCCTGATGTGTACTATAGCAGGTGAGGAATGAGAGTTTGTAAGTGGTAGTAATAGACTCTTCCCAAAACTCAGGTTCTAACATGTTGAAAGATGGCTGCTTTGGAACCAAAGCATAACTCCCAACCATGGCCTCTGTTTGTGAAAGGCTCTTTTGATGCACATGAACCAATTTTAAACACACACTTTACCTTATATTTTGTATAGCCATATCTTGTCATTGTTGTGTACAAGAGAAATATGCCCTCATTTTCTAGCTTTTTCATATTGTTTAGTTATTAAAATAAATACAATTCTAATTGGTATAAGTACATGTTCAGCTATTTGATTTTTCAGCAAATTATTGTCCCTTTTTTTTCAAGGAACAAAATAAACTTGACTAAAAGTGCTTTGTACATGCTAAATAGCAAACATACGTTAATGGTTTAATATTAATTATTCAGGCTGATTCCTGTATTAATATAAATATATTAATTGAGCCTATATTAAACTTATCAGACATTTTCAAACTGTATAAAGAGGAGCTGATATCTGAACTGAAAGTTTGATCAACTCCAAACTATTTTTAAGCCAATTTTAAAAACTCCATAATCCAGAGAGGCTGATAATATTTTCTTCTTTCTAATGTCAAGCATACTCAGTTTGCAATAATTTTAAACTACTTTCCTAACATCTCTTAAATATCCCCTCAAGAATTGTGAAGTCCAAAGAAGCTCATAAGAGCAAATTGATGTTCCCTGTGATAATATCACTTTAAGGTGGGGGGTGTCCTTAGGAAATGAGATAGAGGAAACTTTGATTTGGTCATTCTCAGGACTGACTTGTGGAAGCTTGATTTGATCATATAAAAGGAAAGCAGGGCACAGTGATACATAACTGAAATCCCAGCACCTATGAGGGTGAGCCAGATGGACCAGGTGTGTAAGACCTAGTAGATTACATACAAAATCTCTGTATCAAACAAAACAAAATCAATTATTGTAGTGATGATGGTGATGATGTTGATAATAACAATTTAGAAGAATTAATCTGTCATTGAATAATGACTAAATTATCATTTGAATATAATACATATTCACATTAAACACAATAAACACTAAATAGAAATGAGAAGAAAAAGTATAATATGTAGATTAAAATTGCTTTAGAATATTTAGTATGGGCTCTGATACATATGAGTTCTCTGATTCAGGTGGCTTTTCTATTGGTCATCCTTCTGAACTTACTGACAAACTAATTCATAGCATTTCCCTTTCTATAAATTAGTGCCATGATGGTCTAAGTTCCCTGGAGATCAAAGGTCTTATTTATCATACACAAAATTGCTAAAAAAAAAAAGTCATACCAGAGTGCAAACATGAATGTCTGGTGCCATTTATATTGTTTTAGGAGGACATAATGCTTCATGGGAAAATTAAATATTTGATTTTGATAGCTAGATATGATGATTTCCTTAGCTGCTTATCATGTTTAAATATTTCTTAATCCCTCAGACAGGTATTACTCACTTTTTCCCAGTTTCATTGTTCCATAGGTTACCTATAAGCAGAAATATTTTCTGATTAAATAATATGTTCTAGCCACCTACATAAATACCAAATTAAGATATATATATATGATGTATATGTATGTATGTATATGTATGATACATGTATATTTGAATATATATATATATATATACATATATATATATATATATATATATATATATATATATATATATGTGTAATTCCTGCCTCTATGGGCTCATGATATTGTAGAGAGGATATTATGACAACCAGTTCATTTATTTTGAAGGGACAGTGGTTAAAACTATTAAACAGTGGAAGTAATGCAATTATGATTGATAGAAAGAATATACAGGAATAGAAATAGTTAAGCTGATGTTTCAATGGCAGGTAATTCTCAGACGGTGGGGCTAGAAAGCCATTCAGAAGGCCAGGAGTACTATTCAGTGATTCTCATTGATTTTTGAATTTTTATCCCAGAGTGACTTAGATATGATTGAAAACTGGAATGATAGAATGACATGTTCCTATCACTCACACAAATGCATACTGAGGGTCAGGCACAGAGTGAGATGAAGCTTTTATAGAACCTTATAGTCAGGTACTGAGGGAATCAAACATATCATAAGATTCTAGGCACAGTTTGAGAACAAGGTAACCATAATGACTACCTCAGACAAAGTTAACACTAGTTAGAATGTTATCAGCTTATTGTGTATTGTGTATGGCATGAATATATTGACTATATACCAATCCAATAATGACTGAAACCTTCTGTGATATGTAGGTAATATGATTAAGGCTAAGAGGTGATATTTCTAAGAGGCTACTGAGACAATGAAGCATCCAACTAGGATTTAGATTATGTAAAGGGGGTACCCATTAGGCAGGCCATTACTATAGTGACAGCCGAACCACTGTGACTGTTACATCAAAGGATACAAAAAAATGTTAAAACCAGGTGACTCTCAGAAGTACTGGAGTCTCATATCATTCCTCACTCTCTTCCAGGTAGTTCCTTCCATTTACAATATATCGGTGAACAAAACTAGCTGGTCAATGAGAGTTCTAGTACCAGGATGAGCTAGTAGGCTGCTGATACCTTTTGTCAACCATTATCCTCTCTGTGTCATGACTGGTTGATGGCAGTCTCCATTGGAGGATTTGATATCTTTCTATTGTTGTTTGTTATGAATTCAGCGGCCATATCTCAATAGCTATAAAGCTGTCTTCTCGTCCTCCTCTCTGATGTGTTTGTTTGTTTTTCATTTTTTGTTTTGCTTTGTTTGCTTTCTTTGCATCATTTTTTAAAGCATATGTTTAAAAATGTTTTTCTTTATATTCTACAGCCATAGAGCACATGACATACCACTTGGCAGTGCCATCAGAAATAGATGTCACTAACTAGAATGCTACTATGGTCTCGTGGTGTAAACACTGTGTGATACCTATTCCTTCGGTGTGAGTGGGGATTGTGACTGTGTTAGAGTAGCACTATGCATGGCAGAAGGAATTCCACAAATTCATCTCAGGTCCCTAATCCTTTGATTTACCCAAAATGTAGGGTAGCACAGTTGATTCTGACCTGACGAGAACGCCCTGACCTGTGGACAGGAAGTGGCAAAACTTGGGAGAGATTTTTGCCACTTGCATTGAACCAGTAGATTTGCCATACTCTGGAGAGTACATAAGTCAAGAGGATCATCTAGAAGGTGGTCTGGTCCCTAGCCAATACCCAGCAAGGAAATGCAGACCTCATACATACAAACACAGAGCAGTGAGGTTTTCGTTGACAAAGTAAACAGTGATATCAGATGAGGGCCCAGGACTTTATTCACAGTGTGTATTTTTGATACATGACTGACTAGGAAATTCAACTTTCCCAGATCCTTCACCCATGAAAAATGCAATCTCACATGTGTGGCTCTGTAAGTCACTCATGTATGATGGCCGGTTATGCAGCAGAAGGAAGCTTTAACACAACACTACAGTTATGTGCTGCATGGTGAAGGTTCAGTAAGTGATGGGATTCATCCACAATGGTAACTCTCAAGACTGAAATAGAGATGAAGAATGTCTGTTGCCTTGTGACATCATAGCTCTTCTAAAGCTGCTACACGTAAACCTGTCTCTTTAATGAATTTCCAGTCATAGAAAAGTATATCAAATATAGGTATGCTTAGTATACAAATGCTTAATAGTGATTGGTGTAAAGATATCATTATAACTATATCTTTTATCGTTGTATTAGTATTTTATTGTTTACTTTAAATTGTTATTAGAGTTTATTTTTGTGTATACATCGGTGTGTATGCATGCATGTGTATACCATAGAACACATGTTATCAGAGGCATCATGCAGTTATGTGTTCTGTCATTCTACATGTGAGCCCTGGGTCTTGAATCCAGGACATCAGTTTTGGCTGCTGGCATCAGTACACATTGAGCCATCTCTTCTTAAACTCCATGCTTTTCTTAACAATCATTTCCAAAAAAAGAGTATGTCCTGTTAAATCACTAGGAACGTTGTGCAGTTGATGTTAGCTTATCTCTGGCATGCTTCATGGGACCACACTGAGGCCATATTCTCTGGTTGTCATCTGCCATTTGACTCTTTAGTAGGTCAGACTGGCTGAAAGTGACCTTGGACATTACATTGTCTTGCTTCCATTCCTGTGGGTACCAGAACACCAGACTTATTGGATGTTGGGAATCAGACCAAGGACTTCAGTGTGCTAGATAAGCACCTTACCAACTGAGCTTCATTCTGTCCTTGTGTCAGTATGTTCTATGGTATTCCTGAATGGACAAAAATCACTTAATGATGTGTTCATTAAGATATGCCTTTGTGGTTTAGAAATAATAAAGTGTAATTACTTACATGCATAAAAATGGCGAAGGAATAACCACTGATTGTATGTTAACTTTTAAAAGTAAATAAAAATTAAATAAATATAGAAACAAAGTATGACTATATGATGACTGAGAGAAGTGTAATTATTGTTTACACACCAGTGGATCCCCGACTGGTTTCTCTTAATGACTTTCCAAAAGCATTTTAATATGTGCTTAACTTTAGGTATATGCCATATGGTTCACCCATAAAGCATATCCTTTAATACATCCAGTCTGTTTTCTTTACCTTGATGACATGTTTTATATTCACTGTGGCCTTATTAATGCCACCACTTGTATATGTTTCTCAAATAAAATATATACTTGATTATTATTCAAATTTAATTGTCGCTTGATACAATTTTCATGGTTATTACATTTGAAATATTCCTGATGAAACTGAGATTATTAACAAGTGATTAAGTTAGAGTTGTTAGTAATTAAACTACAAGTTATAAGCAACATGAGTGTCATGAGGATTCTTATATATTACCTTCATATTTTGTATTTCTTGGCTACTATAAAAGAAAAAACGATTTTATACCCTATTACTAGGAGGAAGAATGCCATGACAACTGTAATGAGGAATAATTATTTGGAAGGGACAATATTTGAAATGAAATTTGACAAAAATATATATTTGCAACTCAGCCATTAAGCAAAGCTAAAGTTTATACAAATTTTCCCTGGGTTTAACAGTCCCATAAATAATCGTGCTTCAATTATTTGAGTCTGACATGAGTTCATAATAAATGAATTATGCATCAGATAACTTTTGTTACTTTTATTGCATTGATTTAGATAAAGATTAGCCCTTGTGGGATAATGGCGATGGGGTCACTGTGGCTGCTGGTTTGTTTTTTATTAGTTCTAAAAGAGAAGTATCTATTCTGTCTACATCAGCATCACTATTACAAATCTTTGCATCCATTGATTGTGTTTTGTTCACTATGCTTGGTGAGTAAATTAATATATAAGGTGCCTAGGCACCAGTACTGGCTGTCAATTAACTAATAACATTCTAATATAAAGTATGAATGTACCAGAGACAGACCCAAGCTGGGAAATAGGTTATGGAACGAGGCAAAAACCACTCATTCTATAGTTTCTATTTTTATTAAATTTTGCATCTAAAGCTTATTAGTGAGAAGCTCATTAGTGACATAAATCTTTCATGAATAGAGGGATCAAATCATCAATAATGCCTTTAAGCATGAAAAGAAAACTTACATTAGTTTATAAATGTGCCTTAAAAAGCTTTTCTCTATGACAATGAGCAAAACGTTCCAGGAGATGTTTGAGAAACTAATGGGAGGTCTATTTCCAACCTATTTTTAACTATAGTGTCTTTGCAATATGTTTGACGCTGCTACGTTTTGATAAGCTCTGGGAGAAAATCACCATGGAGGCATGTTGTTTATATAGTTGAGGATTTTTCAGAATTTAATGCAGTGGTTCTCATGGCATGGCCTATAGAGTTCCTGCCTTTAAAAGTGACAAAATGGAGATATACAGACTCTAAATAAGACCAACAAACTCGGAGATCATGGGAACAATCTGCAGATTCATACTTAGAAAGATCCCTATGTCATGCTGATCCATTCTAGCATATATTTTACTCTCATTTAAATCAGGTCAGTTCTCTTTTGCCAATGCATTATTTTTGCTCTGGTTACATTGTTCCCATCTCCCTTCATTGCAATAAAGGATCACTAAGTGACAGGCCTTTGGGTCTCTGTCACTGTGCTGGTTCTTCAGGACAAGGCAGCCTATTGAAACCTGGGCATAGTGTGACTGCTTCCCCTTCCTGGAGGATGTGATCTAGTCATGCAAAGTGGAAAATGAACTATGGCAACTCAGGGCCTTAATCTCTCTGTTGTGTATGTTACCTGTTGGTGGACATGTGAATCTAGCCACATATGTTCTATGGCTCTTTACAAAGGTCCTATAATATTCTCTTGTATCAGTCCTTGTCTTTCACCCTGATTGAGACAAAGTGTCTCTGTTGTTTTCTGTTCTTTAAGCCAGGATAGATGATTCATGGGTTTCTTCCAGGGTTTCTTCACTTCCGTTTCAATATAGGAATACTGGAATTGCAAATTGTGCTAGCACATCCTGTTTTCCGTGGGTTCTCCCATCTCTTTACCCATTTAATGCCAACCACATCTAATGTTTGTGTGTGACAATGCGAATTTTTCTCATATGACTTTGTTGGAGATGATGGTAAATCTTATGAGCTATCATAGTAAGCAAGATGTTTTCTTTAGAGTCCCAACTCCATTAATGATACCTCCTTCTTTATTTACACAGTAAATAGTTGGGAATAGTGCTAGTGCTCAGCTCATTAAGTTATATGGATTACTTGAGATAGATCACATAACGCAATTAGAAGAGCAACCAGGGTATAAAATGGTTCAATAAACGGTAAAATCATGACCACCCTTTATTGAGCACTTACAATGCGGCAGTCCCTATGCCGCGTGCTTTCCATCACTCACTGCACAGTCACAGGGCTCTAAAGTAGCAGAGAAGCCCCTGGAACTCCAACATCCTCCTCACCCTACTGCGTATTCCATAAACATGGACCACTATCTCTTTCTTCAAAATATTGAAATAAATGACTAATTTAAGGTCTTAGGTGGATTTGTTTTAGTTTGTTTTGTAGGATCAAATAAATTATATATTTGATCAGTGAAAAAAACATTAGCACTGCTTCTCTTCGATCAAGCATGTACCCACTTATGATCAGTCTGTGTGGCAGAAAGGGACATGGCCTGATAAGTGGGAAGAAAAGCTTCCAGAGATCATGTAGGCAAGGAGTCTGGATGGCATTAACTTTTTCAGGCACAGGGTAAATTCTCTAGCAAGTCTAATTTTCTTCTCCGCTGCTCATGTAATATAAATTACCCTTTCCATGCACCAACCCAGCCAACCAGTAAACCATCAGGTGTTTCTGTACATCGGGCTTTGGGTCTAGTCTTCCCTCTTTCAGTGGCATTAACCTCTATACTGGCTCTCCTTTTCTGGTGGTACTTTCTAGGCTCCCTTAAGGGTGTTTACATGCTGCTGCTTTGGGCTGCAGTTGCTAGTAGCTCCATCCAGCGCAACATCAGCTTGTGATCTCTGGAGCCAGATCTATGTAAATCTTCAGGCGAGTGTTCCTACTCTAACCCACCGAGGGCTTGGCTCTTTGCTTCATCTTTATAAGAAGGAGATAATACTGATACATACTCATCGGGTTTATATGAGACTATATCTTAGCTCACTAACCTACTAGAGAGTGGTTACTCTATATATGTTATTTACTTTCTCGATTTCATTTTAATAGATTCTAGTCTATGTAAATACCATAGATAGAATTTTTATGACCCATATCATATATATAGTACCCAGACAACAAATTTAATAAGTTAATGAACAGTGTATAATCTAGAACATATTGAGAGAAGCTTAGTTTTTGCTCAGTCTAAGTACTCTGAAACAAGAATACTGAGAAATCTTTTTTTTTTTTTCAAGACAGGGTCTCTCTGTGTTAGCCTTGGCTGTCCTGGACTCACTTTGAAGACCAGGTTGGCCTCGAACTCACAGCGATCCACCTGCCTCTGCCTCCCGAGTGCTGGGATTATTAACTTTTTATTATAATGTATTCACATTACATCCCTATTATTATCCCCTCATTCTTACCCTCCAGTTCTCACCCTCCCTCCCTCTTCTGCTCCATTTCCCCACTAGACCCCTCATGAAGAGCCTCCTTACCCACCATTTGGTCACAGACTATTAGGGTCCCAGCAGGGTAGACTGTATCCCTTTCCTCCATGTGCCCGAGGCCGCCCCGCAAAGGGGCAGTGAGCAAATAGATAAAATCACAGGCACCAGAATTCATGACAGAAGCAGTCCCCTCTCTCCCCCATCCTGACACACATGGAGCATGAGTTGCCCATCAGCTACATTGAACAAGGGGTCTAGGTACCCTGCATGCTTTGTCCTTGGTTGTTGCATCAGTTTGTGCTGGTTCCCTGGGTCCAGATCCGCTGGCCATGGTGGTCTCCCTGTGGAGCTTCTGGCTTCTCCAGGTCCTTCCATCCCGCCCCCCCTCACACTCTTCCATACAAGTCTCAGCTCTCCTCCCAATGTTCAGTGCAATTTCCAACAACTGTGCCAGTCCCCCACTGTGTGGAGTCTCTTAGAGTACATCTATGTTGGGAAAATATCCACTTATAAGTGACTATATACCATGAGTGTCTTTCTGGGTCTGGGTTACCTCACTGAGAATGATCTTTTCTATTTCTATCCATTTGTCTAAAAATGTCATGATGTTATTGTTTTTAATACCTGAGTAATTCTTCATTGTGTAAATGTACTATGGTTTCTTCATCCATTCTTTGGTTGAGGGACAGCTAGGCTGTTTCCAGATTCTGGCTGCTGCTATGAACATAGTCGAGCAAATACCCTTGTTGTGTGACAGGGCATCTTTTGATTATATGCTCCGGAGTGGTAATAGCTGGGTCTTGAGATAGAACTATACCTCAATTCTCTGAGAAAGCACCAGATTGATTTCCAAAGCGGTTGTTCAAGTTTGCCATCCTACCAGCAATGGAGGATTGTTTCCCTTGTTCCACATCCTTGCCAGCATGTGCTGTCACTTGAGTTTTTTATCTTAGCCATTCTGAAGGATGCAAGGTGGAATCTGAGAGTCATAGAGATTCTCATTTCCCTAATGACTAAGGACGTTGAGCATTTTTTAAGCTGTTTCTCAGCCATTCAATATTTCTCTGTTGAAAATTCTCTGGTTAGCTCTGTACTCCATTTTTAATTGAATTATTTGTTTTGGTGTTAGTTTCTTGAGTTCTTTATATATTTTGGAGACTAATTCAAAGGAAGTGACTTGGGCATGGGTCCAAAGTCCCATTATCCCCTACACAGAGGAGGCCAGCTAGGTCACTGGAATAGTTCTCTGATTGGATATCTTTCTGACTGCTCCCCAGCTGCCTGGCCCATCTTTGTCAGAAATAGCCAGAAAGCAGAGAGTGAACTCAGAGGGGTTGACTTGGGTGAGAACCAAAGTCCCATTGTCTATACCTACCCCCAAACTCACAGACCATGAGAGTTCCACCAAACTTTGTAACACCAGAGATATCACAATGGGAAGAGGTCACCACAAGAACACAAGCAACAATTCCTAGGGCCATTTGACACCACCAGAAACCAGCAATCCTACCACAGTAAGCCCCAGAGATATTATCATACCTGACACAGAAGAGGAATATTTCAAATCTAAGGTTATAAAAATGAAAGAGGCCTTAAAGGAGGAAAATAAATTCCTCAAACTAGAAAAGGAATTTAGAGAAGTCTTACTGTTTCTCTTGTATAATTAGAGTCATACTCAATTTAAAGAGAAAAAAACTAATCAGAATCCCCCCCCCTCTCTCTGTTCATCAAAGGCAGCCTCACCTCAATTTGTAAGGAAACATTGGTCTTTTATTCTTCCAAAAGCCATATAGCTGAAAATGAAGCAGAAAAAGTTTTATTAGTGTCAGTAATTGGTGATTTTGAATAAACTGCACTATAGGGATATACAGAGATAGAATTGCAATAATAAAAGTATCATTAATTAAACATGCTCATATTTTTTCCTGGGGACAGTCATAGATAACCTCACTTATATCTTGAGCTCTGAGCAGCTCTTCTAAAAGTTGCATTGTGAAATTTTCTTGAACTGGAAGGCCTACATCAGTCTTTTGTCCACCCTATTAGCTTCTTAAGCATAGATCATGTAGAAAGACTTCTATTGGAGCTGAGATCTGATCCAACTCTTGCTCTTCAATCTCCTGAGCTAAATGTAACATGTGTGACCATGTATGTACATGTTTATGTGTGTTTGGAGATGAGAGCAACTGTATGTGCACATGTATGTACATGTGTGTGGAAGTCAGAGGTAGATAACAGTGTCTTTATCAATCATAGTCTAATTATGTGTTCAAAAAATATCTCTTACTAAACCCAAAGCTTGCCAATTTGCATAAATGGGAAGAAAAACAAGCCCCAGGGAGGAGCTTCCTATCTCTATCTGGCCAACACTGGGATTACAGACACATGCAATAATTCTATGACATGGATGCTGGCCATCAAACTCAGATTTTACTAACAAAGTTCTCTTTCCAGGACCACAATAGGTTTTTAAAGCTATACCACCATCATCCTTTTTGCTTTATACTACACCATACCCATCCCTTACCCCACCAACTCACCCAGATTGCAGGTACATAAAACTTTCTCATGGCTGAAATCTCACTAATGCACAAATGGCATGGGGTATTTTAAAAGGCCACAGTAAAACGTTGCCCCCCCCTTTTTTTTATTGCATGCTGCATGTATGGCTGGCTGCTTTTAGGAGTTAAGGTGAAACGTAATGCCACTAAGTACTAAACCATCCACTTCACTAGATTCTGATTTAGAGAAATTCTCTCACCCCTCCAAAGGCTCTTTTCTCTTCTTACAAGATGACAGGGAAGATCTTACCCTTCTCAGAAGTGGTTCAAGGATGGGCCAGTCTACCTGCTTAACCTATAACTGGGCAAATCATGGGCCCACACAAATTTAGTATTACTCGCAAAGAGTATCACCCCTCATCTTTGTGCTCCTTCTGCTGTATAGAACCAATATTGGCTCTGCCTTGAAGGAGGTCAATATCGCTTCTGTGTCTATTGAATGCACTAATGTTTCTCTTTACAAAAGGTGATGCAGGAAGGAATATAGGACTCTAACATAATGAATTAATGTTAGATTGAATTCAGGCTGTGTAACTTAAAGCTATAGGTTACACGTATAGCAAAGCCACTTTTCCTTTTTATATTGCAGTGTTCTAGCTAAAAATTAAAGGATAGGAATAGATAATTTCCAAGCTACTTCGCACTTTCTATAACAATGAATTTCAGACATGTTGGTTAGGGAGACTTCCTTGGACTCATTCTTGATACTGCTTTCATTGGTCACATTGGCAAAACCACAAATCATATTCATATTAAGCCTTCAGGACAGAACATAGTGGAGCTATCCCAGCTTGTAGCACTCATGGCTTACTCCAAAGAAAGATTGTAGGAACTGGACCTGATGTAGCTGGTTCCTTCAATGCCTTGAAACAAGACATCCTATTTGGAGGTACAGAAAGCTCAGAAGGTTGCAGGTACCCTCAGCATCCTTTGTAAGATGGTATTAGGCAGATTCTTCATTCTATGATTCCTAGCTTTTTCAGTGTCAGGCACTCATCTTCACTTGATGCCACTGTAGGACTTCAATAGATAGAAATACCCACCTTTATCAATAGCAGCCACTGTTCTAGAGATTGTAGTAGTGATATTTTAGCAAGTAGACAAACATGTATGTTTCTTGAAGAAAAGGACCTAGATGAAAGTAACAGAGACACACAGGGTCATGACTCTAGCCCCAGGAAGAGGTATGCTGAATAAAGTTGTGTGGACAGGAAGGGCTTCTCTCTGGTGGGAGTCTTGGTGCCAAAGCCCAAATAAAATCTCTTAGTCAGGAAGAGACCGTAGTAAACGTTCTGGCACTAGTACAAATGTTTGAGATTCTCGAAGTCTATGAAAGAACTAGAAACTGGAAAGGTCTAGAGAAGTCAAGAGAGCACCTTGGACTTCTACCATGGCCCTCAGACTGGGCAGTAAGACCTTCCCCACTCTAGTACTTTACACAAGATCTCTGCATACAAACCTTTCTCAACTCAACAATATCATCTTTATAGAAGACCACATAGGAACTGACCAGTGACATTTATCTATAAGGGAATCAAGTGAGCTTTGCACAGTTCATTGTATCAGAGACACAGCAACCAGAGAGGATGCAAGTTTAAGTAATAATACTCCTGTGAGTCATCAGGAAGCAAGATCCATGAATTCAACTACTAGTTCAGTAACATTTTAACTTGTAAAGTTACTGGGGTTAATAGATTAATTACAATGTCACCAAACAGTTTGGAACAGTCATTTTGAATATAACCTTCAACTACAGCTAATAAGAACTCGTGCCAATGTCTGATTTTCTAATGCATTAAAAGGTTTGTGGAATAACAGGACTATATAGTAGTCTGAAATAAATGAGCCAGAGTTTGAATCTTGGTCCTGCCATTTACAAGGGTTATGACCTTAAGCCTGCTGCTTATTAATCTCTCTGAGGCTTTGTGTTTTCTCTGAAAATGCTGTCTAATTACACCTACTTTGAGAGTGGCTAGCAGGAAACAGTGTGTCTAAAACATCCGGTATGCAGGAGATGTTTAACACATAGAAACTAGAATAATTTAATAAATATCTATGAAGTGAGAAGTGGGCCCCTAAGAGGAGTTGTAGCTAGGTGGAACACTGTCATGGCAAGCAATGAAGTCATGATTTATGCGCCCTGAAAGTTCAGTTTTACTGGAAAGAACATACATCCAAACAACTATATAACAGTACACTGAGGCTTGACAACACCAAGTAATTAATATGAGCCATAAAAGTAGCAACAACCATGCACACAAGAGGAAATGATTACATCCTGTACTGATTTTCCAGTACTCGTGAAATAATCTGAGAAACTTGACAAGCAGACTGGTTTTATTTTGTTTTGTGTGTTTTGTTTTGCTCGCCTTTGTGTCATTCTTTACAGCCAACCAATGGACAGAATGGAATAAACAATGCCCCAGGGGTAGAGAAATCGTGCATTCGTTTTGGCGAAGGAACAAGGCTACCATGTACATAGTCTGAGTGAAAACAGAAAAAATGAAGGGCCAAGCCCTGGCTGATACCTGAGTGGAAAGACACCACCAGGAGGCTGTACACAGAAACTTAGGCTTTGTTCAGTGTGTGAGTTGGAAGCCATGTGGGATGTTTGAGTGAGAAAACTGAGTCTCAGAGGAATTACCCTAACCACACTTAGAAATATAAATAAAGCCTGTAATATACCATGTACTAAGAGAGGAGCTACTACCGCTGAAGACGTCCCTTTGCTCTGTAAATGTTTTTAGTTATTTTTCAAAACAAGCTCCCGAACTTAGTCTTGTTATCATGCCCCCATAGTTTATACATGCAGATATGGAAGCAGGCCAATTCAAAATAAAGTCTCTAAGACCTAGGAGATTGGAAACCTGAATTCAGGTTTGTTGGCTCTGGAGTGTGTATTCCTAATCATCCCACTGTACTTTTTTTTGTTTTGTTTTGTTTTTGTTTTTTGTCTTTTTTAATTAATTTATTTATTGTATATGAGTACTTTATTTGCAGAAGAGGGCATCAGATCAAATTACAGATGGTTGTGAGCCATCATGTGGTTGCTGGGAACTGAACTCAGGACCTCTGGAAGAGCAGGTAGCACTCTTAACCTGTGCCATCTCTCCAGCCCCCCCACTGTACTTTCTATGTCTCTTGTCCTCTTTGGTCCTCAGGTTGCTCATCAGCACAGTAGGAGACTTGACAAGATGTCTGAGCTAATTTCTACTTTGGGTTCTGCTGTTGTGGTTTGTTTCATGCGCTTTGGTTTTCCTTCAGTTCACTTCTTCATTCTGGGCTCGATGTACCTTTTAGGCAGTATTGCGGGGGAGGGGACGGGTAGAAGCCATAGACACTGCAAAGACTGTTTGCATCATTTATTTTTCCTTCTCAAACTTTGTATGGTAGCGAATTTATTTCAACCATTTCCAAAAAACATGCAAGGTAAACAATGGTAATGCACTTTTGGTATGTTGGAAAGTGAAGCCGTGTGAAAGGAGGTAGCTGCTAAACTCTAAAATGTTAGTAAACATTGTGAATACTTATGAGCATCTCGAACTTTGAAATACTAGTCGCCACGCAAACAGAATATTAGTCCAATGAGTAAGGCGTGTGAGCATCACAATAAAGCATCTCACTGAAAAGAATAGATCCACAAGGAAGCATGCCGGTAGGGAAGCCTCACTCCATTCCTCTCTGCCTCCTTGGCATAAACTACACACATTTGTTTTATCTGAAGAGTAAAGCACGCTCACAAACTGCTGAATGCAAGCTGCCACTGACTGTGGGCGGTTCAGGCTTTTCTTTTTCCTGCCTTCTCATGACAAGGTGCTCAGGTCCTGTCTACAGCAGGAGTCCAGCTTCGCTTCCACTGTTTCCAAGGCAACTGACCAGCCCTGAGATTCCACTGGCAGATGAGGTGTGGAGTCCTGGGGGCGCTGCTCCTGCTGCCCGCCAGGCTTGCTCCGGACCTTCCTGAAGACCTCCTTGGTTTTCCGCGATCTGAGCGCTACTACTTCACGCATGGCTGTCTCCTTGTGGGAGATTGATAACAAGGACGGTGATAATTCTGAGAGGCTCGACTTTATCCGGTTGCCACTTCTGGCCTTGGATACAGCAAAAAGGATGAATTCTCTCTCTCTCTCTCTCTCTCTCTCTCTCTCTCTCTCTCTCTCTCTCTCTCTCTCTCTCTCTCTCTCTCTCCCTCTCTCCCTTCTCCTCTCCTCTCCTCTTCTCTCTCTCTCTCTCCTTTCCCTCTCCCTCCTCTCTCACCGCTCTCCTCCTCCCTTCTCCAGCTGTAGCCTTCTTAATGTAGTTTAATGGCTTTACAAAGAAAGCCAGGGTGAGGAGCGCTTCTCAGTGGCTGTGGCTGGACCATGACCTAGCTGACCATGAACTTGGAGGGGCTTGAAATGATAGCAGTTCTGATCGTCATTGTGCTATTTGTTAAATTATTGGAACAGTTTGGGCTGATTGAAGCAGGTTTAGAAGGTAAGGGAGTGCTTTTCAGTCACTTGTAAAAATCCTGTTTTGCAATTTAAAAATTCTTTCAGCAGATGTTAGAGGCACCTGAAATAAGAACAGAGAAATGTTATTCTGGAATGGGCATGCAGAGAGGCAGGTTTCTCAGGGTAAGGAAAATTTACAAAATAAACTTTTGGCAAGTTGTGGTGATGTTTTCACAGCCAAAGAATGCTGTAACACTATGAGAAGCACTTTGCATCTAGAATCAAACCTGAGAAAACAAAGGGTTGATAATATGTCAGCTTATATTCAGAGTATATGTCCCTGTTGTTTTGGTCAGTTTTGCATATATATCCTCTTTTAACTATAACAGCAGATTTTATTTTTGTATGTTGTGGGGTGCACTTGTATCTTGTATGCAAATGCACTCATCGGAGAGTACTGGATGTGCATTTGCTAATCCTTATGGCTTAAGTCTGGACACTGAGAAACAAGCTTTCTCAGAAGGTTTTCTGTAGGGTGTTGATGTTATCTATTTTACAGTCTAACAGAGACTCGAGGGAGAAATGAGTTTCCAACTCATGTGACAGATTTTAACATGGATTCTAAACAAGCAATGGCTTTGCAAGTGTTGCTATTTATGATCATTAAGGGTAGTCCTCCCTTCTTTACAAACGCCTCTCCCTCCCTTTAAAAGCAAGGTGTGTTCTTGCTTTCATCATTCCATGGGCTGAGTGTGTCTCCAAGAATATGAAGAAATTATTATTATTATTATTATTATTATTATTATTATTATTATTATTATTATTATTATTTTACCAACCAGAGCACATCTGAGAGACGCTTGTGTTCGGCCAGTCGTTGTTTCTCAAAAGTTAGCAGTGCAGTGTTTAAACATGCTCATGCTGGTGTTTGACAGCATTGCCTTCGTGTCCTCGCTGGAAGTTTTAAACCTGAGTAAACATAAAGACTATTAGCGAAGTCTCTACATCTTCAGCTAATCTCATCTTCCCAGGAAGGCTGCCACAATGTGACATAAATATGATTACTTTTACAAATAGCAAGCATCAAATTAAAATAAGTGTGTCACTCTGATGTAGGTTACCAAAAACCTACATTTATATCTCATTGGAAGGAGGAGGAGGGGTGGAGAGCAAGGTTTTATTAATGTAATTTTAATGGAACTTTGCAGAATGCATATTGTGGCTCTTTCCGGGAGAACTATTTGGTGGTTTCCATGTTAGGGAAAATTCTAAATTTTGAAAATGGTCAATATCTTTAAAATTGACTTTATTTTGTGTATTTTCATGAAATGGGTAACTTGGTTTGGCTTCTGTGTACATTACTGTAATTTTACCTGATGGTTATGGCTGGGACGTCCCATTATGATATGCTGAATTTTATGGTCTTTCTTCTCTTTGAGACCACAAGCTTCATGAAACACCATCAGAATTGGTAGTTCTTTGGAGGGACTGGTTACATCTTATTTTATAGTGGAGGTGTGGTCCTTTTTTACACTCTTATGCCGAGGGTATTGATTCTGGTTTTTATGATGATGCCTATGCTAGTGTCAGATTTGTTTGTTCAGGATCATAAATATTCATCTCTCAAGTAATAACTTGTGTGTGTCTCTTTTAAAGACTGGCAAATTCTATGAAAGTATTCAGTATTTTCTTTCCTTTATTACTTGTATTTAAACCTGTACTGATCTGCATGAACAGTTTCTTTCTTGAATCTTCTATTGTGTTATTTATATCATTTTTAACATTGTATTAAAATTGCAGAGATAATTAGATGTCTTCTAAACTTTGCTAGAAATCCTCATTTGATTTCTGGTGTTTTTAAGAAGTTCTTTTAAGTGGTAAGATGCGGGTAACCATATTAAAGTGGAATTATACATAATATGTAAAAGTTAGGACATAGTGTTCTTTATTTGTGAAATATGTATCAGACTTATCTTAATGTAAATTCAGGCATCAGAAAACTTTCTAAAGAGTATACAAATAAATCCCTGGGGTTATGATATATAGATAGATAGATAGATAGATAGATAGATAGATAGATAGATAGATATAGATATAGATAGATATATGATATCTCTCATGTATAGTTCGCATACATACACTAAAGTTACAGAGTTTAATTAATCAAAAGAATAAACAGTATTTAGCATGAAAATAACAATTTCGTGCATGTCCTGAAATCTTCTTAATACAAACAAGGGAAGACTGATATTCGTTTCATTCACATCTATTTTCCCACAGGAGTTCCTTTCCCAGCATCCCACATGTCCTAGTTGGAGGGTACTGACTTGTTTTGTCATTCTTATATCTATTTGTAGACATGTCCTATAAAAGAACTTGAGACTATGTAGAGAAATTTGAACTTGGTTAAAAATTAAGGGTAAGTCTTTTAATGTTTTCCCTAAATGATCAAAATTTTTCATTTCAATATACAACTGTTCGACAGTGTGGGCATCAATCAAAATGCAGTTTTATTTATTATTATTATTATTATTATTATCATAATCATCTTTATTAATATTGATGTATATTATGTTGCATTCTGAAGGGCAGAGAAAAACAATATGTATATAAAATACTTATATTGTTTTTAATCTGTATTAAATAAATGTACTTTAGAATAAATTATTACTATAAAAGTTTAAGGAATTTGTAGTTGCTTCTTTGTGAGTGCTTTAAGCTTCCATTCCTTCTGAGAAACTAGGGCCTGTACCATGGGATACTCAATGCTCTCCTGGCTCAGTCTATATATGAAACATACAAATGAAGATGTTACACGTATAGACCCATCACATATTTACAAATAGTTTGGCAACTGGCAGGTAACATTATTTCACTTGAGAAAATAAATAATAGTAAAGGTAAGATGCTTAATTCTCCTCTGTCATTCCCTGGCTTTCTACCGTATAAGTCAGGCTTGCCTCTCTCAGTTTAAGATGAGAAAGCTAGGCTTGGTAATTTCCATGGAACTTTTTATTTCATAAATTCTCTAGGTCTACCAAGTAACGACAGATCAATAACTTATATAATGTATATTCTTTTGCGTGACAGAGTATCAGTGGTCTACTTTGTAATAGGTAAACAATGTAGCTGTTAGATTAAACTTCCTTTCATGTTGTGGGTTAATTCATCATACTTCAGGGAATTGTTCATCGAATTTCCAGAGAAAGGAGAAATGTCTGTTCCTATGTTTCTAGGTTTTGATATTTCAGGCTGCTATTTCAGGCATATTCAGATTATCTAGTTTCTCAAATTTTCTGCAGTTTCAGTAACAAATATGAATATTGTGTTATACTTATTTTTGGTAAATGAGTTAAATTTCAATAAGATTCCTTTCTAATAAAATAATAGTAGTCGATGGTACCTAAGGAGCTTAGAATACTGGCTGTTCTTCTAGAAGACTTGGGTTTGATTCTCGGTAGCCACACGCTGTCTCACAATGATCTGTACCTCCACTCCCAGGGTGTGACATCTTCTTCTTATCTCCTTGAGTACAAGGCTCACACATGGCATACAGACACACATTCAAACAAAACATCCTCACACATAAAATAAATAAATTAAAAATATATATTATTACCATCAGACTGGTGGGCATATGAAACAATAGTGCTGACTTGAGAAAAGTTTTAAGGATACTAGATAAAGCCTGTGGCTGTTTTTAAATATTGATTGTTCTCTCTACTTGGTGAGTAGTTTAAGAAACTGCAGAGCTACAATAGTTTGGGATATGTCTAGAATTTCACAACATAAATTGCCTCTTCTCCAGACATAAAAATGAAAGTAGTTTTCTGTTAACACATTCCAGAGGAAAATTGAATCAAATTTTAATGGCAACCCTATTTCATTATCTCTATATGCTGTACTGGGCTGTGAAAATATCTACTTTTCTTCCAAATAGATACAAAATTACAATGAAGTCTTACTGAATCAAGAAAGAACAATTCTTATGCCAAGCTATAATAAGGAGCAAATGTTTCAAAAATATATTAAAAAATCAACTTGAAAATAATGCTCATAGAACTGTCTCTTACAAAAAGACAGATAAACTGATGATCTCTATCTTTTTGAATTCACTGTCCTCACCTTTTTTTTTTTTTTTAACAGAGACAGAGACAAAGTTTCTTTGTGTAAAAGCCATGGATTTCCTGAAACTCAAATTGTAGACCAGGTTGGTTTACAAACTCACAGAGATTTACCTGCCTCTACATCCAGAATGCTAGGATTAAAAGTGTGGGCTGCCAAGCCTGGATTGTTTTTTTAAACCTTACTTTGTTTTGAAAATATGAGTAATTCTAAACTAAAAGCTTCCTATAAGTATTAGATATTAGCATATCCTCAAGTACATACTTCTGAAACTTAAGTCTTCAGTTTGTTCATGCTATTGACTTAACAAGTATGGTTCTGAGCCACATACAATGCACGCCATGATCCATGATCATTGTAATGCTTACTGGGATCACATAGCAGACTGCAGTAAACAGAGTGGGGAGAGATTGTTCATACCTGAACCTGTTTAATTGGAACTCATGAAGAAGTTGTAAAACAATTTCTTAGTATCCTCCTTCCAAAGATAGGAGAAGCTAAAAGGTGTTCACATGTATTGTCTGAGAGAAGTCCTTCTACACTGCACGATTCCAGAAGATAGAAGCCCTTAACTACTTCAACATGCCACCCTTTAATGCCATATGCAAAAAGGAATTAAGAGATCTTTTCACTGTTTGACATTTTTAGTGACCTATTAGAGTAAATATTTTCTGCATTACTAAAATATTAGTCCACAAAACAGACTAATGGACAAAAACAATTAGTACAATTAGAGGTTACAACCAAAAGATATAAAACTATTTTGCCTGGAATATGATCATAAATTCACATTTCATTCATCATTGACCTCCATGATCCTATATTTATCCATCCTATGAAAATTATCACAAATAATCTTAATACATTATTTGACTGGGAATTACATAGAAACTCAACTAATGTTAAAAAAATTGTTACAATAAAATAGTATAGTGTATTAATATTAATAGCATATTAACATTATAATAAGGCATAATATTTATATATTTGATTTCATCTCAGTTCTATGAAGTAAGTCTTAGATATGAGAAAACTTAGTAGCTCAGAGTTTATGAGCCCGTAACTCATAAAACTGAAAGTGAAACTCAAAACATCAAACTCTATATTCTGTTTCATAATCCTAATATAGTACACATTACATTATTACAACAATGGTCAATCATCTGTGGCAGGGAGAAGATATTAGATCAGGTATCCATTGTAGCCAGACTCTACAAACCTTTGTTGAATACAATGCACTAGATTAAACGTGCCATAAAGAAGAGTCTGAAATCTGTCTTATCAATCACATAAAATTTCTAAAGTTTACTGGATGGAAATGGAGGCAGAAGTAGTATAAATGTCCACTTGAGAATCAATGCCTGAATCTCTTTTCTGTTTGGCAATCTTTGGATGATTAACCAGAAACACGTGGCTTGTCACTCTTGAAAAAACAGGAAACTCAGTGTGAGATTCTGCTGGCGTCTAATATGGAGACAGTCTATTGAAGGGATCTGAGCTGTATAGAGTAGGTTGATTGGGACATTGGCAGGTGTAACAAGATGGCCCATGTGGTAGTAGCATTCTGAGGAAAATGCACCCAAAACTGATTAGGAGCTGAACATAGCCTCACTTGAGTTTTAGTTTTAATGTCTGACTGGGGCAGTTGTCCGCATAAAACATTTATTCCAGCCTTTATTGGAAAATATACAAATAAAAAGGAACACAAGTGGTCTAGCTACCTGGGAAAGATTAAGGGTGAAATGAAAGCCAACTACAGTTAACTTGCAAACACAATAAAAGGAGGCTAACATGCCATTCCTAGCTCATCCTGTCAAATATGAAAGAATTCAAGTGTTGTTTCTATTTTACAGAAGGCTAGATGAAGGTGTGGGCGGTGTAAGAATTTGCTTAACATCACCAAGGAAAGCTGAGCATGGTGATGCATGACTGTAATCCCAGCATGTGAGAAGACAGAGGCAGGTAGAACTCCGTGAGTTCAACGACAGCATGGTCTACAAAGCAAATCCAGGACAGTCAAGGATGCACAGAGAAACACTGTCTTGAGAAAAACAAAGGAGTCTAGGTTAGTTTTAGTGTTACCATAGAGGAGCTGATCCAAATGGTGTTCATTGTGATTACAGAGGGTAAATACTTCAAATAGGATTTTTAAAAACATAAATAAAGGTCACATGTAATACGACTATTCTATACAAAATTTTCTTATACATTTAAAGTTTAATTTTGTGCATCCAGCTTTCTATAGATGCATTGGGGAAAGCATAGCACTAGTAATGAATTGAAATATGAGGAAGAATGGAAAATAAAGGAAGGTATATCTGCAATTTGCAAAATTGAATTGAAGCTTTCATTTATCAAGACTGCACAGAATGGAATCAGAAATTACGTGAAACAAATCAGTCATTCCATATATAAAGAAACTGAGTCTCAGAGAGATAAAAATGCCTTTTTTTTTTTTTTTACGGATCAGACTTTATTGGTTCAACAAGAGGAGGCAAAAGGAAACGTTAACCATCATTTGGGGAGCGTCATACACAGACGAGAAAGATGGCTTTCGAAAAAAAGGAAACATGCCTATTTTCATCAAGACTATTTTTTAAAGAATAGTAGAATGAATTATACTCAGAATGATCAGAGCTCTATGAAGTCCTTATCTTAATTGCAGGTTCCCTGTTCTTCTAGCGAACCAATCATTCTGAAGTTTGACATTTAGGGATCTGGTGATACTGATGCTGTTTGCCAGTGTAGCATTCTCATTAGATACAGATGCAGTATAAAGAGCTTTGCACTGAATTTGTCAGCCATAGCTGAAGTGTTTTACATCATTAAGACTTGTCTGTTTGTGTTTTATAGTAGATGTTTGTTGCTGCTTGGTAGCCTGCACAGTTAGTGGCCCAGAGAAGGAACCTCTACAATGTCAAGGTTAAATTGGAATAGCTATATCCAAATGCATATATGTTCATTTAGTCATTCTAGCTGTTCATTATCCTAAGTATTACAATCAGAGAGCTTACCCTTTTCCCTGCCATGAATAGAAGCCTGAGTCTTCTGCACCTCAGTTTCCTTTTGTCTTAAGTTGAAATTGTCACTGCACTTCTATATAATTTTATGTGGCTTGAGTTGAGTTGAGTTGGTGTTTAGATGTGCTTAGAAGTCTGCCTACATTATAATAAATTATTTGTGTGTGTTTCCATTAAATCCAGACACCTTGCCTTTTCATCTAAACATTAGAGGCCACCACTCAACATCTGAAACCAAAAGCTACACACTCTCTGACTGCTAAGGAAGTGAGAGTGGGTTTTAATGATTCAAAACAAAGTTAAGGTTGTTTCAAGGAGGAATGGTTGCTAATGGTCAGTTGTGTTGAGCTTAAAATAAGTGTTGATGGCTGCTTCTGTCTTTAAAGACAGAATTCACTTCCTTTCTTTAAAAACAAATACAAGATACTTCCATAATAAATATGTGAGGTCATTTGTTGGAAAACTTCAAGATACCAGTCCCTGGATTAGACACACAAGGAAACAAGAGTATATATTTATGCAAGATAGATGAGACCTCTTTTCTTTCAGTGTCATCTACTAAATTTCAAGATACTAGCGCTAAAAAGTATGCAAGAGGTAAACTATCTTGTTTATTTACACATTTGCTGAATACATGCCTGTACAATGATCCCTATGTTGTCCACAACACATTAACTCTCAGAAACAAACATATTTCTAACTCTTGTGAATATACTATTGAGAAAACAAAACAAAAAGATAAATTAACATATATTTAGTCTAGTATTTAGTAAGGAAAATGTAGGTGATCACAAGAAGACAGAAAACACAGTTCTGTGACAGAGCAATACTAGAAAGGCATTGTGATAAACTAGTCTGTATGGGAAAACTTGAAAGATGAATAACTGAGATGCAGAAGAAAATGTTTGACAAGAATTTCCAGGCAACAGGCATGCCTAGTTCAAGAGGTTTACATATTGGGAAGATGATAGTCTATTGTAATTGGAACATGGTAGACTTGCCAGGGTACTACTATGCAAACATATCATGCCAAACCATTGCAAATCACAGGAAATTATTTTTAATCCTAGGAAGTTCCTGAAGGAGTGAGTTTATATAGTCTCTAGACTGTTATCACAGCCTCTGTTTATCCCCAGGGAACAGTTTTTCTATAATGGTTGCTAGCTGAAGTCTTTATACAAAGTCTTCTCTGTGATACCTGACTGCGAGACATTTGTCAGGACACAGATTCGTTGTCTTTTGCCAGACTTCCTTTATCTGGAATAAGTGTCTGACCTTTACTGATCCTTAGAACCTGCTTATATCCCAAACCATCTTTATTAAGCAAAGTCTGCCAATCTGTCAAGCACAGTATGTGAGTGGTTCTCATCTTCCTATTTAAAAGGCAGTTTCAGCGCCATTGTATAAAACTCAACTCTTAATTGCATCATTAGAAACAATATCAAGTATCTTAATATGATTTATCTAGAGAAGATCTTTTGAAAAGCCAAATCGTCTTCCTAGTGTATTTGTCATGGTGAGAGTATCAGGACATTATTGGTTACATCTGACTTGCAAAAGGAAAATCATATTGCTTCCCTTTAAGTAGCTTCTCCTTCCTCACATATGAACTTCAGTGATTAAATATCTAAATTGGCCATGTTCCAAATTGAGATGAGAATAATGCATTTACTTCTCTGGCAATTTGTATTAAAATATACTTTTTGGAAATATGATTCATGGGTTTGTTACCTAGCCCCATGATATTATGCAAAAATTGAGACCCAAGAAGGTTAATTGACTTGTTAGAAATCACAATACTGTTTAGTAGCATAGATAACATAATAATTACATCATCTATGATACAATAATGATTATATTCTAGGTGAGGAGCTAAGCATTTAACATATTTTAGAATCTAATTTTTGCAAATCCCTGTAAGAATAATCTTATTAGCCATAATTATAGAAATGCTGACTCTTTATTTACTTAAAAATATATTGTTTATATTTTTCATACTATGTCACTTTTTCTATTATCTTATGCTCAAGGCATGGGAAAAGAAATCTTTGGGTGCATAGATTCAAAGTACCTGGTAACAAGTGTAGTAAGCCACAATGTAGTGTCACAGAATCTGAGGGGTAGGAAATCCAGCTTTGGTTAAGCTGTAAGTCTAGACTCTGTTCTCCTGGCTGAAGATTGCTGCCAATTAAGAAGACACAGTAGAATGCCGATCGCCAAGGGCTCATGCTACATACATGACTCATGTTGACACTATTATTTACGAGACAGTTATGACTAAAAGTTTAAACAAAGAGAAGTCATATGAATGAAGGTGCATAAGGTTTTAGGCATTGGATAGCACACTATGAAATGGTCAATCCGATAAATGAATCCAGCTACCTGAAGAACAAAGATTCTCTGCCAAGCTGGATGAACCAGCCACCAGGGTAGAAGTGCACATTGAGTAGAGATAGACTACCTGGATGCAGTGTAAGCTCTAACAACAAAATCTTTGTAGTGCCCATATCATGCACATTTTAAATGCATGATTTTATTTATGTTGGTTTCTTGTAAACTCTGCTTCCACAAATTATGTATTCTTCAATTCAAAAGAAAAACAAACAAACCCACCAGAAGATATGCTCCTGTTGTGATCTTGGAAGGTCTTGCCATTTCTGCAGTGATTAAAATCCATGCTTAGGACAAAGAGAGGATCACATCTTGCTATATAGGAAGTTTCCATAAGGAGAACACAGTCTTCAACTTCATGGCCATCCTGACTAAAGTCTGACCGAATGGGGAAGTGCTTACTCAACAAGAAGCCAATTCCATGCCTTGCTGACTGCAGTCGGCATGTAGTGTTCTACCCTATTGGAGTGGCCCAATTACTCTTTATACTTGGATCTGTAGTCTGTCTTAAGATCCTTCTGAATCATGGCTGAGAAGAGCAAGCAGAGACTTGCTCCATCAGGCAGACATGATTTGAATCCTCCCTCTTCACTAACAATATAATCTACAGCAACTACCTTGACCCCACATGGAACCCTGGTTCATTGGGCTTGTGGATTGTTGCTGGAAACACTAGTAAGATAGATGGACAATGAATGGATCTTGGTACTATGTGCTCTAAGAAGTGACCATTGACTCTCAATTTACAGCATAAGAAGCCACTGAAGAAATTGGGTACTATCATTTATGCTATATATAGTTATTAGATGTGTGCTATTTAGATGAACTCTAGGAATATCCATGCTACAGTTTGTTCTCTTCATTTTGAATGGATGAGAACCTCCATGTTTTTAAATGTCCAATTTTTAACTCATGAACTGTACTTTCTGGGCTTCTTCTCATTATTCTAGTGTTATGGTTTCATGAGAAAGTACTGCTAACATCTCAGATACAATGGATGGGTTACAGGAAGAATTCTTCATGTGTCATATTTTATGGTCAGTCAGAAAGCAGAGATTATTGGTGTAGACAATAGTACACCCATAGAAAGCTAATCTGATTGACGTGTTTTCTTCAGCCTTATTAGAAGCAGAAGGAGAAAGAAACACTTGTGAAGTGGAGAATATGACTGTCTTAGGGAAAGGAAATATAATAGTATGACTCCAGCTTGGGGGAAATGAGTTTACTTAGCAAATGTGAGACAATTGCCAAAAAGTGCTGAGTGCTCATTGAGACTTGTAGTTACTCTTTGAAAATAACCTCTTTCTGACTCACATAAAGTATGCTCTTTCTTGGGTCCATTACAGAAAGATTGCTTTTACCAGTCATGTTCAAAGACAAAGGCAGAACTATATTAGTGAATTGGAAAAACATGGAGGAAATCAGGCCCATCACCACAGTACATAAGTACTCCTCAGTTCCACATATGAAAAAATAGGTACAGCTTATCAAGTCATAGAAGCAAATCTATGGAAGAATAAGCTGAACCAGACAGGAAAAGTATCTGTTTGAGGAAATGAAAGCCACGGAAAACTCTCATTTCTCTGTGGTGTGCCCACAGTGGTATACTATATACCAAAGTAGCCAGCACAGTTCTTAGCAAGGGGACTCAGCAAATTTTGAGGAACACTGGACAATGTGTATAATGGAAATGCTCGATTGAATAGTCTCAGGTTGTGATTGAAGTAACAAATATTCTTAAAGGTTTTGTGTTAGTTTCCTTCCTATTGTTATCATAAACTATCTTGACAAAGAAATTTAAGGAAGACAGGGTCTATTTCAGCTCTTTGTTCAATAATGCAATCCATCACAACAAAGATATCAGGATTGCAGAATCTTGATGCCACTGGTTATTTCATATTCACACCAGAAAGAGAGTAATACACTTAAATGCTAAGCTCACTTTATCCTTTTTTTTTTTTTTAAACACACTCCAAGATCTCAGCCCAGTAAATAGTACCACCCACGTAGATCATGTACGTCTTCACATCTCAATTAACTAAATCAATAAGCTCCAAAAGACCTGTTAGAGGCCTTGTCTCCCAGAGGAGTCTAGATGTCATCAAGTTGACAATTAAAATTTATAATCACGATTGTGTACGCACTATGCCTTCAGAAATGGAATAAAATTCAAATATATGGTAGCCCACACTTACAGTCTTGCCATTCAGTAGGCCAAGACAGGAGGGTTAAAAGTTATTGAACAACTTGGCTATATGTTAGGAATGTTTCAAACAAAGCCCCATCACAAAAAGAATGGTTTTTCCATGCGATATTTTGATGTTGATGTGTTTGTATTTATCTTCTGTCTTCATTTGTCAGCCACTAGTCCCTTACTGCTAAGAAAAATTCATCATCTATTAATCATAGATTCTGTATCCTGCAACCATGTCACATGTTCAGTGGTTACTAAACTCAGTGCCCTGGACAAATTTTGCATGTGCTTGAACATTTTTATACTTTTATATAAATGCTCGGTTGTATACACAAATGTTAGATTCAGGGGTTCATTATGTTCTTAATGTATTTATATTCTCTGATAGCATAAGCCATAAAATGTGTCAGTTTATACACATTGGATCCTTTGTGAAGACAGAATGTTTTGTGGCAAGACCGCTATTTATTCCTTGGAATACATCTTTATATTTAGCGTACCTGCAAGGACTGGGGAAAGAGCTTCACCAACCATTCATCTGAACCTGATACAAGTGTATCAGAAATATTTACAATGTAATTCTTACATTTAAATTTTTACAATGCATTCATATAAAATTAGTAACTAATTTTAATAGGAAAATAGTATCAATATAAAATACATATTGCTTTCATGAAAAGTAATTTAGAACATAGCTATACCAATTTAAAAACATCATTTTATTTTCAGTCCTACTTTAAGAAAATGTTTCTGGTACAGATGATGTGTTTTTACACAGTGGAATGTCAAAGAAGTTAACAGTGGTTTGGAAAGAGACATTTGGCGCCTCAAATTCACTTCCCTAAAAGAGATTCTCATCTATTAGGCAAGTGATTCTCACTTCCTGATGTGTTTTGCTCCATGTTCTCTAAAAGATGCTCTGAGTGCAGGTTTGTGAGGAAGGAGAGGATCAGCAGGTTGCCTCTTCTGGCAGTTCTCAGCCTCCTTCCCTTTTGGGCATCAGTAATTTTCTTTCCCTAGTGGCACCCTGCTTGCAGCTGCCTGCAAACCATTCATGTGGAACTCAGGTAGGAGTTATTTAATGTAGGAAACAGATTAAAATGGGAAGGAGTGATAAAATGCAGCTTCATGGGGCTGAAGAGATTCCCATTAAACGTCTCACTGAAATGGAATTCTCAATATTTCCCATACATTTTTTTTTGTTTGTTTCCTTTCAACTTAATTTATGAAACTTAGCTATAGAGGTCATCCAGGTAATTTTTCTTTCTTTTTTTTTTTTTTTTTTTTTTTTTTTTTTACTGGATTTTTTTTAATAACAATAACATAGGAGAGTAGGCTGTCCAAAATTCCAATTAAGAGAATTTGATGTGGGAGAAATTTTTCCTACTTTTAGGCTTTATGCCATTCTGAAATTCAACCTAAATAAGATGTTGTCCATACTTTCAAAGAACTTAGGCCCAAAATAATTCCTCTCAAGTGTTATGCATGAAAAAACGTGGCCTAATGATCAATCCTGAGTTTTCATCCAGATTTGCCAAATAGGTGTTTGATGTTAGCAGTGTATATGAGGATTATCCATTGAATTGTCTTAAAGTATAAGCTGGAATACCTTCTATATCAAGTGTATTCACTGGCAAAGAATAACCAGGCCATTCTGCCCTGCATAAAATGAAGTTGTACTGGCAGTAGTCAAGACTACTCGCTCTACATAGGACAGCAAAATAAAGTATTTTAGATTAAGTATATCTAGCATAACCACATACCTGCTCATAGTGGAATAAAACCTGGCTACAGGTGCTCTCTTTCCTACAAGGGTAGATGCACTCTGATTCAGCATTGATTTCACAACCTCACTTGGCTAATTCTCTCAAAGATATAGCAGTGTCTTTGATAGCAAGAAATCAAAATAAGACCTGCAACTGTTAGGGCAAATCCAGCCTCTGGTGCTCAAACATCTACTGTCTCCAGTATAAAAGTAACTTATAGTTGCCTGATGTAATTGTCATCTTAGAGGTTTACTGCTGAATAAGCTCATCATTTCTAGCTCTTTTTTATCTCGGCTGGTTGGTTCAACTCAGCAGTTCTGGCTTAAACTCCTTTCTAAGCTGACTGGTTTGAATGGGCTCCTCTCAGTTGCTGACCAAATTGCTCTGCCTGGCCTCAAATTAACTCTAGGAAGCTGTTCTAATCTTTTGGCTCCTTTTCCTTCTATGGCTTGTTCTGTCTTCAACTGTGACTAGCTTTCTCTCTCTCTCTCTCTCTCTCTCTCTCTCTCTCTCTCTCTCTCTCTCTCTCTCTCTCTCTCTCTCTCTCTCTCTCCTATCTGTCTCCATAAAACTGTCCCAGTAAAACTGCAAAACTACCTCCCTTCTGAAATGAATTCATGAATGAACTTAACTTCACTGCCATGACTCTCACCAAACTGCACCAAACTCAACTCCACTCAACTAAACTGACTCAATTCACGTAACTGACTCAGTTCTCCAACTGCCCGTAATGTACTGTATTGTACTGAACTCAATTCTTTGATACTGTCTTCTCTACTGAACTCTCAACTGTATGCTACACTACTGTATTGCTTCTCTGCTTTCCCTCTGCTGTTCCCTGATCTACTATCTCAACCATATCAAACTGCCCTTAAGTAGCTTCTTCTTCCTGTCTGTTCCTGTGAGAGTTAGTCATGTCTTATCTCGGTCTCATTCAGTCAAATCTTTCCCTGATTCATCCCATTTTTGCTCCTCAGGTAGATATCACTTTCAAACATAGTTGCTTTCTTCTATTAACTACTTTACTGTCATTGCTTGGGATTAAAGGGGTACACTATGGGTGTGTCTGTATACCAGTGAGAGGGATTAAAGGAATGTCAGTCTAGCCTCATCACACAGACCC
Source organism: Acomys russatus (assembly GCF_903995435.1). Taxonomy (NCBI): domain Eukaryota; kingdom Metazoa; phylum Chordata; class Mammalia; order Rodentia; family Muridae; genus Acomys; species Acomys russatus. The sequence goes on along the minus strand of NC_067158.1, from coordinate 39,298,291 downwards.
AGAAGGTCTTTGGAGTAGAAAGTGGGGTGTTACAGAAAGAAAAGGAAATACTAGTGTCCTTGTAGCTCTTCTCATAGGCTGCTGAAACACATTGGTGTAGGCTTAAATCAGTCCTGAATACTGTGGCTACCCCTGGTTCTTGTGTTGTGTGGAAATATAAATGTTGCAGGGAGTCAGTCTGATAATTATGGGAAATGGCACACATGATACACTTTGCAAAACTGCTTAATGTTTTTTTGTGATAATATTCAGACAGTATAAGAACACACTCTTTTTCACCTGTAGGTAATGAGTACAAGGGATAGGGAAGCTTATTTGGCATATATATTTTTTTCAGATGTGTGAACATGTGCTGAGGCAAGTGTATATCATAGTACTTCCATTCACAATGATACTTATCCTGTCCAAAATGAGTGCAATCTACAAGCATTGCAACATTTTTGAAATAAAAGTGGAAGGTGTGAGAACCTGTATGTGTCTTGTCTCTAGTTTGTACAGAATTTCTGGAAGAAAGGTCATTTCTAAACTGTTCTCAGGGGAAGCCAAAGGTTAGGCATTTGGGAGAACAAAACTGCTCTGCAGTGCATTTGTGGACCGCCTACAGTATAGGCCCTTCTGGGAAACTCAAAACACACTAGAACATAATAAACGTGATAAGAAAGCTTGTAAACAAAGAAGCCTGCTTTTGTTTAATCTAAGCAATGTTTGCTTCCTATTAACCTCCTACAGAACACTTTGAGAGATGGATTAAGCTATTTGCTGCACAGAAGCATGGAAAGATGATGAACATTAAATCTGAAGTGTATGGATTAGACCCCTGACTCTGTCCTGTGATTAATTCACATTATTATTATTTTATTTTTATTTTGGTTTGGTTTAATTGTATCTCAGTTCTCTTATTCACAACAAGAGATTAACATTTTATCTCCAAAAGTCCATAATAAGATTCAATAACAGATTAAATCCATAACCCTGATGCAGCTGCTGCCTCCTTATCTTTTCTCTGATGAAATGGAAGACATTTGCAGAGGTTTCCAAGGGCATAAAATCCCTAGGGGATTATCTTAACAACAACAACAACAACCAAAAAAAAATAAATAAATAAAACCTTGTCATTGAGAAGTGAGGTTTAAAGTAAAATGTAAAATATCCCACTCTTTGAAAGATTCACTTTTAAGTGAAAATACTTCTAGGAACTTCTCTGTTTTATAGGAAACTTTATCTTGAGTACTAAACTTGAGTTCCCCAGATTGTCATTTTTATAGTCAGACTTGGGTGCTCCCTCTGATATACTACTTTAATTTTTATCCGTTCAACTTATTATGTCATAGCAATCAGGTATGGCATCCTTCTCACAGGCAGATATCTAGTACAGCACTTTACTCTCTATATGAGATACACTTTTGATAGGGTCCAATCACACACTTCACTTGTTCCACATACTCTGATCAATGGGATACTGAGTCCAATGTTGAGGTCTGTGATACTGGCTTTCAAAATATGCAAAGTAAAAGAGATAGAGGGAATGGAGACATGCAAGATAAGTAGAAGACATTCTGCATCATCCTCTTTATATCTGCACTTAAGTGGAAAAGATACTGAGTGAGGGGAGTGAAAATGGAAATATGGGTCCCAAGTCCTGAAGTGAACATGTTCATTTACGATCCATGCCATTCCTTATGAACCATCATCCTTCCCTTTCATGTATCTTTCTAAGCCAAGCTAGTCATTGCTTTGTGCAGAGCTGGGTAACAGGCACTTGTTTTATTGCTTCCCAACATTTTAGTTACTATAGTTTCTTATTTTCCCATGGTGGACAGTTACTCATTAACTAGGTGCTAACATCAAAATGTATTCTCCTTTATAACTGTATATCTGATAAGAAGAAACTAAGTATAGAGAATAATTTATCAGAAATCCAAATTGCCTCCTTAAACTGTACAGTGATTTGGACACTGAACTGGGACTCTGAGAAAATATTTATTCATAGAGCATGCAAATGTGTTAGTCTAAATAAGACTTGGAATGGGGAGCATTTAAAATGCTGGCATAAGTCAGTGGTTTTTAAGCAACCTCCAACTTCCTCAGACATCATTTAAATAATGCTTGTAATTAAAATTATTTTTGTCTGTTCATTAGAAGTAAGATAAAAAGGGTGCCTGATAGGCTTTACTTTGTTATTCTAGTTTGAAGGATGACTCAGGTTTAAAACAGATGTTAACAGATCAACCTAGGTCATCTAGGGAAGAGCAACTGTTCATTTGTGTTTGTTCTAAAGGAGAAACATAACAAAATGAGACTTGGAAGATGAAGGGAGAGGATGAAAATCACTGATTAAGCATTTTAAACTAAGGGAAGTTGAATCTCAGGTATTCTCTCACTAGATATAGGAATTGGCTCAAGACCCTAAAAGAAGCTGGCACGGTGGAGCATGCATGTAATCCCAGAACTCGAGGAGGCTGAGGCAGGTGGTTTCTGTGAGTTCAAGGCCATCCTGGCCTACAAAGTGAGTTCAGGACACCCAATGCAATACAGAGAAACCCTGTTTCTAACCACCCCCTGAAAAGAGCCTAAAAATATCAAGGTTTATCATAGTGGCTGCCCAGTTCCATGGTAACCAAGGAACCCCTTAATGCAGATGTTATGATGGGCACTGACTGAGGGATATCACTGATGACATTCTCTGGAGAATTACTCTAGTGTGACTGTAGCTAAGATATAGGGGAATCCCCATATCCCCCACTAACTCATTAGAGTTCCTCCCACCTCAGACAAAAGTAAGACTTAAAATTTTTTGGCATTGTCTTTTTCTTTTCTGGATTCCTCCATCTCACCGCCATCATCCCTCGAGAACATTCTCATTATAAGCTATGTGTACAGGAAGTGTGCTTCAGGTTCTGCTTCCAGTTTACCTGGTTCAGGTAACTTGCTTCAGTATTTGCCAACTTTATTTTTCTGTACAATTATCCACCTGGTGAGAAGTACCCAATATAATGGCCAACCTAAGCAAGAAATCTGTAAGGACAGTTGCTTATGTGATTTCTACAGTTTGATCTATTGTGTTTCTCTGCATTTGTGGCAAGGTGCTGTGTATTAAACCATCTTGAGGAAGATATTGTGGTGGTTAACATATTGTCAGCTTGACCTGATTGTGGAATACCTAGACGATTAGCTAAGAAAACATCCAGATCTGTCTCTAGTGGCCAGTCAGAGGGCTCTGACATCATGAATGGAATGATAACTTGATGGATTCATAATGTGGTGTCATTATTGAGAGGTGAGAAAAAGTATGAGCAGTGGCTACTTGCAGGAAGTAAAGCACAAAGGGATTGTGTGAAACTGATTTCCTCCCTCCCTCCCTCCCTCCCTTCCTTCCTTCTTTCCTTCCTTCCTTCCTTTCCTCTGCTGTCTGGTTACCATGATATGAACTGTTCTGTTCCTTCCTGCTCATCTTCCATCCACAATGGATTGAATCCTCCAAGACTATTCTGCTTTGTCCTACCCATGACATACTTTACCATGTAGAAGATTTTCAGTTTCATGAGGTCCCCTCTGGAACCAAAACTTCTAGGTCAGCAGAATGTAAGGTCTAGAAACAGGAAACAAATTTTTTTCTTAGTGGGTCAGTAGAGAAAGAGTGGAACTATTATCCTTTCTACTCATTGATTCCTGGATCTTGGCTATGGAAGAAATTGTATCATATATTGGATGCTGATTCAAAGCATATGCTACTTTCTTCAGAACACTGCCCTAGTCCTCTAGACTGCTGCCATCTAATTAGCACTCTAACTGTATCTTTAAAAGGTCATGCCATCTTTCTATTGGGCCAGCTGCTTCAGGATGGTGGGGACATGGTACGATCCATAGATCCCACAATTGTCACACCGGTGAACTTCTCTATAACATGAGTTCCTTGGTCAGAAGCAATATTGTATGGTATACCATGATGGTGGATGATGCATGCTGCAGGTCCATGCCTGATGACTTTGGCAGAAGCATGACATGTAGGAAAGTCAAATCCATAACCCAAATAAGTATCTGCTCCAGACCACAATCAAAGCTAGCAGATTTCTGAGTCATTTGGTATAAGGGCAGGATGGAGTAAACTCACCCAAGTGTGGAATGTGCTGTCTCCAAAATCCAAATGGGTCCACAAAATGCTGTGTTCCTTAATTTGTTGTGAGAGGAGCTAAACATAATAACTTACTCTTCACTTTATAAGGAATATGTCTGCATGGCCCACACCACTGGATTCTAAGAATGCCACTGAGGTAGAAGGCCTTGAATTTTTGTTGGATTTATTTTCCAACCTCTGATTTGCATGCATGTTAGCAATATATCCAAATTGTTTACTACCTCCTGATCACTTGATCCAATCATCACAATGTTGTCAATATAATGAAGCAATGAGAAATTCTGTGGAAGAGACAGATTATCAATATCCCTTTGAATTAAGTTATGACACAGGGACGGGGAATTAATATATCCTCGAGGTAACACAGAAAGGGTATATTGCTAGCCTTCCCAACTGAAAGAAAATTGCTTCTAGTGGGCCTCATGAAAAGATACTGAGAAAAGGCTGTTTGCTAGATCGATAGCTGCATGCCATCTGCCAGGAGTTGTGTTGATCTGTTCATGTAACAACACATCTGATATAACAGCTGCAATTGAAGTCATTACTTGATTGAGTTTTCAATAGTGAAATGTCATTCTCCATGAGCCATCTGTCTTCTTCTTTGGCCAGATAGAAGAGTTAAAGGGAGATGTGGGGGAAAACACTGCCCTCGCATCTTTCAAGTCCTTGATGGTGGCACTAATTTCTGGAATTGCTCCAAGGATGTGATACTGTTTTTGATTCACTATTTTCCCTGGCAGAACCACCTCTAAAGGTTTCCGTTTAGCCTCTCCAACTGCGGTGGTTCAAATAGGTATGACCACCCTACACTCATGTATTTGAATACTTGGCCATTGGAAGTGGGATTACTAGGAGGTGTGACCTTGTTGGAGGAAGTGTTCCACTGAGGAGGTGGGCTGTAAGATTTCCTATGCTCAAGCTAGTGACATGGTCACCTTCTGCTGTCTGTAGATCAAGATGTAGACCTCTCAGCTCCTTCTGTAGCACCATGTCTGCCTCACATTGATATGCCTCATGGCAATAATGGGCAAAACCTCTGACACTTTCTAGGCCAGCCTCAGTGAAATGTTTTTCTTTATAAGAGTTGCCTTGGTCATAGTGTCTCTTCACAACAACAAAACCGTAAGACACCAACCATAATAGCCCTCATTCTGCAGGTCAAGGAACCAATGTGAAAATTCTACCAACTTACAAATATATAGATCTATCCAAATTATATATTATGAAAGTAGGGAATAACCACAGGATGAGTTTATGGAGATTCCCCTTTGCCACAATACAATGGAACTTTTTTTTTTTTTCCTGAAAAAAATTCCACTTATACAGATCAGAAAAAAAAGGAAAAAAAAAAAAAAAAAAAAAAAAAAAAACCTATTTCAATCCTGAAACACCATGTTTGATTAGCTTGTAGAAAAGGTCCATATGAATCATGTCACCATAAAATTCATTTGCCTCTTTGGACCATTACAGGTCAGGCAAAAATGTGCATTGCCCTCTCTATGCTGCCCACTATGATACCTACAATCACCTTGCCTTTGGTGATTCAGTGGTACCATCTGGCTTCTTGCCACATCGGTGCCTAGTTAAAACTGTTGAATTTAATACATCCAACTGAGCAACAGCATCTTGAACCCTAACATATGGCACAAAGAAAGGGCACAATGCTCTGATGTCACGCTCACTATGTTGTGTGTTGTATCACATAGGGTTAGTGACGGGTGTATCTTCTGGGACTTCCCATTGTGGAGAATTAGGTTTAATACAGCTTACTATTTTAGAATTGCAGTTTCCCTGAGCTTTACAGTCCCTTCATCTACACTAAGCCAAGGTATATCAGGCATCCCCAACTCTTTTTCAGTAGTCCATCTTGTGACCAATACCTGAGCCAATGATTCAAACTTGACACACTTTTTAACTGTGCAAGCTTCTATATTAGGCCTGGAATCTCAGCTCAGTAGGCCCATATCAGCAAATTTAACCTGATCTGCTTTTTGATTTTCCTCCACTATTACTTCATACCTTTAAAGTCCATTCCCACACATACTCTCTGGACTTCTGTTTGAATGAATCAGTAAAATCATTAAGCTCTTTAGAGGTGTAGTGCGCCTTCTTGTGGACTCCACTTTCTATCAACTCCTCTAGGGGCCTGCTTAGTCTTAAGTCTGGTTATATACTTAAAGGCAACTAGTGATGGGCCCTGAGAGACATCAGGTTATCTTGCTTAGCATCTTTTTCAGAGAAAGTCAAGGCTGATTTAGCATACAATGAACCACCACTTTCCTCATCAAGGGCAGAAAAGGCAGTATTTTACAGGGTGATAATGGGAGCACATCTTCTAAGGAGGGTAGACTACTTCCTCAGGTGATATAAACCCCAGAGAATCTGAGGGTTCAAAGATCTCAGCTTCAATAGAATTCTCCCTCACATCCCCATCTTAAGTTACATGATCCCAGTCTTTACCAAATTAATGGCATTACTTGAACCTCTGACATCCTCCAAGGCTGGGCCTTGAATTTTCCCTGCCATTCAGCCTACCTTATTTATAATTAGGACTTTGGTTTAATTTTCTGAATCTTGAGCTCTGTGGCTACTAGAAAGAAGACTCTCTTCCAGACAACACTCAGAAACCCTTAGGCTATTTATGTGTATAAAATAAAATAAATAAGTACACATCTAATAAGCTGAAAATACCTTAAAAAGAAGAATAAATTAATAAGTGAGTGGGTATACTAAACTAAGGTTATAAAAAACATACCTTGAAATACTATAAATACTTCAGAAATAAACATATTTCTTGTGTATTTAAATTACCAAATAAGCTAGGAACACTGACAATCATGCTGCATGCCTATAATCTCAGCAATTAGGAGTCAAAAATTAGAGAACTGTTAGACGTTCTTGGTCAACTACTTCAAAATTGCAAGTTTCGGGCCAACCGTAACTACATAGTGAAACCTTGCCTCAGACAAACCAACAAACTCCAGGATCACGAGCTAATTTACCTCATATTTTAAAATCTCTGCCAGATAAAATATAATTCCAAACCAAAATGATTAATTTCCAACTAATAAATCAAAAAGCAGAAAAATTTAATGAATGCTTCCGTTCATCGACAAAGTACACGATTGTGAAGTTGAAGGCCAATTCTACAATAGAAAACTCACAATGATGAAAAAAAAGATAGAAATTCACGAGCAACTTTCACCGTGTCCAACTTATGTTCCCAGAGGCAGAATCCTTGAAGCTTTCTATTGTAGCTTTTACTGGAGGCTTATATAAGTCTATACTTTATTTTCGTTCTTCAGTTTTTTTCTTGTTTTACTTTCTGATGTTATTTATTGTCTTCCTGGCATGGCCTATGGGGACAGTGTTTGTATTCTGTAGCTTCACTTCTTTCTCTCCACCACACCCAAGCTCATGTATTCACAGGAAACTGGAGCCTTACTTTAATTATCTAACCTTGTTTAGTGTTGTTCTAGAGGAAGTGCAATAGCTACATTTGTTTTCTTGTTTGCGCAGAGAGTCAATGTTCATTTTATCATTTGTTAAGTATTCTACGTCTGCGTAATTTCTCACTCTCAACCTCAAGCCGTAGCTGCTTTTCAGTCTAGACACGAACATTCTAGTATCTTTTACAGTCACTATTCTGACTTGGGAAATTCTTAGCTTCTCCTCCTTTGTTTTTCTTAGCAAATGCTCCCCCTCCAGAGACTCCTAAGTCAAATAAATATCTTTCCTCTTTCCCTGATGTCCTCTTTGTCTCTTTCTTGGGTTGGTTCCCTGTTGTAATCTGCCGTGCCTGCTAGTTCAAAGAGAGTATCCCTCCTTACTTCCCAAGAGATACACTTTGCAAAAATTCTCACCCTCAACTTTTTGCTTTAAATTTTTCCATCACAGGTGACTTAAGCTTATGTTCTCAAGATTAGAGAAGTTTTCTTTTCAATTCCTTGTTTAAAAGCCCAGTGCCATTCTTTTAATCTAATCTGCTTCTTTTTCCCTCTCTGGAAGCTGTTTAGCATTTTTATCTTTATCCAGATATTCTGAGATTCCAAATTGTATGAGCTACTGTGTGTTTCTGTCCTTTCATGCTTCTGTGCCTTTGGAGGGCTCTTTCAATCTGATAGTCTAAAACTTCAATTCTGGGGATTCCTTTTGTGTTAGCTGTTTGATGTGTTCTTACACTCTGTGGTGCAGCATTTGCCTTCTGTAGTCCCTTAGTCCGATACAGGCTTTCTGCATTCATGGTTTAGGTTTAGGATTATGTCTGTCTCTCCAACACCATTTTTATGTGCCTCCATGTCAGATTCTCCTATCCTTATTTTGATTATCCTTTAATTAATTCACCATTTGCCTATACTCATTATTTTCCATTTTCCAGGATTTTTTTTTTAAACATTTCCCGTTTAAAAACAAGATCTTCCTTCATGTTCCATTGTCAGGACCTTAAAAACCTTCTAAGATATCCATTACAAGTGTATTTTGCAAAGTTGTTTTTTTTTGCTCCCTGCACTGACTCCTTTCCTCTGAGTTCCTTTTATTACTTGTTTTGGTCTCTGCCTTTCCATCCTAGCTGTCTATGAATATTTCACAGTGAGATGATAGTATGCTGATTGCATCAACTGTGTGGCTGAGCAGATCTTGTTTATTAGTGACATTCACTCCAGCTGATGAGTTGGAACTCCAGCCATGTCATCAGAAGATCCTGAAACGTTCCTATTCCTGGGTCTATATTCCCTTGGGCCATCGCTGATTTCCTATCATTTATCACTCAGAAATTAGATTAGGCTGAGTGAACAGAGAAATCTAACTTTAGTGGCTGATCAAATGAGATACCGCCCTCCCCTGATCTTATTCAATAAACAATAGCAGAGTCCTGATTAAATTGAATCATTATCATCCGCTTTACTTAGCATGCAGCTTTCTTCATGTTTATCGTCTATAGTCTCAGCCAAGCTGCTGCAACTCCAACCTCATGTCCATGTTTCAGACTGGGCACAAAAGAGGTAATGAGTGAGCAAAGCTAAGCATCTGTATTAAAATGAACAAAAAAGTAAGCAAGCAGGCATTTCTAGGGCCCTAGAAGACTTTGGTTTATATCTCAATGGCAAAACTCTATACTTTGGTCCACAAGGGAGCCTAGGATATTGAGGTTAACAGGTGAGTCAAAGTAATCCCAGACATAAGAACTCTCCAACTGGAAAGCAAAAATGGAGGGTGGGAGGGTGTATACTAAATAGGAAAAGTGGCATGTATATTTTAAAATATTTTGTTCAATGGCATGTGGAAAATTTTCAAACTCATTTCTTTTGCTGGCTTATCTTATAATCAAACGTTATAGAATATGACCTAAACAATGAATAGATTTATGTTCTTTGCTGTGGGGGAAAAGTGTGGAAATAATTTTAGGAGGCCATTGTGTCACTAAGTCCTCCTTAGAGTAGTAGCAAATTCCTCCAAAGCCTCACTGTAGTTCCCTTAAGAATAGTGGATGAGACTCACTGGTCATTGCCATTGTGTTTTCTAATATTTACTTGGCAGAAAGTAAGTATGTGAGTGAGGAGTTTGAAGTATGGTCTTAGTGTGTATGTTATGGCTAACTTAACTTTGTATTATATAGTTTAATAACCATTTAACATTGAACACTATGGAAGAATAAATGAAGGAAGAAAAGAAGGAACAAAGGATGGAAGGAAGACAGAAATAACTTGTTTAGAAATGGTTCCTTTAAAGTAGAGCATCATAATAACTCTGTTGTATTTTGTTGAAGGGTTGTTATGATTCAAGTGAAAGAATATGTAAGAAAAATGCTAGATCAAGCCCCCAATGAGGCAGTGCCACAGAAAGTGTGGGAACACACGTTCACTATCAGTCAGGTGCAGAGATATATCCGTATTGCATACTTGACCTGATGCAAACTATTTGATAACACTATGCTCCGTCTTTCATTTCTCTAAAACGTGACTCTTAACAAATGGTGACTGGGAGATTGAAAAAGACTGAAACCAGTAACAAAAAGCTGGGCTTCTGTAGGCCTTGTTGTTGTATGGAGACAGCAGCAGCCAGGATATTCTCTACCCTTAATACATTCGATATGAATGAGCATGCCGTTAGCTGAGGAAGCTGGAGTTGGCACTTCTTGCATGTACTATTTTTAGCTAAGTATCAAGCATTTATCAATATCCATACATGGTCCAAGGGAAAGCCTTACCATTCCTAAGAATCTGAGGTATCAATGTTCTTAACATGGCCTTGCTCCACTCAACAAAACACATCCACTTTGGACTTCCTCTGCTCCACACAAGTAATAATATCTGACTTACAAGATTGCTATGAAAATTTTAGTGGCCAATTATATACATTAATTGATGAGCATCAGCTATTTTGTCTTATAATCGTGGATGGCATGGACATCATAGTCATATCATTTGATGACGAATTCAACAACTACATAGAATTACTTAGATGACTGTCAGATGTAATCAGGTTTCGCCCAGGCATTCTTTGCTAGGACTATTCAAGCCAAGTTCTAAAGACTAGGTTCTTACATGTGATGGGAGATGTGTTGCCTTGTACGTCCAAAGCTTAAAATTCTGAAATGAAGGAGTAAGCAGGGTTGGGACTGTATCCTAATTTCATCATCTACAAGACCATAAATCCAAACGGAGTCAATTTACACGCACAGATGGGAACGACAAGGTTGGCTGTGTGTTATTGTGATCACTAGTTTCCCAGGTTATTTCATTTCTGTTTTAGCGGATGAAGCAGCACTATTTAGTTGAGCAAGATCTTTCATACTACAGTCTTCTCTATCTCTAGTACACAAGTGAGAGGTGTACACAGTGTGTGCAAATAAACAGAGTGTGTAAACAATGCCAGCTTTTCCACAGTAGCTTACAGAGATGGTAGATACTAAGGGTACTATGGAGAGCAGAATTTTAATACTTTTTTCACCATATGTAATCTGTCTCTCTGGGCTGGAGTCATTTGGAGCTCCTCTTATCTATAAGTGATAAGCCTTGCTCTCTCATAAGAACAAGTGTAAGAAGTCCTGGTATTTTATTTATACCTAGCTTATATAGAAGGTTCATACCTGTTGTTTGGATAATGGCTTTCATAATTATGAATATGAACATTTTCCTTCTTTGAGGTGCCTGTGTGTTCTTTTTATCTTCAATAGGCTGAGCTCCTGCAATTCAGGTTCCCTGCTTTGTTGATAGTTTTCTCTGATATTGGTTGTAATCAGTAGCATTTAGTTTGAGACCACCAAAGTATATGTTGAACCTAGGTGCCCAGATAGGTGACTTTCAAACCTTCCCAGTTGTATACCTCAAAGCCAATTGTAGGCGGCTTTCCTATAGGCCAGTATGGTGGCTTAAGTAAGTTTGTCCTCCACAGATTTATATGTTTGAATGCTTGGCTCATAGCAAGTGCAACTACTATGAGATGTGGCCTTGTGGAAGTAGGTGTAGTCTCTTGTTGGAGGAAGTGTGTCACTGTGGGGACTGGGGGCTTTGAGGTCTTATATATGCTCAAGCTCTGCCCAGTGTGGAATCCAGTCTCCTTCTGGCTGCTTTCAAGTCAAGATACAGAAGTCTCAACTACTGTAGTACCATTTCTGCCTGCACATTTCCATGCTTCCTGTCATGAGGATAATGGACTAAAGCTCTGAAACTGTAGATTATCCCCAATTAAGTCTTTTCCTTTATAAGAGTTGCCTTGGTCATAGTGTCTTTTCACAGCAATGAAACCCTAACTAAGATAGCCAGGGAGCACAGTTCAAGTAGTCTGGAGGAAACTCTTCTTTTTCATATCTCAGCATTGACAACTATATAGTGAAAAGATTGCATTAGAAATCCTAAGATTGTGTATAATAAGCACACACCACCACATGCACACACAATATGTGAATCTGCTTATCAGAATTAGTCATCTTTCCAGTATAGACCAGGGTGACACCAAGTTCAAAACTATCTTGCTTAAATAACTAAGCCATATTTCACACAATGGGAAAAAATATAATTTTTTAATGTTTATCACTTTCTGAATTTTCAGTATCACATCCATTTTTAAGTGGTTCCTCAGAGAATCAATTATTAACAGCAAGAAAAAGCATTTCTCAGTGTTGTTAAGGTCAAAACATGGTCTTCTGGTTTTAGTTAAATACTCAAACAGTTATATTTTTGGTTGTAAGCCTAGCTTTTAACAGGTGAGCTATCTCAGAAGAGTCAGCTGTCAGGATTAGCTGCTGATGGGTACCCTGGCTGGCCTGACAGCAGTAGAACTGGCAGTTCACAGCTTCCTCCCTCCACCAGGTTTCCTCACAAGGGAAGTTGGGAGCTGGCTCATCCTCAGCTTTCCATTTCCTGGATGGGTCAATCTTCTGGTACCTAGCCTGCAGATAAGACTTGGGGTCTTATTTATGTAGCTGTGAGTTGCTGTGGTCAGTACTACCTTGTAATCCCCAAATACAAATACTATTCTGATAGTAACACAAGAACTTCTTTGACAGCAACGGCCAAACAAATGCATGAGATATATAGTCACAAAAGGTTAGTATTAGTAAAAATATTCCATATCTTAAATTTTAAGAGGAAGAGTACTAATTGGCTCAATAAACTGTTATATAAAAATAAATAACAATTCAGTACATTATTATTTACTATAGTTATGGTAGTATAGTATAGAATTCAATAATTTTGTCCTATCAATTGAATAAGAAGAAAAATAAAATTAATAACAGTGACTTTGAAGCAAAAATCCTTTTGCTTTATCAAAAATCATTAAAAAATATGTGATATTCAAATAAAAAACAGATGAGTAATCATGACTGTATCTAAGAATTTAAAGCTTTCTGAAATAGTTGTGTATTTGGCCTTTAATCTTAAGAAATCTATAGCTTGGGGAATTTATGCTTAGAAATTATAGACCTATTTATCAAATCCTTCACAGTATTTGTGGAAATATGACTTTTTTCATTGGAACTGAAGACTTTGCTGTTCTGTGCTATTTTAAGAAAAGCCCATTAGGAGTCCCTAGTAATTGAATTTTTCCATTGTAGTAACCCTTTTGATGTATGACCTTCTATATTGAAGTTGGAAGTGATTAGTACAAGTGTTCTCAATTTCCTCTTAGCTCTGTTGGTTTTAAAGGATTCTAAATTAATTTGTAAAATGTCGTATCCCAAAGGGAGAAATCAAGATCCTTTTGCCTTCTGATTAGATTCCCAAAGCCTGTCTTAAATTGTTGATTGTTAATCAAGTCATTGTTTCCACAAGTACATATCCAGAAAAACATTTCCAAGGGTAGCTGGCCATCACAACTTCTTCTTTAAGAGTCACATTATATTAACTATTGCACACATTTATGGTTCTCTCACAATACGTACAATGATTTTATAAGAACATACTAACATTTTGTTAGACAGAACATCTCTTCCAAGGGCTGTGGGACTATGACGACCTTCCTCCTGCCCTTTTCTTATTAGTTTAATACAAGGCTAAACGCCAGTAATGAGAGGATAGGTGATTTTTTCAAGGCTGTGTGAGACTTGTAAGTAAAGTCTCCTGACTCCTCTTATACAAGTCATCCATTTATCTCATGATAATTAGTGAGCACTTTCTGTACTACTAAATGCCAGGAATTTCACTATGTATTGGAAGTCGTATATGACTAAAACCTTGCCCCAGGAGGTCTCCATTCATATTCTCTAATTCACACACACACACACACACACACACACACACACACACACACACACACACACACCTGCACACAATATAAATAATAGCAACAACAGAGATGTATATGAGGCTGAAGCTTAAGAAGAGAAAAAGTGTAAGATAGGATCTTCAGACACTATTGTTCATGGAGTTAAGAAGTTCTTAATTTGGAGGGAAATGATGCTAATTTGGTGCAAATCTGCTAGGGTAATGCTCTACCTGATCGCTAAAATGTCATTTATGTACATCAACAGACTGGGGTAGTGTCATGAAAATGTTCAGTAGAGACTCAAACCACTTTCTCTTCATTCCCTGACTGGGTATCATTTCTCCCATCATTAGTGATAAGAATCCATTCTTAGATTTCTGGTTGAGTGCTTAGTTAAACGGAAATGACGTTCGGGGAAATGGAATGCAGGGATGAATGGAGGAAGGCATTGAGACATGCTGTAAGAGATCATCCATCAGCAATGTGCCTATGCCATCATGTTGTCTCTGCCCAACCTACCATCATTTGGATGGTCCACAATTAGGAGTAGTAATCAGAATGTTGTAGATCTCTAAATGATACCATTAAGAAGGGGCTGTGGGCACATAGCAAAACAAACAAACAAATAAACAAACAAGCAAAGGACAACAAAGCCAACCTTTGCAGTGGCATGCACATCATGGGAGCCAGGGGTGCTTCTTAGAAGAGGTTGATTTCACATGGAAAGTGTTTATTTAATTATCCTCTCAGTATTCATGTACTATCAGTAATACTTAAAGACTAACAAAGATTAGAGGCAAATATACTGACAACAGAGAAGTAACTTAAGGATTGTCTTTATTGTCCTTGGCAATAATACAATGAAATGCTTTAATATAGCTGTGTTATGAATCAGCCTATTAGCAGTAAAATGCTTCATCTGAACAAAGATAATACTTCTGGGGGGATATAGATGGAAAACGTGCTTAGTCTCACAAAAGCTGTCTTTCAGATAACTGACAACTGAGTCTAAAGGAAAAATCAGAAGACCTTAAAATTCCATTAGCTTATATGCTCCCCATTTCCTCATGGCAGGACAAAAAGAGACCCATATAAAATATTTATATGTATCAGTCATGATGTAAAATAATAGCACTAAAGTGAAATACAATGAGAAAAGTGTCATGGCTTAAGGAGGTGTGATTGTCGGGCTGAATTGAATTAGCATGTCTTGCCTCAATTCTTCTTGCCTTGTCTTGGCCTTTTTTTTTTTTTTTTTCTCTCTTTTGTAGAGTACATCCATTTTCTTAATTGCCCTAGAAGATGATGTAGGCTGTGTGAAAAGGCTTGAAAGGGGAATTCAAAGTTCACATTCAAAAGGAGTAAAGGATAAGGATGATGAATCCTCCAGGCCCAAGCTCTGCTGTTATATTTCATCACCTGTAAGACACAGATCATTAAAATTCTACCTAATAATTCTCCATAAATATGTACCACCAAAGTACCCAGAAAATATCAGACTCACAGCAAGCACTTCATAAGAACTAGCTAGTGTCATAACTTAGTCTTGTTTCTACACAGGAACAAGTAATAACAACAAACTCTCATAAGACATTTCAGGTTTCACATAATGACTCTTTTACTCTTGTCAACAACTCTTTTGGAAAAAGACTACTATTGTCTTGAGGTAGACTTTATGAAACAAAGACAGAGAAGAAGTTCAAAAAATAAATGGGCAGAGAGTAGAATCCAGTGGTCTAACTTGGATTCTGTATCCGAATACTGTAGCGTTGCATGAGATAAAGTGCTGGCCATGCACTGACCTCAGTAACAACACTATTTACCTAAGAAGAAGGCAGTCTTCACGTTGTACTATTCCTGGGTAATTATTGCTTTTTCAAAATGTGCAAAAATAAATAAAATATAAGAGGTGTTGGAGAAGAAAGTGCATATACACTCTTTGTGAATGCTACTAATGGTTTTTCCTTTCTACTTCACCCTATCCTAAGAGCTTTTATGATTGCTAACAATTTGCTTTCCCATTCACAATAAATTACTTCCAAACCACTTGATAATGCTTCCCCCTTCCTGTTTTCTCCAGTAGTCTCTGTCCTACTTCCTTTCATCCTGAGCATTTTAGCACCCTACTGAGTCACTTGCAGGAGGATTTCATTTTCCCCATTGATTCAAAGCTTCAGGAGATGCTGCTCTGCTCGAAAACAGCTGGCAGTGATTGTGGAGCCAAAGGCACCACTACCTTTTCAAATCCTCCTCACCAGCATGGCAGGCACTCCCCCAGCGCCCTCTTCTTTTGGCTTCTTTGGTCTTTTGCACAATGTTGGTTAGATTGTTTCCCAGTAGCAGTTGTAAGTACTGGTAGCCCAAGAATCATAAACAAAATATGGCAGTAAAGCAGATGAGTTTATTATGCAAATAACACCACTGTCTGAAATGCCATTTCTCAAAATCACTTTGGCTAACTACCAACAGTCTTTGATTTGTCCAGGCTACAAGATGAACATCTAGGAACAAAAATCTGTTCTTTCCGATCTGAAGGTCTCTAGTCCATCTTTGAACAGCTCCGATCTTCACCTGTCTGTCACTGCTGTAGGAGAGAAAATAAGAAACTCTTGTATTGATGAATAACCCTTCTACATACATGCCTCATATTTTACATAGCAAATCAGATGACTAGCCACCACCAGTATGAATTCTGGTCCCTCAATAGACAAAATGGTTAGCTTTTAATAGTCAGCTTGATGGTAAGGTAGAATCACCTGGGAAGAGAGCTTCAGGAGGCTGTTTACATTGGCTTTCACCAATGGACCTGTCTTTGAAAATGGAGAAAGAGTTTTTCTCAAAGCAGGCATATTAGTGAGCCCAGGCATGGAGAGGATGTATCTAGCTGCTGGAAGTTCCTACCTTAATTTCTCCACAATAAAAGACTACAACCTAAAAGTGTATGCTACATAGGCCTCTTTCTCCCATTGGTTGCTGTTTTCCAGGGTATTTTATCACAGCAACAGATATGAAATGAGCACAGTGAATAGAATTCTTTTCTCTAAGAGGCTAGGTCCCCATGCTTTTTTCTTTCTTCTCTTTTATAAATTCAGAGCTCTATGCCTTTTTCTCTAGTTTTTTTTTATTATAATTTATTCAGATTACATCCCAGTTGTTATTCCCTCATTTGTATGTTCCTGTTCCCACCCTCCCTCCCTCTTTTGCCCTATTCCCCTTCCCTAGACCTCTGACAGAAGGGGACCTCCTCCCCCACCATATGACCACAACCTCTCTATGCTTTTGTCAAAGCCAACAGTTCTTTCATTCTTTTTCTTTCCTGGCATCTGTGTGTTAATTGGTTCAACAGGATACATAACTTAAAAAGACAGACCTACTGCCCTAGATAGTGTTTATGATCACTTGGAGCATGGAAATTCCCTGGAACTCTGATACGGCCTTATGACTGAACTAAAGTTCTTAGCAAAATTTGGGAAGCTGCCATCCCATGCCCCATTGTAGTAAACTCGACTTAATATCCAGTGAGGTATTCAACATGATAAGCTCAAATGAATTTGGCTGAACCAATCAGATGAAGCTAACATACATTTAAGTCAGAGCCTTTTGTAGTCTTTCTTGCTTGCCTCTCCTTATCCCCAATTTCAGAACCATCCACTTATTTCTGCATTACAAGTTTCTAGTATTAATGACTATATACACCAACACCAATTTAACAAGAATGGACAGAAAAATCTCCAGACAGACTCTTTTGGATTTACTCAGTGCTGTTATGTTTTTCACTTACTCAATAATCCAGCCCTGTTCATCACAAATTCTCACTATGCTTCAAATCCAGACATTTCTAATCTCTTAATTATTTTACTTGGATCATTAAAACAACTCATAGATATTTCCTTCACTTCTTATCCATTTTCTAGTCTTCTTCACTATAACAAGAGTTATTTTATTATCTCCTCTATAAACAGGGCTAAGGCTATTTGGCATGGTCTATGAGACCCTGCCCATTGTCCTGGATTAACTCTGATACATCATCTCTGCTTTCTCCTATCCAACAACATCGATGTACTTATAGGTCTCTAATCAAAGACAAAATTATATCTATTCTGAGCATTTGGAGATGAAGTACCTCCTGACAGAATAACCATCTCTACTTTTATGAGTTCATAAACTCTAAGTCTTCACATTTTAGCTGGAACCATGACTTCAGCCCGGGAAGTCACCCCATACTTTCATCCTTGAGATCAGACATGGTAGCTTTTGTGGTATACTGTAAACTACTTTTATCATGAGGAAACTCTTAGATCTTCTCAGGTTGCCTCTTTTCCATTCAGTCTCCCCAAACCCCTTGGGGACAGGGACTACCACATCTACCTGATGCTTAATATAGCAGCAGATAGGAACTGTGCTTAGAAGGCTCTGGTGATCTCATTTTCTTTAGATTACATACCCCACAGTCTCTAAGATAAGATAGAAGGAAGCTCTTCCCTGCTCTTGACTGAAGCAGAGAACACCACCTCCTCCAGTGTGGTTGTTGGTCTGCCCTCCTGATCCCTTCCGACAGCTAGGCTCAATAATTTAGAATTCTGTCAGCAATTACTGTCTTCTGAATTAATTTTATAGGAGATCAGCAGCCAATTAGTGGAATGAAACTGAATAGGATTGGTTTTAAAGTTACTAAATGTTAGAATGGGGACTGACCTCCACAAACAAACATTCATAATCATTGAGGGTTCTTAGTCTGATGTTAAAGGCTGCTATGTTTCGTTGAGCCCCATTAAAAGATCTGTTTATGGGCAGCTGGAGACTCAATTTCCATCTAAAAATATTATTATGCAAATAGTCATTTAAAAACACACACTGAGACTTGAATGCTTATTCACTTAGCTTGTTGTAAAAAGAAAAATAAGTATGATGGTGAAATCCCAGAAACTATAAATGCAGAAAGACTGATTCATTGAAAGGGCTGATACATTAAAAGTAACCTTTGAAAATGTTGTAAAATTTAGTGGTGAGATTGTTATGTTACACACAGGATCGATGCCATGGGACTAAATCAAGAAGTTTTTTTTTCAGATTCACCTTTTCCAGTCAAGGCTTGAGATTAGTTAGATGTAGTTCTGTGACATTATCCTCATGGGAGGATTAAAACTGGCTTAATGTTCTCTACAAAAAAAAAAATCAAATTCAATTAAAAACACACAGAAAACAGTAGGAGACTGCCACTGTGAATGTTTTCCAAATAAGCCAAATTCAATGACACAGAACATTTGAGTCACTCATATTTAGAAAGCATACTCAAACCTGAGCCATTTTGGTTGTTTTCGCTACAGTTTTGTCCTCCTGTCTACCAAGGTGATAGCTGAGCAAAACTCTTGGACCATATCATTTCATTTAGTGTCACAAATCTCCAGCCTTAGAGCAGCTATTAATCCAGTTTACAGGTAACACTGGTGTATAGAGACAATGTGACATGTTTGTGGTAACAGAATCCGCATTAGGGCTTAAATTTATTCTGATTTGCTTTGGGCAATCCAAATGGTTTATAGCTGTCTTTATAGCTATTATTATGATCATGTTACTGTTACCAAATAGTCAGAATTGTCCCCAGGATTGGTTCATATTAAATTGATTGATTAGCATGCTCTTTTTATGTAAAACTCTAAGTTAGATGCTGAGCCTTACTAAAAACACTATTATGTGGCAATGGGCAAATAACTTGTGGAAATGTTGACTAGAATGGCATAGACAATTTCTTCCTGGTGGGCTTTGAGTTGTATCATTTCCTTAAAAGGGACATCTGAGTTCACAAAGGTTAGTGACAAGAACTGAAACTGTTCACGCAATCAGCAGGCATTCTGTAATATGCAGAAATATCTGTATCTCTTCTCTGTCACCCAATGTCCCTAGGATTTAAAATTGCCATTTGAAACTCACTAAAATACTATTTTTTCAATTTGGAGACTGAGACTGATAGCTCATAATACTATATATTTATAGGGGCTATATTAGATAATACTTGAAGACTCCTAATTCATAGAATTTTACAAGTTTTAAGGCGTTGTAGCAACCTTACAATAATTCTAATTAATTACTCAATCTTATTTTTAAATCCTTTGTCAAGTTACTTATCTCTTGCAAATTCATCATTGTTTCCTCTGTGTCTCAGGTGTAATAGAGATTATTGCTTTGGTTCATGTATTCAACCCAAACAGCATTAATTTAACTTCCCTTTCACAAACCAAATGAATAAAAACTGACTTTTAATTTGGAGCACTCACTTCTGATCATGAAAAGTTTTCCCCCATCCTGATTGTACCTTTCTGCTTTTGAGGTCAGTACCATTTCTCAAACTACCGATTTGACCATTGCTGGTAACATGGTCTTGTGTAGTGAGGACTTCCCCCAAATCTTCTTCCTTGTGCTAGTTCAGCCACTTGCACTTCTTCCCTGGGTTAATCCTGTAGCCTCCTAAGTGGACAACTCGCTCTACCAAAACCTACCTTCCCCAGTGCATTCACCATAATCTTGGAAGTTTGTAATTGAAAGCTGATAGGCTGTGGTCAGAGGGTGCGGGAGAAGTCTAGGGGAGGGGAATAGGGCAAAATAAGAAGGGAGGGTGGGAATGGAACATATAAGCAAGGAGACAACAACAGAGATATACAATGAATAAATTATGATAAATAAATAATAATCTCTTCATTGATTGCATAATGTCACAATTTCCTTATTACACCCCTATCCCCCTCTATGGCCTGACTCCAGTTCACCCTGGTCTAATATGTCATATCAAGTTTGTGCTGTGAAAACACAGGACTTAGACACAAGTAGATAGCTAAATGAGTAAATCATTTGGTGCCATCACTAAACTATTTCCTTGTTTTCTCACCTCAGGTAGGCCATTTTCTGCCTTAACTGTGGCCTGTCATACATATTATGAGGTGAGTTTATCAGGGCAACTCTTCTTGAAGTCTCTGTTTTCTGTGAACAGCTCCCACACAAGCATGCAGTTCCCAATCCTCTTGAAGCATAAATATAAAATAACCTCCCTCATCCCCATCACCTCGTATCCTTAGCAGAAAGTGGACTACAATTTTGGAAGTTGATGCTGAACTGGACCAAAGCAGAAAGTGGCAAAATATCTTTAGAATCAAAAGGCAAAGCAGTGAAGCTCAGAAGCACAGTCAAGTACCCTACGACTTGGTCTTTTACTCTAAAGGATCACATCCCCACTCTTTTCACTTAGTGAACTCTAGAAATAATAGTTAAGTGAAGCAGACTTCACACAGTGCAGAGAGAGTATGATTAGAGTTAAATCGTACAGCTTTTACAGTCACATATCAGATTCAATAGAGCCTTTGCCACTTATCAGTTCAGTGAATGGGGCACATTTTAGCCCTGAGCCTGACTTAGTTTTTGCTGTTGAAAAAACCGTGGCAATGCTTTCTCCCAGAGCTATTTGATATAATGTCATGTTATGTCTCTACCTTACTTCTTTCTGGCATATGGTAAGTCCCCAAAGGAAAACAATGTGTTATAAGAATACACTGTCCTATAGACACAATAACTATGTCCGCATCACCAAAATGTGTTACCCACTTTGTGAAGGTCAATACCATGAGGATCTAATTCATGGGTTCCATATAAGCCAGAGAGAGGACAGATAATTTCATGTTGGTTAATGAAGGGTGCAAAAAACAATAGTTGTGTCTGTGATCGTTATGATTATCATCTTAATAAAATCTAGAAACAGCTAGGAAGAGAGAGTCAATAAGGTATTGGGTAAACGAAGATGGCCTGAGGTCATATCTACTGGGAATTGTTCTGAATGCTTTAGGTGATGTTGGAAGACACAGCCCTGAAGCGGGTTACACTATACTCTAAGTTTGTGTTATGACTTGTATAAAAGAGAAGAAGGTGAGCTAAGGAACAGAATGCAGAAATAATTCTTGCTTTGTTCTTGACTACGGAAGTGACTAGCCTTATTTTACTTCATAGATAGAGTGTGGCCTGAAATGTCAACTAGAGTAAACCCTTTCTCCTGTAAGTTACTTTTGTCAAAGTATTTTGTCACAGCAAACTGAAATGAAACCAAGACATTTTTAATTTATTAAATTAATACCAATCAACCAACTAATGTGGGCCAAACACAAATCTGGCAATAAAATTATAATTGAAAAAAACACATATACTAGCTAAAAGTAATACAGTATAGCTTTCTGTCAATAAACTTGTCACAGTCAAGTGGGAAATATAGACACTACAAAGATGAAAAGGTAGTGGTAGTGCATGCCGGTTATCCCAGCACTCAGAGAGGCAGAGGCAGGAGGATCTCTGTGAGTTCGAGCACAACCTGGTCTAAAAAGTAAGTCCAGGACATCCAAGGCTACACAGATAAACCCTGTCACAAAACAACAAAACAAAAATAGACCCTAAAAATAGATCAAAAGGCAACTCTACATGTAAGAGAAATTTCATAAGTGGTACAAAATGTAGTACATTAGTGTAATAATTGGGAGGTTTTTCTATAACCTATTAGCTTGCTTTTCCATGGGATTTCATTTGTATGGTTTATTAGAAGATACTCCCAGGACATAGAGAAGTGATGAATATACCATGGAAAAAAAAAAGAGAGCAGGAAAAAATGTAATATCAAATAAAGTGTAACTTTGGCACCATCCTCAGGGAAAAATGGTTTAACTTCAGAATAGTACCTATCATGAAGTCTGTAAGCCAAATTATTTATACTTCAGATCCATGAGTTATTGGCTAAGTCTATACTCCATAACAGACTAGAATATGAATGTACCAGTACTTCAAGCTTTCTATGTATAGCCAAAGACATTGTAGTGTGCTGAAAGTCATCTTACAATTAAGAGACACTGATACTGACAGTGAGAGGAAGTTTATATGCAGGAATTAAAAAGAGAGTCTCATCGTGACATGGCTAGAGTAATCATGGCTTCTGATTAGATAAGTTTAAGTCAACACTGGAGGATGAGAAGAACTTAGTCTTCTGAAGATCAAGAAAGTGTATTTTTCCTAAGGCACTATTTTTGGAAGACACTGAGAATAACAGTGTGTTGTACAACTTGTAAAGCAAGAATGTTGTGACACTTGGAAAACGCTCTGGATTTACTTTTTCTACCCTGAAGGGAAAAGAGGCTAGCAACTTAAAAATCTTAGGATGTTCCTGATTCTGACAAGATTTGCAAGTCTGCATTTTCTCCAAGGTTGTAGAAGCAGTTAAGGACTACTGGGGAGGTGACTTTCTGTTCAGGAAACTTTACAGGATAGAATCTCTGGCTTATTGAATTGGCTGTACATAATTTAGAGAGTTTTAGGAATACAAATTTCATGAATTATGTGGGCTTTTCGGGGGTGCCCTTGAGACATGTGTGATTTGGTAAATAACCGCTCACCCATAGCCATATAAGGAACCATAATAAACTCATCAGTTCAACAGGCTGAAGACTTTTGTCTGTTGCCCCCTATTTAGGCTGAGTTGGCATTCACTACTATTTCACCAAGAAAATGTTAAACTAATGGGTCCTGAAATTTATGGGTGCTATACAGCCATTCATATTTATTCTAAGCACAGTAAATTGTAATCAGAAGGCTCATAGCCTTGGACTGACATTATTTTACTCTATTTAGGAAAACCACACTAGCCACTCTGTGGGGAGTACATTGGAGGAGACAACAGAACAGAAAACAGGAATCTCATGATTTTGTTTACTTTTGTTCTCTAAGTGAGATTATAAAGCACTATATTAGAGGGAAAAATAGTGAATATGGGAGAGATGGCCAGAAATACCATGTATTGTGTATAAGACAGATCCTAGGAATTACTAAATGAGTTGAGCATGTGTGCATGAAGAATGGGAGGAGTTGGGGATCTGACTGGGCTCTTGACCTTAGTAACTTAAAAGGTAGGATAGTCATTCGCTAAAACAGTGAAGACAAAAATGAGTAAGAGAAGTCCTGTTGGCACAGTGCTAATGTGCTACTATCCATTGCTGTGACTAATGTAGAATTCTAGGTCATGCTCATTAGAGAGGGGCACATAGATGCCCACTGACCTTCAGTTTTTAGACTGAAAGTGTTTTAAACTGGAGAGTGGTACAAAAGTTATGCTCATTTAGTGGAGACCAAATCGAGAATTGTGACCATTATTTCCTACCTAGCAAAACAGGTGAGGTTCTCTCTTAGGATGCTGATAGTAAAGGGGAAAACACTGCCAGGCACATATTCAACTACACTGTGTTACCTTTTATTTTGCATGTTGTAGTTCATGCTTTTATAATGAACCTAAGCCTCAGGAATGCTAGGCATGTGCCCTCATATAGAAATACATCCCCAGGCTGCAATATGTCTTTGATTTGCAGCAGTTACAAATTATGATATTTTTATTTGGGTATAACCTCTTTGCAAGGCAAATGTCTCTAATTGGTTCATTGGATGCTGGTAACTTTAGCTCAGGAATCCTTAGATGTGTGCGAATCTTGGATTCTGAATAATATCAAGGAAACCAACTTAATAGTGTACATTATGTGCAAACAGATGCATATTGTCAAAAAATCATTTTTGAAAATGAAAGTTGCTGCTTTCTTTCACAGCAATGAGTCCACTTTCCGTTCTGGTTCTGGTGCAATGTCATTTGCTTTCTCTATTTAAAGCTGAGCATTGATATAAAGCTGAAGTTCATTCAGGGTTTGACCCAAAGCTTCCTTCTGCCATTTTTCATTGTTTGATGTCCTAATCAAGTATTATTTGGAAGAGGAATTATTCTCTGTAGAAATAGAGTCAGACAATTGTAGACATAATAGGTTTGATGAATGTAAGTGAGATTAGACTCTAGGACCATGTGGGTGGAGTGCCACTCTGCCCATGGAAATGTGTTGATGGAAATGTTTGTAAGGAAAGAGCAAGTGAGAACTCAGTCAGAGATGATGGCCTTCCTAAAATGACTAGTCATCATAAATTAGTCCAGAGCAGTGGCCCCTGGACTCTGCATAAGGCACAGAACCAACTTAAAGCAACTCTGCTCAGTTCATAAAATGTTAACTGTATTTGATTTCAGGCCTAATAACTTGGTATTAGATAATCAGTTGGTGTGCTCCTCCCTAGAGAAAACTGCTTCTCCAAGCCTCAGAATTCTTTAGTTGCTGTAGTTCTTTGTTCCGGGTTTGGAGTCTATGACAATCCCCACCTTTGTGTTAGCTTAGTGGTGCCGTGCTTGATCAGGTCTTGTTCAGTCATTCATGTTGACGGGAATTCCTCAGTATAGTCTTTCTCGGAAATTCCTAGGAGGACACCATCTCACGACAAATTCTCTCCTCCTCTGGCTCTTATAATCTTTCTGCCCGATTCTATAAAGTTCCCTGAGTCTTAGGTACAAAAACCCCTATATCTTGATTTAATAATCTCCATCTTCAAAAGGGTGAATGATAATGATGCCTGACAAAATATAAATGAATCCTTTCCAAACGTCATTTTTCATAGAATGCAAGCATTCTCTTCTTTAAAAACATCAATGCACGTCCCATCCTCAGATAAGATTTTTTTGAATGGGAAAATAGGGCAAGTTTTTAGATTTTTTTTTTATTAAAAGAACAATGGCAGCTAAAGCCCAGAGTGATAATCTAGGCAAGTCAAAGAGAACCATGGCTGACCTACCTACGAAGGACAAAGGTGAATGGCTGTCTTTTTTTTTTTTTTTTTTTAATCCACCTGGCTCTGCCTGGCACATGACTGTCTATCTTAGCCAGTGGCAAAGCAGTCTAAGAAGGAGCTGCTGACACCATTGTTCTACTGATCAGTCTCAAAATAGGGCTGCATTGGTACACAGGTGGAACTTTGGGACATAACTTAATTTCTCATATTAAATCCAAAAGCTGAAAGCATAAAATGACTTGAGGAGGAAGAAAGGATGATAGTGAAAACTCTAGAAGTGAAATTACATAGCATGATATTGGAGCCTGGGGACATGAAGAATGGAAGAACTGGCATCTGTTTCTCAGGAGTCTTTAAAGCAGTTGCTGATCTGTTGCATTTGACCATTTTCATTAAGCTGATATTCTCATGGCCTGAGTCATTAACTCTGATGACAGTCTGTCAGGCATATGCTGTAGAACATTACATAAGCAAGAATGACAAAGTTCCCCCCAGTTCTCCCCAGATCTTCCAACATAATCCAAACCTACCTCATGTCCTCTGAATATGTATACATATATGAATACATCCCATTGGGTCAAATTAGTGCTACCTGTATATGCATGGAGTGGGATCACCCACTGCAGAATAGGTAATCCACAAGAGGTCATACTCCCAAAGAATGACTACTCCTTCCCAAGCAATCACCAATCGCCAATACTTCCTAGACTACTGATGGGACCCATGAGCTCCACCACCATGCATGCTGGGAGTTTGAGTGGCTTCATCCTGCTGAGGTTGGTGCCAACCTTAGCTACTGTGAGTTCATAAGTGCAAGAGCCATGTCATATTCAGAACACAAAATCTCATAGCATTCCTCCCACCCTCCAGCTTTTAAATTCCTGGGAATTCCAAAGTGTTTCATGCTAAAGGTTTGAGAGCTTGATATCCCTAGATTCAAATTTCAGTTTAATGAAAGCTTTAAACATACAAAGATATTGGGAGATAATTCAAATTTTCTGAACATTATTAATTACCATCTCTAAAATCAGGGCAACAGTTATACCTACCTAACAGAGTTGTAAAACATCACTAATTATGGGAATAATTGAAGACCTGAAATATTATAAATGTTCAAAAATATTTGTCATTTTTATTAGCATCATCATTATCATCATCACCATTAAATTTTCAGGTCTTTAATAACAAAGGAATAAAATATCCATACAGCTCTGTCTAAAAATTTCTAAGCTGAGCGATATGAGATCAGGTACATTGGAAGCTGATTGAAAGTCCTATGCATCTATCTATATGCACATGCAGGAATGTTTCATTACCACGAGCATTCCACTCTGCATAGGGAAAGTGCTTTAAGTTTCAAATCAAAGAGAGACAGATAACACAGGAAAGAAGCAATCTTAGCCTGACTAGTAATTTTTGCTTCACTCTGAAAATTCAAAACAGAGGTTAGATACAAGGCCACTGAAATACTTGAAATGTTTGAGGAATTGACAACTTGAGAAAAGTGAAGTCAACAGAAGTTACGGAGCTATTGGCTTTGGGGGCTTTTTCCTCAGCTTGCTAGCCTACTTTTAATCTTGGGAGTGATTTTTAATTTTTCATATATAATCTGTGTGCTTCTATTCCATTTCTAACTTAGAAGACTGATATTCTCCATCTCCTCCCAGCAGCTGCCAGGGTTTTCTCCCAACTTGTATGATTTTTTTTCCTTAAACATTAATAAAATTGCCCTTGAACAAAAAAAAAAAAAAAAAAAAAAAAAAAAAAGGAAAAAGATGTTTCTGAGCTGTTAAGAACTTTTTTCTTAAAGAAATATGAATCAGATCATGAATTACTTCAGGTTACAATTTATTTCCTCCCCAACAGTAACTCCCGTTTTACAAGCATAAATTTCATCAAGAGCTGATTAGTCGGTCTCTATCAAAAAAGAAAGGTCATAGTTACTCTACCTTCTATATGAATGTTAAGATCACTGTACATTTTTTTTTTTGTTATCCTACTACAACTATTTCAGGAATTACTCCACCAATGGATATTTATCAAGCTCTTGGTCTGTATTAGGAAATATCAGAATATTAGGACCCATATTCTAAATTTACTAGTTTTTCCCTTTCACACTGAACACAAAACTATTTGCCTCTGACCTGTTCACACTGATGACATGACCATCAATAAATCACCTAGTGGAACTTTGCTTAAGTATGTTCCTAGGTGGTGAGCATGGTAGTGCATACCTCTAATTATAATTGGATCTAAGACAGAACGATTGTGAGTTAAAGGCCAGCTTGAATTATATAGATAGTCTGTGACTGAGAAAAACAAAACAGAGGAAACCTAACTAGCAGTTAGTCATAGGGGATATAGGACAAGAATTCCCAACTCTATTATCTTATATTTCCTCTGAAATTAAAGTTAATTGAGGGATAAAAATATTGAAAAGCTAAAATTACTTCTGCAATGTTCTACTGCTACTACGGTAATATAACCTCAATGAACAGAAAAAAATTATTTGATTCAGTGGACAAACTCATTAAGCCAGCTAAGGAAATACAAATGACATGAGAACTTTTAATAAAAGGCATGAAAAGCTGCCCCCAAACCGTCATGAATGTTTTAACTTTTTATCTTGTCCTACAGTATTTAGACCAGTGTATCTGAAATACTAATGTGTGTCATAATGATAAACAAGGCAGGGCATACCCAGGAACCTAGAAATGCTGTAAATTATGTGTGGGATGGAGGACAAGACAGTGGTCCTAAGATCTTTTAAGTGTACTGACAAAGCATATGAAGGAAACATACTTGAATAAATTAGTTCTTGCTTTTGTTTAGTTTTAGACCAAACAAAATAAGAGGTTTTGAATGAATGGAAAATATTTTGAATACATAAAATATCTCTACTTTCAAAGAGCTAGCTTGAATAGAAACTGTCCACCCTGGAGGTCTGCCTCATACCCACCAAATTCTGTTACTAAGTTCACCTCAGTTGAAGGCACATTCTCCATCACTGCTTGTGCTCAAGGCAAAACATGGGAGTTTATATCAGTACTTGTGCTCAAACTATCTATTTGCCATACATGTCTATTTACTTGGTATCTATTATTTGTAAGTCTCTGCTAGAAATACTGAGGTTGGATATATGATTAAAACAGGGTTCAGATACTCAAAACCTTTAAATGTTCGTTTTCAAAAAGAACTGCAAGAAAGCATACATCCTGACAATATTTAATGGAACCTGTATCCCAGAGAGTCCTAGTGCATAGTATTTATAGGCTACCAATCTAATACCAACATAAAATCACCCTTTATCTACACAACCATAGTACATTCATAGCTCATCCTCCTGGTCCACAGTTCCCTATGCCCACCCAACTCTACATACAAAGATCAGATGAATTTTAAAGAACAGTGATTAGACTGAGTATCCCAGTGGCTCTCCTTGCCACTCAGTAGTAAATCCAAGACCTCCTCATAAGACATTGCTTATCTTGTGAGAATTCCCATGACTTCTGTTTTTGTTATTTTATTTTATTTTATTAATTTATTCATATTACATCTCAGTGGTTATCCCATCCCTTGTATCCTCCCATTCCTCCCTCCCTCCCATTTTCCCCTTAATCCCTCCCCTATGACTGTGACTGAGGAGGACCTCCTCCCCCTGTATATGCTCATAGGGTATCAAGTCTCTTCTTGGTAGCCTGTTATCCTTCTGCTGAGTACCACCAGGTCTCCCCATCCAGGGGACGTGGTCAAATATGAGGCACCAGAGTACATGTGAAAGTCATACACCACTCTCCACTCAACTGTGGAGAATGTTCTGTCCATTGGCTAGATCTGGGTAGGGGTTTGAAGTTTACTGCCTGTGTTGTCCTTGGCTGGTGCCATAGTTTGAGTGGGACCCCTGGGTCCAAATCTGCCTATCATAATGTTCTTCTTGTAGGTTTCTAGGACCCTCTGGATCCTTCAACTTTGCCATTCTCCCATGCTTCTCTCATCAAGCTATCTGGTGCTATCTCAGAAAAATGGGAATAGGGCTTCCCTAAGACCCAGCTATTCTACTCCTTGGAATATACCCAGAAGATGCTCCAGCATACAACAGGGACATACACTCAACCATCTTCATAGCAACCTTATTCATGATAGCCAGAACATGGAAACAGCCTAAGTGTCCCTCAGTAGAAGAATGGATAAAGAAACTGTGGTACATATGCACTATGGAATACTGCTCAGCTATTAAAAACAAGGAACTCCTGAAATTTGTGAACAAATGAATTGAACTAGAAATGATCATAATGAGTGAGTTAACCCAGAAGCAGAAAGAGTCAAATGGTATATACTCACTTATATCTGCATACTAGCCCAAGGGGCATGTCCCATGAAAGTCTTCACTTATCAGGAAACTGGGACAGAGGGGAGGACATCCTATAGGGACTCTAGATGTTTTTATATTTTTATAGTCAAACTTTAGGAGGACTTGTAAGGTCCTTTCCATATAATAATTTCTCTGGCTATTAATACCTTTTGTTGTCCTTCAAGTTTCATACCAAGGCACCCTCACATGTCCCAGCCATAAGTGTGTTTTATGAGCCTTTCTCCTCAAAATATAATTTACTTGTTTAGGATTGTTTCACATTCTGTATAGTTTCTATTGCTTAAGCAAAAGCTGTATGAGGACAGTGCTAACTTAGGTGTGTCCAATGCTGTGTCCTTAGTGACAGGACAGTGATAAGATAATAAACATCTGAGGTATTGTAGGCACTCAGTTTTTGTAACATTAATTTGTACATGAGTGCAAAAACCCATCATGATCATCTACCCATTTTTATACCATTTTCAGTTTGAAAACAGAATTCTGTGTCATTATCATCTCTCATTTCTCTAGCACTGGGCATGAGCTAGATAGATGTTTAAGACATGTCTGTTGAGAGACTAAATCCTGAATGTGGACCCCACATTTTTTGAGCCTGTACAACAATGTACCAATTCCTTGTTTCTAGGGTTCAACTCAAGGCTTGCTAAGCAGAGGCTCTTTCTCTGACCTATTCCCAAGCTCTTATTCTTCATTGTAGATGTAAGGATTTTCAGGGTCAAAATATGTGAAGGGATTTGCTAAAGCCGAATCAGAGAATCAGAGAAAATGAAAACAAAACAAAACAAAAAAGAGGGAAGAAAAGGAAAGGCTGAGAATCCCTCAGGCTAAGGACAGGACAGGGGCTTCTACAGAGTTAACTGTCTGACTGGGCAGGCGCTGAGCTAAACCTGAACATCAACAAATGGATTTTGCCTGAAGATAGATTTTGATAACTTTGGAGAGAAGAAAGGGATAAAGGTAAGAAAAGCAATCATAGAAATGGGGAGGATTATTTAGGAGAGTGAAATAAATACTCTTTGGGGTTCACATATTACTTGGAAATGCGTTTGGAATACAAACGTATCTGAATAAAAATGCTCATGCAACTGGTGAAGAAAATCAAGCTTGTTCTTGGGGATAAAAGGCTTGAGTAGAGAGATGGGATGAGCAGAGACAGTTTCTTCTGATCCGTGTTACCACCTTGCGAAAGATGGGCAAGTGTGAAGATGCAGCATGGGAGACTAGGAGAGGTCTAGGCTCACCTTAAGACTGTCTTGGTTTAAAGGTGGGGATGAGGCGCAGTCACATATGTGAAGTCAAAGAAGCCTGGAAAGTTCCATGAAAGCTGATAGAGTGACTCTTTGTTGAATAGTGAGTGGCAATCCCTTCTAGGCAGGTGTGAGAATGCCAGAGTATCTGCTGGGAGATAAAGTCAAAGCGATCAAGATTCTACAGGGACTCACACTGAAAAGATGAGTGTCAGAGGAAAGGCTCTAAGAGCTTATGTGTAAAAATCTGTATTTGTTATGTGTCTTTCTTCCACTATAACTACATAGTATAGGAACCTCCTTTCCCTTTCATGGGCTTCATTTATTTTATGAGAATATGGTTTTCCATCATGTGAGACAATTAAAAGAGGTAATGTGCACAAAGTACTTAATAAATAATAAGTAGTAGAAAGATGTTCAAAGCAGTTCTTAGTTTTAAGACTTAATTTATATTTTACTCATTAATTAAAAATGAAATGAAAAGTGGCTAACACTTGATACCCTATAAGCATATACAGGGAGAGGAAGTCCCCCTCAGTCACAGTCACAGGGGAGGGGGGAGTAAGGGGAAAATTGGAGGGAGGGAGGAATGGGAGGATACAAGGGATGGGATAACCATTGAGGTGTAATATGAATAAATTAATAAAATAAAATTTAAAAAAATAAAAATTTTAAAAAAAGAAAAAAGAAAAATGGCGAACACATAAGACTCTTTAGAAAAATGGCTGTATGTGAGTAATCATGCATGATCACGCCTCAGAGAACAGGGGCTGGCAGTTCAATGACAGACACGAGGACATGAGTCTGTAAGCAGCCTGGTGCTCTCTTTGGAGGAGTCACAATTCGCACTGAGAAGAGCCTTGAAAGCTGGTCTGTTGTCCATTGAGTAGCTCATTGTGGAGCCAGTGCTGTATGGCTGTAGCCATAGTGATAAGACAGACATGGTCCATCATTTAAAGCCAGACTCTCAGCACAGACTACTTGGTAAATACTTCAGAACTATTTTCTCCATGTATGTATGTATACACACACACACACATATATGTATATGGATGTGTGTGTGCATGTACACATGGTTCTATATTATATGGGCAAATTCATACTTCCTGCATTCACAGCTCTATTCAGTTTTATGTGTCCATCATCTCAAAATGAAAACAGATTTATAGGGCATATGCTCCTTATTTCTCTCCTCTACCCTCACCTTGGTAACCACAGTTCACAGTCTTATTACTGATCCTTTACCAAGTCTAGATATTTCACATGCCATAATTTGTTAACAAGTTTCTCAGTGGATAGATATTTATTTGGTCCCTGCAAAACTGCTTCAGTGAGCATGTGTTTACGTCAACTCTTATGCAACTCTAGTAAGTGGCATGTCCTAGAGACTCCAGCCTCACTGACCTAGAGTGGACTGCGGGGATTTTAGCAGAGGGGCCATAAAGAGAATCTGTGCAAAGTGTTAGTGAAAGATTGAAATGCCTGTGTAATTTCAATCCTCTTCAGTAAACAAAGTCCCTTTATAAGTCTAATGGAACATCCCTGCCCAGGGTCTGATGCTTTTCAATAACTCAAGCCTGAAAACTAGAGAGGGAGCAATGTTACCATATAATTCAGAGCTGACTGGTGTAAGTGAGTTAACACTGTCCTGTGTCAAAAGCAGACACCTGTGGTAATAAGGAACCTAGGGAGACATAATCTACTTTCCTTTTCCCAGGTTCCATTCTGAGCATTCACCAAGAGCAAGCTAAACAGGTTACACATTTTGTGCTGGTTGGTTGCATAATGAAGTTGAAGGTGCCAAAATTTAGGATCCCCGGAGACCCCTTATGGTGATCTGAGGAGGGGTGTCAGGATTTGTGGAAGCTACATG
Source organism: Acomys russatus (assembly GCF_903995435.1). Lineage (NCBI taxonomy): Eukaryota > Metazoa > Chordata > Mammalia > Rodentia > Muridae > Acomys > Acomys russatus. The sequence continues at coordinate 39,265,286 of NC_067158.1, read as the reverse complement.
TGAATTATGTCCAGAGTAAAAAGAAAGGAAATTGCTATGACAATTATTTTAATGAAAAGGACCACTCAGTGTCAGGTCTACACATCATCCTATCCAGGAAGCGCACTGATGTCCCAAAGAGGTGTGAATGGACCTTTTGATGTGACGCTTTGTTCTTTTATAAAAGCTTACTTATGAGAAGTTCAAAGTGCCGTCTGTGGCCTTTCTGAGTCCCTTTCAACCCCTTTGTGGAACAGATAGCAAATGTTATTCTCATCTTACAGATGAGAGGGAAGTTGAAAGGCCCAGGGGTTAAGTGTGTGTTCCACACTCATCGTTCAGGTTTTTACGGCATGACCCAAGTCTCGCTTCCAGAAAGGGCACATAGTTGGCCCTGTCACCTCCCTGCCCTTTGTCACAAGGTTGGCACATAATGGTTATAAAAAGCTCTAGGTAATCCAACAAAAGAAGAGGCTTATTTTCATTTAAGAACTGTCAAATTGCTAGAACTGAAGTTTGTGTTACTGGGTCAGGATGGTATGATTAAACTCATAGTATGGTGGGATTTTTCATGTTTGTTTTATAATTTACTTGTTGGGAGTAATACAGTTGTGTTGACATCATTAGGTCTTGATAGGTATCATGGTAACATATAAAGTTCTACTTATTATAACACTCATTTTATTGTCATTCAAAACATTATAAAGCAACTTCAAGCACATAATCTACTTAGCATGTAACAAAGATATAATGATTTTTAGTAGAAGGTGAATAATTCCTCTTGAGCCAAATTTACAGTAATAACATTGGCTAATATGTTAGTCATCAAGATACTTATTCCAGCACCTAGTATCACATTAGGACACTGATGTCATGAGCATTAGCTGACTATGAGAATTTCTCTTTGTCTTTTTGTTTTATCCGTTAAGATTCAAAAATGGCATATTAAAATGAAGGTGAATATGAAAGTTAGCACATATAATGGAAAGATTTTATAAAGAATATTAAGAAAAAAACAGTTCCACTTGATAATTTCCCTACAACTTTCTCGATTATACTATGCAATATTCTAACAATGCATGAGGCATATCTCTTTAAAGTCTAGTGTCTATTTCTTCTGTAATAACCTTGAATTTACTTTCTAGTATTTACATCCTATTCAATTATTCAGCAGGATTCTCACTCCCTGAGTCAAACCCTCTCATGCCATATGTTACAAGAACAAGTTCCTCAAAAATTTTGAGGAGCTATAACAGTCTTGTACATACGCAATTTTATGTGCAAAAAATATAAGATATGTCTACACAGGAAGAATGTTTATAATAAAGCATAACTGTATTGTATATTATTTATTTATAACATGCAAGGCCATATGAATATAATATATACATTTATAATATATATAACACATGTCTCATGAAATTTAACACATGTTAGATATATAATGTTAGTTTCTCTCGAGAGATCTAAAGCATTAACGGTCTCCCAAGTTCCAGCATTAAGAACCTTTAAGACTAGTGTCTCCTTTAATGAATGGCTGCTGACCACTGATCTTTTAAAGCCAAGCAACTAATTCTGACTCCAGCTTCTATTAAATACTCCTTCCCAGAAGGCTGCAATCTCAGCGTATAAAGATCCATTTCTTTTTATAATGTTCAGGATAACTTAATTCCTGAGCATCATAAAATTCAGATCTGTTTTGTACATTTTGGTAAAGAAAAATTAGCTCATGGATCTGCATCCTCATAGTTCTTCAGGAAACCATGGGTAAATTCAGAAAAATCATCAGTTCCTGCCTCATGGGCTGTGCATTTTTCAGTAACCATTGCGGGGAAGGGGAGATAAAGTACGCACTAAAGAATGTTAGCATCTTTACTCTTCTCCTTTCTTACCACCCACCCACTTCTGGTCTTCTGGTGACAAAATTGTCCTGGTTAAACGGCACACTCTTTCTAAATGATGTAGCAGCCTTTTCCTAACTGGCCTGCCTGAACCTAATGTTTCTTTCTTTTTTTAAAATAGATACCCTATGAGCATATACAGGAGGAGGTAATCCCCCTCAGGAACAGTCATAGGGGAGGGGAATAATGGGAAAATGGGAGGGAGGGAAGAGTGGGAGGATACAAGGGATGGGATAAACATTGAGATGTAACAAGAATAAATTAATAAAAAAAATCATGTGAAATAAAAAAAATATATTTTATTAATTTATTCATATTACATCTAAATTGTTATCCCATCCCTTGTATCCTCCCATTCCTCCCTCTCTCCCATTTTCCCCTTACTCCCCTCCCCTATGACTGTGACTAAAAGGGGACCTCCTCCCCCTGTATATGCTCATAGCGTAACAATGGATACCTGCCATGTGACTTTTCTTTCCTAGGGAGACATAAACGCCTATTCACCTGAGCTAAGGCACTGTGGTCACTATAAGGTCTGATACCTCCTTAGCTGAAGCTAGTGAACCAATGAGTTTTGGGGGTATTACTTACAAGGATTTGGGGAGCGATATACAAGCTCATAGGTGATTCTCAAATGTAGCTGCATCACTGAAAATCTTACACCAGCATGGGTGCCAACTCAGGAAAGCTGCATCCTTGGAGCTCCCTGCAAAACTTTCCCTGGCAATTGTAACTGCTTCAGAAATCTGGGTAGAGAGGCCTTGTGAATCTTAAGAATTGTCGAAACTTTGGGTAGCTTGGGGATCTATTTACTTCCTGTGTCTTAATTAGCCCCATTTAGGACAGAATTTCGCTGGAACCCCTGCTCACCCCTGCACGTGCTGCTCTGCTCTCCTTTCTAGGTTATGGTTGGCTCTTCATCACCCTTTGCCTACAGTCTATAAAACTTTCCTGCCCTAGTCTGGGCATGCAACTTCCTCAGCCCTGTTCTTTGGGACTGATGATCCGGCCCTGGGAGCAGTGCCTTATAAATCTGCCTTTATCTGCTTTGAAAAAAAAAAAAAAAAAAAAAAAAGAATGTTAGCATTGTTTATGTACAACTAATTTTCAAAATCCTGCTAATTATGAAAAAGCCTGTTCTGTAACTACAGGGAAGTCACTTTTGCTCTGTAGAACATTCTAGTTTGGGGGATTTTAGGTTCTTTCAATTATTAGAAATTTGTGCAGAAAATTTTTAACACTGCAAATTTTGAGAAAGAAGAGAATTGTCTGTTTAATTTCCAAATGTGCAAATGGAGCTTATAGAGAATTCTTCCTGTCCAAATATAATGTGAGAAAAAGAAACTAGCATGCTACAGTCTTTCTGAGGTTTGCTGTTTTCTCTGTGGTTTTAGTAATGTATAGCTCAGTTAAGTTTTCTTCTCAAAGCCTGAAGGGATATCCAGAAGTCACCATTTTAACCCTTCCTTATTAAAATGTCATTACAGGAAAAAGACTACCCCAGGAGAGTGCCCTCAGTGCTGGGACAGTGCCATGCTTGCATGCAGTGAATAAGCAGCTAACTATTGCTGTGAGTTCTAGACAATCCCTTCCACAGGATTCTACTTTATATGTCTAGCTTGAAAAAAAAATATGTGAAGTTTAGGAGGATAATGACACCACAGGAAAAGTAAAAGTGGCCCAAGTAGAAATGGTAAATTGCATCAGAGGTCAGGATGTAGAGTGAAGAAACCAGTTTGTGGGTGTCAGGATGCCTGACGTGGCCTTCATGGGGGTGGAGAAGAAGCTACACTTTTCCTCTGCAATAATGTTCAAGTTTAGGACTTATAGCACAGACAAGTTCATGCTCAAACATGACCAATTACTAAACAAGGAGAGGAAATCCTCTCAAGTTCAACTGTAATGTCTATGAAGTTACTGTGTAGCATCTTTAAAATATACAAATAGACACAGAATTATAGAATGATGACCAGGAAAAGTAATAAAAGAAATGAAAGCACTTGGCACAATGTGGACACACAAGCTCAGTTAAGTGCTACCCATCTTTGCCATCCTCGCACACTGAATACATCTCTGGGCTGACAGTAGTTAGCTTTCCTTAGCTGATCAGGCAGTGTCTATTCTTTGAAAATCCTCTATAGATAAGCAGTCAGTAAAGGGGGAAAGGAAAGAGTAATTTACTACATTTCTATCATGTGCTTAAATCTTGTCAAGAAGTTGTATAGTATTTAATCTTTGTACCCTTTTCATAAACCAAATATGATTTATGCCATTTGCTGTAGTTAACAAAGTTAGTGGGGTTTGAGAGCCATTGTGGATTCTTTATACTCAGTATGTCTTTTTTCTCTTTTCTCAAATTTTGCATATCGTAGCCTGCTTTTGATTTCTCTGAAGAATCTATTTATCTATCATCTATTTATCATATATGATGTAAGTGTGCATTCGTATATGCTTCTGTCTACCTGCTAATTCCACCTGTTAGGATAGAGGAATAGAAGGTTTAACCTTATCTGTGCCTCAAGGGCAAAAAATTCAGCCTATTTCCTTCCACTCATAAGACTTTGTCCATAAAACTCATCAGTCTATTCTTTTGTACTGTAGGTTTTAAAAAAAATGTTTTCTAGTCTAAACTGAGTAGAAAATTGTCTGATATTTTAGCCAAAGTTGTGGTAATTTACTAAGTATTTCTTCTAGGAGGCTAGTTGTGTTCACACCACAAAGAATATAATGGCAAAAGTGTTGGCTTTAGCATTAGTGAATGCTAATTTACTGTAATGTTTGAACATTTAATGGTTGTTGGGATGAAAAATGGCTTAACCTCTTGACTCCTAGTCTTTCAGAAAACTTTCAACACAAAATGTACTTATGCAATAAAGTGATTTTTAGATAAGAGAGACAATGCGTAGTAACCCTTTCTGCTGTTCCCAGCCTACCTAAATTTTGCCAAAAGAGACAATTAACGTACTCATTTTACGAAATGAGTTCACATAATGTCTGTCCTAGGAGAAAATTAATCCTAGTAGGTTGGTTAGGCACCAACAGTTTTTGAACTATAGAGAGACATGCATTTATTTTTATTGCCACTGTAGTAATTCGCCCGGCTAAACTAGAACTAATCCTTTTGGATACTGTCAGGTTGGCAAGACTTGAGGCAGTATGGGAAGCCAATAGTGAACAACTAGATATTCATAGTCACATCTGGCTCTGTTGCATCCACAGGAGGACCCCAGGAGTATGCACACCAACAGGGAACCATGCACAACTCTTCACATGCACTGTCCCTCTCCCGCAGGCACCTGGGTGTCCAACCCACCTCCAATCTCATGCATATCGTCTTCTGTTTCTTTGCCCCATCTCCCCTCTCCAGGAACACTGGGATAGATTTCTAGAGAACAATACCCAAAGAGTGTATTTACTTTGGAAAGATCCATGCTTCTTTTCAATATGTTGTATCAAACCCAACCAAAACCACATTTCTAATATATAAAATTCCACCACTTCGCTCAATACCCAGGTCCAAATTGTGAAGTAGTGATAGAGTATAGCAAATTGCAGAAGTGCGGGGGGGGGGGGAGGTTTGCTCACCATTGGCTATCTGATTTTAAAAGACATTTCTTATTCTTTATGCTTTTATTTTTGAAAATATGAAATAGTTGGGTTGGGCAACCAACATTGTTTTTTCCAATTCTAAAATTCTTTGATCCACTGAAACAACTAATCTTTTATTCATTTTCTTCTTATTTTAAATTTGCTGATTTCAGCTAAAGTACTCAAATATGTATACCCAGAGTATTGGTAATATAATCCTTACCCTCTGGAGTCCCTGGGAGAAATAATTAATAAATAATGTGGAGAGACTTAGATGAAAGACAAAAGAAATGGGAAATTATTATATTTTCATAATTGCATTTTAAATGGTGACATTGAATGTCCAGGTTTCACTTACATGCCAAATTCTGTTAGTGATTATTAAAAAAAAATATTTGTGCCATTTTTATATTTTCTTTTCCCTTGAGAACAAATTTTCCTTTTTAAATTTTTTCAGATTTCTCTACAAAAATGTTCTATAAACCACCAGTTCTATGAAAGTACATTTCATGACACAAGGACACACACATTGCAAAATGCTCATCCCTTCACATCCATCATGCTTAACATGAGTGATGGTAATGGGTAACTGCATCACTGGAATAGTCAAGGAAAACCAGTGGTCACATTCTGTGGGCTAAAATAAGAATGCTCTGCTAATGAGTCTTTGTGTTATATCTTACAAGATAATGCTTCAACACAGAGTAGTGTGCCAAAACTTTTCAGATGATAGATACTTTACACTTAAACACTACTACATGAAACTAGCTGAGACGTAGAGCCTTTAATAGCGATGCGCCAGTCTGGAGCCACATTTGAGCTGTCTACATCACTTAATGGCAGACTACTCTTGTAACTGTGACCTTGGCCCATCCATAGGCTTTGAAGGGCAGGCCTTCTTGCCTGCCTCATGCACAACAGAATTAGTTAACTACGGTGTTCCAGAGAATATGTCCTACATCCTTTATCCAATGTTCACGTCTGATTATGAGGTTGCTATCATTAGCAGGGACACTTCCTCTTAGTTAATCAAACGCCTCAGGCTATTTGCCACATCTATGAAAACTATATTCTTGTTGATGAGTTATATGTGACGATTCACAAGATTTGTAGAGAAAATATTGCCATATGCTGATGGCTTCTCAGCCACTAAAATCTCAAAGTGATGCTATAAACACTTGCTATGTTCCTCTCGCCAATGCCAATAATGCATTTGGATTACCTTTCCAGCCTTTTCAATTCTTCTTTATCCTGAACATATGTTTTCAATACAATTATCTTGAGGCAAAGAGTTAAAGAATATCAGAGCAGAGCTTTAATACATGGTTCATAAAAAATTATCCCTAATATTGCATTAACATTGTCCACAATGCCTAAGTTTGGGCCATTAGGACAAGTTGGGGTTAAGCTAGACTGTATCACTTAAAATATCATGGAAATACTAAATTGTATTCTTTTTATGAAGATTACATTTTTGACACTTTTTTGTTTCCTTACTCTCTAATTTGCATATATATACCTATATGTCAATTATTCATATTCATTTTCTCTTTGTAGAGTAGGAGAATTATATTGTTATAGGGAAAAGTCCCATTTTATGCATATGTATGATATGATCATGGTATGTAGATATACTGTATATTCACACATATGTTTGAGAGAGTATATGTCTATAGGCACATGCTAAAGCCAGAGGAAGATGCCATATTCTCTGCTGTATCCCACAACATTATTCCCTTGAGACAAAGTCTCTCACTAAACCTAGAGCTTCCCGATGGATAGCCTGGCAAGCCAGCAAGCTCCAGCAAGCCTACATGCAGGTGGGGAGCGGGTGCTAGGCATACTCACTTGTGCACTGAGCATGCAGGCTTGCTTACTAAACCATCCTCTCTGTCTCTCATTTCTTTTCATGTGTGTATATTTATCTTTTTGAATTTTATACTGGAGAGCAGTATTTACCACGTTCTCTTCCTTCCACTCCTCCCTCCAGTTCCTCTCATGTTTGTATGATCGCTTCCGCCCACCCCTTCTAAAACTCATATATAGCAATTATAACTAAGGTGGGAAAAGGCCATGGATTTGTATTTATCTTTTCTAGCTGTATAGCAAAGTAACCATCTCTGTGGCTCTTTTAAACATAAACAAAGAAGCAAACAGACAAATAGCCTACCTCCCAGTCTATTTGCAAAAATTTCAGACAAATATATGAGATCTCTGGATAGGGTAGAATGAAGCCGCAGGTCTTTCTTCATTAGCAACCTAAATATTCACCAGGGTTAGGTTTGTCCTAAAGTCTTGCTTGAGGAAAAATGTCCTTCAGAGCTTATGTTGATAATGACATTTGCTTCCTGTGAATACTGAGTTCAGGGCAGATTTTTTTTTTTTAATAATCAGATAGAACACTGTGGGAATTGGAGGGTTATTAGACCAGAAGAACATTATGACGTAGACCTCCATCGCCTTGCTATACTAAAGCACAGTGTCAAGCCAGTTTCCTATATAGACTTGGGGAAGAGATTACGAAAAGAGGAGAATATCAGCAGGCGAAGATTAGCAAGAATTCTCATTGTAGTTTTACTAAATTAGTATTCATGACAGAATTACAAGACAAAGATAAAATATGTAAAGATGATTAAACCAAACTAAAGGTGAATGCAAACAAAATTATGAATTTCTACATTAAGGAGGTATTTGTCACAGTTCTATATCTGTGAGGAGACATTATGAGTAAAGCAACTATTATGTTAAAAAAAAGCATTTAGTTGGGGACTTGTTTACAGTTATAGAGGCATAGTCTATTACCATTATCATGGGCAGCTTGGTGACAAGCATGCAGACATTGTGCTGGAGAAAACGCTGAGAACTTTACATCCTGATTTACAGTAAGTAGGCAGAGAGAGAAAGAGACAGCAACAGAGAGGGAGGGAAGGAGAATGACTTGGAAAGAGGGGAAGAGAAGGAAGAAGAGGGGGAGGGAAGGAGGGAGGGATGAAATGAGAAAGGGAGGGAGGGAGGGAGGGAGAGAGGGAGGGAGGGAGGGAGAAAGAAAGTGAATAGGCCTGTCTAGGGCTTTGGAAATCTCCTAGTCCAGCCCAGCAACACACCTCCTCCAGCAAAGACAATACTACAACAAAATCACACCTAATCCTTTTAAAAAGTTCACTAACCTGGGATCTAAGCATGCCAATATATGTGCCTATGAGAGCCATTATCATTCAAACCACCACAGGGAGGATTTCTTTCTCCTCCCTGAAAATAGAAAGACAGGAGTGAGTGCCTTCCAAGTGCAAGTGTGTGCAACACAGCAACATGATGTTGTCAAATCAGGCAGTACAGGTGTGGGAACTGAGAAGACCCTTAAAATTCAATCTGCCTGGCACCCTCTAGTACCATGAATACTAGTCTGCAGAAAACAGAGTTTCAAGCCAGATCCAGCTTAGGTCTTCTGGCTCTTGTGCAGTGAGTGTCTTCAGGAATAGGGACTTACCTTTCACCTTTGGGAGGTCACGAAGGGCAATAGCAAAAGTCTGTATTATTTCAAGAAATTATTGGACAACCTTGACCATCAACTCAAATGATGGCTTTCCATGCTGGCTTTGGGGGCTTTTATAAGATACTTTATGGCTTTTTTGTGGGAAGCATTGTCAGCCCAGCTAGGTAAATTTTACATAAACTAGGCATGTGTAAAAATTAAAGAAAAAGTCCATGAATTTGAAAGAAAGCCAGAGACTGTTACATGGGAGGGATTAGAAGGAAGGGAGAAAAAAGGATGGGATGATGTGATTATACTTTAATTTCAAAAGTATTTTAGAAAAAAAAAGTAGTCTGCATTTCTCTGTTTGAAGAAAGCCAAGAGAAAGACAATTGGGTGCTCATTCCAACTGCATAAACATTATAATTTAGGCATCAGTGGTCACATTTCAGATAGAGGAAACAAAGCAAAGGAGTGCATTCACAGGCCAGTTGTAAGTTGGGGAGCTTAGCTGTGAGAATGAGCCTTCATCACAGTAGCAGAAGTATTGCAATGTGCTGCCCTTGTTGGAGAGAAAGGATCCTGATCCCTTTTCTACCTCTGTTTACCCAGAATTGTGCATAACCTTCATTTAATAGACTTGGAAAAACTATCAATCTCTGTTGGTTTTGGTTCAGTGGCATTTATAGTCTCTCTTTATTAAAATAAATTTGAATTTTAATCAAGTATAAACAATATTCATTTTGTCATTTTATTAGGGATGATGTAAGCTTTAATTACCGTTATTGAGGACTTTGAGACTTTAACCACTGAGTCTCAGAGATGTGTCTCATTCAAATGTGCATTTTAATAAAGCATTTATTCTAAGAGTTGAAACATATTCTAATAGTTACAAATACCCTCAAACTTAAATATTTCATGGTGCATTAAAAGAAATATTTTTAGCACCAGAATTTGTCAACAGTGCTGCAGAGTTAACAGTCTACATCCCAGCGTGATGGAGAATTCAACTGGAAAGACATTTTCTTCTCTGTGGGATTAGTGTATTTATATTCAATCTTACAAAAAAAAGATGGATTCATAATCAATTGCAAACAAATTATTTCAAAATTATTTAGTCCCACTCTGTAAATGTTGTCACTGTGATGCAGCAAGATAATGAGTAAACATTTCTTTATAAAATACAACAATAAAGTATTCAGGAGATTGGGTGATTTATAGGAAAACATTGCATGAAGAGCTTTAGCTGTCAACTCTACATACATACATACATACATACATATATATATGGATCCAAAGCAGTGTAAAAGAGAAAGAGTTTCCAATATTTAGTCATCTTCCAAAATTGGGAAAATAAGTCAGGGTGGAAAATAAGTTTTGTTAAAACATTGAGTGAACCAAATGTGGCAATGCTAGGTTTCTCCTTCCCTCAAAAAATGCTTTTTGCACTTGGATGCCCCAAGAGCAATTTGGGCTGTTTGTTAGAACTTGCTGACACTCTACCACCTCTCCACCAACCTGATAATCATAAGGCCACTCTTCACCTGCATGTCTTAATAGCAACGTCCACAAGACTCTACTATGCTTGGAAGCTATTTAATGAACACGGTTTAATTTTCATTGTGACATTGTTAACATCCATAGTACTATGGTTTGACAATAAGAGAGGAAAAGCTTATGAAACCAGTCATTTAATGGCCAAAGTAATAAGCAGCTTATCTTGGCTTGTGTACTGAGGAAAGTTATCTAAGGCAGGAGCTGAAGGGTTTCTGATGATGGAGTTCTTTCAGCTACGACTTTTGTTAGTGACGTTTTTCCAGTAAGCTAGGGTGAACAGTATCTCATCTGTGACTAGCTCTGAACTACATATTCCTGGATTCTATAATCGTGGGCACACTGACTACGAGCCCAATTAGCAGGTCTGTTTAGGACTCCATGCGCAATGTTTAATAATTATGCAAATGTTAATTTCCAGCAAAATATAAGTTTCACATTTCTCTCTTTGAACAGGAAGTCTTTGATCTATATTGTGAAGTATGCTGTAACAATTGAAGGAGAGTCTCTCTGTAAATTTTCCTTGCACCTTTATCACAAAAAATTAACAAAATGCCTTAAATCACAAAGGGGCCCAATACTACAAACAGTTATTTTTTTTGTCCAAATACAACATATGCTTGGAGGTAATATCAGCCTTTACATGAGTTACCTTGTAGAGTATAACAACTTTCTCAGGATTAATGGTGCTCACGCTGATGTTGATAACAAAAATTAAAAGGACTGAGTCCTAAATATGCCAGACAACTATATATGTGAAGATTCACTTGCCATAGCACCTTGAAGAATTGCTACTGATGTATTTGTCAGAGCTCCTGTGAGATCCTAAGGCACACCCTGTACATATATATATATGTGTGTGTACATTAATTTGTATACAGAGAGATAAGCAAAATGTTACTAACATTACTTCATGTAATTATAAATGCTATGTCTTCCATGATTTGTTTTCTGAAAACTGGGAACCCAGGAAAGCCAGCCATATCTAACGAATTTTGCCACAGCTCCATGAGAGCCTATAGAGTATGTGAGTCCTAGTCCAAGGTCAACTAAATCCAAAGGGTTTCATAGACAGGACATTTTTTCTATTTAAATCTGAATGGATTAGATGATGCTTGCCCATTGAGGACTTGGTGGGGAATGGAATCTAGTGTACCAATTCCACTAGCTCAAATGATAAGCCTTATAGTGGATTGTGCATAGGCACACATCTGGGCATTCCTTGATGTGTTTATAGTGCCACATACAATTGAGCATTACAACTGCTTCCTTAACTCTACCGTAGATGATATGACTGAGGAAGAGTCTCAAAAAAAAAAAAAAAAAAAGCATAGTGTTAACTGTGGTCTCCACTGAAATTAGTGTTTATAGATTGCAAGGACTTTCTTGTGTAAATGTGTTTGATTACTCAGTTCCAATTATCCGTGTAAAAGCTACCAGTTACATTCTTTGAACTTTCACATTTTCTTGCTTTTTGTACAACAGCAAGAGTTGAAGAACACAAGAAAGATATTCTTAAACGCATAGCTACCATACTGCAACTCTCATGGTGATCTGACACATAGTCTATTTTATCATTGAATCCAAACAAGGAGGCCTAAAGCCCAGGCTTGCAGTGTGTAGCTGGTCACTCTGGATACCTTTAGTGATCTAAGCAAAAAAAGATAATGCAAAACAAAACAAACACACACTCAGCCATGAGGATGACATATACCACATGTCGAGTTCCCTCACATTATCATTTATGGACCTATGCACTGATTCCCAGTACTGGTATAATTTACTATTTTCATTTCTAGACTGAGATTTTCCCTCTCAGACTTATTTTTCAATAAAGGCTGGAGTCCCTGTACTTGTACTGACTGACATCTAACTTACCTTTTAACCCAGACATGAGCATCTGGCTCACTTCTAATCCCACCTCAGTCGAGTATCAGAGAAGTTACGTGTTGTCTGCAAGGCTCTTTTATAATTCAAGAGCTGAGATTATACAAAACATAATTTTACAGATCATAAATAAAGCATGTTCATTTATAAAATTCATAAATATTTTTGAAAAATCTTTCAGAAACAGTTTAGTTACCCAGATTACCATTTTTAAGTAACCTTTGGATAAATAATCAGAGATTTTTTTTCACATTTATACAATTTGGAATTTATTATACAAACTATAAGAAATCTCTTTCATTTCCTTTATATTTTAAACTGAGTTAAGACTATTAAGATACATACAGTTTAAAAATATTCTTTTGAAACAGCATTTGTGATCTTCTGACCTATGCCACATTAATAAGTATATAATAAAAGTCACTCATTAACTTGTATAACACATTCCTTATTTTGGTCTACTTAAGCTCTTATTTTGAGTTTTCAGTATCATAAATAACTATGAGAAAAAAACATCCTTAGAGATAACTATCTCACTATGTCCTTTATAGAGACTGGGAGAAGAAAAATATTTACAGCAGAGATATGTTTTTGAGGAAGTGTGTCTTAATAATACAAGGATATTTTTCCTCAAGTTTGTAGTATGAAGGATATTGGGGGAAAATGATGTGGTACTCATTCCTAAAAGAGTTTCCCTTCATTCCTTTTCTCTTAAAATCCTCAGTTGTTTCTGGTTCAGCTATCTCTCTCTATTTTATAGTCCATTTTTCTACCAACTTCCATAATAATGACACATAGAAGCCAGAAAGCCTTTCCTTATCAACCATCCCTCAGCTAGGATTTCCTCAGACAGGGGAATGGGATGGGAAGCTGGAGCTCAGAAAGCCGTATCAATAGATTGAGGGGAAGAATGTCAACCTTCTGGAAAAAGAACCTCTTAGAAAAAAAATAACTTACTGAGAATGATTGTATTTCACAAGTAATGTTTGATGCATGAGATTTGAGGTTCCCCGCAGTGTGTGTGTGTGTGTGTGTGTGTGTGTGTGTGTGTAGTATAGAAATTCTTGGTTTGCTGGGAAGCTATTCTTGAAGTGTGCGCATTTAGTAGGAAGTAGATTTCAATTAGGTTATGTTTGAAATTTGTGAGAATCAAATTCTTATTATTCATTTACCTGTCTTCATAGCATTTACGTGTCGGGATACATTAAATGTTTGTTCATTATCTATCCCTTTTGTTATAAAATAACAGAACAAACATAGTTCTGCAGTCAAATAATACAGGTATGAAGAAATAGTTATTATCTGTCATTGATTCTTCAAATACCTAACTTTTGTTAGTAACTAAATGACTGATCATCTTTATTTATTACATGGCCCATGAGATGTCTCCATTGTATGCCTCATGTTATGCTTTTATGAGACACAAAATCTAATTTAGAAAATAATTTGTATTTATTGACCATATCTCTTAAAGGGCAAACAGAAATGTTCACTTGTTTACACATTGGAGGTTAATTAAAATTGTGTCTACTTCTGATTTTTAATATAAGATATGACTTGCTGGGCATGGTTTTTTTAAGATAGAGTTTGTTGACATTTCATTTTGAAACAACTCGTGAAATAAAATAAAACCATTCTTACCTCAAGTCTAGTTTCAAAATCCATTTGAAAAAGGGAGAAAGAGTCAAATGGTTATGGCTCAAATGTTACATTTCCATCTTGATTGATTTGAATGGCTGTAGCATGTTTTAATGAAAAATAAATCAAATTACATTATGGGACAAACAATACAGTAATATCAATACAACTGCTATTCAAGTCATCTCTTCTCAGGTTTTTGTTGATGGTGCTCATTTTTACAGATGTTTATGTGATGATGGCAATGCCATCTGAATTATTTACATATGCTAAGACTCAGAGGCTTCTTAGAAAATACTGTCCTAGGACAAAAAGCAGAGTACCTTACGGTGTTAGCCAGACATCCTAATATGAAGATGCTATGTCTGCTTGGCATTTAGTGCGGTTCCTCTTATTGCACTGTAAGTGGCAAAGAGCATCACAGACTAATACAGAGCAAGCATACCAAAGAGAGTAGATATTATAACAAAGCCATTCATTGATGAGAGGATTGTTTTACTTATGAGACAATTACTTCTTGAAAGTCAAAAATACAAAATTATTAACCTGTGATTTTAGGCATCAAGATCTCAAAACATGAATCTGGGAGGTAAACTCAAATCTCAGCCGACCTAAACATCTTTCTAATAGAAAGGTTGAGTTTATTCGCTTTTTTACTTCTTCAGTAACATTAAGACTGCACTGTGGAAAATCTGCTTTCTACAAGCAATCTCTCCTCTTTCAGTCACCAAGACATTCCTCATACCACGTATATAGAATTCATCTCAACTTGTGGAGTTATGTCTCAACAAGAATTAACTGGGTGCTTGCTAATTGTAATAATATGTTATAAAACCAATGGAATGCCTGCTTCTGTAGAAGGATTTTACTCTAGTAACATGGCTACTCTGGCAAGTGTACCCAAAGACCTATGTCTGTGTGATCCAAATTGAATATAGACATGCCCTTAGTATACACCCTTAATTACTCTGCCTAGAATATAGGTATGGCACACCTTTAATCCCTCTTGCTAGAATTTAGTACACACCTTTAATCTCAAGCAGTGAAGTCTAATTTCGGTGCAGATAAAGTGATGAATCTGAGAAAGATTTGACAGAATGAGTCAGAGATAGGATACATCCGCTCTCACAGAACAGACAGGAAAGAGAGACTACTTAAGATCAATGCAGAGAGAAACCAGGAGAGTTCGGTGGGATGGTACAGTAGCATTTAAGAATATGGTACAGTTTGATGCAGTTCAATTGACTACAGCTGTGTTCATGTAATTCAGATTGCGGAGTTTAGAGGCAGTTTTTCCAAAAAGAGCAATTCAGTGAGAAGCAGAGAGGGGCCAATTTGAATCAGTCAATTTAGAGAGGAGCTTTGAGCCAGAGAAGCCTTCAAGATCTGGGCTTGCAGCGATTAGATTGTGTGGAGGCTAGAAGCCTAGTTAGATAGAGCTGTTCTGGGCTCACCCCAAACCATGAATTAGTAAAGTGTGGGTACAGCTGTCATCTCTTTCTCTCTTCTCGGAAAATAAAAACAACATTTACATGCATCATATAATTTGTATCTTTGTTGCATTTACTAATAAAATGAGAAACCAGGTTTATAATACAATATTAGGAACTGAGTAATATAAGGAGAAAGAAAGCACAATAAAGGGCTAGGGCATATGCCAGGTATGTCAGAATGGCCTCCCGGTGAAAAGCATTCATCATAGGCCTGAGCATAATGAAAGATCACTTTGTGGATACCTGGAGAGAACTTTTTAGAGAGAGTAAGAAGTCATGTTTACCAAAGTTATGAGGTGGCGACATGAACCTTGTATTGAAAGGACACCAACATCTGTCACAAAGAGTACAAGATATGGAAGAACATGAGTGAAGGAGAGGAGTTGGAAAGAGAAATCTAGGAAAGAGTACAAAGGCCACTTTCTCTTAAGGGTCTTAGCCCTGGGTAGACATGTCAAAGCAATAGAAAGATCTACAAACATATCTATAGGTCGAAATGTAAAGAGTGGGTCATAATTATTTATTAACCATGACAAAATATAGAATTTTATGAGTATAGGCAGGCAATCACAGTATTGTAGTAAGAACTGTTACCTCATAACCAATAAACTTTAAATATTTTACTTTAATTTTAAGTGTCTTATATTATTCTTCGCTGCCTGAATCCAGTGCTGAGAGTGCAGAGCTTGAAGCACGTGGATGCAAGAATGACAAGGGAGGAATCAGATGTGGGACACCATTTATTTTCATTTCATGAGAAATGGAACAGAGAGGAAGCACATCTTGGTATGGCTTGACCTACTCTGACAAACTATGTGAGAGAGAGACAAGAGAGCAATAGAAGTTTAAGAACAATAGAAATTAAATATAGGTGATATAGGTATTAATCCATGTTTTTAAATAAACACACACCAAGGACATAACACCAAAAGATATATGTGTGAAGTATAAATTTTGTAAAATTTATGGGGAATATGTGTCTTTGGGTCACAAAATAAGAACTTTTTCTTACTGTGGAAAATATTTTTATTAATTTATTCAGATTACATCTCAGTTGTTATCCCATCTTTTGTATGCTTCTGTTCCTCCCTCCCTCCCACTTTCACCCTATTCCCCTCCCCTAAGTCTATGACCAAGGGGGACCTCCTCCCCCACTACATGGTCATAGGCTATCAAGTCTCATCTTGGTAGCCTACTTACTCTTTCTCTGAGTGCCACCAGGCCTCCCCACCAAGGGGAAGTGTTCAAATATGGGGCACCAAAGTTGTCAGAAAATATTTTTAATTAACTTTGAAGGTCAATGATTGAAGTTTAAGGAATGTTGACAAGAGTAAATCTATAAATCTTTGTAATTTTTAACATAAAAATGCACTCTGTATATTTTCTGATGCACAGATCTGAGGGAAAGATGTATTCTTTATGCTTCACAGTTCACCATTCTACCAGATGTTTTATTTTTTTATTTCTCCCTCTTTAGCTCACCTTGCAGGTTTTGGACTCCCATCATTAAACTCTCTGTCTTAAAGATCTGTCTATTGGCTTACTCTTGATACTGAGTGAATGTCTGAACTTAAGAATCCCCATTATAGCACAGATATAGGAAAGAAAAAGTATTTTCTAAAATCTTACATTCTCTCCTGCCATGTATTTCCACTAAAATAGTATGAGTGTTTCCAGTTGGCAGTCAGGATGGATTTACAAACAACATGTATACCCAAGGTCTCTGTAAACTAGGCTTTGTCATCCTGGTTCAGATTCATCTCTGTTTTGAACTAGTGGCTTCTTTTCATGTGCCTGGTGACTTCCTGAACCCCAAACTTATCGACTAACATTCAGTCTTTATCTTATTTCACCCTTGCCTAGCTCTCTATTTTTAGTTGCAAGGTAGTTCAGTTCCCTCCTTGCCACAATGGTAACAAACGGTCTAGTCTAATTGGCTGTTTGCTTTTATGCTTTCACTGAACTATTCACTTGGATATATTTGTCTGTGGAGTTTTGATAGACCATTTCTCGTTTCTTATAATTTGTAAGTTTTATTTTATTTTATTTTTTCACTTTACATCTGTATCACAGCACACACACACCCTCCTCTCCTCCCAGTCCCACCTGTTCTTTCCTCTTCTCTTATCTCCCTTCCCCTACTCCTCAGAGAATGGGAGCTACCCTGATACCATCCCACCCCAGCACATCAAGTACTGAAGGCATCATCTTCCACTGTGGCTCTCTTACTGGGAGACCAACATGAAGACCAAACTGCTCATTGGATACCTATGTGTATGGGGCCTAGGTCCAGTCCATACCTCTTTGATTGGTGCTTTAGTCTCTACAATCCCTGCCTGGGCTGAGATTATTTCAGGGATAAAGATAGAGCACAAATTGAAGGAGTGTCCAAAAAATTCCTGGCCCACCTTGAGCCCCACCCCATGAGAGAGAGCCAACCCCTGACACTGTTAGTCACACTCTGCTATGTTTGCAGATAGCTGTCCACTGAGATTCTCTACTCAGCGGCAGATCAGAAACAGCAGAAACAGATGCTGAGACTCACAGCCAAACACTGGATGAATTGCAGGAAGATTTGTAGAAGAGTGGTGGGGGTGGGGTAGGGAGAAGAACCCAGAGGGTACAGGAGCTCCACAAGAAGGCCAGAAGAGTTAGAACACTTCTAATAATCTCCCAAGTCTTAAACCAATAATAAGAGTTGCTTCCTTAGCGACTCTAGCTACATTCTTGGTCCCTTGACCTACTCTTTTACTGCTCCCCAGTGAATCATCATGTCCTCTCTGTTGCTCTCTTGTCACCAACATTTGTACAACATATACACCTAAATCACACTGTGTTTCAGCCACTTGCCTTCTTCTGCACTATACTGGGAAGCTTCCTGTGTGAATGCAGTAAGTCTTAACACAGTATTTTGAACAGAGAAGGCTGCTATTCAAGGATGCTATTAGGTTACTATGTGAATGGATGGATGGATTGGAGGACTGAGTGAAAGACAGAAAAAAAGGTGGACATTTCTGCCAACCATGAGTGAAAAGTTAAACCTACAGGGGTACTCAACAGGCTAGCTGTAGCTTTTCATTAATACACTGTTAATATGTTTTATTTTATTCATATAGATAGCTATTAAGACTGTTAAATGATACTTAAAAATATAATTCTTAGAGACCTATACTTTGCTTATTTTAGACTGAGTTCTATAAGTCAATTGTTTTACTTATCTTATTCAATTTCTTGTATTAAATTCTTCCTTTTAGCCATATAGTTATTAATATAGTGATTGGTGGTATAACTGATGCTTTTTATTAAAAGCCCTATATATCTTTTAAAAATAAATTGACCATTTTGTTATTCTCTGTGTCCTTTACCATCCTCAAAGTAACTAATAGTTTTTCCTGTTGAAGCTAAGGCCTTTGTTGTGGAATTTGCTTACCAGGGCATAGACAAAGACTGTATCATTAAGAAATGAGGAAGTGTGGCAGCAGAGTCAGTTAGCTACCAACAGCTCATCAGCAAGAACAAATCAAGGCCCAATTGTAAAGGCAAAAAATTCATCATCCTGCTCATGCCCTCTATGGAGGCGCTTCTGTTCTGTTTTTCTGGTTGACTGCATATGTTTATCTATCTGATCCTTGACACTGACCATAAGTTGGAAAAGGCTGACATCTGTGCAATAATGTTTTGGCATCATTGATAAATAGACCTGAGCGTCCACAAATTATTGCTGATATTACAGCCGGCACTTCTTTCTTGTCTCCTGATAAATGGCCTCTTACCTTTATCTGAAGGGATGATATCAACAATGGAGAAAAATATCTGAAGGGCCTTATGCGCATGTCTAATGTAAATGTCTAGGCAGATAGCAGAGCTCAGTGACCTCTTAGAGTTAGCGCCTTAATATCTGTAACAGGAGTAAAGCAAATCAGTGTTGTGGCAAAACCCCAAACATATTAATCTGAGAAAATGGAAGAGTATACAAATGTTTTTAATGCACATTCACAAAGTTGCACAATTTAACTTACTCAAGTAACATTTCTAGATCAATTAAGCAATTTTCTGGGAAATACCTTGATTAAAATGTAAACTATTATGTACCAAACTTGGTACGAATTTGTGCCTGGGTGGGAGGGTGGGGAGAGAAACATTAATTTAAAACACTTGAAAGTTTCCTATTTGCAAAATGTGAGGAGACTCATTTATTTATTTAAACTTAAATCAAACACACTAAGCCAATCTTAGTGTGTTAAGAGAACAAGGGTGAATCTATAGACAAATGTTATCAATCCTCCAGTGTGAGTCATTCAGGCACCTTCAGTGGAAATTAAGTCATTTGTAATAGGGGATGAGGAATTCTTGAAATTCTCAACCAAATTAAATGAGTTTATGTATCTTATGCTAGTAGGTTGTTGTACCTAGTCTATTGTAACAGATAACCTCAGCCAATGAGAACCACACACAAGAGACAGTTGAGTCTGCCTACAGATCTGAAGGCTCAAAGTCTAAAACTAAGGCACTAGCAAACGCATGTATCCCAGAGAGGATGTGAGATAGTGATTCTATGGTTTCTCAGCTTCTGAGGGAGGCTGGGTCTCCTTGGCACCCGATGGCTTGTAATTGCATTGCTCCATGCCTTTGTTTTGCATGGCTATCATTCTGTTTTATGTCTCTCCCTTCAAAATTCCTCCCTTTAAACATACACCATCCAATAGCATAGCAGCCCATCTTTACTTAGCATGACCTTTATCTTAGCCAATTTCATTTTCAGTGACCATATTTCTAAGTAGCGTTACGAGCTGAGGTTTGGGGTTAATATAAATTTGTGAAGGATGTTAGTTAATAAAGTTGCAACATTTCTTCATTTAAAATAGTAGTCATTGTATAATAGCTTAAAGCTGTTTATATCAAGTGAATTATGCTCTTCTACGTAAGTAGAACATGGAAAACTATATTCCTACTCTCAGAACAATGTGAACAATTTCACACACACAGTTCCTGGGGCGCCACCTCTCTACCTATCCAGAACTTTATCCTCTAGTTCTATCATCTGTCTATAGCTCCTTGCTCTTGCCTGCAGCTATTTCCTGCCTTGGAACCCTCTCCTGGCATTTCCTCCACGTAGGCATTTTAGTCTGGATTTTTCATCTGCCGTGGGCTTCCTTGTCCTTGTGCTCTCATCTCACTCGTATGCCCAGAGAAGAACTTGTTCAGATTTCTTCCGAACTGTTCATCCTCTTCCTACCTCATGCTTTAAGCATCCTTTTTGCATTCACCAAACAGCTTAATTAACTGTCCATTTCTCTACCTTCTCTTGATACGTGGCAAGTTATCCTAAGACTGAGAAACTGTACACAGCACACAATACTATGCCAACAGATGAGTAAACAGCTGAGGGAGAGTCAAAGCAAAGCACTGAACTAGGCGCTGAATAAAAGGATGGAGCGGGGATTTTGATCACAGAAGGCTTGAGTTTGTAAAAGCTGATAGGTTTACAAATTGCCCTATTTCCGGAGTGACTGTCCCAATGACAATGGAAAATTAAATGGAGTACTTTAGGAAATGAGTAGCTTGAGTGATGATTACAGCTGTGCTGTGATCTCTCTAGAAGACTTTGTTCTTCTTAGAATTGTCATTCCAGCTAGATACTCATGCATAGGTATTGTTTGGAGAGATCCATTAGTTAGCCATTGGGCTCAGTGAACATGTGAAAGAGAAACTGTAACAGAACGGAAAAGCAAAAGAATACTTATAGCAATGTGATGAAATGCCAGCTTACTCATTTCCAATACAGAATTGCCATCACAGTTAGGTCCCTGTAATGAAAACGAAGTAGAAGTCAGAAGAAAAGTAAATTGCAGAGGCCTTAAGTGGTGATGCAAACAGGAGACACCACAGGGGAATAAGAGGGAGAGTGTGCCCTGCTCCTCCAGAGTTTTGGCACATCTTTATAGTTTTCTAAACCCTACACCAGGGCATGTAACTCCACATAAGTTTGGCAGACAACTAGAATTGATAACTAGTATCATTTTAATGCTAATAAAATGCTTTCATATTGGCAAATTGATTAGCTATAACCGACAGGAACATAAGAAAATTGCATAAACATACACAGGCTACTGTACAAACATCAAAATACGGTAGCCAAGAGAGAGCTCTCTAGAGTCACTGAAGAGACAATAGGCATCAATAAAAGGCACAGTGGCAGATCATTTTTATGCCTCCAAATTTAGTGAGGAGGAAGCCTTTACAAATGAAGGGATGTACAATGCATAAAGAGTAAAACTGAGTTTTCAAAATTGAAGGGCACTGTGACATCCCACTGAGAAACACAGGCCCTGTCTAGAAGAATACACAGTCTAGCTGGAAATATTGCTTCCATGTTGAGGAAATCAAACCTCACGCATTGTAGGTTTGGGCATGGACTAATGGTTTGAAATGTTTTGGACATGCTTAAGATGGCTAACTGTGGTTATCAACTTGGCACTCCTAGAAAGAGGGAACTGCTTCATCAAATTTGCCTGGGGGCATCTCTGTGTGATAATTTCTTGATTGTTATTGATATGGGAGGGTACATATCAGGGCAGTGCCACCCCTGGACTGTGGCGGGCTGTAAACTGTCTATGGCACCTGATTGTGATATTGGAAGCAAAACAGTAAGAGAAGTCCTTGATGTTCCCTGTTTCAGTTCCTGCCTTGAGCTTCTGTTCTGGCTTCCCATGAGGATGGATTTATAGGACCCTAAAATGAACAATTTCCTTCCCTAGTTGCTTTTGTCATGGTGTTTATCACAGCCACAGTAAAAATATAACAATGATTATTTCTCATATAAGCAACCTCATGTTTATGTCTCAACAAAATTTTGCTCTTGGTGATGGTTTTTGCTAAGAAAAGATGGATGTTTACCAGCTTCACTGCAACAGTCTCGGTGCTATTGACAGGCTGAAGCTGTTCTCAGCACAGGATCTTCTACATACAGGCCTCTGCAAGCATTTGTAGTTATACTTGATTTACCTAAATAATTGAAGTTAGTTTCCAGCTGTGAAATATAAAATTGAATTCTTCTGAATGCCCTGAACTCATTTCTAAGAATGGGATGCATTGCCAAAGTGACAGTTTGCAAGAAAACTAAATCATGTTTCAGAGAGAAGTCTGGTCTAGCCATGTTTCTGGTTTATACAAAATATCTAAGGTAATCAGTAGTGAAAAAGTTGGCTCAAGGTCACATAATAAACTACTTTAGAGACTCAAAAATGAGAATATCTTATATGAAAACTCTTGAGTATTTTACACAGTAACTGGAAGAGGTTTCTGGCAAATACCCATTCATTGTGTTGTGAGTCCCCCAGTAGAGAGCAACTCTCTGGTGAGCAACTCTCTGGCTGTTCTCAAAAACAAAACAAAGCTAAACAAAACAAAACAAACAAACAAAAAAAACCAACCCAGTGTGTGATTATGGTCATTGGCTAGTCATCACAGAGGATCACTGTGTTTCAAGAAACTTTGACAATTTCATGATAATTGTCACATGAACTGCTAACAAACAGGAGTTAACCTTAGTGACATAAGACCTATAAAAAGAAGCAACTTCCTCATGGAAATATAACAAAACACAAGAAACAAACAAACAACAACAACAACAAAAACCCATAAAAACCTGCTGCAAGGCATTTACAAGTCTTAAGGGCAGCTTAGATTCTTCTAATATACAGTTTAGGTTTTTAATTTTCACTCTAGTCCTATATGACTGCCAAAAACTCAGTAGAAGGTAAGGTCATTCATTGTTCTGACTCCACAAACTTGCAAAGCTCATGCAGCTATGGGAAAGCTCCTTCCTCTGCACGAGTCTCCCAGAGCTACCTTACACAACTCTTGTGAAGATGCTTATATGTGGGTGCTAAGCAATCTACACTTCTATACTGGTTACCTGACAGCCACAGCCTCAGAAAGGAAGGGATTATTTCAGATTACAGTCTAACAGTGCAGTTTATCCTGATAGGGGAGGTGGGGTGGCAGGAAATGGAGCAGTTGCTCATTGACTCAAGATCGTGAAGCAGAGTAAGAGGATACTAGGACTCTACACTTTTATTCCTTCTTGTTTAGTCTAGGATAATAGCTCACATGATGATGCTGCCTGTGGAGCCAGAAAGCACTGTGACTGGAGGAGCTAGCCTGGAGCAAGAGTGAGTCTGACTTATGTCCAAAGCTGAAAAATCTTGTCTTGATACTGGCAGGAGTAGGACTGCTCCATTCTTTCCCCGAGACTGCATGTCACAACGTGCCCCCACACCTCTGTCACCCTTGAGGTGGTCACATAGCCTTGAAGGCTTTTCACAGGATAAACTTCCTCCCTACTTACAAGGTCATGTTCAGCAAGTACCTAGAATTCCTCTTCATGCAGATAAGGCCTTTCTCCCACACTGGCCCCAGCCAATGATGTACACTCATGCCAATAGCTGGTACCCAGTCCATAAGGGTTTAAATAGTTTTTGTCTATCCCCCCCAACACACACATTAAATGAGCTGCCTCACTGAAGCTGTCTCCCTAAAAGGTTGTTTTTCAAGCATGCCAAGACCCTGCATTGCACCCACCCACCCTGGTTAATCTTCACTCATTCCAGTCCAGCTCAGTGCACAGCAAGCCTGGATACCCAAGGTGGAAGCAGACATGTGCGACAGGCGCCCACATTCAGGATGGATCTTCTCACCTCAGTTAAACCTCTCTGGAAACACTGTCACAGACATTCCAAGGAGTTGGTCTCCAAGGAAATAAGTCCCATCTGACAGTATTAACCACCACAAATATTTTAGCCACTGTCATTGATAATGAGGTGCTTGATTTGCCAGAAAAAGCTGTATATTCCTTCCTGAGCAGAAAGAGAGAACTCATTAAGAATAGTTTTCCATGTCTGATTATGTATGATTCTAGTGTTCCTTCTTGTCCTTAAGCCACCATGGACTACTTTCCAAAACAATGTTTCTGTTTCCAGATAAGTGTGTTTTTAAATGTCTTCTTACAAATACAATAAACAATGGCTCTTAGCCTGGGGGCATTTCTATCATTGATTTCAGGAAGCTCAACTAATTTCAAAGGAAGGGAACAAATCCACAGTGAGTGTCAGCAGTGTGCCCTGATCCATAGCTCGTGTTATTTACTCTACAGAGTGTCCTGTTAGTGAAGTGTTGTCCATTGCGTTTTCCAAATATATAATGGATTCCAGGTATTTTCAATGACATATCCAATATCTAGGATTTTGTGATAATAGCATTAAGAAGCAAGCCAAGAAACTCTAGAGTGCAAGCATATAACTATATTGGGTCAATTATTATAAATTAGAAGGGTCTCTTAATGATGTGTGCCATGCCATCTCTTTGTGGATAGAAAAAAATCATATATATGTATGTGTATATATATGTGTATATTTCTTGTTGTTTATTAGGACAAGAGGTTGTTAGTAGGGTCATGGAGACAGTTATGGTATCAGTGATTTTCGGAAACCTGTCCTAATGTTGAATCTCTTCTCTCTGGTACAATAGCATTTGAGAACTTTGATCTAACTGAATGTCTACATGTAGAAAATGCAAGTAGACCCATATTTATCACCATGCACAAAACTCAAGTTCAAGTGAATTAAAGACCTCAACATAAAACCAGAGACATTAAATCTGTTAAATGTTATCTTAAAGTGCTGGGGAAGATTTAATGACTAGCCAAGTCAAAGAGAGAGTAGGGAAATTCTGTGTAACAACAACAATCAATCAATCAGTCGATTGTCCTCATCTTCATTCCAAATGGAAAGGAAATGAGGCTGCTTGGAGAAAATCCTATGGCTGGTAGGTTGGTGGCTTTAGGAACTTTTGTCTTGTGAATTATGATTTAAAAATGTGAGTATGGAGAAATTGCCAAAGGCAAACTGGAGGACGAGGATAGCATGGAACTACTGCTCCTCACAGAGGATGAGCTACTCAGTTTTCATCAACTAAATCCAGGGACTATATAATGTAAAACTGAGAAGACTGAATTTGGGGAAAGAATCAGAAAGAAATCTCAGTTGTTTGTCAGTTTTTATATTTAGCAACAACTAATGTACTCTATTGTCAAAAAATAGACCAACACTATTCTGCATGCTTGGCTTCTGCCTGGGTAGATTTTGTATTTGCTCATGCCCTGAGGCACACCCTTATAGGAGAAGAAGCTGAGGTTAAAAGAAAGGGGAGGAATAATGTTCCCACAATTGAAACACGTAGCAGGTGAATTGCTTTCATTCTGCTGGAAGAAAAGGAGACTTACAAAGTGGCTAACAATAGCACCAACTCTTCTTACTGTTCTACATGCTAGAAGTCTAAACTAGGGTGACTGAAGGTCTTTTCAACTGAATTTTCTAGGATAGAATGTTTTCCTTTATTGTTATTATTGTTCATATGTTTGTTTTCTATGTTTTAGACACCACCCACATTCTTTGGTTCATAGCTATTTCGACATCTTCAAGGCAGCAACATGCCTTACTCCCTGCCACCACCTCTCTGTCTCTTTGTGGCTGTCTGTTTCTCTGTGTGCCTCTGTCTCTCTTTCCCTCTGTGTCTCTTTCACATGCTCTTATTTTTTGCTCTCTCATGTCTTCCCAAGCCCCTGTTAATGAATTGACTTTTGACCTCTTCCTATTAGATCACTGACATTCTCTCTGTCCCACCAGGTCTTCCGAAAATAATTTCTTAATCGTTAATTACTTAGTTACCACATTGAAGAAACTAAACTTGCCTTTGCATTCACAGTACTGGCCTAAAAGATACAGGTTCGGTGGTATTCCTATACAAACGTCGCTGAAGCAAAAAGAACTATGTCTTATGAAAAAGGACAATGGAGACAGAAAAGGAACCCAGTTGAAAATTTCAGGACATAGAAGGCTTCTTGAAGCAAAAATCAGAATGATGAAACATTTTATATAATTGTGTTCATATAAATAATATATGTGAGAAAATTTTAATTTTGACAGTAGTTATTTGGGAAATTAAGTGACAGATCATTTGAGCCTGTTGTTGCATTTTCCTCCTATGGCCCAAACTTCCTAAAGAGATAAAACACTACATTAAAATTAGATATGTGGAATATTATTTCTTTAGAGGAATAAATTATAATCTTGCTTTTAAACTTTGAATCAATAGAAAATGTCTTCCATTAAGTGTGAGAATAGATAGTGGGCCTATTTCCAATGTGTTCTAAAAAGTAGTGCCCCTTCATTGGATACATTAAGGTTATAGAAGTTCTACTTTTAATATCTTCATTTATACATAAAGCCATGCTACTGCTGGAGAAACCATGAGGCCAAATTCCTAAATACAACAGATACTGGTAAGCACTTAGAATAATTTACATTCCCTCTTTCACATTATTGCTATATTGAAGATTTTATATTAGTTTAGGTGATATGAATCCTGAAATCCAATTCTGGTTCTTCTGTTTCTCTAAGAAACCTGTCTAGTCTATATTTAGAACAATTGACTCAGGAGAAAAAAAGCAGGCATCAGGGCTCTTTCATCAATGTTTGATCTAATGGATTCATCCAAATGCTGGTCAGCTTTGCACTGTTACCATGGGCAACAGGTTTAAGAACCTCCTATAAATAAGAGAACAGGAAGAAGATATATTGTGTGGACATTTATCTGTGTGAATGCTCCATTTTACTCATGTGCCTACCTACTTTTAGAGCCTAACACTTCGCTGAATTATCTCTCTGAACCCTTATTCTTTCTCTCCTGTAATATTGAAATGCAAACACAATTAGCTTCCCTCTAGAGTCATCTTTCTTCCTTCCTAGTCTTTAAATCTACTGCTGCCACAGTGGATTAGCCAAAACAATGCTTTCACTACCTCCTTCAATGTCAAGAAGTTAATAGGATCAACCTCTCACTGGTCATCCTTATATTTGAATCTCTGGGTTACCTGCATTGTTTTGCCCCAAAATAATGCAAGCACTTTTCAGTCAGTCAAGCTTCTATGTTTGCTGATTATTCAAACTTTGCTCAGAAGGGCAATAGTTAACTGTTGAGGCAACCACCTTTAAAAAGCCAACTTATTTTACCAGTAAAAGTATTTCTAGGAATCCTAAAAATATCTTCAAAATTTGAAATAGCTATCTCAAGGATAAAAATTCTTAATTTGAATTCTCCAGTCTCTTATCTCTTTTCTAGACACACACACACACACACACACACACACACACACACACACACACACACACGCACACACACACACATTTTTAGTTTGCTCTGAAAAGGACAAAGAAGTCCATATTTAAATCTGCTTCACTGTGACACTGAAGGAAACATTGAATGAGAGCACAGATTTTTATGCCCACTTCTATGTGCTTCATGGCATGTACAAATTGTCTGTAATTCAGTGAGAAATTGCAGTGGGTGTGATGCTTACCAGCATATATTTTCTAGTGTTTTTAGAAATACAAATGGCTCATGGAATATAAAGTTGAGTTATTCATTAGGGTGATAAGAGTTGAGATCTATTCAGAAGAGACCTATACAGAAATATACTCTGAATCCCAACCCCCCCTTTTATTTTGGTGACAAACTTTATCTGGTAACCTAAGAGATATATGTTTAAAGCATTATATAAATATTATGACAATCATGGAATTAGAAATACAACTACTAAAAGTGAGGATAAGTGTATATGCCTTATATAACTTCAAGTATTTATTATTACCAATAGTCAATGAATAAGTAAAGCAGTAGAGCTGGACAGTTACCATAAGTTCATGTGTATACAGGAAGCAATAACCAACTGGCATAATTATTATACAATTACACATCAATTCCAAATGGTGAACTGTATTAATAATTGTGAATTTCTACTTATCAGCACTATCAACCACATGCCATTCTGGCTCTTCTGAGTCTGTTTCTACACCAGCTAACTTTCCTACTGTCTGACAAATACCTGAGGAGAAAATCTTGAGCGAGAAAAAATTTATTTTGGCTCACATTTTCCTTGGTGCTGTCTCATCACAGTGAGAAGAACATGACAAAGCACAGCAGTGTGTGTGTGTGTGTGTGTGTGTGTGTGTGTGTGTGTGTATCCTGCATGTATACACATATATACACACACACATGTGTATGTATGTACATATCTCGAGATATGTATATAACTTGAGAGAGTATTTAGATAATCCCCCTCCTTCCATTACCTTTTCTCTAGATAAATACAGGGCTCTCATTAAAACCCACCTGAAATTCATATCTCTTCTTTGGTTTTATATAGGTCTATACTAATCTAACTCATCCACTCTACCTCAAATCCATGACATTAATTTTCAGTCTTGATTCTTCCTTGTATCTCATTCAATCCACTTCCAAATCCAATTCCCCAATCTGTTACTTTAATGAGCATCTTGACTGTGCAGCCTCAAGGCTGTCTAGCAAATAGATTAGTGCTTTACTCTGAAGCTTCTATTGTGTTAATCTCAAACCACGGTCATAGTATTTCTAATGATAAATAATCTGTACAGTGGATTTTAGCTTGAATCCATATATACTATTTTTTTTTTATTGAGAACTGATGAAGCTGCCATGTGACTAAACACTTAGTACAAATGAAAACTAGGTAAACGAATGGTGCCAAGAACTTGGATTTGAATACTAGCTCTGGATTTGGCTACAGAAAAATTAAATCAACTCTGCACTTCTCTTTTGTCATATGTTAAAGGAGACACAATAAAAGCTACTCCATAGACTCTGGTGAAGAATGAAGTCAATATATTTTCTTCATCTCATCAGATGCCATCTTTTCTGTGGATATTGATTATCACTATGACTAAACGTATAAGACAAACTGGGTAGATATCACTTTCCTGGAAGAGGCAGGAACTATCTGAAGCACAGATGTACTTTTTGTTTGTAGCATCATTTCAGCCTAGTTTTGGAAAATATTTCAACATCCTGGCCACATTCTCCATGGATATTTTACTGGTTCCATCAATCAAAGTATTCTTTGTTTACACCTGATATAGATTAGTTTCCATATAATGAGCGACTTTGTGACTCTGCTATCTTCCACCACTAGATGGTTACTCCTCTGGGCAGCCGTGCAATGTGTGGGAAGCAGAAATGGGTAATGGTGTCTCATTCCGATTCTGGGTCAATTACTCCTCAGCTGTGTAATATTTAAGCTACTCATCCTGTTGATCCTCTGCTCTTTACTCCATAAAATGGGAGCATCAATTCCCCCTCAGTACACTCACAAAGTTAAGTAATCTGGTATGGGGCAAGCACCTATTACAGTGCTTGCCATGTGTGAGGTTCAAAACAAGTTCTGTCTTCACCTTTACAGAGCTGACAAAATTATTCAGTCTCATATTTTTCACAGTAATTTACACCCTTAAAAATAGCTCCTACTAAGAGAATGTGGAATTAAACTCATTTTTACATTACTCGCACTGATGGTAATGATGCTAGCTACTTAGAATTTGGTTCCTGTGCTTATTTCATATGTCTGTATATCTGTATATAATATAATAATTCCTCATCAGAAACATCTGTGGATTTTTCTCTCATAGAAAACAAACCAATATCCTGAAAATACCTGTGTAAAATCCTCACTAATGTAAAGTAGTTTCTTTCTAGCCTTTCCATTCATTGTGCAATAGGAAAATCCTGGTTATAGATTTTTAACTTTCAATGTTCTTGTTCACATTTTAGTTTTTATGACTTAAACTTCAATTCCTTCAGGAGACAGCTTATATTCTACTTCCACCCCTCATCCTTTACCTGGTGCCATTCTGTAAAAGGTGCCAGAAAACAAAGTTGGTTTGTCTTTAATCATATGAAGATCTATGTAATCAAAAAGAAGGCTTGGAGACATGGCACAGTGTGTAAAAATGCTTCTAATGTAGTCACGAAGCAAGACCCCCTTAAAAGCTGAGCATGGACACGTGCATACATGTCATGACAGTGTTGGGCATGGATTTAAAGAAAGCAGGGTTGTTAGTGCTTGTTGGCTGCTAGCCTAGCTTAAGGTTCATGAGTGACCATGTGTCAAGGGAATAAAATGGAGAGTGGTGGTGCAGAACACCTAATGTCTCTTTGGTCCCCATGAGTTCATAAGCATGTGCACCTGCCCATATAAACATCTAAGCTATAAATATTACAATGCATAAGCACACATATGGGATTGATTGAACACAAAAAAGCATGTGGCCTCACACATGAAAGGCTCTCTCTTTGTGTTCTGAAAAAGTGACATTTGTGGAGTTCCATAAGACAGTAGTGAAAAAGTGGGACTGAAATATAATACTTATTGGTTAAATAAATGCATGTATCTTTTTGTTAAGTCTTGAAGGAATATTGACTGTGTGATTTGTAATTAAGCTGAGGCATACAAGTCCCACATGTTCCTGGAAAGGGGCTGTGTCTTGATAACTGAAGTATGTTCATTATCAGAAAGAAAGTACACCAAGGGAATGCATATTCCTTTCAATCCATGCTTTCTTTATAAATCGGATCCTTAAATCTAATGCACTGTTTCAAGATTATCTTGAAATAATCAAACAAGTTTCCCTAAAGACCTTCAAAACTGTGTCAAAGTGAAAACAATATGTTCTGTCATCACATCACTGAGCATGTGAGTGTAATTAGATTCATTGAAAGTCAATATGTACCTTTAGGATTAAATGTTATTACAGTTCTGTAGAGAGCAGCCAGGGAGCACACTCCAGTGGCTTCAGCACACATTCCCTTTCCTAAACCTGTAGGCCATGGATTCATAAAGAACTGTTCAAAAACAACACACTCTCTGATTCTCCCCAAATATCTCACCCAGAACATTTACTGACAATTAGCCTTTGTGCTCAGGAAAGGCGATTGCCATTCCAACCCTTCTTAGAGGCACTATGCACAGAAGCTTAATTGATAATAACTAAAGAACCAACACAAACTAGGTCAGAAAGGTGGGCACAGGTATCTGGTAACTTGTTTATTTTTAGTTTCGAAACTCACCTGAGAGTATTCCTGCCTGTCTGCTAAGTGACACCACAACCAGCCTGATTCAGGTTTTTATTGTATAAGAGAGAGTTCATATATGCCGCCGTACAAAGCACGATGTTTGTAGGACACTTGTTATGCTTTACATCAGTGGGAAGTGAGCTGTACACACATAGTAAGAGGTTCTGCCACTGCCTCAAGTTAACTTTAGTTATTGGATTTTCATGTCACCGCTTCTTAGACTTTTACCACTGTCCTAATAAATTTTGGGGGGCAGGATTTCCTTGTCATTCCCTAAGATGGAAGCATAAATACCTTATCCATGTTGTGTGTGTGTGCATATTCATTGCGTGTACTCCTTGTTGAATGGACTTTTGTACATCTTGCAGTGGGAGATAGATGCTCGAATTCAGTATGGCAATGGAGAAAGAATCTAGAGAATGTTTATGACTGAGTTATCACTATTACCTCTTCTTTGATCTGGGTATGAATTGAAAACCATCTGCATACCTGATACAAAAAATCGCATCTAAATGAGATTATTGTTTTGAGATGATGCCTAAGTAAGTTCAGGTATGTATTTAGTACCAAATATAAACCACCCTGCCTTTTTTTCTTTAAGAAATTTGCTTTCTGGTATGTTATTGGGATCAATGCAGCATAAAGGGTTTCAAAATGCACACCATGTAGCCAAAATGTAATTTATATTTCAAGAACACCTTCAAAATACAGAATTTTTACATATATATTCTACAGGAGCACTTGTTAAAATAAACAAAAAAATAACATTATTGTCTCATTTCAATATGTCACAATTCTCACATTGTACATGACAACACAAGTTGACAGTGTGTAGCTGAAATTCAAATATAATTTCTCTGATTGTAAACCAAAAGCTGAAACATGTTGTTTAATATAACTGACATATATTTGTTTCTCAGCTTATAATTGAATACATTTTCAAGGTTCTAAAAATTGTATTACTCAGTTTTAGTTTTGATCAGTCTCCAATGATGTGATAAATTTTGTGTACCTTTCACTGCTGATCCTGGGCCATCTCTTTCATCAAACCTCTTTAGGACTTTAAAGAATATTTGAAATTCATTTTAATTCCCCATTAACAAAACATTATAGAAGGATTTGAGGAAATAGGATCTGGTTCTGTGGGCCTAAGGTGGAAGAATTGGAGATTGAATCTTTTTGTGTGTGTGTGTGTGGATTCTTGGGTAGAATACTAAGAAGCCTTGTACAGATAGTCTGAAGTTTTATACATTTTGGAGCAATTAAAAGCAACATGGATTGTTTGTTTCATCCAGATTGTTAGATAAAATATACCAATGAAATGCATATTGACAGTGACCTATTATAATTCTGCTTTAATGAACAATGGTAACCAGAAGGTAAATGATAATCAGGGTTAGTGTGAAGAGGCTTCCTTCTATGTCTGAGCCCTAGCACATCATCAGATGCTGGCATCAGCAGAGCTCAAGGCTTATTTTTAATGAATTCAATTGTAGGAAGTCTCACCAAGGGAGAACGCAGATCAAAAACTAGATTTGAACAACATAACACCTCCTTCCAGACTGGATTTGGTAAGTTTAATAACAACAGCTAAGTATAAAACTTTTCTGAGGGATTTGGAGCAGGAAAAGACACACCAGTTCCCAAAGAGCCAGCCATCTTTCCTGGGCAGTTAAATGACTTCAGGTAACTTTCCTATTCTTCACGTGTCTTTTCTGTGCACTATAGTGTAGTCCATTTTATCAGTAGCTTCCCGGTCACCCATTGTTTAGACATCATTCCATATTCAGTCACCATTGTACCCGTCTCCCAAAGCAATAAGTGGTGACAGCAAAGTGTCAGAGGAAGGGTATAATCCAACTAGTTCAGCATCTGAGTGTGAATAATGTTTAGTTTGTACAAGCAAAAATATATAATGATTAATTATAAAACTTTTAGAAGATTTTATTCCTAAACTTTGATTTGTGAACTGAAAAATTGGAATTTCATATTTGATAAGGAACTGAAGTCAGTTGTCTTCCATAAATTAAAATGTAATTATCTAAAGGTTTATCAGATAAACCTTTATATCTTCAACCTACTATGTTTTCACCACTGTACAAGACAGACAGGAAAACAAAGAATATTGCAAATGGCTTTCTTACTGCAAGTAACAGACCTCTTGGGAAACTCAAGTATAAACAGAGAGAGAGAGAGAAAGACAGAGAGAGAGAGAGAGAGACAGACAGACAGACAGGCAGACAGACAGACAGACAGAGACAGACAGAGACAGAGACAAAGACAGAGTCAGAGAGAACACACACACACTATTTGATCATCCCAAAGATAGTAACAAACATTTTATGTTTTTATGTTGCTACAGTTTGAGAAGTTAGTGTATTCTCGAAATTTGCCACGAAGCATATTGCTGTCTGGGTGCTAGATGGCTCAAAATTTTTTTGATGAATGATACTCAAGCATATTTATATTCCTTTATTAAATATAGACAGAGTTGTACATTAATAAACACAAACATTTACATATGTATATGTATTTGTATGTATATGCATATACATATATATACATACGTACACACATATATATGTGAATGAGACCTTGAGAATGATAAAGAAAAAAATTTTAACATTTTTATTTATTTATAAATTTATGTTATTACACATATATACATTAAACTATCTACAATAAGAAGAGCCACGAACCAATCAGGAATTATATAAATGTTACATACCTAGTGTTTTGGCTATTTGTATTTGACAGCCTTGAAGAAAATATCTTTCCCATCTTGGTGCATCTAAAATTCTGCATGTAAATCAACATCTATCATATCTCATCACTATGAACTTTAAACTTCTACCTAGACCTAACCATCTTAACCACTAAACAACTAAACATAATTCTAAGATTAAACTATCTGGTCTTCAACCTCATCAGCGACTATAGAATGAATAAAAATTAATTACCTGAGTAGACAGGACTGCAGGTTAGGAGCTTCCAAAATGAGAAGATGACAGAGCAGCTTGCTGCCTGAACAGTCACCCAAAACTCTCTATAATGTTAGAGCATCATCTTCAGCCTTCTGGCCCAATATATCTGACAGACATATTTGTGAAGCAGGAATTATTGAGGATTTGCTTATTGTATCATGGAAGAGTTTGACTGTCAACTCTGCTTGCATCCAAGTTTGCCCATTTTTAGGCAAAATTCTGTCTGTGGTAGAAATGAGGAAATTTACCCAGTGGATTGTTTACCACATTTGAAGCCATCGCCATAAGGAGATTTTTTTTGATGCTCATCATCCTCTTGGAGGAAGGCTAGGTGTTGCCAGGAGTTAGCCTGTCTCATCGTCAATGAATCTTTAAAATAATAAAGAAAACACTTTAAATGCCATATTCTGTATGTCTCTGATGTTTTTGAAGACCTTATCTAACTATTTTACCTTATCTTTCTAGAGAATCTCATCATTTTGTTACAACTAGGATATATAGAATTCAAATTTAATATTATTCTTCAAACACACTCTAATATGAGGTATTAAACCCATACAACTCAATTGTAATACAAGGTTTATTTCCAATACTTTGAAAGTGCTATTGCAGGCTGCTTAGGATAAATAAGTTATACAGGTTAATTGTTAGTTGATCAAATCATGGTCATATCAATTACTAGTCTATTTTTATCACAAAATAAAGAAAATTTTATTCGATGACAAAATATCATTCTTGAGGCCTCCTTGTCCATATATATCTTTGTTCTTAATGAGTGGTTTACATGAGTAAAGAGCATGGTAAATACTGAAGACTTTAGTAAAAGATCTCATGAGAAAAATGATAAGAAAAGAGAAGGAAAATATTAGAAAGGACCAGAAAAAAGTAAGACTGAAAATAAAACCAGAGGGCGAAAAGGGGACAATAAGGTTGAACACGGGGAGGTCATTTCATGGGATGATTCTGAAGACCCAATTATGGATATGTTCTTTTTCAGGAAAATTATCAGTAAATAGAAAGTCTTTCAAAGACTTTACTCGTCCACTTTATGTGTCTTAGGAAGATAATGACCTTTTATCTATGGTCCCAGAATCATGGAAAGAAGGAAATGCAGTTGAAACATACAAAATGGATGATGGAATTAGAATCAACAAGGCAGGAAGAAGTTCCTAATAGTTTCTTTAATAACTACTTGCTGAATTTTCAATTCATGGTATGAAATTAACATTAAAAATGGAAATAGGAACTGATTGAAAGGGGCTGCTCTGAAAAGTTCCCATCATGTATTTATTTAAGAAGCGTGTTGATTTTTTTAAAGCACCCTGATGTTATACTGATGATTTACTGGGAAATGAGCCTTAAGATATTAGATGCTGACAGAGAAGCTAACACAGAGAGAGTTACAGTGGGATGTTATATTTCCTAGGAAGGGGGAGCCTTGTGAGAATTTGTCACAGCTACACAGCTGCTGTGCCACAGCAGATAGCCACAGACTAATCTGCAGTTAGGTGACTTTAGACAAGTGGATGCTTGTTTGTATTGCTTATTCTTGGTTAAAAATAGATCCATTTATTATAGAAGAGTTAGCAAACAAAGCTTCAAAAAGGATAAGAAATTCTGCCATCTCATTGTACATAAAAACATTGTTCACCTTCGGAATGTTTATTTTCCGAGACCTTCGGTGTGCATTTGTTTAGTTTTTGTAAGAACTATTTCAAAGAATGATCTCCCTTCTGCATCTGTTCCTCTCAGCCTATCTTTACTTCCTGTTTTATCTCTTCTTCTGCCTTACTAAGTATTCCCTTTTCCATTAACATATAATAGCTTGGGAAGAAACAAATCATAACATTTCTCTTAGTTCAGCAATTTGGAAGCACAAACACTTCTCTTCTTGTAAACCTATGAGAACTTTGCAGACACAGATAGTGACCAAGCTACTAGCTAGGAGTGTGTCTGCATTTGCAGAAGCTTCTGACTCAAAGGTGTCAGAGGAGCAGTTACAGGGGCCTAGAGCTGTGTGCCCGTCTGGCATGTTTAGAAAACACGTGGGAAGTAATGCAGCGTAGGAAGGCTCCAACTCTGCAGACACACTAAGCAGAACTGCACGATTCCTGTGCTGACTGGCCATGGACAGAGGTTTCCAGTCTAATCAGCGTCAGGTGTGTCCTGCTCCTCCTCCTGCCACGACTTGGTAATTGTGCTATGACTTTGAACGTGTTCCAAGGCTTCTGGAAGCGTCACTTTTCCTTTCCATAAAATATATGTAAAATGAACTCATAGTACATCATATGATAGAAGATCAATATTCATCATCTTCAAGTCACTGAGGTTCAGAGAAAATATATTTGTTCTTTGAAGCATATCTCACAGCAGCAAAACTTTTCACCCAGGCCTGATTCAAAATCCAGTTTCACTTTTACTTTTTGAGAATCCAACAGTCTCCAAATAGCATAAAAATTTCAGACAACTGCTCATCCCATCTCCTCAAACTGCCAAATTTTGAAATATTCAGTTTCAACCAAGACTTTCTCCACCAGGATTTTGATCCTATAGACATTTACTGTGTGACCATGGTTTGCTAGTCCAGATATACTAAATAGAGTCCCGTAAGGTCATTTTTCCTTAGGTTGTTATTGTTGTCTAAATTGCATAAACACCCTCTCTAATGCTTGCATAATGACAAAGTCGCCTGCAGACATTTCTCAGAATGTGCCCCGATCTTAAGTGATGCACGCCTGCATTTAAAACCACCCTCCTACACGTCTGACTCTCAGCCAGGGTCAAAGCCACTTAGTGTGACTAATTTGGATTTGAACTTTTTAGCTACTTGCAGTACCCAGGAATAATTTATTATCCTGACATTCCGCAAAAGATACAAGTACAAAACAAATATCCAAACTGGCATTTTAAAATATGTCAGCTGACAGGATCAAAGAGCCCCATTCTTTACTTCATATCAAGATGAACTTGCTTGGTGCCTGTCATGGAGGGAAACTTATCCAGCAGCAACAGGAAGCAAAGGTTATCTTTACCACAATGGAAAAGGGCAAATGAATGTTAGCATTTAATTAAAGCCACAGAAAAAGAATGGTAAAGCACAGGTCAGTGGTGAAAAGAATAGTGTGCTGTTGCCCTACGGAGAGCTGGCTGAGCTTGGAGGCAAAAGCTCCGTGCAAACAGTTGAATTAGCGGTGCTCTGGGTTTCGCTGACATTATATTACAGTGGTTTGTGCTCCGGCAAAAGCATGAATAGGAGAAACTGCTGGGGCAGTAATTGACTGCAAGGATTCCAGTCAAATCTACAGGGATTTTAGAAGATTGCAGAGTACATACAAGCAAAGGTGCAAGGCAGACCACCCGGCTTTGACCATGATTATTCCTGTACCACTTACAAGTAAAGAAAGACTGGCAAGTGGCTCAGCCTCTTTCCTTAGTTTCCTCATCCCTAGAATTGAATGTTTGTGGTGTGTGCTATACAGTGATTAGGAAACTAAATACAGACATTACTGTTTTTGTAATCCATAGTCTTCTTTCTATACATATTTGTTCCATGTACTCCCGAGTTTTAGGTTCAGTATTTACCAGTCAGGCCTCTAGTAAAACTTATTTAGCCTTTTAAGACTTGGGCCCCTTCTGTGTAAAATCATCCTGATTAGAGTGTCTACCTCATAGAATTGTTAAAAAAACAAAACAAAACAAAACAACAACAACGACAAAAAAAAAAAAAAAAAAAAAAACAAGTAGAATTGGTAATGCACACTCATTGGCAAATACTAATCATTGTCTTTGTGTTTTTAGTTCCCCAGGTAGACCAAGAGCTCCCCCCAAAAATTACTCTTTTAAGTTCCTCCTTGTGTCCAAAAGATTTCCATGTGAATGTTTGTGAAGCAAAAATAGTAGATAAAAATATTCTGTGTGTGTACTGACACATGAACACAGTAACACTCATGCTCAAATATAGGGCATGCCCCAGAAAGGAACTGAATGCTACTCATGAGGACTGCAGGTTGCTGTCTCACTGTCTCTCTGTTTGTCTCTCTCTCCTTCCCTCCCTTTCCCCCTCTCTCTTTCTTTGTCTCTTTCTCTTTGCGTGTTTCCATCTGTCTGTCTCTCTGCCTCTGCTGCTCCTTCTTCTCAGCAGGTTTTAGAAGTCCTACATGTTACAGATGCCCTCAAACTCTTCTCCATGTCTGAGTGGATAAAGGCTCCCAATTTGCATGCTTTCCTACCTCTCACCTTTATCTGTAATATTCCAGTCTAGTAGTTGCTCAGTAATTGTATATTGAGCCAGTGCATAAAGTGATGTGTGGTCTCATATGACCCTTCCTGTTCTAAAACAGCAACTCCTATTAACTGAAGCATCAATATCCATTTTCTTATGTTTGTGTATGCATGTATTATTTAAAATCATGACATCTGAGATGAGATTTCATTTCCTAGGTCAAATATTGAGTTTAAACACTCTTTTAATTCTTGACAGTTTAATTTCAATAACTTATCGGACTTCAAGGAAAAGACAAACCCATCTAATCGCTTTACATGCTGGCAATTCAAAGCTGAGCACTAGCACGTCATGATTCAGGGCTGAGTCATCCATGTGAGCTCTGCCTTATTTTCTCTGCACCATTTTCCAAGAACTTTAAAATTTTCAAAGCTCCTTTAACTAATCAAAAACTGTATGGTTTTTA
Source organism: Acomys russatus (assembly GCF_903995435.1). Lineage (NCBI taxonomy): Eukaryota > Metazoa > Chordata > Mammalia > Rodentia > Muridae > Acomys > Acomys russatus. The sequence goes on along the minus strand of NC_067158.1, from coordinate 39,226,100 downwards.
TATTTAAGTCTTTTTTTTTTTATAAAGATAGCCAGCATTATGCCTTTACATTTAAGGAAATACATGGTTTAAAAAACTAACTAACTGGGGGAATTGGGAGGGAAAGAGGGAGGAGCCTACAATCAGGATGTGAAGAATTTAAACTGCAGAACAAGCAGCTAACTTATTTTATTAATCCCACCATATGGGAATAGCTCTGAGATTGGCTGAAACGTGAATGTCTAGGCACAGACAATGATTCTTGTTGACTACAGAACCCCTGAATTACTATTAGATGCCATTCTTCATATGGCATGAATGAAGATTTACAGAGGTCTTCTATTCCTGTCAATATAAAGAGAAGAAATCCAGCCTTAATTGTTCTGTGCATCACATACACCTTACACATTTATAATTTTAGGACTATATAATGCTTGTGAGAAATTATATGCTTTCAGAGCAAAAGAACCAGACATTGGATCAGACCTGACAGATTGCGTTCCTCACAGCCTACTGGACATTGACATCCTGTTTGGAGAAAGGGGTTGAAAAGAAAGAAGGGGGAATATAGAAATATATAGGGAAGATAGAACAAAAAGTAGATTAGTGAATCTACTCCTCAACCTAATGCCTCAATTGTCACTCACAAGATATTTCTAATTCACTGGTATAGGATTTTGTATATAGATGCAAAATAAGTTCTAGATACAGTGGTATAGAATTCAAATGTAAGATTATTCTTTACACAACAAGGTTTACTTCCAGTGCTTTGAAAGTGCTATAGCAAGCTGTTTTGGAGAAATACGTTACACAAATTAAAGGTTAGTAGATTAAATCATGCTCATGTCAATTGCTAGAATATACATCTTAGGTGCAGCAGATAGATATGACGCTATAGAAAGACAAGATCTTCAAAACCCCCAGAGACATGCAAAATATGGCATTTAAACTGTTTTTATTACTTTAAAGATTCATTGGGTATCAAGTCTCTTCTTGGTAACCCGCTATCCTTCCTCTGAGTGCCACCAGGTCTCCCCCTCCAGGGGACATGGTCAAATATGAGGCACCAAAGTACGTGTAAAAGTCATACCCCCTCAGGAACAGTCATAGGGGAAGGGAATAAGGGGAAAATAGGAGGGAGGGAAGAATGGGAGGATACAAGGGATGGGATAACCATTGAGATGTAACAAGAATAAATTAATAAAAAATTAAAAAAGAAAGATTCATTGATAATGAGACAGGTTAACTCCTGGCAACACCCAGCCTACCTCAAAGAGGATGATGAGGATCAAAGAACCTCCTTATGAAGATGGCTTCAAATGTGACAAACAAGCCACTGGGCAAAAGGTGCTCATTTCTACCACAGACAAAATTCTGCTTTAAAAAAGGTCAAGCTTGGATGCAGGCAGAGTTGATGGCCAAACTCTGCCAAAACAGGGTAAGCAAGTCCTCAATAGTTCCTGCCTCACAAATATGTCTCTCAGATATATTGGGCCAGAAGAGAACCGAACTCAGATCCTCTCAAACATCATCACACACTTTTTTTTTTTTTTTTTTTTACCATGGAACCCCACTATCCTCATTCTTTATGCTTTGTGCTTATGTTATGCGATCATTCAAAGCTATGAAATTTTATTTAGGACATTTCAGAAGTCATGTGTATCAGGTTGCCTCATGAGTAGAGTGTCTGAGAAAAGGTTCTTGCAAGGACACACAATACTTGCCTGTTTCTCTGCAGAAGCATGCCTGCTTCCTACAGAGTGCGAGCCAGTGGGGAGAATGCAGGGAAATTCCTTGCTTTTCAGAGGCAGGAGCCCAAGAAATAACCTTCAGACTAAGTAAGCTGGATATGTGCGTCTAGCCAGGCAGAGAGGAATCAGTACTTTCCTAATGAGGCATCAGAAGCTGCCTGTACTCCGTTAGAATCAAAGTAGAGTAAGCAGGAGATGTCTTGTGAGTGGCTATAATTAGAAGCTCCAAGGAGGAAAAAGTAAGAACTGTGATTTTGTTCCTTTTGATTCTTGGATTGATCTATGTTGTTGTTATTTTTTCCCTTTGCATTACTTCTCAAGGCCGGCAAACATCCAAATAAGCATGTTCTCAGGACCCAGGGGCACTGGGAATTTGAGGGGTTTATCTTGAGACCGTTACTTCCCCATCAAGAAAGGACTAAGTCTGCACATAGAACACATGCACACACACACATATACATGTATACACACACACACACACACACACACGCACGCACACACACACACACACACACACACACACATCTTCTGTTGTATATTGTCTTTGACTTTGGTTCAAGGCTCTGCTTTCACTGCCACCATAAGTGACATGTCTAAGAAGCACTAATACATTATCAGGTGCAAAAAAGTGTGCAGCTTGAAGAATATCCAATTGTTGATTGTTTGTGTAGCACGTAGGTTGTGCTTGAGCTATAGTCATGAGCATATTCATGACTTTTGCACACGACCATACTGAAATGGAAATTGGAGGGTAGATTGTCCAAGAGTTTGTATGTGTACTCTTGTCATGTATAACATGTATTCTATGTGGCATAGACTCTCTCTTAGATTTCTTTTTATAGTTAGTTAAGCAGAAACCAGGGTACCTACATGGACAATAATAGGGTTTATAAATAGATGTATAAAAATTTATTAAGATTCTGGAATATGAATGAGTAAGATAGAAAAAAATCAATGTAAATAAGTTGAACAAACATACAAATCTTTTGAGCATCAGGGTGTGAGCTGGCACTTCTTAGCCTAGCATCTTCATAGAAAACCACTTAAGCTCTTCAAATGGCATGTCTAAAATGAAGTGCAAGAAGGTAGAAGGGTCATGTATGGTCTGGGAAATGACTAAATGTGAAAACCAGCAAAAGACTACTTCACGCAACAGGAATTTGCAGAGTTGTTGGGAGGGAAGTGGAATTCGAACTCATAATGCGGAAGATGAAGTAGGGAGTACTAGTTTATGACAGGTAGAGATTAATTAGAAGGTGGCATCTACTGATTGCTGAACAACAGGGATTTATACTTTGAAAATGACTGGATTTGCCTTAACAGTTAACATAAGAAAAAAATAGTTGGCCTTTAAAACTACAGTAAGTGGGCAGTGGGTGTTCACAATGTAGAGGCATCCACTGGTAACTAGTGAAAATGTGCTAGCACTTAGAATTATGTGGGCACCATTTCTTAACTTTTCCCTAACCCTGAATCATGCTTTTGGTCCTGTTTTTTGTGTCTTTCGCTCTTGTTTTCTACCTACTGATTTAATGACTAAATGATAACAAAGCATTACAGTTTCAGAGCTTCAAGCAACAAACTCGAGTTACTTTCCCAGCATTGTAGTAGCTGAGTTTAAGTATATTAGGCAATCATAGGTACTTTAAGAAAACCGAATCTCATGAAATACATGGACTCACAAGCTCATCAGAGTCCTCAGTATACTCTTCTGCAGAATAATAGGCTCAAGAAAAAGTTTGTAGGTAGAAACTCATGGAATACAGGTATTTAAAATAAAAATCCTGCAGGCTATTTCGCTTTAATACTTCAGTCACCTTGGACACTTAAAGACACTTCAACTCAGACTTTTTTCTTTCATAATGTAGGGGTAGTTACGGACATAACACCTATGGCTTGGAGAATTTTGGGCACTTCTGTCTACTGCGTATTGATAGCAGAGTCACCAAGGATAACATATTGCACTACTACTCTTCTAGGGAAAAAACCACACAGAACAAAAGCAGCTTCCACAATGGGTGTGAGCTCTGAGTGGCCAATGGTCTCTCCTGGCAACAGATGAAGGTAAAACGTTCTCTTGTTCTGCCAAAAGACATCATCCTTCCCATGAAAGGTTGACCAGTTGCCAAGTCTTTCATGAGCTTAACCAGATCTGAACAGTGACAGGTGCACCCACACAAGGCCATCATTTATCAAAGGCTGGAAAGCCTCTATGAAAAACTTTTCCAGGTCTCATCTCATGCACGAGAGCAGATAGAAGACTTGCTTTCAGGATTGGCTTTTCCACACAGAATAACCAAACACTGATTTCTTACATGTACTGTGAGGATTATATTTTTAAGTCTATACAGGATCATCATTTCTGGGACAGTTCAAAACACTCAAAATGTGTTGCCTTGTATACATAAATATTAAAGTATCCTCATACTCCCCAAATTCCCCATATTTTATCAACTGTAAAAAGAAAAAATTAGCAGTGACTCAAACTTAAGCACTCGTCAATTAAATTTTGAGGGGTGAATTTCTTTTGTGAGGTCTGCTATCTGAAGATGGCTCCAAACGTCACTGGAAATACGTCCACCTAATGATAAAGGGAGGGAGAATATTCAAAAGCAAAATTTTAAACCATTTTCACCAAATATATGCCTAATGTAGAAATTTGTGTTTGAGACTCACAAGGTGATTTCTGAGTATTATGCATAGGTGTCTGCATTTTGGCCAGAGTGGGCGCTATAGAAGTTTCCATGCTACTGCTGGTAGATCCATCTAAAATGTCTTCATATAATTTCATGAATTTACATTTTAATTAAAAGTGTTTATACATCTATCTATCTATCTATCTATCTATATTGCATATATTATATTGTAAATTGAGCACATCCCCATATCTTCACCTCTCTTTTTCTTATCTCTCCTCTGTCTCTCCTTAGTTTCCTTAAATAGTTTCACTTTTACATTTATGTCCTATATTAGTACATGATATCATGTATTTATATAAAAATCTAGGAACCACAAAGGAGAGAGTATATACTCTAGCCATTATTCTTCGCTTTAATTTTGGAGACAATAGATTTACATTTATTTTCTTGTTATTGATACTCAAATGTATTTTTGCCTCTAGATTCATATTGCTAATTAAATCTGACATTAGATCATTTTAGCACTGTGAATAGTAACTAAAGAAAATTTGTGAATAAGATCTTTTAAAAATAATAGGTGAATAGCTTCAATTTAATAGGTATCATTCACAGGTTAAGCCTTAAAAGCTTATGATGGAGATGGCCCAGTAGTTAAGAACACTAGCTGCTCTTCTGAAGGACTCAGGTTCAACTCCAAGTATCTATACCATCATAAGCAACTCTCTATAACTTCAGTATTCAAGGAGATCTCATAACCCCACTTTGGCCTCTGCAGGCACAAGAGAAACAGAGTTTCTGAGAGTTATATTCAGCCAAAACAGTCATGCACATAAAATAACAAATAAAAAATTCTAAGATAATTTGTACATCAATCATTTGAATTGGAAGATTGCTGGGATTTCTCATGACTATATTTTGTTATATTTGTACAAATATGGTTATGTTTCCATAAAGCCTAAGGAAATTCAGAACTAGAATATCACTTACTAACTGAGAACTTGTTCTAGTTGTCAATCCTAAAAACCCCGTTTGCTAGAATTATTCAGGTTGAGTGATTGTTCTATGAAAATAGTTGTGAAATTTAAGAGTTAAAGTATGTCAAGCAATCTAGTATGTACTGGAACAAAAATAAATCTTATCTGATGAAAAGTGCAGACACATCTCCACAAAAAGCATCATTGACATTTAAGGGTCTATACTGACTGTTTTTCTATAAGCTTACAAATTGATCTCAACATGTATACCCGAAAGAAAAAGCTCATGCTGCCACAGATAATTTTCCTGTGGTTGTGATAAATATTCTGGGGGCAGAAACTTAAAGAAGATAGGGTCAGTTGGTTCACAGATTCAGGTTCCTGTCCACCATTCCCAGAAAGTCACATCAGTGGGAACTTGACAAGGCTGGTCATTTTGCATCCGCAGTCAGAACATGAAAACAGCAGGTGTAGGCATGCTTGTTTCCAGCTCCTTTCTCCTTGTCAGTGCATTCCAGATCCAAAACTTAGAGATGGATATGACTCATTTTAAGCTGGTCCTTTCCACATCAATTATATTAGTAAAGATAACTTCCAACAGACATGCCCACAGGACAACTTTGCTGAGATAATTCCTCATTGAAGCCCTCTTCCTGGGGATACTAGAATGCTCGCCTGATACTTCAAACAAATCACAATACACACAAACAAACACACACACACACACACACACACACCAAAAGGCAGTATAAGATGGTTTGTTAACAGTTTTATTCACAATAATAAAATATTGACATTAATCTAGGTGCCTGTATTAGAGTATATACAGAGTGGACCAAAAAAAAAAAAAAAAAAAAAAAAAAAAAAAAAAAAAAAGCCAAAATACAAACCCGGAAAATAAACAAAAATTCTATTACCAACAAACCCCTGCCTTATATTTAGTACACAGGTAATTTTTATAGGTATAATGTCCAAGAAAAATTCCAGCACATAGTATTGTGTGTATATGATTTCCAAAGAACAAGTTCAAACAGAAGTATCCTTTCGTGATGCTAGTGTTTCATGATGCACACTTGTTTACTACTGGGAATATATATGGTGAAGACATATGTGAGGTTGGCCTGCTACATGTATTGTAATGGTTGTTGTTTACAAGTGTGTGTGTGTGTGTGTGTAAAGGTCATCCTACACCTTTGCACTGCATGACTATTTGTGTAAAGATAGAGCCAGAGAAAGATAAAATATCATTGCCTGTGTTCATGTGTTATTCATAATTTCATAATGTCAAAAAAATAGCACCCTGCATGACTATATCATCTAAGGAGGATGCACTGCATGACAACACTATTTGCATACACATAGTAACAGTCTTGCAGAGACAATCTGGACATTGTCAAAATGAGATAATCTTGTTTATACATTGTTTATGAAAAATGCTTTAAAAAACACTTCTGGTTCTGCAAAAGAACATGGTTGTACACTACTGCACTGAATAACTAAGTTACAGTTGTTTTTTTCCCAATGAGAAGACACTATCATAAATATTGCTTATGGTAATATATGCTAAAGCTGAGAGTAGATACAATGCCTTAATTAAAGAGGGAGAGATTTAAATGGGCATTATGAATAGAAAGCATGTGCCTATTAAAGTGGAACACCAAGGTGCCAGTACCAGAGAAAAATAGCATTGAAATAATATATAGATAAAAAGTTCAAATAGCATATATACATGAGATAACATTTTCTTTCTAATTGAGAATTTTAATATTGAATTTCTATTATTTTTTGCATTCAGAATCAAGCATTAGACATAGAGGGATGAATAAAATGAAGAGGTTGTGTGAATGAGCATTGAAAACTTTAAGAAACTAAAAGAGCTTGGATTGGCCATGTAGGTAGCTGTTCATGACTTTGCTTCTCTGCAGGAGTGATGCTTCTAGCCACTGAGCAAGTACAGTTAGGCTATTCATATGTGTCCCCACCTCCCCACCCCCCATTAAATAGCACGAGGATTCAGCAAACAGAAGACCCAAGTGTCCACTTAGACCAAAATCATGACTTTCTCAGCAAGGTTTAGCAACATGGTTGTTCTCAGTAGGAATCAAAATAAAATCAATTGTCCTGTAGATGGTGAAAAGTCATCATCCTCAAGGAATGTAACACTCCCAAAAACTAAGAAAAATTCATATAAGTTCACCATTGTTTCCTTTTTTGAGGTCTTGAACAGCAGATGTTCCCATTTTTAATCCAGGCTTCTGTTTCTTATGATAGAATAATCAATAAGCCCCCCTTGAAAATTGGTGAACTAGAGCAAACAGTTAAAATTATGAAGTGACTTTGGTTACTTGGATTCACAAATGAATGTGGTCCTTCAGAAATTTCATTTCTTAACAGATAATTACATTGTCAGTAAGCTTTTCACGCAGAAAATATGGGCACTGGCATAATGAACAGCCCAAAACTACAGATACTTGCTCTCACAAATGAGTTTATTTGTGTTCATATTGTAATTTACCTCCATCTGCACTGCACCATCTATCACTCCCTAGCTTAGCGCTGAGTGTCTGAAGAACTATTTTATATCTACAGAACAACAGATGTCCACAGACCAAGCAGTCACCGTAGTCTGTGTGTTTGCAGTGAGTGACCTTTAGGAAAGGGACATTTGTGGCATAGTTTCCCTAAGTATGTACTATAATGCCCAGGTGAGTGTGAGAAGTGCCTCGTGAGAGAGGACAAGAAGTTTCTCACTCACTTTACTTAAGCCATGCATAGTGAGGCATGGTTTTGCAACACTTGAGAACTGAAAGAGACGTGTAGTGAATTCAAAACCACCTTGGGCCAGACAGAAAGACCATGCCTTAAAAGACAAAATAGCAAACAAAAAAATGATCTAACATATGAATAAGCATTAAAAGGTGCCACCAAACCAATAGGGATCTAACATTTTGGCAACTAGGCATGCATTTGTCTTGGGAAGGAAAGAATGGATTTATGAAAGAAATATTGGCTACTATGCCTCAGCTTTTCAATAGTCATTGAATACTATAGTAGCCTAATTGCAGTAGAGCTGGTTAAATCACATATTCAATCAGGAGTCCCCTGGACCATCCAGGATGCATCAAGGGCCTACCATGTGCAGTGGCTGGTGATCGAGAAATCTTGTTTTCTTACAGAGTCCAACAAGAGAAACTTGACAGGGCTCATGAGTTCTCAACCAGAAATGCCAGAAGAAGCTGCTATAGACATTTTTCACATCAATTCACATGTTAGACAACAATTTAAAAGGGGAAATTTTTTTCTTTGTGAAGAAGTTTAATTATTTTCAATACTGAACTGTTAGAATTACTGATAAAAAAAAAAGTTAAAGGAAAGAACGCATTTTTGTCTTCAAGAAGCTTTAACAAGGAAAAATCCTTGACAAAGTAAAGTGTGTTCGAGCCCTCTTTCCTTTGGTTTCATTGTCCATAGCATTTTTACTAGCCACGAACGTCTACCACTGTGCGCAAACTCCCCTTTACCCAGAAATGCTCAGATTGCTTCATTAATTGAGTAACAAGATGTTCAGAAATGTATGTTTTCAATCCTTTCTCAGGTGCTAAAATAAAACCGAATTGTAAAATGTGGTTGATGCTGAAACGCTGCAAGAGATGGCTTTGTAACTCAGAAATGACCCTTTCAGGAGAATGTGAAAGGTCCCTTCATACTCTTGACTATCTGACAGCAGGACGTTGACAATTGTGCTTCTGAGTGAAAATCTCTGTAAAAATTATGCCAATCAACAAATAAATCCACTTTTTACTATTTTAATATCTTATTTGAACAGTTTCGTTATGAGCTTTACTTTCTCCTAGGCGCAGAACAAAAAGGAAGCTTTATAAAAGTGTGGGCGTGTGATAAACTAATACCGTTAACTAATGATTCTAGAAGGTGACTTTCATAACAACTGTTTTGTACGGTGATGGGTCCTCATCATAGCTCATCTATCGCAAACACCCAGACAGTAAAGAAGTGCAAACACATCTTTATTGGTGACTTCTCTTTCTGATTCTCCTATTCTCGGTCCTTCTACATCAGCTAACAGGCTTTCCACTACTTTTCAGAGATGCTTCACTTATGCCTCAGAATTGTGTTTAGATAATTTCTTTGTATCCTGCAGTTCATGGATTTTCTGCACCTCCACTAGGACAAACTAAATAACTAGTCCTTCCCAATGAGAAATGAAGATATGGGAAGCATGTTAACAATAGCAATAGTCAACATGGCTACCAATATGACTTCATGGTTAAAGGTGCTGTCACCGTACCTGAGGACCTGTGGTTGATCACCTGAACTCATATGTGTTGTGTTTAATTTATCAGTATGTCCTAATATCAGGCCTATAATTATTGTTATGGCAGTATTTTCTAACCGCTAGCAATCAATCAAGACACAGACACCTGTCATATTTTAAAATAGCCTTAGTTAACCTGGGGCAGGATAGATAGGACAGATATTAATCCCCTAAGCTACTTCCCATATTGGAACAGGTATAACATAATCATGTCACCTGCTTCTAATAATTTCTATCAAGTCACCTCCCATCCATAATCCCAAATACTTGCTAATTATCATCATCTATGCCAAATCTCCATCCACACTAGATAGGTGCATCTCCTCCACCTAGCCCATAGGGTGGACTTCTTCTCCTCTCTTCTCCTCTGGTCTCCCCTCCTCCCAAGGTTCTCTTTGTCTCCTAAAAGATGGGAACCTTGGTCAGTCCTATCCCATTTGCCCTGCCCAGGTGTAATGGTCTTTTATTGGTCAAACAGGTTAGGCTCTTAGGCAAGGTACAAGGTGGGGCACAGAGACAGCAAGCAGTAGTTAACATCAAAATACACCAGACGGACTTCCAACATATATGGTCCAAGAAGAGACAGTATTCTCACAGTTGTCCTCTGACATCTACAAGCAGAGCACGACGTGCACATGCTCACAAAAAAATAAAATAATAGAACGTTTTCATGAATTAAGGCTTGACATTCAGAGCTTGCATGACATCTCAGTCAGTAAAGTGCTTGCTATGCAAACAGCATGGTTAGAGTTCAATCTTTAGCACCCCGGTGACAAGGCAGGTAATAGAGCACACATTTGTAACCAGCACTGGAGACAAAAAGGTGAGTTTCCTTGAGGTTTGCTGGTCAGTCACCATAACCTAATGTGGTCTCAGTGATTAACGATTTCAAGGGTTGATCTCTGACCTGCGCATATACATGCTTATATGTACATGTACTTCCTCATACACCCATGTGTACCCAGAAAGACACATGCACAAACATGTGAACAAACACAAAATATTACTATTAAGAAATTAAAGATAGCCTGCATCCAAGAGTAGTAAACCAAGTGGGACCTTCTAAGGATGGATTTGTCTGTAGTTGTTAAGGTCACTATATGAAGTTGGACCTTTATTATGTTGATTTTATCTGAAGAGTAAGTCTGAATATAATGAAGGACAATGTCAGAAACCATGCATATGCTTTTGTCTATATTCACCTAGAAACAAACTCAGACCAGTTCAGAGCTGGGTTAAATATCATCTGAGTGGCATCATGTCATCTAGATTCTTCTACTTCTTAAGGCTGTCATTTAATATTCCATGGCCTGTTATCCTGGAGAAACACTTGCATGGCTTAGTCTATGCTGGTCCACTCTGTTTTCAGACCTTTGCATTGTTTTATGCTCTCCCTGGGAACCCTATACTATCCCCAGATGATTCTTCCCTGACTCCATATACTATTACTGGAACTGCTGCACATAGGGTTACTGTTACTGTCTCCTACTTTTAAACTGTAAGTTCTCTTAGGATTTGGTCTGCACTGCATCTTCAGAAGATGCTTGACCCCCAAATAGGAACCAATAAATGTTTCTTATATGAACGCATAAATACACTTACTGGTTGAATGAAGGAACAAATTCCAAAACACTGCTTACCCAACTTCATTTGGTTTTTAAAAGGAATGCTGAATGAAATTAATTGTATATACTCAAATGCAAAGTTCCTCATTCTGTAGGCCAAGGGCCAAAACCAGCCCACTTAATCTACAAAATAAAGATTTATCACAGTCCATATCTGTATATTCATTCTATAATAGGGTGTCCATGTTTGTAAGGCAACTGCAGAGCTGAGTAATTGCAACAGAGACTATATGGCCAGCAAAGCTTATTTATGGTGCAGCCTTTAGAGAGAAGGTTTGCAAACCCTGCCTTGGAGCATTGACCATTTGAGAATAAAAGAACAAATTATCTGTCAAAATCACTTCAGCGTTATCTACATGAACTAAGAAAACAAGAAAATTAACATGCTGTAAGATGCTATTTGATTTTTATTTTTCAATGAAAAACCTTTCACAGGTTTCTGTCAACTGAACAGCAAAGGCACTTCTCTCTGTTCAGTGTTTTGATGCTGTAGTAAGGGACGCCCCCACTAAAAGAAGTTCTGCCAAGAGAATGTGGATCTACATGCGGTGAGGCCTGGGTGGGGTGAGGTGAGCGGGCAGCAGTCCAGGCCAGATGCTTTGCTAGTTAGTGGCCTAACGATTTGCAGAGATGAGTAAATTGGAGATGGATTGAAAATGACAGCTGTCATTAAGATGATTCAAATGAGTATGGTTTCTCCTGTGATAATAATTTTAGTGAACCTAAAGAAACATGAAAAAGTATTTTTTAATATTCTAAGTGCATATTTTTTTACTCAAGTTAGCATCAATTTCCCAAAATTAAAAATGCACAACTTAGTATCTTTGAAACATTCATCTTTTTATTTTTATCTAATATATAAACATTAGCTTTCATTAATACATTTGTGAACAAAATTTGTTTTGCTTGAAAGAGACAGAAATGTCTCCTCTTCCTTCTCCCTATATCTTTCTCCTTACATGGTACCTTCCTTGTGCCCTCTTGTACTTTCATGGTCTTATAGCTATAGTTCACAGCTTAGTCCCACATTTAAACCCTCTTACCTACACACAGACATACCTCATCTTAAAATGTTTCCAAAATCAAAATAAAACTGATCATTAATTTATCCATTATCAAGTGTTTCTCTTAGTAGAAGAAAAACACTGAGATGATACTAAGGCCGTATCCTATGAGGATGATGTCATAGCATTAACATTATATAGCTTCCTATTGAAACATCTAGTCACGGGGAAATGCTGATGTCAACTGGTGGTCAAGTAACCTACAGTCATGTTCTCCTGTTGAACTGTATGAACTTTTCCCTTGCGTATCTATAACTGGATTCTGCTTCTCAGTATCTGGTCCAAGTTGTAAGTCTAGAGAAAAGGCCTTGAAATCAATTTATTTTTTTTTTTTTTTTTTTTTTTTTTTTTTATTAATTTATTCTTGTTACATCTCAATGTTTATCCCATCCCTTGTATCCTCCCATTCCTCCCCCCCCCCATTTTCCCATTATTCCCCTCCCCTATGACTGTTCCTGAGGGGGATTACGTCCCCCTATATATTCTCATAGGGTATCAAGTCTCTTCTTGGCTACTTGCTGTCCTTCCTCTGAGTGCCACCAGGTCTCCCCCTCCAGGGGACATGGTCAAATGTGAAATCAATTTATATGTTAAGTATGATTAAAAAAAAAAAAAAAAAAAAAGCATTGTCATCTGGATGAAAACCAGAGAGTCCTGTGTCAAGATCTCTATCTGGAAGCACAAAAGACGGATCAATCATAATTGATGGCATGCCATTCCAGTAAGAAAAATAATCCTAATGCTAACACAAATAATAGCATCTACCATTGATTGTGTGTGGACTGTTTGAAAGTCCATAGACCGTCCCTTTTGCATGTGTGTATCTGACAAGCTGAGAATAAAAACACAAAACACAACATTCCTTTGGTTATTGTAAACCCTATTATTTGAGACTCAATCTGTCACCCTGAAATTGGTTTCATCCATCACTTAAGAGCTCAAGCTAATCTCAGGAAAAAAATCTCTCATCCACAAGGTCTTGTTCATTGTTTAAGAGCGGCCCGGCTGTCATTCATTACCGGGTGCACGGGCTCTAGCTAGTACAACTAAATGGTCTGGTGATCATTTCCTGGCTAACTAACATTCTACCGTTGCACATGGGACAACCTCATATATTCAGGAAAGGGGCAGGTGTTTCTATATCACTAGAAAGTTAGATAATCCTACTGTCATGCCCATAATGGAGTTTTTATGTAGCATAAAAAAACATCTTGAAAAACTAACATTTACTTTCCATCATCTCATTGTATACAATGAATCATTGACAAGTTCCTCCACCTCCATATGCAGCAGCATTATGGTCCCATTCTCTTGTTTCTTTAATATAGCATACCACACAATCAGACATTAATTTTAAAATCCCAGTGGTCATAATTTCATCCCCTTGCTGGGAATATACCAAACTATTTGATGAGAAGTTGACCCAGAAGGCTACTGAACTAATATCTTATTTTTCATTCCTCCACGATTGTGCATGTTGTCAAATTCTTTGTTGCAAACATTTCTATGGCTTCCTGAAAACAATTCCTTCTTTGCCCCATTTTGCTTCTTCCTGTAATAAATGACAGAGAAATTGAATGCATAGAGGGATCAGTAGAAAACAGATGCCAGCAGATTGAATCTCTGGGTAACGCTATTATTTTTTGAATGCTACAATTCTCTGATCTATCGAGATCTGGCTCTCTTTGCTTAGGGAGAAAAGGATTGCGGCTGACAAATTGTAACTTCCTTTAACATATTTACCTTTCCTTTTGAGATTTCTGTCTAAAACTTTTTGAAATGCACAAATAGACACTGTGAAGCATGAGTATCAGAGCAGCTGTGGCATCAAAATGTAATTACACATTTAAGTTGTGTGCAACCTGGGAAGTGGAATAATATGCAAAACATTTTGGTCCCTCGTTAAACACTGAGGTTTCCCTTTCCTTGTCTTTTTCTTTTTTCTTAAGAGATGGCAAATTAAATACAGTGTCCCTAGATTTTCTCCGAGGCGTGCAGAGTTTACAGTGCAGGATGGGAATTATGTGCTGACCTTTCCAATGGGTTCATCTTTCCTGGTTTATCCCTGACCCTTTAGCACCTGATCCCAGAGCTGGCACATAAAAACCATCCCCGTCCTCTTTCCTGCACCACAGAAACAAGGAGAAAACTGTACCTGCTTCAAAACACAAAACTGAAAATGTAAAATCTTCTATTGGATTAGATTTGTTTTCAAAGATTTCCCAGTAATTTATAAAGAATAGGGTGGCAGTTTGTAGAAAATAATAAAATAAGCATAAAGAGGTGTTTAAGAAAGTTTTCCCTGTCATCACATCTTATTCAGAGCACAGCAATTTAGGAATGAGGAAAATCAGTGACTGGAAGTGAGACCAGGTCAAAGCCCTTAGCACAGATGTAGGGGCCAGGACAGGCGTTTTTCAGCTCTGGTTTCATGTTTCTTAACAATATTATTTAGTCACAAACATCACATTTTTCTGCTTACTTTCATTTTCTCTGTAGGTACTCATATGGATGGATGGGCCTCAGACGCCAGCATGGCCGACATCATAATGTGTCAATGTTTTCTGAATCCCTGTAGTAGGGAAGAGAATGAAGTGAAAACCAAAACTTGTGACATTTCCCAATGAAAGGGCAAAGTCAAATAATAGGCTTTATGTTTGACTAGACCTCTGACTGAGGGAAGGTTTTATAAGCCCAAGCAATTATTAAACATATAATTTCTCTGACAATTTTCTCTCTCAAGAGGAGGATTTTTATAACCAGTGAGAGTAACAAATAAATAAATTAACTGAAATCTGGAAGGTTTCAGAGTAATTTCATTTTGTGCTCTGTGTTTGTGCTTTGTGCTTATCAGATGACAAGAAAATGTTTGGGAAGTCGTTATCCTCAATGATTTACCACTGCGATTTAAAGTGTCAGTGGGTTTGTACACAGCACAGTGAAGAGTGTTGCTACAGTACTGATGCTCATGATCACCTACTCACAACAATGTATTTCATCCTTCAAAATGTAGCAACAGAAATGGAATTTTAAAGACATAGATTAGAAGCAGTGTTACATTGTTTTCACAGAATTTTTGATGCTATTACATGCTTCTGTTTACGTTATGAAGGGACAAATAACTGCATATAAATTCCTAAAATGCATATAGATAGAGATGTGAAAGGAGTTGGAAATTTGGGAAACATGCCTCTGAGATGTTTCAATAGTCCAAGATGTATCATTAAATGATTATTTCTACATATCCCCATTATAGTATAACCATGTAATTATGAGAACAATGGTTTCTGAAACATTTTCTGTGTTTGAAACTCTGTGAGCTTGCCTGAGGAGGAGGCTCAGTGAATAAAGGGTATAACACATAGGCATGAGGACCCGAGTTCGATTCTCCAGACGCCAAGCAGCATGTGTTTGAAATCCCAGCACTTCTAATGAGGAGATGGAGGCCTGTGAGTCAGTTCTAGTCCAGACATAAGCACCAATAAATTGGGACCCTGTCTCAAAAAAGGCAAATATGAAAATCTATGCCTAAATATGTGCCCTGTCCTCCACACACAGAGTATGCATGGCACAGACATGCACACACACACACACACACACACACACACACACACACACACACACACAAATACATACATACACAACAGTATGTACAAAAATTTTTTCTTCAAGTTGTTATTTTGCATTATAGTATAATTACAATGTAAATATTATTGCACTCATGCTATCACATTTATTCTACAGATGATACAATCAAGGCTCAGAGAACGAAATAACTCCCCGCAGTCATTTGGGTAGGAAAGAGTCCTATCAGTTTTCAATCTCGGACTGTTGGACTTTGGGGTCTATTTGCCCATTTAAACTCAGCCCAGAGTGTAATTGGGTTTTACTGCCACTTTTTTCTCAGACTAGTTTAGGACAGGAAAATGGTATTGTTTGGATAGAGTCAGGCAGAGTGTCACAATCTGTAGGGAGAGCTGACGATTTGGAGAAGGATGCCTAAGATCCAGCTGACTAAAACCATGAGACATTAATGCAGTTAGATTGATTTCTACATAATATGCTCCTGGCATGGGCTTCTCTGTCCATCCTGGTAATCAAAACTCCATTAAATATCACACTTTTAGTGTCCTTTGTTCCAAGCAGAGGCAAAGCATGCATATTTTAAATTAAAAAATGAATTTCAATAAATTAAGTAGAAATCTGTGAGAAAGGTTGGGCAGGCCTGTTACAGAGGTCAGCATCCTGTGTGACTTGCTTTCATCTCTGGAATGCCTCTTTGCCCTCAGTACATAGCAGTGATCTGGTTATGGATTTATGTCCTCAACCATTGAAAATTCTATCTGAATGCTTTATCTGTCATCACACATGATACCTTCCTTGGAATTCCACTTTTCTCTTTCTCTGTAATGAGAAATTTAAATATATATACATTGTTGATTAAAAAACAAGTCACACTATGGTTTTGAGACTTATCAGAAATGGACCATACATCTATATGAATTGAAACATAGACTTTTATTGACCTAAGCTTAGCTATCCTTTAGAGATTTCAGAAAATAAATGAGTGACATATTGTCCACAATAAAATAAAATGAGAAAATGCAGCTATAGCCTTAAGCCAAACATGCAGTCTAGAAAAAATTTAAGCTCAAACTTTTATCAAATAAGAACTTGGATGGTTGCTTCATCCAGATCTGTTAGGGTAGGGTAGTTAGAAACAATGGTTGTTAAAGGCAAAAAGAAGACAGTATAGATTTTATTTAAAAGGATGCTGATTGACTCTTATCTAAATGTTTCTTAAGAATCTTAAACAGTTTCACTCTAAGATGTTACACAAGATGCTATGCATTTTCATAGAATTCTGATTAGCAGCATTGTTCCCCTACTCCATTTCAAGTGTAGGTAATTAACCTCCCTCCTGAGGACAGGGTCAGTAAAAAGACTCTTAGGTATTATGCAGACATTCTAGGACTATGTCAGAGACATTATCAGAAACCAACAGACCTGAGGACAAGGGGTTTGATGGGATCAATGGGCTCTGAAAAGAGGAAGAATATGAGTGGCTAGGAATGCTGATGGCATATGGGCAAGATCCAAGAGTATACACGCATGAAAGTATCATGAAGAAATACGTGCTTTTGTGTGATTAACAAATATAGCAAAAACTACATAGTTCTCTCATAAGATTACTGTTCCTTAGATTATTTCAACTTTTGAGCAGAAAATTCTTAAAAATGTAATAAGATTTCAAAGGGAAGGAAGAGTAAACTTGGCGGGGGAGGGTTGAAATGGGTTTTTCTGTGTAGCCTTGGCTGTCCTGGACTCACTTGGTAGACCAGGCTGACCTCAAACAGAGATCTGCCTGCCTCTTCCTACTTGAATGCTGGGATTGAAGGTGTGTGCCACCATGCCTTGCTAAGAGTAAATAGTGTGAAAAGGACACTAAGGCTAAGAACATGAAAAGTATGAAACTGAGCAGTGTGTGTGTGTGTGTCTGTGTGTCTGTGTGTCTGTGTGTCTGTGTGTACTTGCATGCATACAAGAACACATCTTGCCCAATGAAATATACAGCTTCTTAACTGGAAGTAAGGGTTCAGTTGTTTTTGTTTGACATCTAAAAGGGCCCTAATAATCCAGAAGAGAGAGGAGAAAGTATTTCTAGTGTATTTAAACATGTGAAAAAATAATGGCGCAGTTTAGGGATGCTGTAATCAATGAAATCTTAGCAACAAGGTCACTTAAACAGGCTGCATAGTGACAGCACAGTTGGCATGCCAACATGGATAGGGAAATGTTACAATTCCCACACCTAGATGCAGGGATGCAGGTTCTCTATGGATGCTGAAAAAAGGAAACCCTCACTGTTCTTCAGGGATGAACCTACCGAGAAAGTTACCCTATCCTGAGTGGCCAGCCCTAAACACATGTGCATATGAACAATGCTAAGAGCACTTGTCAGACTTCATCACAACAAGAAGGGTTCCTGTATTTGAGAGTAGGTAGTTGTGAAGAGTTGGAGAGGCAAGTAAGAGAAATAGGGATGAGGTATACATAGGACTTGCGCCTCTGATTTTCAAAAGAAAGAAGGAAAGGAAGGTGGCCGTTACGAAAAGTGGCAAATGGTGGTGCCAGTACCAGAAACTGAAAGGGGCATATGACAACAATGGTGCTGTTGATGATGTTCCTGCCTGGTAGGTCATCAGATGGATACATTGCCATCTGGGGAAAATGGGTGAGAAACAGATGAATTGCCTCTTAATGAAAATGAACTGGAAGAAAATTTATTCATAATTCCTGGGAGGAGAGTTTTCAGACTAACTCTTTTTTATAGTTCTTAGCATAGAAGTATCGATACCCTTTTAACATTGACAGGTCCTGGCCAAGCCTAGCATGGATACCTAAGTCATTCTCAGATGAGTAAACAGAAGTATATGAACCAGGGAGGAAAAGGCAGGTAAAGAAAAGGAGAGAGGAGGGAAAAAAAGAACCAGCTGATGAGAAGGGAGAAAGAATTAACAGAAAAGCCTCTCAGAACACTGAAATAATAACGACGTAGGGTTCCTCCCACATAGAAGACAAAAGCAGACCCAAGAGCCTTAATGAAGAGGTGAGGGAGTTTTCTCTCCAACTTGAGAGCAATTTCAATTTTAAGACAAATAAAACATTATTTTAAAGATGTAAATCAATACTCATATTTTTTTGTAACTCCTGGCAAATCTGTGTACTATGACAATAAAATCTCCTGCTTGCTTATGCTTACCTAGTACCACCTGGTGGCAGGTCATGTCATTTCAGGGAAAGAGAGAGAGAGAAAAAAAAAAGAAAAAACAAAAAATGCTGCATCCTCAGTTTTTCAAGTTCAGACTTAAGCCTTAGGGAGTAGTTGGGGACATCTGGAAGCATTGTTGGGATGATGTCATGTGCATTAGGGTGGTCGAAATGGGAGGAAAGCTACCCCTCCCCAATAAGTCACATAGTGCCACTAATCATACCAGTGTTTAATAGGGATATCCCATTAGATAGGTTTTCCTCAGCCTTTGCTCATGCCTGTTTTTTTCTTTGTTCTGTGTCTCCCAGATGCCAGACAACAGTGCTTAACACGACTGGCTAACTGGCTGGCTGGCAGGAACGCAGGCTAAAGGCTCAGAGCAGACACAAAGCTAAGTGGAACAGAGAAGGTGCCAATCCTGTCACCTTGGCCTCGTTAATATTAGGTCACAGCTAGCTGGGCTAGCAGCATTTCCCACTCAGTCTCTCTCATCATTATATAATAGCAAAGTAGTATTCATCACTGGCTTAAATTGCCTTTGCAGATCTGGTCTCCTGCACAGCCTTTAGCAACTTGTAAATTGGTCCTCTCCATGTTTCTTTCCTCATTTTCTCTCCAATAAAATCCAAGTCAGTTGATCATCCATATTTTCCAAGCTCTGTGCTTCAAACAAGGGAGACATCATGTAACTAGATGGCTTAGGGTATTGCCATTATCAATGAAATGCAAGCAGTAGTAACTAATAATTTAGTAAAACTGTAGGAGACAGTGTTGACGGTGATTTATTTTTATTGGTTCATTTAATACTGAAAACAACCTTATGAGGCAAAAACCAATATTCATCCTGATTTTAATGATAATGATACGGACACACAGAGTGGTCCATGGTAGCCCAGACAGTAAGCAACAGTGATGAGCTTCAGCTCATGCCAGCTCCCGAAACTGTTTCTCACCCACCACTCTGTGTAAAGAAGAAACAGCAAGATAGAAGAAAGGTGTATAAAGTGATATCTTGCAACCACAAAATGAGCTACAAGAGAGTGACACATAGCATTGACTATTGTAACTGTCGGCATAGGATAAGGAAGAGGGCTGCTTTAAAGTGAATATCTAGAGGTATCTCTGTGGATGAAGATGACAGAATTGAGTGATAAAAAATAATCCTCTCTGCATTATCAAGCAGGAAGAGTCTGTCATGCAGAAGGCATAGACAAGAGGATGTCGGTAAAGGTTCAAGCGCACAAAGAAGGCCACAGCATTGAGGGAACAACAAAGAATCATTTCAAGCCTGCGAGATGGCAGCTACCAAACAGATAAATGATAACAACTGTCACTACAACTGTGGTGTAAAGGGAATTCTTGCACACTGGTTGAGGAGATAGTTCTCAAAAAGTAGAAAAGAGAATTACCGTGTACTCCACTAGCCTCAATATTATTATGTCTAAAGGAAATGAAGTCAGAATGCAGAATCTATGTTTATGACAGCACCATTTACAATACGAAGATGCAAAATCAACAAGTGACCTTCAATGGATCAGGAGATAGTGGAGATGTGGGATGTGTACATAATAAATACTATTCAGCTTCAGAAGAAAAAATTCTATCACTTGCAACAATGCTGATGAGCCTGTAAGAAATGAAGCCACATAAATATCACTAACAACATTTATATGTGGAATCTACAAATATTTTATAGAAAGAATTTGCAATGGTGGTTATCAGGGATGTTGTCAGAATGCACAGTAGAACATTCTCCACAGTTGAGTGGAGAGTGGGATATGACTTTCTCACATGAACTCTGGTGCCTCACATTTGACCATGTCCCCTGGAGGGGGAGACCCGGTGGCACTCAGAGGAAGGATAGCAGGTTACCAAGAAGAGACTTGATACCCTATGAGCATATACAGGGGGAGGTAATCCCCCTCAGTCACAGTCATAGGAGAGGGGAATAAGAGGAAAATGGGAGGGAGGGAAGAATGGGAGGATACAAGGGATGGGATAACCATTGAGATGTAACAAGAATAAATTAATAAAAAATTAAAAAAAGAAAAAGAAAAAAATGTAAAGTATCTATTGTGCCACATGAGGACTGCTTATCAAAATTGCACTATAGTAATGAAAAGTGCTAAAAGGATGAATTTTAAATATTTTTACCACACAGTAAAGAGGTAAATATATGAGGAAATGACGTTTAGTTATCTCTCTGGAATCCATCTAAAATGCACAGGTGTCTCTAAACAACATATTGTACTTTCTAGCATTATAATTTAGGATTAATTAAATATTTTAACTTAAATATGTAAAGATATAATGCAGAAGATCTGAAGTTTACAAGGTGAGAGCTTCAGGCGAGGATAAAGCATGAAAAAGAAATCTAACCTAAGAATACAAAGATGATGTCAATTCTTTCTAGGAGACCCTGTCTGCCTTTCAGTGCAAAGGAAACCATTGGCCTTTGTACAGCAGAATTATGACCTTTCTAGCATCCCTCAGGTGGTTTCTAATAAAATATTGTTCCCTATTCATAGTTTCCACACCACAGTAGTTAGGAGATCGCACCACATGCATAGGTGGCCAATTTCTAATGTTCTATGCCCCTGTTTAAACATCAGCAGCCCTTGTCCTTTCACTGTGTTATTCTAGCCATCTTGCTGTATAATTGGTCTGATTATCTACTGATAACATACAAGATTAGTCAATGTGTAGCCATAATTACAGCTTCGTTGACAAGGGCTGTCACAGTGGTGCTCAAACAGGACTAAAATCAGATGGAATCATATTCTATTGCTAGGAACTGGAGACTGCTGGACATTAAGTAAAGCAAGTGTTTGACCTGAGGGCTCTACTATACCATGTTAGTCATGGGGCACCTCTGTGTGTGCAGGATTTTACTCTTTAATAAATAATGTACCCAGAGTAAATGCCAAAGTCTCGATGGAAAGTATCATCACATGTGTAATAAGGTCCACAATGAATGCAGTGATGTGAGCAGTCAAACTATTCATCATAGAAGGCAGATTGTGCACTTCCTCATTAATAATAGAGTCTGTGGGCTTCTGCAGCAATCTGCACACACTTACTTGTTCTGGATTTAGAACTATTTGATTACAGTTTTACAGAGAGCTTTATTGACATGGCATCAAGATGACAGTTTTAAATTTATAGGCTATGTGTTTGATACAGGCAGATGAGTACATGGATGGTTAATGCATGCATAGATAGATGGATGAATGGATGGATGGATAAATGTATGTATGTATGTGGGTAGGTAGGTAGATAGGTATGGATGGGTGGATGGATGGGTGGATATGGATGGATAGATATGGATGGATGGATGGATGGATGGATGGATGGATAGATGGATTGATGGATAAATGGATGGATAGATGGATGGTTGGATGGATCAATGGATAAAAGAATGGATGGATGGATGAATCAATGGATAAATGGATGGATGTATCAATGGATAAATGGATGGATGGATGGATGGATGGATGGATGGATGGATGGATGGGTGAGTGAATGAGGAATCAGATGTCCTGAGGGTCAGAGCACAATCCTGGAAATATTTTCTACTAGTCATGAATCTTCTGGGTAATCACGCCAAAAGAGGTGATGGGATCAGGAGCTGAAGCACTGTGGAAAATCTGTTTCTAAGGAGGTTTCAGCTTCGATACCTAGAGCACACTATAGCTGTATAGACATCAAGCCATAGTACTTTAATCAAATAATATTAATGAAAGGCAAAATGTGTGACCCTACCAGGTCTTCCACTAAAGAGGCTAACTTCACATGTCTCAGAGGAAGTTTTATGTCACTTCTTTCAGGAACATATTCCCTAATTTCTTTTCTCAGCCCTAGTGCCCAATTGTCTCAAGTTATAGACTCAGTATTCAAAGGCTAGTGTGCTCTACCATTGATAAGAATACTCCTGGAGTCTAACTTTCAGATGTCAACAAACCTTCTCTTTAAGAACATACATTTGACTATTCCCTGAGATAAAAAAAAAATCTTATTGTTTCTGTACATGAGTAATGTTTATTTTCTTCTCTGAAATTTTTCAGATAGGTTCATTCTTATAAAAGGTGCAAGCAACTTGAATATGTGAATTCCCACCTTTTTCTGCCTTAAGTTAAGAGTGTTCACCTCTTAGCTGAAGAAATGGACCTTATGTCTTCTATTTGATTTATATCAAATGTGAACATCACTACCATGGTGCTTTGAAGTAAAACATTTCAAGCATATAAGGGCAATTGTTCTGATGGCTGGGATGACTACTCAGTGATTATTGGGTAGGTAGAATATACAGCATGAATAAATGAGAACAGGGAGCCTCTGCTTTTGGTGAGTTGGAAGGTATGGGGGTGGGGGATCTCATTATTGATACCTCCGAGTAGTGCACAACTGAAAGCTCATTCCATTTACTATTTGTGTATTAAGGCTGACTGTTGGTACCACAGACTGTGTAAGAAAAACCACTAATAAGATGGACCTCTGCACTATCATTTCATGGCTAACATTCTATTTGTTGTTATATACATATTTTTGTTTTGCTTTGTAAGGTAATATCTATCACAATCACTATATCAAATACTGTATTTCCCCGAAGTCTTTAGAGTCAATGTGTGGTATAAAGGAAACGGGTATGTGAGAAAGATATTGAAACTGGACATCACTGAATTGTTTAATTTGTATGATAAAAATATTTTTAAGTTGACTTTTCAAGGCATCCGTAAACATTGGAGTGATTAATTTTATACTGAGCACAGTGGTATATACTTATGCCTATTCCTAGAATTTGAGAAGATAAAATAGGAATACTACATAAGTAAAGGAAAACCTGAGTACACAGTAAGCTCAAGAACAGCCTTAGTTACACAGGGCAAAGGCTTAAACCTATATAAATTAATAAATCAACAATTTGTGTTCATCTTATGTGAATGTGTGATATTTGTATTACATTAATTAATTTTATAAACTTTTCAGAACACACACACACACACACACACACACACACACACCAGAAAAATGTCTAACATTCTAAAGTAGAACTCTAAGCAGAAAGATACTAATACCTATCCATTATTAATACAAACCTTCCCTTTCCCTTTCCTTCTTGCTTTTAAGAATCATAAAAGCTGTGATTATGATTCCCATCATAAACTCTGAACTACAAGTCTGATTTATGTAATTAATCTCCAATTGCGTCAAGAACATTGTGGTGTTTGTTTATGGACTTTACACTGAAGCAGAATTCAGATTTATGAGATGGAGTAATTATGATTTCATGGGCTTAGTGAGAGTGGTGTTATCATAAACATTGCAGTGAATTTGTGCTCTGTGTGGATTTATTATTTGATTAATTAAATGGAATGAGAAGCATACTTGATTTCTTGCTACCCTGCTGTACACTTTTCCTGAGGGAAAATAATATGTAAGCACTCTCTTCAATGAGCACCGTCAGAGTGGAATCTGATTTGAGTGGGAGGCTCACTGAAAAAGTGTCCCAATGAAATGTAGACAATCGGGAAAAAATTGGATGTAGTTAATGGTCATGCTTCTGTAATAATAAAGTCATGAAAGGGGGCTATAGAAGTAGCACAGAGGGTAAGTGCACATGCTACTTTTGTGTTCAAGAGACCAGTTGTGCCCCAGCACCCAATCAGATGGCTCACAATTGACCTTGACTCTAGCTCCAGGGAATCTGACACCACGGCTTCCATGAGCAATTGCACTTATGTATACAGACTCCCAAATAGACTCATATACATATATACATAATTTAAAATAAAGATATATTAAAAGAAATCTATAAAAGAAATAGTTATTTGGAGAAGACATCAAAAGTGAAATATTTTAAGAGGCCATTATTTTCTCACGTATTAAAAGACAACATATTATTTACACACAATTTAGGAAATTCAGAGATACTCAAAAATTAAGGTTACCTCTATTTTATCAACAAGAAATCCAATGTTTCTGTGTGCATGCAACAGGCATATGCACACATGCACATATATGAATGTAATTTATGTGAGTCTTAAAATATTACTGATATATTTACTTATGATTAATGAATTCTTCACACTATTTTCCATTTCCCCAATACATTCTCTCACATATGTGTGCCATAACTTAGTAACTTACTCAACTTGTCCTGACTTTTGTCATTTGGACATTTTCCAATGCTTGCTCCTATATTTCCATAATGGCCATCCTGGTGCAAAACCATTTGCATCTAGGTTATTTATTTATCTCCAAATTAATATGTTGAGACTCTAATCCCCGAAGTTATGGCATCAGGAATGGACTTTAGGAAAATTATTAGACCATAAAGATAGAGCTTTAACGGGTGGAACTAATGCCATTATAAAAGAGTCTTGAGGATGCTCATCCGTGCCTCTACTGTGTGAGCGTGTTGCAGAAAGTTACCTTCTATGAACCAGGAATGAGTCATTATAAGCTACAAACGCATAGCATTTAAAAATGAGCTTTATAAGCTGAAAATGCATGGCATAGTATAATTGTTTGTTTATTGTATATGAATGTTTTGCCTGCATGTATTCATACATGATGTCCGTAGAGCCAGAAGAGTGTGTTGAGTAAACTGGAATTGGAGCAGCAGACAGTTATGGCCAACCATATGAGTGAGAGTAATTGAACCTGGGTTCTCTGGAAGAGCAATTAGTGCTTTTATCTGCTGAGGCATCTCTCAAGGCTGCTTAGTAATGTTTTATGGAGACATGATCCTACTAAGACAATAACTAGCGTTCCTATAGTGGTTAAGTAAAAATGTGCTAGAGTGAGCAGTCGTTCTGAAGTCTGACCCAAAGGAGGAAAGAACTACAGAAGAAGTATCCAGATCCAAGTCCGTTTAAGAGAGCGTGGAAAAAGGAGTGATTCTAGCTCTATATGGCTGGATGTCATAAACAACTAGATGGGTATATGTTTGGCACTGAAAGACAAAACTAGAGAACGCTCTCCTTCAGGGCTTCTTTTTCGTGGTAACAGAGAAAATATGTCCACCTGGAAAGATTGGAGAGTACCAATGTAGTTAAAGAGATGGAAAGTTAGAATGGTCAATCAAGGGAATAAAGGTCGACAACTTAATGTAAATACCAATGTTTTCATCAATCACATGCTTATCATTTCATTTATCATCACCACTCATATTGACAACGGGACAACCATGGCAAAAGTTAAATACGCAGGGGTCAGTATTTAGGACATGTGGCTAATATAACTGAGGAAAGACCTAAGGGCATGCATGGGGCCACTGAACTCCAGTGGTGGTAACTATTCTGGTACAGAATAACACCAGACGAGATCCGAAGTGCAGAACTCATCTCAGGAAAACCAGTGCCTCAGAAAGAATAAAAGATGACAACAAATCTTCCATTCTCATCTGCTATTCTGTTTTCCAGTTAGAAGGGCCAGTGATGGGACATTTCCTGACTCTCAAGTATATTTGCATAAGTACAGTCAGCATTCTGTCTTGAAACTTCCTGGTATTCTTTGGAGTCCTCAGACTAACGACTTTCATTAAAAGATAGGGATTTATTTGTAAGGAAGATAATTAAAATATTTTGTAATGAAGGTGGAAATGATAGTGTCTTCTGATAAGTCCACAGGGATTTGTAACTGAAATAGGTTGAAAAATTAATAGTGAGAATATCCTTTTGATAAACCCACCTGACGCATGCTAATTGGTGGTTCTTGCTCAAGCTGTGGAGAATGGTTAAATGCTGACTTTAATTTGTAAATTAAAATAATCTGTGAGATGGGGTGGTAGATATGATCAGAAACTGTTTACACTTTAGTTATAGATCGCTATAGGATGCAGAAAGAGATTCCAATATTAGTTTCTTACTATCAGCCATGTTTAACCCCTGCATTGGATATGGCATATGTGAAGCAGAGGATCAGACAAAGGAGATACAAATTAAAAATAATAGTGTCTGCTTTGGAATCTCATAATAGTTTATTGCAATGCTTCTCAACATGTGGGTGGCAACACCTTTTGAGGTCAAATGACCTTTTCATAGGAGTTGTCTTAGACCATCGAAAAACATAGATATTTATACTGCGACTCACAATAGCAGCAAAATTACAGTTATGAAGTAGCAATAGAAATAATTTTATGGTTGAGGTTCACCACAACATGAGGAACTGTAT
The DNA here is from genome assembly GCF_903995435.1 of Acomys russatus. Taxonomy (NCBI): domain Eukaryota; kingdom Metazoa; phylum Chordata; class Mammalia; order Rodentia; family Muridae; genus Acomys; species Acomys russatus. The sequence goes on along the minus strand of NC_067158.1, from coordinate 39,198,788 downwards.
TAGGAAGGTTGAGAACCATTCTATATAATGAGGTCTGACAGTATGTCCTGGGTGCAATTGTGAGTGAATTGGAATGCCAGAGACCTTAGTAAACTGTTAGACTTTCTCTTACATTTAGAATTCTGTGAGTATAGGAGTATTGTAAATCTTCCCACAAGGATAGGAGGTGTTTTATTTAACTTCATATTGAACTTCAAACACAACATTTCTATGTTGTAAATACTCAAAAACTATTGAAGGATAGATAATTGTCCTTGGCATCTTTGTCCTGAAATTAGGAATTACAATCAATGGACTACAATTTAATTTGTAAATTATTTTAAGATCAAAGTGTAAATATGTAATATCTAAGGAGCATCTGCTTTCCAAATTCTTCATCAGTAACAGTCTCAGATAAAAATATGAAACTGAAAAAAAAAATGAAAGCAAATGTCTAGGGGAAGAAAAATGTACTGAAATTGTTTTTTACAGCTTATTTCTATTGAAAAGAGTTTCAAAACATTACAACTGGAAAAGTTCATATGTTAGAATGCAATGTTCATTTGTTTCACCTGCAATGGTTCCCACTCTCTTCAAATGAGATCAACATGAAACCTATTGTTTATTTATTAAGGGAAAGTTTTCTAAGAGTCCCCACTGAAGCTCTTGTCCCAGCATTCACTGGGGTTAAACGAGTTTTGCTATGAGGCAGTCACTATTGAGGACTTGCTTACCCTGTCTTGGCAGAGTTTGACCTACAACTCTGCCTTCATCCAAGCTTGCCATTTTTTTAGGCAGATCTCTGTCTGTTGTAGAAACAAGGACATTTTGCCCAGTGACTTGTTTGCCACATCTGAAGCCATCTCCTTAAGGAGGTTCTTTCATGCTCTTCATCATCTGTCACTTATATTGGGCTGAATGCCGAAGCTGATGCTCCAATGTTATAGAGAATTTTGGGTGACTTCTCAGGTAGCAAACTGTCTCTGTCATCTTCTCATTTGGGAAGTTGCTAACCTGCACCCCGTGTATACTCAGGTAATTAATTTTATTCCTTCTTAAGTTTCTGATGGGGTTGAAGATCAGATAGTTTAGTTTTAAAATTAAGCTTAGTAGTTCAGAGGTTAAGATGTTTTTATATTTAGGTAGATGTTTTAAGTTGATAATGACAAGATATGATAGATACTGATTTACTAACCAATTTTAGACTCACCAAGATAGGAAAGATGTTTTCTTCAAGTCTGCCAAATACAAATAGCCAAAACACTAAGAATGTAACATTGATATAATTCCTGATTCTTTCACGGTTCTTCTTGCTGTAGGTAGTTTATTATATATGTGTGTGGTAATATAAATGTATATGTAAAAAAGTAATAAATAATAAAAAAGGAGAATTTTGTTGGATACAGCAGAAAGCCTGTATCCATACTTTTCTGAAGGTGGAGCAAAAACCACGTGAATGTAGGATGAATGTCACTGTAGTATAAAGGTCCAGGCTGCAGCCTTGGTCTTCAATTCCAACTCAAGGCAATGTAGCAGGGACACCTGCGATCAGGTTTCAAGTGCCATCTTTGTGTTCACTAATCACATGACTTCTGGAACAGAATGTTAAAGCCATTGCACCGCACTCTGTTAGAGTTATGCAAAGGAAATTTTTGTTCAAGACACTTTGTTAGAAGTAAAGAAGCCGTGCTAGGAGAAATGGAACTCAGCTGCAGGGGGATGCATGGGAAATTTTGATCTCTATGTTGGACAGATAGGAATTCTCTGGTGGACTACACAGGAGACGTTAGTCAGAGGGCAGGGTCCCCTGAGCCAATGCCTGGGTCCTCACTCTTAAAACAAAGATGAAATAAAATTCTATCTTAAAACAGTCTTGAAATTGCATGGCCTGATATTGGTAATGCATTTCAGCTTTATATTGGAGTAATATGAAGTCCTAGGTAGTCTGTGAGAGGCCATCAAATGGAACTAACCTGAGTCAAGGGAGTAAGTGAATCATAAACCCTGTAATTCATCATGTATCATAAATCACTAGCAAGAGGCAGGTTCCTACATATTTTAACTTGGTACAAATTTAATATTATTCTATTTTTTAGAGAAACTAATAGCCTTTCAGAAAGATTTTTCTGTGTACCCAGTCACACACCATCAAGGGTAGAGATGTGATTCAACTACTGGGACATGTAATCTCTAACTCTTGGTATTTCTAAGAGAGAGCCCTTATTCTCAGAACCTTTGTAAGGCCCAAGACCAGAACAATACATGTTTACAGTTACCTTGTACAGAAAACTGGGAGGTCAATCTTTCTTTTACTTTTCCTCCAAGTTTCATTAACTACAAGTGTTAAAATAAGAGGCAAATTTATGACAGCATGTTGAGGACAATGGAGACTTTCAGGTAACTTCCAACCAAGGGTCACATGGGTGTGACTTGACATTTTTAAAATTGGACCATGTGAGCTCTTAAGATCTTCAGATCACCATTAGGAGGGAGGCAGGTGACCTTTTCTTTCTGGCTTTCTGTACTTGGCATTACTGGGAAATGAGTGGGGTGCATTCTCTGTCATACACAAGGCTTTTACCTACATGGCACAGCTGAGCAAAGAACTATTCTCTGAAAAGCCAAATACAAAATAAAAGCTTTTCTTCTAAGCCCAGACAACAACGTGTGACTTTTTCCTCCCACTCTGCTCTGGATACAGTGAAAACCTATTCACCAATCCTGCTGCACAAGTGAGTTATCAGGTTAACTCACTCAACCGGGTCAGGTAGCCCTCTGCAGAAACATTGGATCTAATGCCATAGGCTTGAGCTTTAAACTACTTTCCACTAAAACAGCATGGCCTGGGTAAAGGCAATTCCTTTCTCTGAGCCTTGGTTTCCTTATTTTGTGGGACAAAGATTATCATTTCTAAGGCTGACTGGTAAGTCTTGTCATTCATTAGAGGCCATTCAAATGTGATCTCCTTGTAAGAGACACTTAATGATGACCTCAGTGAGGCCAGAGGCTTGTCTTTTAAATTCCCATCCTTTTGATATCTGAGACTTTTCAAACACACTGCCTTGTTCATGTTTTGCAAAGGAAAGCAGCCTCGTGGTGTAAGACTACACCCCAGAGATGCACAGGACTGCATCTGATGCTGTCTGATGCTCAAGTGATTTGCATGTAAGTGATGTAAAACACATTCCCTACCTTCCAAGCTTGAGTTGAGTCACTTATCAAATGGAGAGCCCATGAATACTTTCCAAGGCTTGGTTGTTGCCCCGTTACCCATTGCCTAGCACATGTGCAATATCTTTACTACAATTGGGGAATCCTCCTTTTGGCAAATCTTCCTTTTCTGATTTTAAAGTGTCAAATGAAGTTTTTGACCTTCCTTGTTACTAAAGTTCAGAATCCTTGTTTAAGGCTATCAGTTATATACACTTTGTTTTAGTTTGGATATGAAAGGAGGCCTCCTAATGAACTCCTGACAGAGGTAGTGGGAAAGTCACTGGGGTTCAAGAAGAGCAAAGTTAGTGATTAAATTGTCCACCATCACCAATAGTCTAGTGTAGCTCTCAGGAGTCATCCCGAGTGTGGCTGAGCATTGGAGTTGACCAACAATCATGTAAAAGTCATGCTCTAACTTTCAGAAGTCCTTAAAGATGCCTTTAACAAATTCCTTTCTTTACTCTCATTTCTGCTGTAGCATATCTCAACGGTGTATGTATCATGCCTGGGAAAGTTGATTGATCCATCAGTACAACCACAGCTATGGTCAAAGTTAAAGCTAATGCAAGGATCAACTGAAGTCAATATTTCCAATAGAGTGGAAGTATTATAAATATAAGTATACTATATCATCTTCATACATTCAATGTTTTCTAATTAACTGGGAAATGTTTGAAGTTCAATTGGTGTGTTTGATCAAGACCACAATGAATGCTTGAAAGGTACTGAAAAAAAACTTTTATGTCTGTTTTCCTGGGAGAAGAGACATGGGGAGTAATTATATGATCCCAGTTTCATGTTTAATTATCTGTATTTAAAACATTTATTTCCTTCCCACCAAGTCTTCAGTGTTGAAAAATCTTATTCTAAGTTCATTTCCCTCTGTACAACAGCATTTTAGTTCTTTCTGATATGTTATTTATGACCTTAGTAAATTTAGTTACACTACTCTGAGCAGAGCATGGTACATAGAAAGTGCTCACAAGAGGTTAACTAACTCTGCTTATTAAGCAACATTGATAAAAAGATTTAAAGTTACAAAGCACATCTTCCCAGTTGACCAAGAACCCCAGTCAAGTCCCTGTGAATATATCAGCTAGATACTGTGTATCATGTGCTGGTGAGAACACTAGGGAACAACTGAGAGCTCTAAGAAGAAATGCTGCCCCTTCCCATCACTGTGATGTTTCCCAGGGAAGAGCCAACTACACATGACCATTCCTCTTCTACAGTGAAATTCAAGCATTAGAAGCCAAGTTTCCTTATTCTAATAGGATCCATGTTTCTGATACCTGTGCTGGTTTTGGAGACCCGGACACTTGACATCTTCCAGTAGAGTGATGCTAGAGAGATTTAAAGCCCTCACAATCTCTTAGTGTCTTTTAAAACAGAGTGTTACTTTGTAGATCTTCCTACTCAGCCTTGAGTGTTCTGAGATTAGGATGTGCCAGCATACTTACCTCAATGGCCTCACTCTTCTAGTTTCATATTTTTTTTAAATAATTTTGTATATGTAAGCATGGTAGGGTAATTATTTTAGTCATTCTTCCAGTACCATATTATACATTTACTTGGCATATGGAAGCATGATAAGGATAATTACTTTAAACATATAGTCACTTAGAAAATGTTGACTGAATGGAATCCTGTTTATGTGATGCTATGCAAGAAGAATCAAGCTCTAAGGTTTTATTTTGAAAAAAAAAAATAGATGAAATCAAGGACAATACAGGCGGTAAACTTTAAACCCCTACCCAGATCTAGCCAATGGACAGAACATTCTCCATAGTTGAGTGGAGAATGGGATATGGCTTTCTCACGTACTCTAGTGCCTCACATTTGACCATGTCCCCTGGAGGGGGAGACCTGGTGGCACTCAGAGGAAGGATAGCAGGTTACCAAGAAGAGACTTGATACCCTATGTGCATATACAGGGGAGGTAATCCCCCTCAGGAACAGTCATAGGGAGGGGAATAAGGGGAAAATGGGAGGGAAGGAAGAATGGGAGGATACAAGGGATGGTATAACCATTGAGCTGTAACAAGAATAAATTAATAAAAAAAAATTTTTAAATCTTCTTTTTCAGAAAAAGAATATTCTCTAACTTTAAAGACCCTCTTATCCTTGAGTCTGTGTACATCCACAATAGTATGGGAGTTTGTTAGCAGTTGTTTTCGAGAGCTATTAATAGCTCCTTACTGGACAGGGTCCTTACATGGCTTTCTCTACCACTTACATAAGACTTACTTTATCACAGTTGCAACTGGATTTAGATATTTAATAGTGAGAAGAAAATAATTGTGAGTGAAAATGCAACAGAGTAAATGCATGTGTTTGTGTTGATGCATTGGTCATTCAAGCTGGAGCTAGTCAATATCTTTATTGTGAAGGGCAACTGAACAGAAAATCTTACCTGCTCTCAGCATGGGAATTAAAGTGAAGGAAAGCAGAATAATTGGCTTCACTGGGCAAATCTCATTCCTCAATCACACCTCATTTTCCACTTAAAATTAAATCTACTTTTGACTAGGTATAGTCCTTTGAGATATGGGAGACTTCTGACATAGCAAATTAAAGAAAACTTAAATTGGGAAATCAACTTTCTCTAAAAGTGGGAAAATTCCACTTTTACATGTAAGTTAGTCATTTGGCCAACACAGTATAAATGGATCGCTTAGCATAAGTACTTAGAATATGCATTTATAATATTACCTTTAGATACATACAAGGGGGCATGTTGGCTTATAGATTATGATGCACCCCAGTTGATGTCTTCTTTGCTACCTGTCTGAGATACAGTATCATAGCATTGGTTGGTTTGGCCTCTTTATAACATATGACAATCTTCCTTTGCTGTTACCTCTCAGAGATCACTAATAAAAATGAAATACATAGAAGACTCATAGTTTCATATAATGTTTTATGTTTTAACAATCACAAAGATAATTTTTATTATCTGAGTTTTCTCGTTAGGTTGTGCAGACTTAGATGGTTCAGGACAAGCTATTTCTTCAGAGCACTTCTCATTAGACATATGAAGAAATCACGTGTTCTCCTACATAGTAAACTCATAGTTTTGTTTACAGGAAAATATTTTCCTTCACCATGAAATATTAACTTGTTACCATATGATGTTAAGTTTTTAACTCAGAAATTCTATGAATCCATTTTCTACATTGAATATCTAAAACAATTCCAAAAATAAACCTCCACTAAATTTTATTTGATATTTCCTTGGAGGCTAGTTCATTGCCACATTTCTTCTTTTTCTACTAATTTTTTGATTATTTAAATTCTTAGATACTTAGGCTCTATATAAATAGAACTTTTAACTTGCTGTCTATAGGAAGAAAGTGGCAAGGCATTATTTCATACAGAGAGGATCATTTGCTCATTTGCAATAACTGTAGAATAGATACAATGCATGTCTCATTACCTAACCATTAAAAGATTCTTCTGGAAAAAATAATGAGAAATAGAACCTGAGAGGCAATTTAAGTATTATATGTGACCACCCATTCTGACACCCTTTCATTTTAGCCTCAATATCAGAAGCCTACAGGGAAAATACGCAGAAGTAGGTGAAAGAGAGAACACTCCACTGAAAATAAAAGAAAATACAAATGATAGCAATCACAGGAAAACCAGGACAGACCAAACAAATGTCTTTATTCAAGACTGGGGCCAGACATAGTAGCATGAAGTTCTCATAAACTCAGTGAAAATATACTTCTAATAATTACTTGTCAGTAAACCCTCTAGTGTAGTTTTTGTCATCCAATTTCAAGTCCTTCAATAACAACTCCTGGAAGTAAGATTCCTGATTACAGTGTCAGAGCTCTTCCAAGCTGTAGACACAGGTTGATTTACGTGCACATGCATCAACTCCTTATAAAGAAGAAGTTTTAAATAAAGGTACTGGAGTGTGCAACATCTCTGGTGCTATTGACAGGATATGAATGATAACGCTCTATTTTACGACTGCCAACAACTATAATAGCAACCATAGCTCATATAGACACTTGCAACAGGGAAGAAACTTCCAGATGTTTCATGGTACCCAAGAGGATTATGTTTGTGTATGCATATGTGAAATATATGGTAGAGCTGCCAGCAATATTGGCAAATCAACTACAGAAGGAGTGATGTAGTGATCATCAGGAAAAGTGAGGGCAGAGGTGGGTATGCTATTTGGTAATCCTTGTCTTGATTCCACTTTGTATTTTCTAGGCTGACATGATTTTGAGATAGAAGGTTTATAACATGTATTGAATAGAGTTTGAGTTGCTCCTCCAAGCACTCAATGGGACAATCAACTGAATTTCTTGACATATAGTAAAACAATATTTATCACACAGCCTTCACAGTTGTCTTTTCTTTTTAATGTGCCTTTCGTATTTTCCTCAACTTACAAGATTTTGTTAATAACATTAAGAGGTAAATTTATAATAAATAATGCAAATATTTATTGCATAAGTTAACAACGCTATCACAAAATGAAAGCAAGCTAGGATATGTAGACGGAAAACAATGTTTCAGAAGAACTTTAGGATGGCCTCAGGAGGAAAATGAAATGTGTGTAAAGGGGCAAAGCAGCAAATGACAAATGTACATAGATACCTAGAGAAAGTTAATACTAAGGATGGCAAAGGCTTTCATGCCAGCCCCTAAATAAGGGCATAAAGAGTGATTATGTTTGAACGACATCAAAGAAACCTCTTGATAATTAGATAAACATAAGAAAGGACTAGTGAAAGGGTATTGGTATTGGCTCAGAATCCCCCAAGACCAAGTTCTTAGCACAAAGGAAATTTTATTTACCCTAGAAGGACAGATGGCAGTGACAAGGGGGAAATACAAGAAATAGAGGAAGACAAAGAAGAGGAAGTAAAAGGGGGAAGGGAGTGGGACAAAGAAACACCTCTTGATAGAAAGGAGACAGGCATGATCCATAGAAAAATAGTGGTTTAAAAAGGAGAAAGGAGAAAACCCATGATAGAATGAGGTGTATTGTTTTAATTGGGCATAAGCCAATTAAATTAGTTGAGCCAAAGGAGAGATTTTTGTTTGCTGGACTTTGATCTTTTGATAGCTGAACCTTGGAAACCAGTCTCAGGAGATGGTAGTAGACAAATAAGCAGATAGACCTTGGCGAGTAGTTTTAGAAATGTAATCAAAAGGCTTTTTACAAGTCAGAGGGGATGGAGGTGAAGGGCAAGGCCTGCCAGAGTTATGCCTTTCCCTCTTGAGCTGGCCAGAGTCCCTTCAAATACTAAATAAGATATTTATTTTTGATGCAAACCCCTGAAAATTATTATAAAGACTCTGGCTTTTTAGTGTGAATGAAGGATGTGCCAGAAGTGTCTGCACAGACCAAGATGACTTCATAGGCATTTTAGAAGAACTACTGATTGACATGTCAGGGATATCGGTGAAGGATGGAGACCATCTTGGCTCTACTATTATAATCTGGGAAGAGATCACATTATCTAAGGTGCAGGTAGGTTTAAGTATCAGATCATAAATTTATTTTAAAGCAGAGTTATGATAAGTTTGATAGTAGGTAAGATTGATATATGAGAGCACAAAAGGTCAGCAGTTTCCCTGAGCTTAGCACGGTGAGCAACTACAAGTATAAAGTTGTCCTCTTTTGACATGAGAAAGGAAGACATTTTTACAGAAATAAAAAGCTCCACAGAACATCTTATAGCCATGATTCTTGTAAGAGATCTATACACGGGTATGACAAGGAGTCTGTGTAAAAGAGTTTGTCATTTCTCTGCGAATGAAAGATGAAGATGTAGTATTTGTAAATGTCAGCCTGTAGACTGCAAGTTTGGCATCCAAAAAATTTTTACACATGCTTTATGTGGAAGAGTATGATCAGTTTCATCAAAAACTGCCCGCTGACAAAGCAAGGCAAAAGAGGATCTGTATTGAATTTATCTATATTGAGGACATGTTTGATCTTGACAATGGAAAAGTACAGAGTGAAATTGGAAGGGTCAAAAAGGAATCAGAAGGTATTAAAAGAATCATGGCGATGCAATTCCTATAATTGGCGGTGGATTAATGTCTTTAGTACATAAAGAACTGCAAGAAATTGTGAATATAGTGACTGCTAACACACAGAAACAACTGGCATAAGCTTGTGTACCAATAGTGCTGTGCAGCTAGACCATCTTAATATTGTTCATAATAATAAAAACATGGAAAGTATTTACATCATTAATCTATACATAATTTCATAAATTAATTAGTTAGCAAACTTTTATAAAAACAAACAAACAAACTCATTAATTAATTAATATTGTTTATGACGGAGTAGAAAATGATGCAAGCCCTTTGGAACAAAATCATGGAGTAATACAAAGAAATTGGTAAAGTTAAAAAACGAAAGGTGGCCTTAGATGGCTGCCCACTTCATTTATCTGTAATTAGGTGAGTGAAAGCACTCATACAATACAGAGAGGGTTCTGTAAACAACACTCTTTTGTCCAAGATGACATGCTGAAGCCATTATGCCCATTGTGATGCCATTTGGAGATGGAATCTTTTGAATGTAATTAGATCAGATCACAAAGGTGAGGTCTTCATGTGCCCAGTGCCCTGATAAACAAAGTTTGCTATCTATCTCACTTTATATGTGAAATCAGGGCAAAAGGTGGCCTCTGCCAACCAGGGAAAGGGCCCTCAAGAGAATAACCATGCTGTGCCCCTGAACATGAGCTTCCCAGCCTCCATAACTAGAAAAATCATTTCATGTTATTTGAGGGACCCTCTCTATGGTATTATTGTAAAAAACTGCCTATTAAAATCATAGTAGGGCCAGAGATGATTTTGGGAACCCATGGAGTTTAGTGGACAAATATGTAATTTTAGTAACATCTTTACATTTCTTTTATTTAAAAATTAATTAAGGATCTTCTATCATGAACTTTAAGCCTTTTTAAAAATTGTATCTTCTCTTTATGTATATGTATGTGCATGTATCCACATGTGCATTTGAATAGATTCAATGAGGCCAGGGCATGGTGTTGGATATTCTAGAGCTGGGGTAACAGGTGCTTGATATTAATGCTTGGGCTGAAGTCTCAGTCTCTGCAAAAGTCATACATATTTTAACCACCAAGCCATCTCCTAATTTCCATGTTTAAGTTTTTGAGGAACAGCAAGTTCTGTGAGAATTTTTTCTTGTCACAATTTTTCTAGCAAAGTAATCCCCTTCATAAGAATTAGTAGTCTTAGATTTATATACATAAGCCCTGGAATTATTAAAATACTTTATGGAGATATTTTGACCTCCTTAACAAGTAGATTTTTAGGCAGATATACTCTATGATGACAAGATTACAATAACTTGAAATATGTAACCTCAATGCTGCAGTAACAGGCTTTAAATCTTGCATTCATTAGCTCATGTGCTGATTAACAAGAAGGAATGGCTAGCTTGGGGCTTCTTTTTTCAAAGCACCCATGTCAACAGATTGCATTTATTTCAAGCTTCTTCATTAACTGCTTATTAAGAATGATAGTCTAATTTAAGTCTACTTCTCTTCCAGGACAGAATAGGAAGGCTTATAAATTCAAACTGATTCAGTAAACATCTCATCAACTTTCTTATTGAATGTGTAAACAAACACTGCTTTAGGGCAGGAAATTGTCTTAGAATAATAGCTAGTTTCATCATGCTGTGATTGCATATTTTATTGCTACATTTACAGGAGTACGCAGGTCCATGTACACAATCACCCAAGTATAGTGCACATTCTTGCAAGACAAGAGGTCATACATGTGATCAGGGTTTTAACACCAGAGCTGAGTCTGCAGGTTGAGAAGGTTGAGGTCAGACCGTCCTCAAGGAAGGCTCCCAGACATCAGTGTGAATATGAGACTTGCAAGTGAGCCAACACTGATTCTTCCTTGACTGATCTCCAGGCCTTCGATCCTGCTCCCAACCATTTCAAGCTCGTTTCTGCTTAGTGCTCAGGTATCTTCAAATCAACTTCACATTTTCTCTAACTCTACATCCTAGATGTCTTCCAGAGTTGTTCATTTCCTGACACCAGTGAGTTCTATTCAGCCTCTGTACACTGCAGTGGGGAAAGTCTCACACTGTTTCTAAGGATTACAAAGCATAGAGAGCCATTGTTGGGTATGAGAATGCTTTCCTTTGTATTAAAATGTACATATGGATTCTCACAGGCAATTCTGTCTGTCCATATCCTTCACATTAATATGCGTACAGAACATAGACTCTTTGATTTCCACAAATATAAAGCAAAATGTTATCAAATTAACAGAGAAAACAGTCCCAATCTATTAATAACTGCTGAGAAAGAAGAATCAGGTTCCACCAGGGACAAGCTCATCAATAAGCTATTCAATCTCAAGCAGTCATCCCTAAACATTTACACACATATACATACAAACAACACTAAATGGACACATCAGTATTTGTATATTTGTATTTGTGTATTTTTATATTGTGTATGCATGTGTGTGTATACACATGTGTGTGAGGAAGAGCACATAGATTTGAGAGGAGATGGAGGCATAGGGTAATTTATAAGAAGAGAGGGATGGAAGTATATAGTATAAATAAAGTATTTATGATGAAATCCTCAGAAGGAAAAATAAATTCATTATCCCCCATTAAATTTGTCTTTCTATACTCTGTTTATCTTTCCTTCTTGTTTCTGATGTATGCATCGCATAAATATTTTTTTTAATTTAAAATGACTCATATTCTCATTTCTTGACTTCACTGCTATCAGCTTTACTCAGCCCCTTTACTCTAGACTTGGTTCTTTCTCAAGGCTTAACTCCTTCCTAACAGGAATGTTGAAACCAAATATTAAAATATTAGGTTTGTTTACTTACTCTTAGAAGGGCTCCTTCCTGTTCCTACCTTATGTAGGCATGCCTATCTTCATTTTTGCTTTTACTCAACACAACTTCTTGAGTTTCCTGGGGGGTTGGTTCAAACTCCCCTCAATCTAGATTGTTTCAAGCATGGAAGCATCTTCTTGGGGATCTTATGGTTTACTTGTTTCTCTGTACAACTGGGTAACTATTTCTTTTTTAGGGCCCAGCTAGAACCTAATTTCCAGGACCCACGAGGCCAGGATCCAGGCTCTGTTCATGTGGTCATGGAGCTGTACCTTGGGGTACCTCACAGTAGTTCAAATAGTCAAGGGAGAACTTGTGCGGTCGCTGTGCTCTGTATTGAAGAAGTGGAAATGGCACCGTCAAGCCCATACTTCCTATGACACAAATCTTGTACAAGGTCTCAGTTAGGACTGCAGTGTATAAACACAAAAGGAAGATGGAAAAATGCAAAGCTTTTGCTAAATTGTTGAGTAAAAGCATTTCTCATTATCAGCCAGTGTCTTTGATCTAACTAGATTCTTTTTATATAATCTTGGTCTTTTCTATTTAATTTCAAGAATATTTAAAATGTGAGGATCAAGAAACAATTATATAATATGCACACATATTATCATATACATCATAAGCAAGAATTTCTATGTCAAATAAAGTTATTGGAAGAGATGGCCCCCATCAAGTAAGTAATGTTTTAATGCAATATATTAAAAGACAGTTTCACTCTCCTCTTCCATTATTATTTCAAATTAAACATGGTAGAAATAGTGCCATTCTCTGGCCAGCAACATTTGAGTGTTATCAAAACAGAGAGATTGTTCATATTGCTGCTCAGAGACAAATAAGACAATATAGCAAATCCAACTGTGCTGTCTTTCTCAATTGGACCAAATTGTTGTGAACAGTGACTTGCCTGCTCGGCCTTTCTTAATGCTGTTTACATCTGTATCTCCTTTCTTTTTCTTCAGGAGAATCACATCTTCTCTTTTAAGAACAACACTTTTTGAGCTGAAAAGGGAAAGGCCATTGAATAATGCACTTAGTAAAATGTGCTTACATTTAAGCATGTTCAATTGAAATAATTAGGAATAAACGGTGAGAGTACAATACATTGGATAAACGTGCCTAGACATTGGAAAAGCAGAGCTATAATTACTGAGTACACAAACGTTTCCTTGATAATAGAGAAGTGTGGCATCAATTTGAATGTCACAGGTAATTAAATGTCAACATTCCAAATTTCCAGTTCACAAATTCCATTACGCCTATTTCTGTCTAGTATATTATCATAGTCTGCATTTTTACTCCCTGCTGGTTGTCATTTATGGAGAGAGTTTTTTTCTTTTTTAATAAGCAATGTTCAAGGATACATAGTTCTGGGCCCAAAGGAAGATAAGGTAAGACAATGTCAAATATAAATATTATAGTGGAGGCAAATACTATATCAAAAGGTACACTGTTAGGCAGTGATTTCTCAGTTCTCACAACGTGGATGTAATGATTTAATCTGGAAAAGGTTTGTTTTTGTTGTTATTGTTGTTGTTTTAAAGAAAATAAACTCACCTAAGATGCCAAAGTTCACAGAACTGGAGCCTAAAACCTTAAAGCTAAAGCTCACAATGGAGCTACTTGGGAAACAAACTGGGAATTTGGTTGTTAAAGTTTTTTGTTATACATTTTGAGGCACAAAAGCACTTTGATGTCCAGGACCTACATGCTTAATGATGGCAGTGACAGGAAACATCAACCAGGGTCCAGACCAGAAAGATATGGGATACAGAAAGTAAATACTATTCAACAGTGTTTCAGTACCTTATGTTAAAATCAGAAACAAGAATATTGTTAGATAATCATCACTGTTGCTGTTCTCCAAAGACTCGTCATGTCTACACACATGCCTTTGATCCCAAATGTACTAGCGAATTTCTCTGAAGAAGAGGAATTGGCAACGACATCTGTTGACTGATATGACAGGAGTTGTAATGTCATCACTTTGTGAGTACTGAGGTCCCTCCAACCTGTTTCACTTGAGAAAGTACATTTCTGTTAAGAATATAAATTCAATGCTGTTAGTGTAGTTTATTAGCATCTGGCTCAACAGAACCTTGGTTTTTTGTCTCACTGTCTCTATGGTATATATGTGTGCATGTGCACACATGCACAGTTTTTAAATGCACATGCATGTGTGCCTGTGAATGTGGAGATCAGAGGACAACTTTGGATGTCCTATCTCAAGTAGGATGTCATTGCCAAGCAGGCTAGGCTGACTGGTCAACAACTCCAGGGGGGTATGCTCTTTTCTCTGCATCCTCAGCAACACCATGCTTAGCCTTTGAAAATGTACATTCTGATGATTTAGCTTAGGTCCTTGTTTGTGCCACTTACTGACAGAGCTAATCCATTGTCTCACATTTAAGAAAGTTTCTGTTTAGCCAAATGCAGATTCAGGTCATCAGAAACATTTCTTGAATTTGATGGATTTTGATAAGTTCATATATAACACCAAATGGACGAATTTGTGCTTTTAAATGGACTTCTTGCACTGCATTTAGCAGTATACTGTAGCAATAAATTGATGATAAAATGAGAACATATTGTAGCACAGCCCTGATATTTACTCAAAGCTTAAGCACCACCCCAGCTAAGAGCAAAGCAAACACGTCTTGTTCGTGCGGCTACTGGACATATTTCTGTTCCAGTCCTGAGTGGTTTCCTTTTAAGTTTGACATTCATTTGCTCACATCCTTGGAGAATCTGACAGTTTTCTGTGGCCCGATGGATCTCATCAAGTTTATTGCTTGGCTTGAATCAAGACCGATATAGAAACTGCAAAGAGAGAAAAGCATCTGCCCCAGTCTCAGCCTTTAATCAGAGCCTTCTCCTCTGCCATCTTCACAGCTTCCACACTCACTGTGGGACAGAGCCTTGTGCATGGGATACGCTCCATCAGTCCATTACCCCATGAGGATTTTAGCCTTTAGTGACAGTGGATGGCATAGTTTTCAAGCAGTTGAGGTTGCCCTGCAGGTCTCAGCTTTAAAAGACACAGGTCAGTTTTCACTTGCTTCACCTGTGGAGCTCCAGGAACATACAGAGGCCCTGAAGGTTTTATTTAGAAAAGCAGGTTGCCGTTCAGGAACACGATTGTTTAAAATCTTCCAGGTCTGTCACCTTTCCCCACTTCTAAAAACTCTGAATAATTTTCTGGACTTCCCATGGCCTAATTTATTTTCTTTGTTGAGACTGGAATGAATTGGCACTGAGCCTCAAGGTGATAAAATTAAGAAAGAATGACGTTGAAGCCCCTCATTTGCTCGTTTCTTCTGGGTACGAATTTTAAGGAATTTAGGAGAAGGATGCCAGCTTGCATTTAGGGGTCATTTGTGCCTGGAACTCTCTGCAAATTGCCACAAAAGACCTCAAAACAGAGAGATATGTAAAACAGAGACAGATATGCATGCTTGCACTTTTCTCTTATTCTCTTTTTCTTTTTTTCCATTTTATTATTTTATTCATCTTACATCTCGATTGTTAGCCCTTCCCCTGTTTCCTCCCATTCTTCCCTCCCTCCCACTTCCCCCCTTCTCCCCTCCCCTATGTCTGTGATTGAGGGAGACCTCCTCCTCCTATATATGCTCTTAGAATATTGAGTCTCTATCCTTCCTCTGAGTGCCACCAGGCCTCCCCATCCAGGGGACGTGGTCAGAAAAGGGGCACCAGAGTTCGTGTGAGAGTCAGATCTCACTCTCCACTCAACGGTGGAGAATATCTTATTCTTAATGAACATTGAATTGCATATTCAATGATGTAATGATGTGGATGCATGTTTTCTTTTGATTTTTTTTAAACTGGCAGATATCATGAATTTGGATCTGACTCCTAATTGCCTGTTGTGGTTGAATTAGGTGTGGAAGGAATGAAGCTGATGGTAGCAGAGACAAGAGTCAGGGTACCACATGCTGCACTTAGGAGTCTAATAACCCACTGGATAATGGAAGGAAGGGAAATGAAAGGAGAAAATGATTCCCAAATACCAAGTTGGTTTATTAGGAAATATTTGAGAGGGCTCAGTTAGTAAGGCACATGCAGCAAGGTGACCTGAGTTCAATTCCTGGACTCTGTGTAGTAAAAGGAGATAACCAATATCTGTGGGTTGTTCTCTCATCTCCTCATATATGTATGCACACACACACACACATACACTGTGGAGGGTGCACTTACACACACAGAATAAATAAATAAATGTATTTACAAAAACAATGAGGCAAGGATATATAGTGAAGGTACTATTCGCTAGTCTGGGGTATGATACAATCAGTTCCATTTTACGTTGGAAAGCAACGTGGTGTAATTAAAATAATAAAGCCTGTAGATCCTAGTACATAAAATCCAAACTTAGGACACCAACATTGTGTGCCAGGCTGGTGATTTTGTGGGAAGAATAAAATCAAATTTTATGGACAGTATTTAGCCTTCTGCTTCATATATAGTGTAGAAAAAGTATTTTTCCTTCCCCAGTAAATTTAAAATATCCACGAGTACGTCCCTATTAAACAAAACTCTCCCAAAGAATGCAAAATTATCCTTGTCTACAGGGTTTGTTGTTGTTGATGGTGGTGGTGGTTTTGGTGGTGGTGGTGGTGGTGTTTTTAACACGTTAGAGGGTAGATGTTTAGAATCTCATACTGTCACAGAGGAACGTTATAAGTCTCTCCCTTAGATCTACTTATAGGCAAGTATGACAGGGCTGTAGAAATACAGAAATAGTCGACCTTTCCATGGCCCCAAGGGGATCTTTTCCCCCTGAAAAAATTATCTACATGTTTTTAAATATCTTTTTAATTGATTAATTACTTTACATCCTGCATTCAGTTTCCCCTCCCCCACATTCTCCTAGTCCTTCTCTCTCACCTCACCTCCCCCTATCCATCCATGACAATCCTGTACTTTATGGCTCTGTCCACTTATAAGTGAGTACGTATCATGTTTGTCTTTCTGAGTCTGGCTTACTTCACTCAGGGTAATCTTTTCTAGCTGTATCCATTGGCCTGCAAATTTCATAAGGCCATTATTTTTATAGCTGAGTAAACTCCATTGTGTAAATGTACCACATATTTTTATCCATTCTTGGCTGAGGGACATCTAGTTTGCTTCCAGATTCTCGCTACTATGACTAAAGCTGCTATGAACATAGTTGATAGAGTGTCCTTGTAATATGGTGGAGAATTCACTGAGTCTGTGTCCAGGAGTGGTTTACTTGGGTCTTGAGCTAAAACTATTCCCAATTCTCTCAAAAAAAAACCCTCCTGATTGATTTCCAAAGTGGTTGTACAAGTTTGCACTCCCACCAGCAATGGAAGAGTGCTCCCCTTGCTCAACATCCTCTCCTCTATGAGATGTAGCTTAAGTTTTTTTTATCTTAATCATTATGATAGGTATAAAATGGAATCTCAGAGTTATTTTGATTTGCATTTTGATGACTAAGGACATTGAGCATTTCTTTAAGTTCTTCTCAGCCATTCAAGATTTTTCTGTTGAGAATTTTGTTTAGCTCTGTACCCCACTTTTAAATTGGGTTATTTGGTTTGTTGATGTTTAATTTCTTGAGTTTATTTTTATATATATTGGATATTAGCCTTTTGTCAGATACAGGGTTTGTGAAGATCTTTTCCTATTATGTAGGCTGCCATTTTATCCTATTGACAGTGTATTTTGCCTTACAGAAGCTTTTTAGTTTCACGAGGTCCCATTTATTATTGATTGTTGATCTTAGTGTCCAAGCTGTTTGTGTTCTGTTCAGAAAGTTGTCTCCTATACCAATATGCTCAGGGCTCTGTCACTCTTTCTCTTCTATTGTATTTAGTGTATCTGCTTTTATGTTGAGGTCTTTGATTGACTTGGACTTTAGTTTTGTGCAGGGTGATAAACATGGATCTATTTGCGTTCTTCTACATGCACATACCCAATTAGACCAGCACCATTTGTTAAAGATGCTTTCCTTTTTCCATTATATGGTCTTTGGCTTTCTGTCAAATATCAGGTGTCTGTAAGTATGGGGGTTTATTTCTGGGTCTTCAATTTGATTCCATTAATCAACCTGTCTGTTCTTATGCCAGTACCATGCAGTTTTATTATTATTGCTCTATAGTATAGATTGTATCTATCTAAACTCGTGTGGTGCCATATTGCCCTGGTTCTTCTTCACTGTGTCCTTGTGCTGGCCTTTAGCCACTAGCTGTCCTTGATGTTGGCCAAATGTTGCTGATACAGGACTCCTCAGGGAGGTAGGCAAAGCTTTGGGCCTGACAATGGAGCTCAGCAAACAGTCCACTGCTCACTTCCCATAGCTGTGACTCAAGTGGACCTAAATGTTGGGGTCCTGTAGGCCTCTGCTGTCTGTGCCCCACATGGATCAGGCAGGTAGGGAGTAGGCAGAGAGGTCTATATGTTGAATATTGCTGTGGCCCTCACAGGCCTCTTTAGGATAGAGGACAGTAAGGGTTGGGGACAGTGTGTAGGTTGCCTCTGCTAGCTGTGCTCCAAGTGGATCAAGCAGTTAGGGAATCTGTAAACATCTTTCTTTTTTAAAATCAGTTTCCTAAAACTTACACTACTGCATCAAGGGTCCTGAAAAATATAATATGTAAAAATTACACAATAAGGCTGCACTGAAAGGAAGTCTACCTATGAAAATTGTGTGTGTGTGTGTGTGTGTGTGTGTGTGTGTGTTGTTACTTTTCAGTCACAAGGCCAACACATTACCAGAGTCCTAATGCCTTAAGGCAATGCCCACTGATCTATAGATTAGAGAGACAGTGTTTCTCAACTTACTCTCTGCTTGGGATTTCATAAGCTCCCTTGTCTCCTAGCTTGAGTTCTAGGAAAGAATGGCTTCGCAAGCACTTTCACATGGCCAGCAGATTTTACCTTGTTGCTTGTAGGATTCAAGCCCGTACTTCTACTAGATATTGGTCCTCAATCACTCCTTGCTCCTAGAGACCACTTAAGTGTCTTTATGTGTGACCCTTTCTCTCCTCAAGTCAGCAAAGCACTCTGTCTTGCTTCTTTTCATCTTTCTGTTTCCTTTTCCTATCACCCACCAGAAGAGAATTTTCTGTTATTAAGGGTTTTCGTGGCTAGATTAGGCCTGCGAGAATAATCTCTGTGTTTTAACATCAACTAGTTTAGGTTTTATGTGGTCATAAACTCTTCCAACCAATGCTTAAATTTAAGTTTTATCTGGGAAGCCAGAATACTGACAAAATCAATTATTTAGAATTCTATTGACCATCTAGTTCCTTATTTTATTAATTTCAGTGTCTTTCATGTTATTGTTGCTTGCATGCAAGTATAAATTCCTTCCACTGTTTTATCTTGCAGGATCTATTTAGACATTTTTGTGCAGCTTAGCTAAGCAGAAAAAAAAAATGGATACCAATGCTGTCTGATTTCTGTCATTCATAGTTTGGGTCTCTGTAATATTAACACTCAGCACAGATCTGTTATACATAAGATTTTCAGTTTTAACCCTTAAGCCTCAGATTTTTAGGGTCCCAGCATCCTATCTGGACCATTCTCTGCTCACAATGCATGGCGAGGAGAGGAGGTGGTAGAGGTAAGTGAGATCAGAATTCAAGAAGGGCCTGACTGCTCTGCCCTCACCTGCTCATGACAAGCTGCAGAAGATCGTTTTGGAGTCCCAGTGCCATGCTGGCTAGCAGTTGCTTTTGTAAAGGAGTAACTTGGGGAGGAGGGAAGATGATCTGCCCTTCGTTGTTTCTAAACCAGCCAGAAGATTAGGCATAGGTCTACACTGCCATCCATTTCTGTAAAATCCTAGAACAAGCAGGTTTACTGAAGATCTCTCATTTTGCACCCTTACAGGCTGAGCACTCCTCCAACTGGCAAGTTCCCCTCCTTTCTCTCAACTGTCATGGGCCAATCCTCTTCCATTTTCTACCAAAACAATGATTAAGCAAGTAGCATAAAGTCTCCTTTGATGTCCTGAAACTCTTCTTTGTCCTAGGAAAATTGATTGTCCTCTCTTTGCGCCAGGGCAGTCTATATTTAGTTTAGTTTTGTTTTGGTTTGCTGTTTTTTTTCTTTTTCTGATGGATTTCTACTTTTGAAACACTGCACAATCTCTCTTGCCACCTTGTTTGTGATTGGTTTGTCTGTTTTCTGTTGTTGTTGCTGTTGTTTTGATTTGTTTGGAGAAGGATGCCCTGCAGTCCTAGCAGGTCTCACTATAAACCTAATGCTGATCTTGTGTCCAGCTTCAGAATGCTCAGATTATAGGAATGCACAACCATGCCCGACTCTATCTCACTTTAATTTTACCTCTAGCAGGAGATATTCATTCAAGTCGCTTATTACCCACTGAAATAGTTGCTGAGAATTAAAGTGTGAAGTTCAGTAAAAGATGGGTGCTGTGTTCTATAAATTTTTATAGATTGGTATTGATTTTTTAATATTTAGCCATTCAACAAAACAGTCAATTAACCCAGTTCCAACATCAATGTAAGATTTTAACTGGCATTTAAATTTATTAATCTGGTTTATTTTAATCAGAGTAAGATTGTAATTTTCTACATTGAAGAGGCAAGATTCCTCTTCTCCAAATTCTCTATTAGTGTAAGCAATATGATGAAATTTTTTCTATGCAAATAATACTATTCAAAAGATGTTAGTTTTTAAACACATACCATAAAAATTATTTCCATACTCACAAAAGAAATAAAGAATGTATCTTTGGTTTTGAAAACCATATGCACAGTTACTGATGTGTACAATGTACAAAATGTTCTAAGAACTTTGTATGAAAGGCCTTATATAAGCCTCTTCAGCATCCTGGAGGTGAGTGTATTTGTGTGCTTTTATTTTAAGTGCAGAGTCAGAAGCACAAAAGAGTGACTTATGCAAAGCTCTGTCTCCAATAACTGACAAAACATGTACTTGAACACACATAATGTGACAGGAGAATGTATAGTAGCACAGGCTAGAATTAATAAGGGATTATTTTGTGCTGGGTCAAGTTTTTAACATTAAAATTTCCAACTCCATTCTTCTGCTTTTAAGAAATGAATAATTGAGTAAATTAACTCTTCAGAGATATTTATCCTGTGAATTTTTCTTGCCTCAACACTGTGTGAAAGCAGAGAGGTAGAGAGGTCTACAGTCTAGGGCAAGAAGCTCAAGGTCTGGGAAAGACTGCAAGCTCTCAGGGAAGATGGGCTAATCAGATTGTCCTGGAAGTCTACTAGTTAAACTTTGCATAAGTTTTCCCTCCTTTCTACGATGAGAATACATTCTCTAGGGAGCAACCTCTGAGATGGTATAGAACACACTGACTATGTGTGAAGGGATGTACTTAAAATTCAGACCTTTCTTCTGCATTTCAGAATGTACTGTGGAATTAAAAAGGAAAAAAAAAAGAAAGGAAAACAAGCCTGGACGGGACAAGGGCTGCAGTGCAGGTTCAATACATGTTTCACACAGCTCTACGGAGCATCTGAAGTGAAGCTTTCCTGAGCTGTGTTAAGATAGAAAGGAATATTACACCTGGAAGTTTACCATATGGACAAAATTAATGTCTTTACCTGAGCGTCCCCCAAGTAACAAGCAGCTGAAGTCCCCCTCAGCAAACAGTCCAGGGGTTATTTCCTAGATGGGTGTCTGGTTCTCTAGTCTCTAAAATAGTTATTTTAATAATAACATAATCTAGTCCCGTTCAAGGATCAATGGGATTCCATCTTCAAAGCCAGTAGTGGTAACCGAGTCATTCTCTTACAATCTGAAGGTCTATTTTCACTTGTGACCATTGTGAATTGCATTAAATGTGCCTGGATTATCAATGATAATCTCTTCTCAATCCCTAATTAATACACATGTGTAGTGTATCCATTCCCTATGCAGGAAAACATTTGTACCTGCTGGGATTAGACCTGAGATGCCTTCCAGAGGTCATAATACTATCTAGCACAGGGGTATAAGTCTATTATGAAAGACCAAAGACCCTCCCTTTTATCCTAAGAAGTATTTGAGATGGCTTCAAAATTTACCGATTTCACAATTGGTATGTTACTAAGCATCAGAGGAAAAAATGGAGGCAGATTCCAGTGAGAATTGAGTCTAAAACAGGACTCTAAAACTGAGTATCTGACAAAACTATCATAACTCAAATGATGAAAGTAGAGAATCTAATGAAAGTCCCTTTTCCCCCTAAAGATGTGGTATCTTTACCTCTCAAGGTACTAAATTAAAAAACAAACAAAAGCAGGAAAAACAGAAGAGCAAACTGAATGCACACAGGGGCAGGGTTAAGAAAGACCCAGATTCTGGGCACCAATGAGCTTGTGTATCTTCAGCAATACAAACATTAGAGAGACTCTGGAAAATGAAAAGAACCGTGAGTGAGTGAGCAAGACTGTTAAGGAGAAAGAACCATGATCACTGAAGCCACCCATGTCAAACTCACCATGATCACTGAAGCCAGCCATGTCAAATTCACCATGATCACTGAAGCCACCCATGTCAAATTCACCTTGATCATTGAAGCCAGCCATGTCAACCTCACCATGATCACTGAAGCCACCCATGTCAAACTCACCATGATCACTGAAGCCACCCATGTCAAACTCACCATGATTACTGAAGCCACCCATGTCAAACTCACCATGATCACTGAAGCCACCCATGTCAAACTCATCATGATCACTGAAGCTACCCATGTCAAACTCACCATGATCACTAAAGCCACATGTGGTCAAACTCACCATTATCACTGAAGCCACACGTGGTCAAACTCACCATGATCACTGAAGCCATATGTGGTCAAACTCATCATGATCACTGAAGCCACACACAGTTTGCCTACAGGCAGCTATTATCTGCAATTTGCATGTGATGTGAGAATGTCCATATGTGACTATGAATCTTTTCTGTGGACCTTATACTGTTGGTACCCTCCAACAGCTGTCCTGAACTTGATTTGGACTGGAGATGGCTTTCTCGTATATATGTTTACATTTCACTCTAGGAAAATGGTGACCAATTTAGGATTACTGATAGACTTTATCAGAGAAAAGGAAAGAAGGAGGAAGAATCATGTAGAAAATAATAGTTAGAACACCTGTAACTATTCAGCAATTCTCTGAAGATTGATCTCAGTGTAACTTCTACATCATAAGCTCAGTAGAGACCTATTCACTATTTAATAAACCCATAAACACAGAACAGTCACAGAATATGTCAGCTTCACAATATTTCAATATTTCAATACTTCTTTGTATTTTGCTTTTGTCACTGTTCCTTCCAAAGCTTACCCATTGCCCCCTTTCCCCAAAGACTACCAGCTTGTCCTCGTGGGTATCTGCTCTATACATGAGTCATTAGGCGAAGAACAAAAGATCAGGACACAAAATACATTGTACCTTTGGCCATTAAGCCATTGTAAATAGAGTTAAGACAGAGATATGTTGCTACCTTTAGGCAAGGCAAACCATGAAGAAGCATTTCTAAGGCCTAGCAAATTTCAGGCATCACTT
The DNA here is from genome assembly GCF_903995435.1 of Acomys russatus. Taxonomy (NCBI): domain Eukaryota; kingdom Metazoa; phylum Chordata; class Mammalia; order Rodentia; family Muridae; genus Acomys; species Acomys russatus. The sequence continues at coordinate 39,175,164 of NC_067158.1, read as the reverse complement.
TAACTTACAGATGTGATGTCAGAGTGAAGGCTGTTACCTAAGAGAAATATTCTCCAGAAACTTGATCCTTTAAACCAATAGCAGATAGCTTGTTTAAAACATACAATAAATTCTTCTGCTCAGGCTGGCCTAGAATTTTAACAGTTAAGAAACAGACAATAAGCCATATCTAGTTAAGCACTTTATGGATCATATATTTCAATTCATAGATATTATAGTGAAATGAAGTAGGTACTCTTTTTTTCTCTCCACCTGACAAAGGAAGAAAGCAAGATGCCTAGCAAATGGCAGAGACTGTGTGAAATACATTGTGATGTTGTGAAGTCCAAATTTATCCTCACTGTTCTGTCCTTGGATCAGCATTGCTATGAGGAGTATCTGAGTAGATAGGAGTTACCATTTAAAAGTAACTCTCGAATAAGTTCAATGCACATGAAATTAAATTCCATCTTTGTTTTACCAAACCTAACATGTTTTAACAATGTGCATGATATCTAGCTGACAGCCCTCAAGGGTACCTGCTGATTTTACTTAGAGATTGCAAACATGATAGCTAACAGAAAGTATTGCACTAAAAGTTAGTGAATAATTTCAATGCTTGCTGCCAATCTGATACAGCCCCTACTTTCTCTTAATTAAAGGTTTATAAAGTAGCAGATAATTGCATATCTGTAGCATTCCAACAGGCCTGTGCCTCTGTATAAGAATGTGTAATGTGGGTTGTGAAGTTATTTTAACACAATGCATATAAGTATCAAAACACTGTATCTCCTTCTCTGATCCATTCTAGATCACATCTAATTGAGGAGAATAATGCTTTTGGCCAGCAGAGAGCAGCAATGATATACTATATAAGTCAGTCTAGTGAACCTGCCCATCTTTTTGGAAATGTCTGTTTTGTTGAGATCTATTCCATATCTTGAGTGACGCCAGCTAGTGAATTGTTCAGAGATCACTGAGATTGCCTGGGCTTAGTCAAGAAGATGGTTTCTACTAGGCAGGATCTGTATGCCATGGCATGTACCTCTTGGTGCCATAAGAAGAGCTTGCTCTTAGCTTTGCCTTTGGCTCTCCCAATAAAGATCAAAAGCCTAGATCAAGACATATCAGTCCTTCCCAGTGGATTGTGTCCTCGTTGCTCACCTATGTTCAAGCCAGGAGGTTGCAGTGCTTCCTGGATTCTGTTTGATTCTCTTCATTGACTCATATTTAGCATGTTTGTACAATGGCTGAAAAGTATCTTAAAGAACCATGGAAGAGATTACATTGATAGTTGAATGAATCAAGGATACCAATTCTTGGGAGTAGTGATGCATCTTCTTAGAACAGATGAGGGATAATGTAGCAATAGAATAAAAATATCAAATGAATATAATTTTTAAAATGTCAAATCTTTGAGGGTGATTGTGAGAGTGAAGTTAAAATCTCAATGACTTTGGAAACAGATGCTTGAGAACATGTAGAGTGTCATTTTGTAGGCTCTAGCTACTCTGAATGGACATGTTACCTTGATGGACATGTTACCCAGCATGAAGACAAATGTTAGGACAAAAGCACACAGTGGAAAACTAATAGCAAAAGCAAATTGGTGGAAAACAAAGATATTTTGTTGCAGGTGGGAACTAGAAACACAAGTCATGACATGACTTGCAGAGACGTGACTTGGACAGAGACATTGAGAAGGTCAATCCACTCCATAAATAGAAAGAGCTTGGCTCGCTGGCTTGCGATGTATTTATATCAGCATGTGCTTACAGGCATGCATTTGTTTCTTTGATGGCTGGTGACTAGACAGCTCACAATTCCTGGGTACAGGGTAGTCAAGGCAGCGGAAATGTAAGCTAGTCAAATCATACCCACACTTGAGACCCTCAAGAGCATGAATACATGAATGTTTGTGCTTCGTTCACCTCTGTTCTAGGCAGGCCCTACCAGTAGGCAACCATGCTGTCCATAGAAGACCAGTTTCCCAAGCCCGGTTAGCACAGTACAGGCAATTCCCACATGTGTGCCTACAACCCAGCCTAATGTAGACAATCTCTCTTTGATACTCTCTCCACGGTGGTTTTAGACTGTGTTTGGCTGATTGTTAAAAGCAAACCACTGCTATTTGGATGATGCAGGATGAAGGAGATTGGTACATTCAGGAAGATGAAGGTTCAGTCTCCTGACCTTGGAGTCTGAAGGCATTTCGAGGAGACAACAAGCACATGTGGGATATACTGTTGTGTGTAGAATAAGAATTTGAGAATAATATTCCAAATGAAAATGCAGAGGACTCCACAGCAACAAGGGTATGCCAATCTTGACACATGAAACAATTCATGTTTTCTGAAGCAATAGGTGATTATTGGTAAATTTAGAATGTTTTACCAGACAAGCCTTACACCGTATATTTCAGGGAATAAATACCTTTTAATTACAGAAAGGAAAATTCTAGGTATACTTAATAAATGTATACTTTTCATGTTTCTTCATCCCTGCCTATTCATACCCAAAGAGAATTCTTGTCACATGTAAAAATTACAAGAGAGGCAATTAATAAACCGATCTGGTGAAGGGGTACAAGTTTTGACCTCTGCAAACCTTTATTCCCTTATTCTATATTTTAGCATCCAGCACACAATTCTAATATTCTAGCATCCAGTGTACAATTTCAAACCCAGAGAGAAGCTTCTGCTTCTGTATTTCCTGCATTGGGCTGCTGAGGCCAAAGTCCCATTGTCAGAGCTAAACTGTGTAGACTGTGTATAATGAGTAAGGTGGAAAAGTCCTTAGATCACATGGGCACAATGTGATTTATCTTCTGAACCACAAAAACATTGAGAAAGAAGTCACTCAGTAATCAGCCACATCAAAAAGCAGACACCGCTTAATGCCACCTATTGTTTTATATGTGAAGAGTGAAAGACGGAAAGCTGTTTTTCCTGAGCCACTGTATCTAAATAGCAAGCATAAAGGAAATAAGAGAGCCACTGAATGATGGATAGGGTGGGAAGCAAATTGTGAAAAAAAAATGTCAGGTACAACGTGCCCAATAGAAATGAAAGAAGCATAAAATACATGATTAGAAGCTGCTCTCCTATGATTGCTAAAGTTACCACCTCATTTCTTTTATGTGTTGGGATAAACATGTTCTATGAAAAATTATGAATCATGTATGACAAAATTATGCCATTCAGGTTTGTAAATTCTGTTTTTCTCAAGTTTGAAAAGATTCAAGATAACATAAAGAACTCTCATTGCATACTTACATTCTCGATTCTATTATCTATCTATCTATCTATCTATCTATCTATCTATCTATCTATTTATCTAGTCTATCTATCTATCTATCTATCTATCTATCTATCTATCTATCTAGTCTATCTAATCTATCTATCTACCGATCTCTCTGTTATGTATATGGAAATAAAATGATAAAGCCAGGAAAAAGAAAAAGGGCATATATCTGAAGTGTACAGCTTGTCTTATTGTTTTGTAAACTGAAGATTCTAGGATAACACAGTGTCCAGACAAGAAACAGAATTAGCATCCTGAAACAGCCTTAGAACAGCAGATTTTTGGGTGCTTCAGTTTCTGTAAATATCCTGTTTAATGTGTACATTTGAGACTGGTTGGCTTACCTTTGTGAAAATTGTCTTTGATAATTCCACATATATACCTGTGTGTGGGGGTGATATCATTGCTGTCTCATAATGCTCTATGTTCCAACGCTTCGTCCTGTCTCTGACTAGTAGCTATTGCTAACTGTTACTGATTTGAAGCTGCTAAAGTGTGCTGCTATAAACAATTGACTACATATCTTTACACACACACACACACACACACACACACACACACACACACTGGAAATTAAAATGCTAAGGCAAAACCATATGTTGTTTTATATACTTTAGAATTTAAAGTTATTTATACTGGATATAACACCATAGTTGTAGAAAAATATGCAGGTAACAGAATCAGTAGATGTATTCAGAGAAATTAACTTGTTTTAATAGGTCTTAGGCCTCGGCAGATACAAACAAATGACTTCTACCCAGAATGTCATATTCAAGGAATTCATATCATAGAAGGGTGCAATTTTATCCAATTTAGAACAAATCATGAAAAATGTTTTAAGTAGAGAGTGGTGGCATGTGCCTATAATCTTCAAAAGTGAGTCAAGTCTATCACTATAAGTTGAAAGTCAGCCTGGGCTACATAGTGAGAGTATATCTCAAATTTGAAAATAGGAGTGAATGATTTTTTTTAGTAGAAAAAATAAAAAAGAATTGAATTCACAAAATGTTACAGAAAAATATGGAACTATTTAAAGATTTTATTGGGTTTATGAGACAATTTATCAGATAAAGGTTTGCCAATGACTCTAAGAATGTGTTTATTCCTTGGGTCCCACATGGTAGCTGGTGAACACTGACTCCCAAAACTTGTCTTCTGACTCCCACACTTGCACTCTTACATACACATGCCTACAGTCACCACACACAAGCATACAGACAGACAGATAAATAAATAAATGCAGTGCTTTTTAATTAAAGGAATGAAAGTAGCATTCTCAAATGAAAATTGCATTGTGCATCTCAATTGCATTGTGGTGTCTGTAAATTCTAAAGGCGAACAAGATAAGATGGGAATTTTAGATTGTAAAATGGTTCTGAGATAGCCATACAAGGATACTCAAACCAGATGTTCATAAGAATCACTTAGGAGCTCTAGAAACATATTTAATGACCATGCTGACCAGAAAAGTTCATGAATAATATCCATAGATGAAACCTTGGTACTTGTAACTCTAGATTAACAGCCACTGATTTAGCGGATTTACAAAACACTAAGACGTTCAGAATAACTTATAGGTTGCACATAAAGAGTATACAGCATTTACCTGAAATGCAAGGCATACAGACATACCTTTCAATCTCTTATTTCATCCAAAAACCTTTTCTAAGCAAACAAAAACAGCAATGTCATTGTATATGAACCATGGACTATGGGGTGGGGGTGTTTAAAAAGCCTTCAAGACAAGGATTTTTAAAGGATAATTCACACTAACACTGGTTTCATTATCATGTCTACATCCACACTGGGTACATTATTTCAGCTTTGACACGTTTATTCTAAGAACACCAAGTCTTACAAAGCAGACACATTGTAAGTGGCAAACTCAGAGAATTTGCTCCCAATATTTTGCATTTAAAATGACCCAAAGTCTGTGACTGTCTATAATGTGAAGTGAAAAAAAAAATTTCTCAAACCTGAGAATTGTGCTAATTCCTTGCCATTCCCTCAGTCAACAACAACAAGTTCTTCACTCCAGCAGTGGGAACTTTCAATGGGATAGCTAGTGTGTGTGTGTGTGTGTGTGTCTGTTCATGTGTGTGTGTGTGCGTGCGCGCGCATGTGTGTGTGCGTGTGTGTGCATGTGCACGCGCGCGCGCGTGTGTGTGTGTAGAAGAAGCTAGAGTGAAAATGTGTAAAGTTTGCATCTCATCAGTGCCCTCAAACAGTAGATGGTGTGGATGACAGCATAGGTTTACAGTCAGAGAAAGCAACATCCCTTCTTCTGAAACCTCAATTTCTCCATTTCCCAGAAGAGTGATCCTAGAGAGTAACTCACAACTCAACTGCTGGGTCCCCATCTATGAAATACTTATTTTTTAAATTTAATTTTTAAAATTTATTCACTTTACACCCATTTGTATCCCTTTCTTCATCTCCTCCCTGTCACACCCTCCTTCCCTCTTTTACCCTATGCTTCTCCTTTAGTCCTCAGAGAGGAGGAGTCCCTCTCCCCTACCAACTGACCCCAGCCTATCAAGTCTGCCTGCATCCTCTTATTCTGTGGCCTGATGAGGCATCCTGCCAAGGGGGAGTGATCAAAGTGTAGGCAGCAGAGTCCATGGCAAAGACAGCGCCTGCTCTCCTTACTAGGGCACCCATATGGAGACTAAGCTGCCTATTGGCTACATCTGAGCAGAGGGCCTAGGTACTTTCCATGCATGGTCCTTGTCTGGTGCTCAAGACAAGTGGTCTATTTATAAATTGACTGCATTAAATATTCCACGAGACAGAAAAATAAACACATTAAAGCCAGTAGACATGGCCCCAAGCAATTGGATGAAGAAGCAATTGTGCCATAAAGGAGATGTTGGCTTGTTCTTAAGACAGGCTGAGGATACAGCCCATGTCTATAAATACCAGGGAGAGGCAAGATTATCCAAAGGGATCTGCTTAAATTCAAGCCCAAATAATGATAAAATAAAAATCCAAGACATATAGTCAATCCTGGGTGGCAATCCCCTGGCCTTGGAGGAGGCAAGTAGTTTTTAAAAACACAGTTACCATGTTTCTGAGAAATATCCCTTTAGAATACCCATGTTAAGAAATATAATGGGCTGGGTAATAGTGGACGGCACCTTTAATCACAGCACTTAGAAGGCTGAGGCAGGGGGATCTTTGTAAATTCTAGACCAACCTAGTCTACAGAATGATTCCGGGACAGCCATGAATGCACAGAAAACCCTGTCTCAAAATCAAAAACAAAATAAACAACAAAACTAACCCCTCTTAACTCTTAGACGATGATAGTGGAGCCAACTGATATGTTGGGGTCTGGGAGTAGCTGTTTTCTAAGTAGGATGCAGAAATGTTCAGAGTCTAGAACAATTGAGACAGCTTGAAGGACAAAGCCCCCTAACAATCCAAAAGTTCTTCCTTACCTCAGACCTTTGGATCTGAAGTGCCTAGGAAGGGCCTCAGAAACATGCTTGATGAGTCTTTAGTACACATTGAACTTTAAGAATTATTGTTTATTCATCTAGTCCCATTCTCTGTAACTTCTAAACAGCACAACGAAGTTGGGCTCATGGCTCCATTGAAGGTAATGATGGGGGCAAGGCATAGTCAGACTCCTAAGCCTTCTATTCCTAGTACATAATATGATACCTTCTAAACAGCCTGTTTGTTTCCTATGCCCATATCTCACCACTTCCTCCAAGCCTTTGGCCTCTTTCTCAGTCATCTGGAGTTTTCAGGATGCAGTAGAATGATTCTGAGATCATGTCCATGAGCTCATGCTCGTGAGTAAGGTAGCATAAGCAAATAAAAGTTCCTGTCATCAGTCGGGGCCAAGCTTTGCTGCCAGTACTGATTCAGCTCAAGGTCAAGGTGACAGACACCTCATAGAGTAGCCTTGAATTTCATTTTGTTAAGAGCCTGTTGTTCTCTAAACATGGAGTGTCCCAATGTGCCCTGTAATAATTACATCTTGTTTCTGGGATGAAATAACAGACAACACTTACAGAAGAGAGACTGTGAGCTTAAAATTGCATAGAGAAAGTCTGTAATAGTGGGAGAGGCATGGCGGCAGAGCTCCGGAGCAGGAAGCTGAGAAATCCCATCTCAACCACACACACACAAAAAAGCAGAGATAGAATTGAAGTGGGCCAAGACTATGAACTCTCATGCTCATGCCAATGACAGTGCCTCCAGCAAGACTGCATCTTCTAAAAGTTACATAACCCCACCAACAGCGCTACCAGCTGGGGGCCATGTATGAAAGCCTATGGGGGTGTTGTTATGCAAACCACCACACCCCCTCCATTTATCCTAGGTAACCCTAACACTAGACTCACAAAGTTGGAAATGAGGAGAAAAAACCAGAAGGGGCGGGGGAGCCAAATGGGGAGGGTTAGGGTAATGAAGCCCATCCACTAAAATACAACCTTACAGGGGGTAGACAGCACAGCATGCTATACCTCTCAAGATTCTGGCCATCTTGTCATTCAAACCAGTATTTTAATATGTAGATAGCAGAAACTGAGAAAGAGGATAAAATTTATAAAGACTTCTATGTAAAAGCAGTGTTGGCAGCTGTATGCTCTTTCTACTATGGCTTTGATTTTCCACCCACACCTTCAGTATGCTGCCATTTTTCTTGGGTTATCAAGGATAAAAACTATTTTCATAGTACCTCTAAGCCCTTATTTGCATACTGTTTTCTTATTCCATAACAAGCACTCGTTGGAGTTTTCCAGAGGTTTTATGATACGAAAATTAAGTAAAGCAGCAGATATGAAAAATAGAGAAAATGGATTTCCACAATTCTCATTTTATTTTAGGAAGTATCATTATTTTTCATAATTACATAAAACGTTCTTGCGTTGGTAAGCTTGGGTGTTATAAGAACAAACCAAAGGTGTTAAGAGTGCCTAAAACTAAATTTGTTTATCTTAGTTCAACACACGGTGAGGCTGGGAGCAGTGTGCTAGAATTATCAGGTTCTGTGTGGCTCACCTTCCTGAAGGGCTTCCTCTCTGCTGAAATGGGCTGCTCTTAGCTGGGACTATGGAGAACGATCGATCTAAAGACGCTAATCTAGTCTCGACGTATGATTTTTGTGACCTAGGCTACCTGGCTCAGAATGATTATTTACGGCTCCATCCATTTACTTGTTTTTTCTATACTTGTGTTTTTCTTTGCAGGTGAATAATATTCTATTTTATAAATATACCACATTTTTATTACGCATTCAGCAGATAATAGACATTTAGGATGTTTCCAGTTTCTGACTATGTGGATACAGGAATCTGCCCAGGAATGACACTGCTGAGTCCCATAATACTTCTATTTCCAACTTTTGAGAAAAACTCCCACTGTAATTTCCACAGTGGCTGAATCATTTTTCACTCCAAACAATATTGAGTAACTATTGCCCTTCCTTCAAAGTAAGACATAGTTTTCAATGCTTTCTCAGTCACAACAAGCTATATAAAAAAAAAAAAGCTCAATGTCAGGAACCCAGTCCTTGGTCCATGCTATAGTAGTCCATGCATACTTTAATACAGGCTCTGTCTTGTTTTTAAAGGATGTTAAGGGTCTACTTAATGGACACTGACACCCAAGGCTCCTGGACAGGGGTGTCAAAATCTAGACTCAGGAGACAAATACCCACCATTTGTTCCCTAAGAACCTCAAACAATGTGATGGGGATACAGGAAAGCCTAGGAGAGTTTCTGGTCATGCTTCGGCAGGATTCCCACCCACTACCATCCTGCTCTATCCCTGGAGTCAACACACTTTCTCCTCTGTGCTTCTGAACCACAAAGCACTGCTGGCACAGGGAGTCACAACACTTAATTTAAAAACACACAACTCTAACACCTTTTACTAATTAATTTACCCTGATTTTAATTTCATTTGCTTCTCACTTTCTAACTTCTAACTAAACCTGCTAATTACTTGTTGCTAATTCTGTTGCATTCTTCTACAAAGGAAGAAACAAATGTTACAAATACCAGTTTGGAAGGCAAAGAGTGACATTGAATATAATAATAATAATAATAATAATAATAATAATAATAATAATAATAATAATTTTCCATGCTGAAGAAATACAAGTTAGTAAGAAAGCAAAAACATAGTGTAGTGTGGTAAATGTATGTACTGAGCTATCTTATCAACCCTGTCTACCTTGTTTTTATTGTTAGAAATTTTTATCCATATTTATGATGTGAATAAAAGAAATGTTGACTACAAATTAAAAAAATAATGAGAATAATAATTTCTTAGAGCAACATGGCTCCCACAGGGGATTAAAATACTGAGGACCTGCATCCCATAAAACAAAGAAATGGACCAAAAGGCCTGTTGGAACAGCTTGTGTCCATGAGAAATGGCTTTGTAGTTTCCCCGGCATGGGTACTGTCCACATAGCTGGGTGAAGTAGACTGAGCTGGTCACTTAGAGAATCCATTTGCTGTTTTTCTCTGGGAAATAGTGTTTTCTCTTTGATATGGAGTCTGCTCACAATAAATCAATTTTTGACAAAACTGGCCGTATAATCTTCTGCCTGGCCAATTAAATATTATCACATCTGTATTCCATAGAATTTCCTTCATCATAAATCTAAATAATACAAATGAGAATATGATGCGTTTGATGTCCTAGCTTTTCCATTTCCTCACCTATTACATAGTGGTTAGTAGGTTACTCTACAGGGGAGTGTTTCTCAGGTTAGGTTCCTAGTAGAATCACTTAGGGAGATAGATTTTAAAATACCCCTGTATACACCACATCTTAGCTCAGCACATCAGACACTTTGGTAGAAGAAGCCAATCTCTAAACAACGGTAACAGTTCTTCTTTAGAAGAGATCCTCCTGTTTTAAATCATATCCATGTCCTCTTATATCTCTGATCTTCAGCTTCCAAAGGGTATTAGATGTGGATGTGTGTTTGTTTAGGGAAGGGTATGTTGTTTATGGGCAAGCTCTTTGGGACCACAGAATCATTTCCTGGTAGCATTAACTGAAAGTTCTATCCAACAAGGAATTACTAAAGTTATAGTAGGAACATCTTTAGGGATGATAACACAAATATGGGACAGAATGGAAAGGACAATGAACTCGTAAAAGATGGTTCATAAGAGAAGCCACAAAGCAGGGGAAACACGTCCTCAACAAAGAGTCATACTCTTTGCTACCTGTAGCAGAAACCATAAAATAGGATCATGTCACTGTTATAAAAGCAGATCAATACTGATGCCTGCCAAAAATTAGTGTGTTCTTGAAATGTATGGATGTACAAATGAACATATAAATAACCAAAGAAAATCAGAGCAGAGAAAATGCTTGTGAAGGAAAATCCTAATAGGTTTTGAATTCTTTGGCTTACATGCTCACAATTTGGGGACATGACAAGGATCATGGTTTGAGAAGCTTAATCAATCTGTGGAGGTATTTTTCAGAATACAAATAGAATTTGTTTTCTATAGGTAGACTTTAATGATACCCCAGTAAGTGGGGACTCTTGTTTCTGGCTCACTGGGTCTCTGTGACTGAAGAGAAAAGGGGAGAGAAAAAAGTGGAACTTCCCCAATCCCATCTTTGTCTGCTTGCTTAAACTTGCTCATAGCAGTTTTGGAGGCATTTTTTCTTGCCACCTTAGTTTTGAGCAATTCTAGCTAGGACTTTAATAATTGCATGAGGCGTTTGGTTATATAGGTACTCCTAAGGAAAGAATTTATTCCTATATGTTAAACATTATGATTGGACAACTTATATCCATTTGTTAACATTCTTACATTGCTTATTCCACTCTAAGAGACTATAAAATTGATTGTAAAATATTTTTGCCACTCACTAGCAGGAGCTCAAAATAGCATCAGCAAGTTTCTTTGCTTTTTGGTATCCTTTTTATTCCCAAACGTTAAAAATCCAATTTACCATTATTGATCTGTTTTTCAGTGGAGTGCAGACATCTTTTGGATTAGGTGTTTAGGCTTTGCTTGGTTTAGTTTTATGATTAAAATCCTCCTAAGGCTGAATTATCCAACCTTTTAATAAGTATTGTTAAGCTATATGTTTATACTTGACCCCTTCTTATCATTTTGAGGTTGCTTAAACAATATTAAACATCTTGATAATTCATGTAAATCTTGTGTCATATATGAAATTAGTTTAACTAATACATGAAAACACTTTAATGTGCAGATACTATTTTTAATTTTCCTTTTCTTCTTTTTCTTTTTTTCTTTTTATTTCTTTTTTTTTTCTTTTCTTTCCATTTATTTATCTATTTATTTATTAATTTTTGCCAAGGGGGAAAAACTTATAAATCCACAGTCTCTGGACTTTCTAGGAAATAGTTTATTTAGGTAAACTATGAAATCTACTAGAAACCAACTCTTATCTATAAGAACAAAATATTGGTGATTCACTCTACTTGCAACTACATTAAATTCATTCTGAACTATATCACATTCAGGATGAATTTACCCTAGGTGTGGTCTGGAAGATCATATGCTGAGTAATGAGGGGTGGTGAGAAGGCAGGTGGTCCACCTTCTAGCGGAGGACTGTAGAGACATCACAGGGGACAGAAGAAAGAGTTTGAGACACTGCAGGAGCTAGAATGGAAATGGCGTAACTACTGCCAATTTAGATAGCCAAGGTGGAGACAACTGCACACCAAGGTTTTTTTTTCCTTTTATTATTATGTATAAAAGAGGTTATAGGGTTTGCTTGGGTTTGATTGTCTTAAGTAGTAGATCTTTGTAATTCCAAATGTTAGAATGCTGAAATCAGAATCAAAAAAGTTTGGATTGATTCATGTCACTGCTTACAAGCTGTATAATTTAAGGAAACCTCCTCCAAGTTCCTAATACTAAATTTCTGTGTATGTAAGTAGAGAAGCCTAATAGCTGTGTTTCATGGGACTGTAAAGAAGGTCTAGTTAAGTGATGAAGTTAAATATTTGATGTTGGCATCTGGGCACATGGTAAGCACTCAAGGTATGAAGGCTTCTGTCATGATTTCAAAAGCAGAAGCTGATATGGTCATTCAGTGATGGTCATCATCTTAATGGGAAGAGAGTTGTTATATTTTATTTTATATTTAATTTATTTCTGTTAAATCTAAATATAGTTAATATTTAATATATTCTTATATAGAAGGAGTTTGAAATCAAAAGCAAAGCACCCAGTTAGAGAGTATAAATAAATATGGCATATGCATTTTGAGATCATATCACTTCGTTTGGTTCCTTGAAAATCCTGAATAATGTGTGAGCATGAAAGAAAAATAATTTAAGTCCCAAGCAGGGTGTTCTTAGTCCTAATCTGTTTATTTATTATTTGCAAACCAGAAAAACAATGCTTTGCTTACCATGAGAAACTTTGGACATTATTTTCTTTCAGAAACTGGGAAAGCCTAATTTGCATGGAGGTTCTCTTTGGGTTATAAATGCTTCTTTCCCATGTGTTTGCCATGTTTTAGAGGTGAGGATGGTTGCACACAAGGAAGTGGCTCTGATCAGAGGGCATCGGGAGAAATAAAACAACTATAAATGAGTCTGGGGCCACACCAGTTGTTATGCTTTTACTGAAACATGGGATCAGCCAAAAGAAAGTAGAAGAAAAAAATCTCATTTCTAGACATAGATCTAAAAGAGCTAACTGATATGTTTACAGCAAAATAAACTAATTATAACACGTTGGCATTCAGTTAGATGTCCCTATTTTTTTGTTCAGGGTCAGACTCAGAATAAAGCTTCTGTTTGTTTTTGTTTTGTCATACCTAAAATTCTAACCCTTAATTCTAGTGTTGTTTATTTCACTGCTGAGCAGGGAGTGTGGGTGGGGGATTCCTCATCTTTTAGATATGCTTGGATTCACTCTGAGAATAGTACCTCATGCCAGCATGTGGGCTGAGCTGAGTAGTGGCTTTCTGTGTTTTAAGAAGACTCCAGAAGAGACTCTTGGCCCACAGTCTAGCATATTGCAATCACAGAATCCTTTTCCTTATCCTAGATTAAGCCCCAGAGAGGCTGGCTGAAGGATTTCTTCCCATCTCTCCCACTGAGTACAGCTTTCCTTTTCCTTGAAGACAGATACACAAGTTCTTCCCTTTTATATTTCATTTGGCCTTTGAAAACAAAAGAGAAGTCAGACCATAAAGAGAAGAGGGAAATCATTCCGTTAGCTGAAGGAGACAAGAAAATGCTTTCCCTGCTGTTTGCCTCAGCTGAATTACAGCCCTATACCTGTGTGAAATCCAATTTGATGAGGTTTTCTTTGCTACTATTGCTAAAAGAACTCGTTTCTTGGGAGTCCTGCCTGGAATTGGACTGGGCTGCTGCCTTCTGTACAGCTATTAATCCAGTGCGGGCACCGAGCCTGTTTTCCTCTCTCCGTTTACAGCTCTTCTGTATGTTTTCAGACATTCCACTGAAATTTGGATTCACTGACACAGAAAGCGTCAAATGTGACACAGATTTGTTCTGTACGCATGAAACATGACTATGTGTAGCATCAAGTGATAGGGAACATTGTCCCGAAGGATTTTCTATTCTGGAACCAAAGGACCTTGAACTTTAACATCTTCCTAATTACTGTATTTTCCCTAACCCAGCCGACCATTTCCAACACCATTCTTAGAAGAAATACAGTATCTTAAACTATTTAACACCCTCATCGTCCTTATAACTTTTATCTATCTTAATGTCATGGAGATATGTAGATAGATTATACGAAGACAGATTAGACAGCTGTTAGATAGGCGTGTTTGTATTGTTGTTTTCCTATAATTAAATCATATTTCAATTGTGATCTCTTATCCCAATAAATGTCAAATAATTGATACTATTGACTTAAATGTCCATTTTTTTTTTCTCATTTAATTTTAGTGTCTGAACCTGGTGAGGGAGTATGGGTTTGGGTTTGGCATGTTATTGACCATATTTGGTGCAGATGGACAATGATTCTTGATCATTCATCTGTACAACTCAATTCCTACCGTCCCCTTCTCATTTCTATGCATCAGATCCCATCAGGTGCACAGCTTTCTATCTTCCCCTAACTTAGCATGACAGTCTACACAGAAAGCATTTTATTGCTCCAGAACTCAGGGTGGGTTGGAATAAACCCACCTCTACAGCCCAGTAGTGCATCATGTACTTCTTGTATTCCTCAAGGTGCCACGCAAAGCTTTGGAATCTCAGCGATATCTTGGGTCAGTGCGAATGTAGTTTCAGGCAGGAAGATGTTTTCTTTGGGGCTGGATGGGGTGAAGCTCAAGGGACTGTGTTGTGCTCTGAGTTTTAATAAGAGACAAAGACAATCCTGCCTTAAACTGGTTCCTGAAATCTGTTTCCAAATAAAGTTGTCTATCTTCCTACCTATCCCAGGACCTCTGAATCCAGTCTTGCAGACAATGACCTTGTCTGTGCTTGGAGTAAGGTACAAAGAAATAGTTTTCATCTACTTTAAAACAAAGGCGCTTTGCAACTCTAAATCAAGGACTGCAGGTCCTCCAATACTGATCTGCCTTGGCACCTCTGGTCTCTGGGTACAGAGGAGCTGGGGAGCAGGGCCTAGGCAGTGATAAGTATAGTGGGAAGGAACGACCAGGAAAACCAGGTGAAAAGAGAGCTCCTTTATTGAGATTAGTCAGAGAGGAGCTGAGAAAAAAGGACACGGGAGGAAATGCCCCTAATGTGGTATACGAGGACCCGATTGAGGACAGACAAACATTAAAGGTGCGCCAGAAACTTTCCCAGCTTATCAGCTAAAGGAACAGACTGCTGATCACATGATTGATGATAACCTAGTGAGGTTAAGTAGGCCCAAGCCCTATTTGGGTAGGGAGAGGCCTTCCTCCTGCTGTGCTCTCTGAGTGCTCTCTGGGGTATGAATAGTGCTCTACTGTCCCTCATGTTGCTTGAGAACCTAAGAATTATCAATTATTTTCCTCTCTTTCATGTGTCTCTGCTAGCTGGCTGCTATTTAAAGCAGAAAAACATTTAGGGGAGGCTGGAAATGAGAATTACACTTGATTAACAATTCAAAATAGTATTACATGCAAGAGATGTTCTGCTGGTTTGGAACCATTTGAACACCAAAGGCTAAAACACAGCAGAAAAAGAACAAGATCTTGTCCTATTATGCACCTGTTTTAAATAACCACTAATGATTCTATTTTGACTTTTAGAATTAATCCACAAAGCATACTGTTATTTATTCCAATTTTCAAATTGAACCCAAGATCTGCTACATTTCATGGTTACAATGGTTGCTTTCCTAGACTCTGACATAAAATAGTGATAGATTCATGAGTAAGTCTACTGCCTTAGGTGAAATCAGGTCAATGTTATCTTATTACCAGTCTTATTCTTAAGACTGTGGGAGCATCATGATACATGTTTAGTTCTTTCTTCAATGGGTCCCAAGTGGACATGACCTAATCAAGATAATAACAATATTGAAATCAGAGGCCTTCTGAAATCAATCGCCTAACAACTTAGATTTAATAGAAATTAGAGCCTGCAAAATAAAATTCTCAATAAAGCAGAAAAAATTATATTCCAGTAAGTTGGTTTGTTTGTTTTTGTCAACCTGACACAAACTACAGTCACAAGGAAAGTCAATTAAAAACTTGCCTCCATCAGATGACCCTGTGGCCATATCTATGAGGGATGATGTTGATAGAAGATTGATGTGGGAGGCCCAACACACTCTGGTTTGTACCATCCCTGTGTAGGTGGGTCTGGGCTACATAAGAAAGCAATTTGAGCAAGTCAGGGTGGGCAACCTAGTTAGCAGCTTTCCTCCACAGTTTCTGCTTCTTGTTCCCACCCTGAATTCGCTCAATGATAACCTTTAAGACACTATAAGCTTTTTAGTCCCAAGTTGCTATTGATCACGATGTTTATCACAGCAACAGAAGCAAACTATAAAACGTGTCTATATTCTTGTTTTTCTTTTTTATGTCTTTGTTATTATTTTTTGCATATACATTTATATTATTACACATATATACAATAAACTACCTAAAGCAAGAAGAACCACTTAACAATCAGGAATTATATTAATGTAACATTCATATATTTTGGCTATTTGTATTTGGCAACCTTGAAGAAAACATCTTTCCTACCTTGCTGAGTCTAAAATTCTGAATGTAAATCAATATCTATCATATTTAATCTCTATCAACTTAAAACATCTATCTAGACCTAAAAACATCTTAACTCCTAAAACACTAAACTAAATTGTAAAACTAAACTATCTTATCTTCAACCCCATCAGAGACTTGAGAGGAAGCTGCTAACCTGCACTTCCTGTGTACTCTGGTAATTAATTTTATTTCTTGTCAGGTGTCTATAATCATGACTCTCTCATTTCAATATAATTATTTTAGAAATGGAACTAAGATGACAGATGTCAAAGGGTTAGAGTTTTACTACAAGCTAAACAGTTAAAATAATAAAAAAATGCATCTACAAAAGTTAATTAGGCTCTGGAATGTTTGATGTCATCACCTAAGTGACTCATTTGTGTATTTTAAGTAACAATGTACACGATCAATACCATCTGTGCTCCTTATTTTTCTTTTCTTTGAAGATTTAATTGTTGGGCTGGCGGGTAGCTTACTGGTAGAGTGTAAACAGTCCAGATTTGATCCCCAGAGCTGCCAAAGAAGCAAGCCCACAAAGCCATAACGTTTGACTTTCTGTAGAAGAGTAGTTTTAGGTAAGTAAACAGAGGTGGGGGTGGAGGGTGGGAGGGGAAGCTAAGATCAAAAAGGGGAAACTAGAGAAGGAACAAGCATGTTACAAGTGCTCTAAAATCCCTAGCTGTGCCTAGCTTTTGATGGAAGTGTACCTGGCTATGTCCTCTAAGAGTTTACTAGATGCTAAAGACATATATGTGATAGCAATTAAAAGAATTTTCCACAATTATCTTGTCTGCTAGTACTGGGGATATAAATACACTTACATTTTATGCATGAAGAAACTGAATCTCTCCATGAAGTTTTGTAATTCTGCCAAGACCATAAAGCTAGTAAATGGAAAAACTGTTACTTAAATCGAAGCTCCCCTGGCTCTAAATCATGGTTTTGTCCCACATAATACATCAATCCCCTTGATAGTATTTTAATAGACCTACCAATAAAACTCATATTGAAATGCCCATAGCAAAGATATATTAATTAATATTGAAGAAGATAAACACTACTAAGGGAATACAATTTTTAAAATCTACTAACTGATACTTAATAATTTTTTTAGTACAAATATCTCAAATGGATAAAATGGTAGAAAGGGGATGGAGTGAGTTTAAAAGGGAAAGCTAGTATCTGCCAGGCGAGTCTATGTCTCAGAGTAACTTTTACAGAATGTAAGGTAATTAGAAAATAACAGATGTTCATCACGAGTCACCAAGGGCACCTTGATTTAAAAGCATATTGTTGCCAGAGGAAGTGAATGGTGTGTGAAGATTTTAATAGAATTTTATTTAAATGTATCATCAGAGCTAAGATAGAGTTAGTTATATGGCAAAGTTCTATACACCACTTTTTGTAATGACTAATCCTATACTGAAAATTTACAAATTTATTTCCCACATGAAGACCATTTATTGAGGTCAAGCTAGACAGTGCCACATCGATGGGGCAAGGTCGACCTACATATATTGGTATTTCAGAGCTCTCCTCAAAAATTGATTTAATTCAACATTTTTCCTCTCATAGCCCATACTGTATTGTCCTCAAACTATAATATAGTAAATGTTTTATATATTGATTTCTTGTTGTAAGAATTATAATACTTTTCTTTTCAGCAATATTTATTAAATGTCTACAAAGTCCAATGAGCAACAAAATAATAATATACATATGGAAACATCTCTGAGATTTTCAAATGTGAGACCCAATAGTCATTGGCCACCCAATCGATATGGCCTGGATTGTTGTCTTAATCAGTCTTCCATTGCTTTGAAAAGCTACCATGTCCTAGGCAACTCTTATATAAAAAAAAGTGGCTTAGTCCATTATTATCCTGACAGACAGCCGGATGCCCCAAGTGTGTTGCTGCAGTAGTAGCTGAGAGCTGATCTGCAAGAAGAAACAGAGAGAGAGAGAGAGAGAGAGAGAGAGAGAGAGAGAGAGAGAGAGAGAGAGAGAGAGAGAGAGAGAGAGAGAGAGAGAGACTGGGCCTGGTATGGGCTTTTAAAACCTCAAAGCCCTTCTCCAGGAGCACACTACCCTCAACAAGGACACACCTACTCTAACCAGGCCGTAAATAAATGAATTTATGGAGTCCATTTTTATTCAAACCACCACAGTTCTCTCTCAAATCTATCTTTAAATGTGTTGTACACTAGAAAAAGTCCGTGTGGTCTCAAGTGTATCACTGTGTCCGTGCTTGTGGTCAGAGTGTCCTAGACATCCTAATGCATGCGCTCCCTTCAAGTCCCCACCCCTTCCTCTCTTCTCTGTGTATTTTCCTTTATCAAACTTCTCAGGAGAGAAGTAAACTTTAGTCATGTGGAGAACGGATCAAAGTCAAATTAGAAGGAGAGTTGAGGACTATCACATTTCTGTGGTGTCTTGGGTAAGGTTAAGAAGTTCAGGGAAGTTAGCTGTGTTTGTTCACAGACTGTACACGTAGTTTTAACAGCTAGGCTGACATATGATTTCTGTTTCATAAAAATCACATTCATATTTTTACTTCTTTGCATATTTTTCTTTATGAATGTATGTGCAGGTAACATGTGTCATGGTGCCAGTCTAGGTCAGAGGACAGTTTCTAAGTCAATTCTCTCCTCCTACCATGTGACTTCCAGGAATCAAACTTTGGTTGTTGACAAGCACTTTATCACAAATCTCATCTTTCCAGCTGCAGTTTTGCATATTTTAAACGTACAATTTACCCCCATATTTGCCTCTCCACTTCTCCTTATACTCCCCCATAGTGCCCCTTCCCAACTCCTTTCTTCTTCTGATAACCTACTATATTCATTTAAGCCTCAGAACGCAGGGCCAAATAATCTAAGAGCCGAAAGATGAGCATGAGTGCTAAGAGATGCTGTCTGGGACAAGACATGGCTATTGTACTTATGAACTCAAGAGCTGTGGTTACATAAGACAGAGACAGGAGTATAGTATGACTGGGCCCCATCTCTTACTGAGTAGTTATTGGCAATGGATATCTGTTGGAGGCTTGAGAACCATTTCTTTCTGAGGATGTAGCCACTAACAGGATTCCTAAGCTCCAGTGCAAGAGCATAAGGTTTTCTGAGATTCACTCATGTTGTGCTATGTAAAGAAGAAATTTCTTGTGTGTGTGTGTGTGTGTGTGTGTGTGTGTGTGTGTGTGTGTTCGCGCGCGCACGTGAGTCTGGTGCTTGGTGTTGAACCTGTGGCTTTTGGCTTGCTAAGAGTATATTCTTCCTTGGATCCACACATCCCAGTTATTTTGCTAACAGAATTGATTTGTTTTTGTTTTCAGTTTGAGCATTTTGGGTCTTGTAATTGAGTAGAAATTGGCTGTGCTTTGTGAACAGCTTGTAACTTGTTATGGCATTATTCATTCATCTCTGAACTGCTTATAGACTTTTTGAGGCGTGGGGGATGTGGAGACATAGCTTTGCGCTGAGTCTGTCATTTATTCCTGCTCACTGGATTTTCCTATGTTCTCCACAGCTTTGTTTTGCTTCGCTTTTAATCACACAAAATAAAGGAGAAGTTATATTAAACTTTGAAAAAAATTCTGTGTTTTCCATAAATATAAATAATTTTAAATGACATAAAAGCATATCAGAGGGGAGACAAATGCTGAAGCTATTTTTACAAAGCAGTTTAGCTTTTTTCTTAACCTGACTATCACAAAAATGACTGAGATTCTTTTATATTGGATAATAAGCTTCACAAAACAATCTTGAGCAGTTTATGTCTGTTCTTAACCCTCTATGTTATTTTGTCTTACTCCCAGAAAATACCCCAGCGATACTTGCACTTTGTAGTTTTCCTTGGCTCCAGCTCCTTCCTTGGACCTCTACCAGTGGCTCAATTCCTCTCACACTCACCGCCCCCTCCCAACTTCCTCCTCTAACTCCTCGCCCCCCTGGCTGGCAGGAAGTCCAGCCCTATTCTCTCTCATGTTCAGCGATTTGCTGTAAGCTGCTTTATTGGCACACTAGGGAACAGTTGGGGAGCAGTGTTTACACACCACTGAGACAGAAATTAGAATTTAAACTACACAACCACCTTATGCCTACAGATGAACATTCTTACAACTGCATATACTTATTTCTCGAAATGTGAGGACTTCATTGTCAACACTCAGCAAAATAAATTTTAAGTTAACTCAGCTTCAACGCTTTAATGCATCTCACTTGGTTAGCGAATGAACATCATGCTTGCTTCTCAAGTGAGAAAATTAATTAAAAAAAAAAAAAAACACTTAGTCACATGGAATGTAAGCCAGAGGACTGTGTCATATTCAAAATGGCTGCATGTACATTGTAAAAATAAGAGTGTACCTGGAAATAAAATCTAAGAGCACATTATGGAAAATGTAAATAGTTTCAAGTTAAATAAGATGCCTTTATGTTTAAGCAACATAATAATTGCTAGAACTGCATTTTTATTTTCCCTGTGCTATGCACCTAAAATTAAGCAAAGACAGGCCTGCAGATCATTAACCTGTGCAGGTGGAAACCTAACACCAATTAATGATGGCTAGTCTAGATAATCAGTCTACAGCTGCCATCAGCCTTCTGTCATAAATCCCCTTGGGGCATTTTTGTGTATGGTAAATTCATGTCTCTGCCGACAGTCTGTGGGCCTTTCAAGTTTATCTTAGTGAAATACAAGGATAAGCTGAGTGCTACATTCGGATGTCTAACCACATGCAACAGGATCTGGTGATATATACATAATGTATTAGGATTTGTCCAATTTCCCTTCTGCTGTTTTCATGGGGATTTTTGTTTCTCCATGTATGCTGAATTTTCTTGGCCATTTGAGGCAGTGGTGCGTTACAGCTAAGCAGCTGTGAATATGTACAGAGCTGTTCAAAAATTCCACCTGCAGTATCAGACTTCTCACAGCTCTCTAGAGAGAGAAACTTATTTGTTTCACTGTTGCATAAGAAAAGGAAATATAGTCACTTATGTTACAGGGTTACCAACACTAAAAGTAAGCCAGCATTTTCTTTTATAGGTGTCATCAATGAGAGTAAAACATGGGCATAATATTAATTCCTAAACTAGAATAATTTGTTACATTGCAATGAAGTTGAGTACACTTCGTGTTTTAGGTGTTACTTTAAATATCTAATTTCACTCCACTGATATATTAAACTAACTTATATGAGTGAATTTTAATTAAATTACACTTCATCTCAAAAGTCAGTTTATGTTTTACAATATATGTTGATTCTAACATAATCTGGGCATGAAAATAATTAATTGCAATAAAGAAATTTATAGGTTATTTTTATTTAAGGAAGAGAGTAATATAAGCATTAACACATTAAAAAGGAAGGAAACATTTTTTTTAACACATGCTTGTGGACTAAAACCATTTTGGAATTCACTTTGGATCCTGGACAGAGATGACAAAATTCCCATCCAACCACTCAGAACCATTCCTTTGTCTCTTCTTGACAGAAGTATGGCCACACACACTCACACTCGTGTGTGGATAGGCCTTTCCAAGGTCTAGTCTTCCTTTTATTTACTCACTTAGCCATCATGCCTTTTTAAAAAATATTTTCTAAATTAAAGTATTTTTTAAAAGCCCTACCTCTTCCTCATTGCTGTGCTTACGTCTAGTTTGTAAGCTTTAACATTCCATGTTTTCCTATTGTTTCATGTGCTTGCCAGTTCCCACTGCAGCTCTTCAGTGGAAAGGTAGTATTTCTTAGTGGCTTTCTGTTTTCTGAACCTTGGTTTTGCACTTGGTTTCTATTTAAACTAAAACAAATTACAACTTCTCTCTCTCTCTCTCTCTCTCTCTCTCTCTCTCTCTCTCTCTCTCTCTCTCTCTCTCTCTCTTTCTCTCTCTCTCTCCCCGCCCCTCTCTCCAATTACTCACTGGTGTATGTTGTTGATAGGAATCTTCAATTCCTCTCCACTTAATGACCCCACAGAAATTTTTTTTACTGTAGAGATGTTTCCTTAAAGGTCACCAATGATTCCTACAGTTTAAGTACTTGAAAGGATAGGTTGAAATTACGTAAACTTTTATAAAATACCTAAAGTCTGACACAATCATTTCTGCAATAATCTATAGGGACTACTCCAATGTATAAGTGTATACCAAGCATCGGTACTCCCTAAGGTCTTTGAGACTAGATAGCGCTACTTGACTTGACTCTCACTCTTAATCTGACTTTTCCCTTGGATAACATCCCCTATGGACTTTCTCTCAAATCCACTCCAAATAGTTTCATGAGCCAGCACCCAGTGTTCTCCTTATCACCTGACACTTATGCCTTATACAACTTCAATATTAACACGTTATCAAGTTAAAGATTATTTTACCCTTTTGCTCTTAGTCTGTATTCCAAATAAATTTCCATGCTCTGAGGAAATTCTAATATTTCTGTACCCAAATCTGTCCATGCCTTTGTTTTATGTTCTCCTATGAGGCAAAGTAGGATTGTCCCCCTAAAACACACATCATCAGTGTTTAGTTTGAGCATGGAATGTTCTTTCATTTTTCTAAAACTAAGTTCCAAAACTTCTGCAGTAGTGTAAACACGTAAATTCAAAGCAATTTATCAAGGTTTTTCTGTGCTCATTTGATATATTTTGTTGTCTCCATTTTCTTATTTTCTAAGTAATACATTACTTATTCTTCATGAAAATACTTTCCTAATAATTACCCTACAGCATCTCTGTAAAATAGAAATGAGTGTGCATTTGATTTTTGTCACCAAATAATTGAATTCTCAGGATTTTTTTCATATTTGTCTTAATGAGATCATAGAGTGGAGTCAAAATGACCCCTTGGTATGCTGGTGTTGGCCATACTGAATTTCCTAATTGTCATTCTAGGGCACAGTGTTAATATTTGTTCAATTGCTTTTCCAATTAAGGAGGCATTTTATATTCAGCTCATGTTGTTATTGAAATCAAGTGAAAATTGGAGTGAATACATTTATTATTGAAATACAAGTTGTCACATTTTGATAATTAAGAGTCATTAGGATATAACATACTTTCCTGAATGTTTCATTCCAGGTATATCTAGACCCCAAGGGCCATAATACAGCCTACTAATTATGAAGTGGGTGAACACTAGAGAAGCATATTATAAAAAGTGTTGTGTACTCA
The DNA here is from genome assembly GCF_903995435.1 of Acomys russatus. Taxonomy (NCBI): domain Eukaryota; kingdom Metazoa; phylum Chordata; class Mammalia; order Rodentia; family Muridae; genus Acomys; species Acomys russatus. The sequence continues at coordinate 39,151,544 of NC_067158.1, read as the reverse complement.
GCCCTTTAAACATTTACAAAGGTTTAAAAAACTTCAATGGTAGGAAGAAAATCATTCCTGTAGCAATATACTTCTATAAATATATACTTATGGCTTTTTAAATTATTTATCATTATGGATAGGGTTTTTCGAAAGTTTCCTTTCTCCTGGGGAAGTGAGTATATGTCTTTGAGTGATGGGCTGTTGCTTCTCTGCATATGTTTGTCCCCAGGGCTCCCATATAATTTCATCCTGTACATCCACAATAGCATTTTCATAGTATATTGATAGTGTCTATGTATGCTACTATTTCTAAACTAGATTGTAAACTGGTACTTGGGACGTTTCCAGAGGTCTCACATGCTCTATGCAGCTACTAATAACATCCTTCATTGGGATAATGGGTTGCTAAAACTAAAGAAAAAGGAACCACACCCTTGCTGTCTCTTAGACATCCTCTCCTTCTCTGAGCTACAGTATTTCCAGAATATCTATAAGAAGCATGTTGTCAAAAATGACAGAAAAAGGAACGTAATTATAAGAGAAGTGTGGCTGTGCATCCAGGACCCAGTGAGTTAGTCTGCCTTCTATGGCAGTAATAAAATGCTTGAAATTATTATAACAGAGGATGAAGGATCTACTTTGGGTTAGTAAGTAAAAAGTCATAGTCGCATAGGTTTGTATTTATAATCACAACCCTGATGCACTGGACTTTGGCTGAGGCAGAACATAAGGACAGAAGCTCACAGTGAGGAATAGCTGTATAAGAAACAGGGAGGGGTTCCCAATAGCTCTTCAAATACCCCTCTAATTACCTGACTTCCTTCTGCTGCAACCCATCTCCTAAGCTTTCTGGACTTCCCAGCAAACCATCAACTAGAGAACAATTCCTCTACCATGAGCTTGTAGGGGATCGAGGGCCAAAACATAAAATTTTGACTCCCAAAGCCCATGTTCCTATGACAATATTAAGTGCATTTGAAGTCTCATCAGGTCAAGCATTGCTCAAAAGCCCCACTCTAATGTGTCTTCCAAGACTGAGAAACTCCAACTTGTAAAACTATGAAAATATTGCTTTAAGTTCCATAAGTCACAAGACAGTGGAGAAAGAAAACACTCCCTCACCAAAGGGAGGATGGAAAAGCAGCATGGAGGAATTAGACCATAGCAAGAGCAAGAGTAAAATCTAGAAGTGAGAACATTACATGCTGTAGTTCAGAATCCTGAATCCAGAGCATATCAAGCCATATTACCCAGTCAAATAAATTTCTCAGTCAGAAGGTAATTTGGAAATTAAAAATATATAAAAGGGAAAAAACATTGATTGGATTGGGACTTTAGTTTAACTTAATTTATTACATCCCAACCATTGTTTCCCCTACATTCCCTCCTCTCCCAGTCCCCTCTTCCCCCTCCCATCCATTATGTAACTTGACAATGACATATCTTGTGGCTGGTAGAATATGTTTTTTCAAACTGAAGCCTGCTGAGTGTATAGAGACATCAGTGCTTTAGTTCTGTATCTTTAGAGACCAGATGAAGCTCTCTTGACGGTAGTGGTGTCACAATATATACATACTATGCTTATGAGAATTAAATAAGTTTGTTACTATGACATATATTTAGGAAGAATCGGATATAGGCTTAGGAATTTCTGGTTGCTTCTATTAAATTATCCTACATATACATGGACAAAGTGACTTACAGCAGATAGGAAGCTTGTGAGAGTACCCACCACAGAAGTGTGGAAGTCTTAACATGTCTGACTTTGAATCTGGCTCTAGCTGCCATTTGCTAGCTCTATGAGGTAACCAGCTACTGACTTATCTTAAACTCAGTTTCCTAGTTAGTCTAACTGAGTTAATAATTGTTTTAATGATATTATGGACTAAATGGTGTCTGCCTCCTACCAAGTTCATACAACCAAGTCCAGGCCTGCTTATGGTTTCATTAAGAAGTTAAAGGTGATAAGGCCATAAGGGTAAATGCTGCAGAGCACAGATGCACATGTTTGTATAAATACTAAAAAGTGTTCTCTACTGTCTTTCTACCATGCAAGAGTTAAAGGAGAAGTCTGTGCTCCAAGACTTGAAAATAAAATCCTCAGCACAATCCAATCAGCATGGTAGATGTTGCACATACCTGATTGTATCACACAGATCATAGACTAGGATACAACCATGGGCACGAGAAGTTTATAAATATCTGGCCTGAGCAATTTACCAAGGGAATTCAGACCAAGTAGGACACAAGGATGAATTGAGGTTTTTGTATGCAAAAATAAATGTCATGGCGTATCAGAAAGGGATGTACTGCTTAAAATATTGGGAGAACTGAACTCAATCTTACATCTTTCTATTCACTGCCTAGGACATCTTTACACCACTTTCTTCTTACTTTTTTTTTCTAGAAAATGAAGTGGGAGCTATAATGGTATTCAATGTTTATGCATATCTTTACCACACAACCAAACCTATAACACTTAGTCTTTAAAATTTAACCATTCAGTACAGATTTTATTTCTTCACATATGTTAACCCTCAAGTTAATCATATTTTAATATTTGAACCCTAGCACAAGACTTGTTATGCAAAATTTCCTTGATAAATGCAGAATCAATAAAGGAATACATGAGTGGAAAAAAATGAACATATACCAATGGTGGATGAACAAAATTCAAGGACATAGAAATAGCCATTGCCCTGACTCAACACAAGCCTTGACCTAGAAGTACAAAGTTGGAGACTAACTGAGCAAAGAGTCTCCAAGGATATGAAGAACTATTTACCTCTGTATGAAATTATCTCTAACAAAATTTGATGTATGAAAATCAAGTTGATTTTCTCTAATTGAACTATGAGACATAATTGTCCCTTATTCTATTAAATTTAGTCTCCATACACTTTACATATTCAGAGGAGTAGTATTTTCTGCCATTTATGGGCTTTTTTCCACTAACATGTTTGTAGAAAATACATGTCACTTGTGAAGTCACATACACACAGTTCATATTTTATTGAAGATTAAATTATTTTGAAAAAGAAATGCAGGAAGGATTCTGAGGCCCACAATAGAAAAGTATTTATTCTGAAAGTTGTCAGATCATTTTTATGTAAAAACAAAAATTATTACCAAAAGACAATCTGTGACTTAAAAATTACTTAAGAGTATCTGAGGAAAAAAACTCAACAGAGAAAATTTCACGAAGTAGTGCATTGAAAGCTTATTGTCTTCAAACAAAGTTGTTAGAAATCTACATGAATCAGTCACTTTCCTGATTTTTGGTACCACATCTTTCTGCTTTTTACCAATATGCCTGTGGCTAATCTTAGGAATATATCTTAAATTTTCTGGATTTATTTCAACAAAATTTATCTTCTAACCTAATAATTATTCAGTCCCACAGTGTATGCCACACACTGGAATATAGTGATGATAGTATTATCATGATAGACAGTTTTTTTTTTTTTTTTGGAGCATAAAGCTGAGCGAAAAAGTTTGTTGTCATACAGACAATGGCACAGGTTCATTTCTAGTGATAAAAACGAGCTGCAGACCAAAAAGACTGCTGTATATTTGAAAACAATAGTGAAAGGAATGGGGTTGAAGAGCTGTGGACTAACAATGACAAGATCACAGAATTTCTCTATGCGCCAAGGAAGTCTATACCTTAAATCATAAGGAAGGAGCCTTCCTCCTGGGAAGGAGTGGGAGGAAAGAATGAAAGCAGTGACTTTGGGAATGTTCCAGCTAAAGGAAGCTGCTAGGCTGTGGCTGTGAAATGCACCGGCCACTCCCATGGGCTGAGGCGGTCAAACACCTAGTATCCAGCTGGTGGCTCTGCTTTGGAAGGCTGTAGACCTTGAATAGTGGCAAGCTACTTCGGGGGGCAGGGGGAAATAAATCACTGTGGGTGTGCCTTGAAGTTTACAGCATGGGCATCATCCTGCTTACTCTGCTTCCTGGATACGGTGCCACCACCCAGTTTTTTTGCTCCCACCACCATACTTTCCCTGACCACCGTTACATCTTCTCCACCATGAAGGACCCTCTGAAACTCTAAGGCTAAGCAAATTCTTTCTTCCTTAAGTTGTCAGGATATTTTATCATAGCAATGAGAAAGTAACTTAGGTTTCTGTCACAGTGACAAAGTACATGAAACAATCAAACTGCCCAGGAAGAAAACTATTCTGACTCACACTTTAGAGATTTCCATCCATGATTATTTTCCCCTCTTGATGTTGTTCTCTGGTACCACAGATTAATATAGAGGTGTGTTTTAGAAATGATGGTTTATTGCATGGTAGTCTGGACATGAAAAAGATAGGAGAAGAGTCTAGGAGCCCTGGTATCACCTTCCACCTTCAAACACACAACTGATGACCTGACATTTACCCACCAAGTCCCACTATTTGAAGAATTTACCAATCCCCAATAATGCCTTGGGCCAGGGGGCAAACAATATTCAATAACAAATACAGCACTGATAGGTATATTTGAGGAATTGTGTAGAGAGACACAAAGCAAGAGAGATGTATGTATGTTTCCCAGGAGAAATGACACAGACGAGGTTGCTGATCGTTGATAGATGAATCAAGTTTGCATTTGAAGGGAACGTTATGGGTGGAATGTGATGAGAATGAAGTTCAGCCTTACCAGGGAATGTACCAATTAAGACAATGTAAGAATGCTACAATAGCTCCATGTGAGGATGGAGACAATTGGGAAGATGGGGTCAGGCTGCAGAAACCCTTAGCCATTCTGTACCTTTACCTTTTGATATTTGAGAACAGGGTTTTAGTTTTATTCATTATGTTCCACTGTTTATTTGTTGGAACTTTTCATCTATCATAGTATTGCTTAAAGTTATGACATATATTGCAATTGATTACGTCTTAGGTACAATAAAACTAGCTGAGCTTTCATGAGATAATACCTTTATTTCTGTTTTTAAAATGTTTTATAAAGTTTCTTATGATATAGTACTAAGTATCCTGTTGTCTAACATTTATTCATTCAGGTTTCTTTTCCATTTACTCATTAAAATTTTTGGGCATTGTGAGCCTACTCTATGTCTCAGCTGAGGGAAAATACTGGGTACCCAGTGGTTAGTGAGAGAATAAAGTGAAGACTCAATTGCTGAGTTTCCTGTATGCCTGGGAGATAGGGTTTGAACATGCCCTAAATGTGGTCAAGTCCTATGATAGAGAAGCACAGATTGCTACAAGATGGACAAAAAAAGTATCTGAGTTTGCCTAGCATGTGAGGAGACACATACTCAGAGAATAACACTAAATGTGAGTCCATAAGAATGGAGCTTTAGTAGGGAGAATGGAAACAAATGGGAAACCCATGACCTACTTAGAGTACATGTGAGGAACAAGGAAGATCAGTGGGTCTAAAACACAGAGAGGGGATGCACAGCAGCCCAAGCATTCTCAGCCTCTATCTGGGTGACCAGAAGAGATGGGGGTTGCATATAACACAGTTTTCACTGAAATATCATGGCCACAGTGTGAGGAAACCCTAGAAAAGTGAGTTATGGATGGAAAGACTTAGTCCTAGGCCTTGATAAAGAGGCAACAGCAACAGCACTAAAGGAGGAAATACATGGATGGAAATGAGATATATGTAGGAAGTAGACCTGCAAGAGAAGCTTCTAGAACCAAAAATGGTTAAGTATCTTCCTGATTCTGGCATTGGAAGTTATAAACCAAATGGTCCTCTACTCTTGGTGGCAAGATGAAAAACAGTCACAACAATAAAACATTATGACTTCCATCTTAACAGCTAGATAAATGCTGGCCTGATTTCTGTGTCAAGTCTCCTGAAGCGGGACCCATTTTGAGAGAAAGTGGAACTTGTATTTGAGTTGTAATAACATATCTTCATGTCATTTTTATTGTTTGTTTTGTTTAAAGACTGGGTCTTACCAATGTGTCTCAGGTTGGCCTTGAATTTGCAATCCTTTCGGCTGTCCATGAAGCTGGGATTACAAGCCTATATCATTGACTCAAATTCTAAAGGTACATAAAAATAGACATACTTCTGAAATTTAAATTAAAAACTTCATTTAGAATTTATAGATTTTTTTACTTTTATTAAATGTCTATGATTTACACATCATGCACCAAAATCCCTCTCCTCGCCCCAGTAAAATAAAACAGACAATCAAAAAACTCTTGTCACAGGATTTGTAGCGTATCACACAGTATAGCCTTTTGTCCACATATGTTTTTTAATATATTTTATTAATTTACTCATATTACATCTCAATTGTTATCCCATCCCTTGTATCCTCCTATTGCTCCCTGTCTCCCATTTTCCCTATGACTCTGACTGAGGGGGTCCACCTCCTCCTGTATATGCTCATAGGCTATCAAGTCTCTGGCACTCAGAGGAAGGATAGCAGGTATCCACATATGTTTACTTTCAAATGTTCATTGCTAAGAGCCATGGGTCTGGTCAGAGACCTACACTATCATTACCAGGTCCTCACTGGGACTGCTGTTGGATATTCCATTGTTGCTGTGTGTCAAGGAGATTCTTAATCTTTGAATCTGCAGGTCCGGCCCCTTCATGTGTTCCAGCAGGTCATACATAGGGTAGATGTTGGGGTGAGGTTCACTCAGAACCCTGGATCAAGGCCCACCCCCTTGTCCTCAGGGCAGGGCTACTCCCACAGAATTTATAGATTTAAGTGGCAATGAATCTGTAGAACAAATAATAAGTAAACTAGTGAGACTGTAACACCCAGTGAGTCCAAATATTTTTCTTGAAATAAAAACAATATTAAATACCTGATAAGAAAATAAAAACTATCAGAAGACATGGATAATGAGTGACTATATAGAGAATGGTAAATCAGGGAAATGAAATAGTGAAGATTTGAAAAGAGTGTTGGAGGGGTTTAATATTGCTGACACGTATGACATATGTATGATGGAAAGTAAAGTCTATTGTTTGTGACATGGTTACAATAACATTGCTTGTAGATTGGTCAAACTGTAAGCCTGGTTGCCAAAGGATTATGCTGTGATAAAAGTTGAAGGTGATTAATGAGGGAAGTGAGTGATACAGACTACTTTGAAACCTTTCCTGTAACAAGATATAGAAAATCTACAGCTTCAAGGTGACTGTGAGCAGTAGAGAATATTTTCTTTGCTTGGAAGAGATTGGAGCCAATGGAGAGAGAAAAGGAGGTGTCTGGGAAAGAAGAGCTTAGGGCTTTAAGAGAGAATGAAGAAAAACACTTTAAACCAGAGGTTCTCAACATGTGGGGCTTGACCTCCTTTGAGTGTAGAATGATCCCTTTACAGGAATCTGAAACCACAGATCTTTACATTATGAATCATAACAGTAGCAAAATTACATTTATGAAGTGGCAATGAGAATAATTTCATGGGTGAGGTCACCACACATGAGAAACTGTATTAAAGGACCACCACAGCATTAGTAAGGCTGAGAACCACTGCTCCAAAGCATATGCAGAATTCCCCTCCCTCAATGTGACAGGAAAGAATGTGGAAACGGAAGAGGGAAGTGTACGCCGTCGATGCTTCCCAGGGTGACTATGCATGGAGAAGATGCTTAAAGAACACATTGAACTAGAAGCCCCATGTACATGATTACCCATGAGAAAAGCCCAGTAAACAAGCCAGAGAATGATCAGTATATCTAAATCAAAGCAGCCAGGATTAATTATGCAATTAATGATTCCTCATATTTTTCAAAATCATTTCTTTCACTAAATTTGTTGTAAATCTATTACTTTTCAGCCACAGAGGCTCCAGAGGTGTCACTGTGGTGACCATGAGGGTGATGTACTGGCATAATGAGGGTTGTCCTTTAATCAGATACATTGGGTAAACTTTGAAAAGAAGCTGGGGTGAAGTTCTATACAAGGGAACAGCAGATAACATCTTCTTCTTAAGCATCACATTAATTACTACATGATATGGTTAAGACAGCTGAATGAGACAAAAAAATATTTCCTTGATTTCTAAAAGTATTAGATATCCCAAAGGTTGTCAAGTGGTAAGACAGGCACTGTGCTACTCCATAAGGTTGGGGAAGGGGTTGATGTTTCTAGCATTCTTGTTGCAGTGTTCCTACAAGACAGGAAATGGTTCAACACTACCACAAAAATGGAGCAGGGAAAAAGAATCAAATTGTAACCCCCTAGCTTAGCCTATTATTTTAATTAGTTCCCTTAGCCTGTCTACATGTACAACCTCTAATTACATAGGGATGAAAAAATTGATCCAATGGTAGACTGATAAGTAGTGTGTCTTTCTGAATAACAAGGCATTTTGTTGATGTCCCAGATGTTCTTGTCTGAGTGCGTCTGATTCCTCAATATCAACCTTCAGAAGGGATTTCCTTCTGTCCTGTATGCGTTCACTACCTTTTTATCTCTGACCAAATACTTGGCATAAACAACTTAGGAGAGGACTTACTTACTTTGATGTAGAGTTGTGCATAGTTAGGTCCATGGTTTGTGACCTTGTACACAAAAGAAGAATATCCGAGCAATAGGAGCATGCAACAGAGCAGTTTCTTTCCACCTTTGTAATCAGGAAGCCAAAGAAAGACAAGACGAGGCCAAGGATAAGCTACCCTCCCCCCCGCAGTGATGACCTTTCTCCAAGTATGTACCACCTTCTAAGACTATCCAAAACCATGCTACTAGCTGGAAACCTGAGCTAGCACATGAACTTGCTGAGGGAATTTCCTATTGAAGCCATAACCCTACATGTCTGTCGAGCTTCTAGATTTCTGCTTCCTGAGATCACTTTCTTAATGAACTTCTTTCTAGTTAATGATCTCAGTATCTATATTTATGAGAATTAAACCCAACTAATCAAATCAGACTAAACATCTAAGAATGTGGCCCCAGCAAGTGGTCCATATATAACCCCAGCTGTGTATAAACTCATTGAGTTGGGCAGTAGCCCATTCATTTTAGAAACCATAAGACATCTGTATGCCTCAAGAGTAATATCTGTAGCATAGAAGGATGGGTTGAAGGCGAATGTCTTAGCTCACACTGCTATGACAAACTCCATAGACTAAGTGGGTTAAACATAAATATTTATTATTCACCATTCTACAAAAACCAAAGTCAGAGTGTCAGCATGGTCAAGTTCTTAGGAGGACCATCTTACTAGTTCATATATGTTATTTATTTCTGTATACTTATATGCTTTGGGAGGGATTCAGATACAGCATTTCTCTGTGTACCTTTGGCTGTCTTGGATTTTGTAGACCAGACTGACCTTGAATTTACAGAGATCTACCTGCTTCTGCCTCCACAAGTGCTGGCATTAAAAATGTGTACCACCATACCTAGCTTATCTGCCTTTTTTAAGGGCATTAATTGCATTCATTGGGGTTCTGTGTGAGAGTTTCTTACCTTTTCTGCATAGAACTTCTCAACACTTAGAAACTGGACCACAAATGGAATCCCTGGCTTACTTATCCAATTTCTCCTTTTTTTTTTTTTTTTTTTTGCCCCTTCAAAGGTATTATTCACCCTAAATCACCCTGAAGAAACATTAAGAGAATGACATCTCAGTTCTAAGGGGGTGGATAGATTTCTGTTGCTCTCTTGGGCTACAGATGCTTATTTTTCTTTTTTTTTTTTTTTTTTTTTTTTTTTTGGTTTTTTCGAGATAGGGTTTCTCTGTGTAGCCTTGGCCATCCTGGACTCACTTTGTAGACCAGGCTGGCCTCGAAGTCACAGCGATCCGCCTGCCTCTGCCTCCCGAGTGCTGGGATTAAAGGCGTGCGCCACCACGCAGATGCTTATTTTTCATTGGGAGGTCATTATAAGTTATTATTATAGAGAGAAACTAGATTGGACTCAAGAACATCTCTCTTTTCCTTTATCTTTCTTTCATAGGTAAGGAGATAGGAGGTGAAAAGAAAGAAAGGGAAATATAGAAATACTGAGAAAGGATAGGACAAAATGGAGATTATTGAGTCTACTCCTCCACTCAAGGCCTTAATTGTTACTCACAAAAAAGTTATTTTTAATTCATTGGTATAGAATTTTGTATATTGATGCAAATCATAATCATGTCAAAAACTAGCCTAATTTTATTACAAGAATATATATCCTAGGTTTAACAAATAGATATGATTCTATAGATATATAAAGTAAAATAGTTAAATAAGTTCTTCAAAAGCCTCAGAGACCTACAGAATATGGCATTTAAATATTTTTTTTATTATTCTAAAGATTCTTTGACAAGACAAGCTACCTCCTGGCAATACCCAGCCTACCTCAAAGATGATGAATGTCAAAGAATGTTAGCATGCACAAGTGTTTCTGTCTCAGTGTTGTAAAGGATCCTGTTATGGAAGTGCCAATGTAAGGACTTCATCTGAACCTAAACATTTTTGAATGTCCTTACATCTAAACCTCATTCTGTTCATTCTTACTCGTTCATTTGTGCTTGGAATGGAAGCCAGGGCATCTCCTACACATGGCAAGGTCTCTTCTCCTGAGCTATGCACTCAGACCCACCTTTTTAAATCATTCCTTTTGACTTTAGGGACTAAAGTCCTATATGATTTCCAAGTACATATTCAAACTATCGCTTCCTTTATGATCCATCTTCCTCCAAAAGTTCCCATCTTTTAGCCTAACAAATGGGTTTTTGCTTCATAAATCGTGAGGATATATTGATTCACTCCATCATAATGGGACTCAAGTTGTGAAGCCTTTAAGTTGTTATCTGATTCTTATGTATTTATTAAAGATGTTTGAAATGTATACAACATGCATGTTATATCAATTCCAATAGATTTTAATTATTATATGGTTATTGTATAAAACCTGTTCTGCATTTAATCCTATATCATGACAGGAACCAACAGAAATAATTTTGCATGTGTTTATTTTTTGTGAACTCAGTGGCAAAGTGTTATATTAGCATTAGAGCTCAAGAAGTATATATTGAAAATGAATTGTGGGAAGCAATCCTCTAGGAAGAGAAATGTCTGGAAAGGTATTTCTGCGATTCAAGGGAAAGGCAATCGGTTGGTTTTGTAATGTTCTGTTTTTTGTTGTTGTTGTTGTTGTTGTTGTTTTTGGATTTTTTGGGGGGATTAGGTGTCATGTAGTCTAAGCTAGCCTCATACTCATGTGGTTGTAGATAACATTGAACTGCTCCTCTTTCTCCCTCCACATACCAAGTGCTGGGATGATAGGCATCTATGGAGGATCCAAACTGACCCTTTGAGTGAAGGTGCACAAAGGAGGTGGAAAGAAGAGAGTGAAGGAATTCACTGGCATATTAAACTAGCTCACCAGCTGATCGTTGTACCAGTAAGCACGTAATGATAATGAGCACAAAAGCTAGAAGATGCCTCTGACAGGTTAGTGGCCTAGATGCAAAGGCTTCACACAGTCATCCAACCTACTCCCTGTCCTACTATGATGTCTTTCAACTCCAGCTACTATGAAAACTGCTCACAGCTTGAGTAATGCTTGTAGATGTATATACAGCCTTACTATTATTATTACCTGTTCATATTAATGTATGAAAAGATAATGAACAGGTAGAAGTGTTCACATGCATTCATGTTTGGTGACTATCACGTGAACCATTTGCATCTCCCACTGCAGACCAAGGCTGGCTGGTGAGAATACACTGATAAACTTGAAGTACCATCCGAACTGTCCTTAGACTAGAACTGGCAATCCAGATGTGAATTGTAGCACTTCTCTAGAGCTCCATGTCCTTTTATTTTTCCCTAAAATGACAAAGTCTTGCTACATACATTGTAAAGTATGTTTGGCTTGTTCAATAACTATCTTATTGATTGTAGAGTACATGCCGGCAATCAGAAAATTGTCTTGCGAGGCAAGAAGGACAATGATAGACTGCATGCCTCTCAGGAACTTGGTAGCTCATGCAAAAATAAAATGCCCTCATATTTCCCACAGTTTCATCTGTATTTCCTCTATTTTTACAGAGCTAGAGGTGATCTGGAGCACTGTTACACTGTAATTTCCCTTGCCACCAATTTCAGGACTTTAAAGAAAGGAGCTGCATTAGTTCCCCATGGTTATTGCAACAAATGACTACAGATATGCTCTCTTAAAGCAATAGAAATGTATTCTCTCATGGCTACTGAGGTTAGAAGGTTGTGACCAAAGTGCCAGCAAGTTCACATTTTCTTGCAAAGCTGTGGGGGGACAATTCAGCTAAGGGCTGCGTTGAGTTTTGTTTTTGTTTTGTTTTGTTTTGTTGTTGTAGATGTATGCTGGCATCCATCCTCTGCCCCCCGTTGTTATACTGATGCCCATGTTGGTGGGGGTGATGCATCTCTTCGTTTCTCCTATATATAACATGGGATTGCCTGTGGGATCCACCTGGATAGTGCAGGGCAACTGCTTTATCACAAGGTCTCAGTACAGCTTCAGAGAGCCACCCTCTGAATGAGGTGTTGGTTGCTACAGCTGCCAGAAAGTAAGGCCTGAATATCTGATCTGTTTGGGAAGCACACTACAGTGCACAGGCAGAAGAAAGTCAAGTCATAATTCTTATTGTTAGGGTGTGTGTGTGTGTATGTGTGTGTGTCAAATAGAGAGAAAAATGGGCAAATCAAAACTATGATTTTTCAGTCGGCGAAAAAAATGATTAGCCTATGCAGTCTCGATCTATAGTTTGTTTCTACCTTTAACTGAATAAGGAAGAGGAAAGATGAAGAGAGGATGACTGTAAATAAAAGCATAGGAAAGTGGAGCAAACACTATAGACTCTGGAACCAACAAAATCATCACCCGTTCCCACTTTAATATTTATTATTTTAATTTATTATAATTCATTCAGATTATATATCCCAATTGTTATCCCTTCATTTGAATCTTCCCATTCCCACCCTCCCTCCCTTTTGCACTCTTTTACCCCTCCGCTAGACCTCTGATGGAAGAGGACCTCCTCCCCCACCATATGACCACAGTCTATCAGGTCTCATCTGCATAGCCTGCATTCCCTTCCTCTGTGTCCTCACTGGGCCACCCCACCAAGGGAAAGTGATCAAATTGGGGGCACCAGAGTTCACATTAGAGGCAGTCTCCATGGCCCCCGACAGCTGTGGAGAATGAGCTTTCCATTGGCTACACACACACACACACACACACACACACACACACACACACACACACACACACACACACACACACACACACACACACACACACACACACACACACTACCTAATTTGCGTGTGGCCCACCGGAGCTCTGCATAGTCATTTCCCTCACAATTCTTCAGTGAAGACACAGGGTTATTATGAACACATTCTCCGTATAAAGTCAGATTCAGGGCCACCGCACAGCTCATAATTTCTGATAATGCCTTTATGTAATCATCATTTTTCCCCTCTGAGTCTTTAGTACTTCTCCCTCTTGCCCCAGACATAGTAAATCCTTGAGCATCCCAGAAAAGAGGAAGTGAGTTTATTCTGAGACAGATGCCTGTTATAGTGCTTACTAGAGCAGGTTGTTGGCTTAGCATTTTAGAGTTCTTGAGTTCATCATAACTCATGATCAATAATGCTTTCCTGGTGACGGCTCATTTGGCATCATGTATCTTTTTAAAATACAGAACAAAGGTTGCATCAGAGACTTTCTGGACAATCCCTTGGGAATTTTTGCTTCTAACTGCTTTCTCTGCTTGAGTGCCCTAATGACACCCTCCTGGTGGAAATGGGACTGTTTGCCTAATGCATTTTTCAAATGGAAGTTGTGGAGTCTTGAGGGATTCTTGTGTGCCTGGATAAACCATTAACTCTTGTTTTTCTTTAAACACTTAAAAAAATTATCATGAGAAAAAAGTCATTAAGATTACTCCTGACACAGCAAAGGAGAAATTAAAAAGGAATCACATGCACCAAAAGTAAAACAAATTTCAGGATGTGAAAGTCTTCATTAGTGTGATCAATTCAGATCCACTAAAAAAAAAAAAAAAAAAAAACAGACTGATAGGCCTGGAGTTCAACGTCAATCTCCCTTTTCAACAGAGAATCCTTCTTCAAAGGTAGAATTAGCACCGTCACAAATGAACACTTAGCTTTTCAGTTAACATTGTGCTTTGAAGACGGCAAACTCAACTTGTAATCAGTGCTGCTTTCAAAGACTGTTCTCAATATCTTAATGTACAGGCCACATATGTTTTTGTTTGTGTGTAAAATTGCTGACTTGTGATCTCAAAACGGAGAGATATGCCTAATGGTTCCCTCTGTGAATATGCATTTTCACAACCAAGATTAAAAACAGATTGCTTTCTTATTAGAAAAAACAGGAAGAGCATGCATTGTTTGGAAGATTTAGCTTTCCTCTTTCACAAGGAACAATGTTCCTTCCATAATTCTCAAAAAAATGAAAACTATCAAGCAGAGGGGCAAGAGAACCAGAAGACCCAGGGATCCTGCCCCTTGGGGCCAGAAGAAAGGGTGGGTGGATAGTTTTCATCAAGTATGATAAATTTTATAAAGAAATATATATATATATGTTTCTAAGTGTAATTGCTCTTCCTTTGTACCAGTAAGCTGAGGCGAAGGGTCTGATTCTCTGTGCCTCACTCCACTGCTTTGTTGTAAAAGAGTTGGTAGTATTGGGGGTCAGCTTCCCAATCTATGCTCCACCTGTGAGGATGGCATCAGGAGCCAGGGCTGGGTACCTTACTTTCCCCCCCTTGGGGAATGCCCGGGAGAATGGAGAAAAAATGATTAAAAGAAAAATATTTTAAATTTGAAAAAAAAAAAGAAAGCTATTTTTATATTATTTTCAAAATGCACCAAATTAATGGAATTTTCCCTTAATTGGGTTTCATCCACTACTATATGAGCTAATGTTCTTTCAGCAATAGTCTGTGATAGTCTGTGATTAACTGTACCATATACAAATAAGAATGAAGCCACTAATGAGCACATTAATATTAAAATGTAAGACACTGTGTATTGTGTAAATTCTGTTTATCTTTTATCTTCATTTCATTTTTGAAGCAGTAATCAACTGGTTATTGTCATAGAAAATCTATTAGTAAAGCCAACACTTTGAGACAGTGTGCTGCTATACAACTGGGCTATTCAGAATATTAGAAGTGTTGGCTGTATTAGTGTCTTTACAGAGCACTGAGATTTATTGCCTACAGTGTATCACAGAGAGATAACCTTCAGAACTGACTGTACGAAAAAATATTATTTCATAATCTAAAAGGCAGACTGTATCTGACACATGGTTAAAGGAATAAAATGGAAAGTACCTGAATCCCACTAAATACTTTGTAGAGAAACTTTTCTGTAAATGAAATGACTGTCTTTCAGGTTTTGATTAACTCTAGTTGCTTGACTGAATGGTGGGTTATTTAGTGTGTTTCATGAAATTAATGCAAGTTGAATACAACATTGACACATTCCAAATATGTTTATTGCACATCAGCCCTATATAAAACATTGACCTAGATTCTATGGGAAGGACCTAATTAGTAGAGAGAAAAATAAACAGTCAAACACAGTCAAATAATTACTTGTTGGAGCTTGTATTTCAAGACTTACTTTACACAAAGTTATTATATAAAAACTAAAGTAAAAATAACTGGAATTGAGAGCATTTCAGGGCGGGGGCAAGGTAGAAATCTAGTGCAATGGAAACTCCGTGGAATTTACACAAGTAACCCTAAAAAGGTGCTTCCTAATGAAGGACACAAGGCCTGAACTAGCCATCTTCTGTAATCAAGGAAGTCCTCAAGTGGAGTGACTGGGATACCAACCTAGCCACAAAACCATCAAACTATAGGTTGTTCTTCCTGCACAGTGCGCTGGGACTGGAGCTTGGCAGAATGTCATCAAAGAGACCAGAGAGTCTCCATTTAGCAAATGCATGGTATCACAGCCAAGTATTAGATGGATCTTAAAGTCCTGACAAAGAGGGAAAGGAAGGATTAGAGAAATTTGAGGGGTCAGGGACATGCCACGAAAACATGGCCCACAGAATCAATTAAGCAGGACTCACAGGAGTTCGAGAGATCAGGGAGGCTGTAAGGGTCTGACAAAGGTCCTCTGCATATATGTTTTAGCAAAGTAGCTCGGTGTTCTTGTAGAAATCATAGCAGTGGAAGTAGAGGCTATCCCTGACTCTTTTGCCTACTTGTGGGACCCTTTTCCTTCTAGTGGGTTGCCTTGTCCAGCGTTGATGTGAAGGTATGTGCCTGGCTTATTATGGCCTAATTAGTTGATGTCCTTGGAAGGACTGCTCTTTTTTGATGGGAAGCAGAGGTGGAGTGAATTTAGGGGAGAGGGAAAGAGGGGATTGGGGAACTGTGGTCAGCATGTAATACACGAGAGTAAAAAAAAATCTAAGAAACAGAAAGTAAAAAATAAAGGAAAATAATAGAAATAGTATTCTGGTTATATGTAGGAAATAGAGATTTAGGAAGGCAGTAAAATGACACTTAAACAGGTTTATGAAAAAAATTGCAGTAGCGGAAATGACCAGTCACAACAGCATACACTTCAGTAATGTTTAATGTTAACCCACTTTTGTAAGAGCTTTGAAATGTATCAAAACATTTCATCCACCAATAATCCTTTAAGGATTCACTACTGAGTTCTGTGAATCATCCCTTCTAGGTATACTTGAGGCACACCAGACTTGTTAAGTGTGGGGTTTTTTTTTTGCATTAATATCAACTTCAAGTTGCTTATAAACTTTATTGCATTTCAAATAATAATATATGCTTTCCTTAAAATATGAGCTTCCTAATGATCATAATTATAATATATAGCAATATTATATAATAACAAAAATAATTACTTTCCTAAAAGGCCATATTATTCCTCATAATCTTAATGTTTTCCTGAAATAGGCTAAGCATGATTGTCTTAATGTATTAGTTCATTCTTGCAGGAACTCTGGAGAACAGATTTCTTTGTCCATTAATTCAACAGGAAATTGGGGCCCATGGATTAGTGAGGGACCTCTCTGGAGCTTGCCTAGAGCACTTAAGTAGGGAAACATGCGAGTGATGAAGGAGCTTATTAAAACACTAGAAGATAGGTGAGTAGAAAGTGTGAGATTAGATCACTCTATGAACTTGTTTAAAAGAGCTGTGTGAAAATCAGCTGCTTATATGTGATGGTCAAAGTCTCTACCTAAGGGTAGAAGGCTGAAGGGCACGGCAGGCACTGTTGCAGGCCTAGCTTTCCCAACGATGCTTATTTTTAAACAATATTTAACGGGATTTATCAAAAAAAGCATACATTTACTAAATATAATCTTTTTCAGTCCTGTGTGGGTCCACCCATACAGGAAGTAAAGATATCACCCCCAAAATGAACCCTTTAGGATCCCAGACACACTCCAATAAAATGTAGGATGGAAATAGTTTACTCAATTTAAGTTACCAGCGACAGTGAACATCAAATGTCTAGTGTAACCCTAATTTAACTACATAGTCGAGTAAAACTCCAATCTTTTTTTAAGTACTCTACTTACTAGAAGGTGATAGTAACCTCCAAGCTCTAAATTATGGTTGGTATAAGGGGAGACTTTTAACTTGCCTCTACTCTTAACTCTGCTATCAGGACTGCTTTGTAGCTCTCAGAGCCCACGTACATGGTATGATGTTTCTGAAGTAAGCAATTTGGGATTCTTTGATGCCCGTGGTCTCTACCTTTCTTTAACATTCTTCTTTTAAAAGGTAGGATGAGAGTCTGACTCTCACACGAACTCTGGTGCCCTTTTGTGACCTGGATGGGGAGGCCTGGTGGCACTCAGGGGAAGGATAGCAAGTTACCAAGAAGAGACTCCTCGATACTGTAAGAGCATATATAGGGGGAGGAGGTCTCCCTCAATCACAGACATAGGGGAGGGGAGAAGGGGGAGAGTGGGAGGGAGGGAGGAATAGGAGGAAACAAGGGAAGGGATAACAATCTAGATGTAATATGAATAAATTAATAAAAATAAATTTAAAAAAGAAAAAAGGTAGGATGAACACAGAAGAGTCATTTAGGGAATTAATTTTTTTCTCTGAACATAATTGTGTTCCAGTCCTTTCTAAAAGGACATAGAAAAACCCGAGAACGCCCCTTTTTCTGAGGAGTCAGGACCTACTATGGAAAGAAGGAAGCCATGACAAAACTAGAAAACAATGCAAGGCAAGCTATAATTAAATGCCTAATTTTGTGACATAGGCATTGAAGTTTCAGAGAAGAAGAAGAGAGTAGGCTGGGATTGTCAGCACATGTTCATGGGGGAGGCAAGACTATGGGTCGCATCCTGCATACTGGGAGGCAGTGAAATGGGATTATGAGAACAACAAACAAGGGGTATATTTAGGAAACTGGCCTGGCAGGAACAGATGTTTAGTGATGGAGTGAAATTAAAAGCAAAACTGACCTTTTCTGTTCTCTTTTCTTCCTACAGTGTCTAAAATACAGTAAATATAAAATCTAATTATAAAATTTCAGGTAAAGAAATATAATAATTCTTTTCCTTGGTTTTATATGTACATGTAATTTTTGCTACTTTCCCTCCAATCTTCTGTCATGTGATGTAAAGACTATCTTCTAAACTGCTACAATGGGTGAGGTAGTTTGTTTCTTTGCACTATTTACTTGTGAGTACAACAGGTGTCAGCCTATGTGCTATGTTTAATACCCCAGTTATTTAATTCCTTTCATTTATTCAATATATGATGTTTGCCTTACTCATATTTCTGATTACATGTATTTCCTGCTTGAGACATTTTTATTGTTCTGTTGTTTCTCATTTGATGGGGGAAACAGAGAATGTTCCAAACTATTTGAGTAACTATGGTGCTAATGATGTCAGCTATGTTGTGCATTAAAGAAATAAGTCTGAAGAGATGGTTAAGTAAATAAGGTTCTAGACACAAAACTGGAGATCTTGGCTTGATCTTTGGCATCTATGTAAAAGCCAGGCATGACACTAGCACTGGGGAAGTAGAAATGCAAGGTTTCCGGGGTTCACTAAGTCCTGTGTTGAGCCAAATGAGTGGCCTCTGTGTCTCAAAAAGTAAGGTAGAGGGTTACTAAGAAAAGCCTCTGTGAAATATTGACGTTTGATCTACACACACACACACACACACACACACACACACACACACACACACACATGCATGCACGCAGGTGTGCACACACAAACACACACACATGCATGCACATGCCCACACACACACATGCACACATGTACACACACACATACACACACACAGAGCACATGCACTCCCACTCCATGCATGCCAACATGTATAAACCTAAGGACCAAACAAATACTTCCATAAATAAGTAAAACAGCATAATGTCTTATAAAATGCTGTCACACATGCTGACTCCTTACACCAGCCCTGGAAATGCTCATATTAGAAGCTGCCATCACTGTTCCATTGGTTTGGAAATGAACATCTAGAAATTTTAAGTGGTTCCAAGACAGCCAGACATTATAAGGATCAAAGCTCTTATGACCTGTCAAACCTTCGAAATATCTCATGCAATGTTATCATATTCTCATGGAATATAAGAAAACGTGCAGTCATGGTAAACTGAGCACACAATGTCTCATTTACCTTGATCTAGTGTATATCAGCAACCATGCATCTTTAAATTAATTTAAAGAATCGTTTTATTCATATGAAGATAGAACCATTAAAATTTACATACAGTTGATATAAAGATTTCTGTCTCATGAAAACTGTACTGTACCATAAGATTGGATACTTAAAATCTCTTTCTTACTCATTCATGAGTAGCATGGGTTTATTATTGGTCTTTTGTGGAATTCCACTAAAGCAGGATAAGAAGCAGTCAAATAGCAAAGGGACATTTTCCTCTGGAATATGTATATTCTACTTCTAGGAATATGGTGCACATATATTTTTCCTACATTCTATACTAAATACCAAATCTAGAAAGGATCTGAAAGTTGGAAAGAAGAAGAGCAGCTATGGACCATAGAGATCAAATGACAGAATAGGCAGAATCCCAGCAACCAGAACGCACCTAACATGAAGTTGGCTGCCTGTGCCCAAAAGACCAAAACTGGCAGGTGAGAATGGCTGACATTTCAACAGTAATGGCTCTGCTCCAGCCAAATACAGGCCAATCCTGAGCCTTGGCTCATCAGCCAAGGGTGAGAGGAAAGCTTTGGCTTATACAGTTGCCAGGCTACTGTAAAGCTCTCCTCTGTGACATATGATGTTGGCCACTAAGTACTAAGAACTATACCTGGCTCTCCAAGGATGAGACTTCACAGCAGTGAAGACGGCCAAAGGCTTACTGAACTTTAATATTACATGCTTTAGATTTTATGAGTCATCAATGTGCCTGCAAAAATGCTAAAAAATTAAGGTGAATTACTAATATCTGAGGCATTATTCATCATCCACTTAAGTAACTTGTTTTTATCTTAATAATTATCTTCAGAGGGAAGAAAATTTCAATTCAGTTTCTGTTTTAGATGTGCAACTTCAGATATAGGAACTTACTCAACTTGTTCCAAGGCTCTCCACCAATAACTACACACAAATGCAGACTGTTAGATTTTAAACACCATGAGGGTATGATGCTGTGCATATGCCTGCATGTTTTCACTCATTCACCAAAACACATGTGTGTCATTTTCTGAATAACTCATTAAATTATTGCTTTCAATGTTCTTATCACATTAGGAAATAGACAATAAACAACCACTTATCACATTATGCTATCAGTGCTAGCAGTCGTCAGTGTCAACTGTTTGTATATTAAAAACAAAGTGATATTTGAGGAAATCAACTTCATGTCTGAAAGTCAGAAATAATTTAATTGAGAAAGGTATGCATAAACTAAGACACCCCATCCCTGCCCCAAAAGACAAAGAAACACCCCATGTAGATATATCCCTTCAAAGTCAGAACGCTATACCAGGAAAAGTTTTTACACTCTGAGGTGGAACTTGCTTTGGTGGTCATGCAACCAGAATGACATTTGAGCTAGAGCATTTTGAGTAACAGGAGGATAGTGAGAGGAGAGATTATAGAGCTCAAGGAAAGCCGAATAGACGTTTCATTCCCCTCATGATAGGAAGCCCATAGGATGTTTAGGATAGGTGATGAGTTGGTACCTTGCTTGATATATTGACTTGGAAGAATCTTTATGAATGATAACTTGGCAAGAATTATGTGGAAAGCAGGAAGATATCAAGGCCTGTTGACACTGTCTAGGCAAGAGATGGTTGTGACACAGGCATGAGTGTTTCCAGGGAGAGAGGAAAGGAATTGAGCACAGAAAACAAGAGATAGGAATCAGCCCTTCTCTGCTCTCCATCGATCACACTGCACATAAAAGAGCATCATGGTCAATTGTGGCCTCATAACAGTATGAAAGAGACATGGAGAGTGTAGTAGTAGATGAAGTGTGTGTGTGTGTGTGTGTGTGTGTGTGTGTGTGATAATGCTTCCTATTCTATGTACTTTTAGATTAACCTTTTATATCATATTAATATGTTTAAACAAAATTACAGTTTTGAGAAACACACTGAAAACTATTAGAAACAAAGTTTCATGGTATGAAAGAACTAGACACCATAAAGTCAATTATGCTCAGTGCGGACTCGGCAGGGAGTGATTCATCACCACGGCTTAGGAAAGTCAGTGAAACTGAGAATACTGAACCTAATAAGAATAGGCCTGAGACTAGTCATTTGTATCTTGATGATTAAAACACTCTAATAAACAAGTAACTCAGACTTTTGTTTACTGCCCAAGGAAGGCTAAAACTGAGCAAATGGGAGGTGAAGATAAATTTCTGCTCCCCTCAACCAAAGAACTGTGGATCGCCTTTTAGCTGGCCACAACAAGAAAGATTCTTGATAATATTCCAGTAATGAAGTTTACCTTATAAACTGTCCACAGACCCAAATGATGGGACAGAGAGTAAGGTTCTTATATACATTACATCCTATAAAATATAAGATGAGATTTTAATTAGCACCTGTATTTCTCTATAATTATTTCTCTTGTATAGTTTTTAAAAAGAATTTCTCAAGTGAGCATCTTAGCAAGCAGATGCTCTCTAACCCCTAACAGTCACTCATATTAAATACATCATCATATTTACAGGGTATGCTTGAAAAGCTTAATGAATATTCATACTTTGTAAAGACTGTTTTGTAAAAATGTTTGAAAGGTAATTCTAATTCACTTGATGTTTTCTTTACTACGTTTTAAAAATAAAATTCATAATTTATGTAGTTTTTTCACAAAGGAGATGAGCCTGCTAATTGCCACCTGGTTATTTCCTCATAATGCTAACAGTATTAAGTCATTGCTTATATTACACTACTAACTCTCACCATATTGAGAAGTCAGCAAGTTGCAAAGCTATGATAGTCAAAGTATGCTTATCGAACTGGAAGAGAACCATTCTGTACAGTAGGTAATCAATTAACATGGAATTAAAGCAATTATGTTGTTTAGCATTAGAGACACCAGAACCATTACCTTGAGTTATAAATCAAGACAACTTCAGCACTTGATGACAGGTGTTGTCAGGTGTACTCACTCCTTAACATATTAGTGGTCTTATTATGCAGAGAGGGAGGGAGGCCTTGGGACACTTAGCCCTAAATGGAAATATCTCCATCAAATCCCTCCCCCTCAGAGTTCAGGGAATACTGCAGAAGGTAAGGCAGAAGGAATGTACTAGCCAGAGGGGATGGAGGACATCAAGAACATGAGGCCTCTAAATCAACATGAGCAAAGCTCATAAAAATCAAAGAGGCTGAAGCATCAAGCACAGGGCCTGCAGGTGTCTACACAATGTATATATTATGGCTTCCCGTTTAGTGTTTTCATGAGGCTCCTGAGTGTGTGTGTGTGTGTGTGTGTGAATGAGTGAGTCTCTAGTTCTTGTGATTATCTTTGGCTCTTCCTTTGGTTTAGCTTGTCCAACTTTGATATGATAGGTTTTGTTTTCTCTAACTATATTTTATTTTGTTACACTTTATTGTTATTTCTTAGAATCCTGTTCTTTTCTAAGGAAAGTTGAGAAGAGTGTGGATCTGGATAAGAGAGAAGGTGGGGGGACCTGGGAGGAGTAGAGGGAGGAGAAAATGTAACCAGGGTATAATGTGAGAAAAAATGAAAAAAAAAAAAAGTCAAAAAGAAAATAACTCTACTACTGTCTCTTCTGCTAACATGGATTCACAAATTATAGATTTCTGATGCCCAGCCAAATCTGTGCCAAGTGTTCATTTTCATGATGGCCTTTTAAATAAAATTTCATGCTTTGCTAGTCTAAAGGCATTGTTATTTTATTATTTATTTATCTATTTATCTTTTGTTTTGTTTTGTTTTTCCAGGTAGGGTGTCTATGTGTAGCCTTGGCTATCCTAGAACTTGCTCTGTAGACAAGGCCAGCCTCAAACTCACAGAGATCTGCCTGCCTCTGCCTCCCGACTGCTGGGACTAAAGGCGTGCACCACCCTCGCCCACCTTGGCATTAAGTTATTTTAAAGTATAGTTTTCCACAATGAATTTTGTTTTGAATGTATCATAAAACACTACTTGAGGGTCACATAGAAATAAAGAAAATGCTGACACTAAAGGAATAAATTTAACACGTGGTATTGTACTTGAGAAATAAAATATTGCATGTCAAGCAAGTTGCGAAGAAGTGCCCAGAACAAAGGGAACTCTTGTAATCATTTGCAGCACACACAAGTGGATGCTCAACTTAGCACTTAGCCCATGAGCATGTATGCACATAAGACCCGTAAGTTAAAATTGTGACATTCCACTGGACATGGGCTGCCCACCCTCAGTCAATATATTTACAACACAACCTCTATACCAAAGACTGAGGAAACATCTCAAGAGAAGGATGTCAAAAACTGTAAGATCCAGGAGACTGGGATCTACGTCAAGATGGATGGAAGCAGTAAGGAGAGGGTGGATCTGCAAGATGAGGTAGGAAGGTGAATATGATCAGGATATGTTCGATGACCTTCGCTATGAGTTAATAAAAATTCTATTATTTAAAAATAATTTTTAAATATTTTGATATTTTAAGGAAAGCCTATCCTATAATGTGGCACTAAATTGCAGATACCATCACTGACAAATTGCTCTTATATTTACTCAAAGTCTATTACTTTTCAAAAACACTTTTACCTATGCTATCTCCTTTGTTCTTCATAGCACAGTGGGTTGTAGCTCAGTAGAAAATAGATTTCTTAATCTTTCTGTCATCTCTTCCAAGACCAATGAGGCAATGGTCAATAGCATTAACAAACAATAACTGAGTATCAATTTTTAGCCCTTTTCCTTGTAAGTCCCTGTCTGGGTTGTCCTATTCAAATACCAACAGGAGTAAACACTCTAGTGAAAATATTTTATAGCTAGGACATCTATAGCATAAGATGGACTCTCACCTAAACCCCAGAGCCAAAGACAAAATCCCCAGGAGGTGGATCCTGCTTGCCAGATTCCTGTGCTCATGCAATTAAATAGTGTACTATATTTTTACAGCCCATTTTGGTGGGCTAAGAGAATCAAAATGCCAAGGCACTATTTTTATTGAGCAATAATCGTAAAGCATTTCTTCTGAGAGCTTCAACACAAAGTTTGGAAGTCGCTCTTCAGTTAAAATATATGTAATAGCCGTTTCATTTTCCAAAGCAGAAGCATAAATCATTAACTAAAGACCGCATTTCTTGTCAGTGTTTCTATTTTCAGCCTTGAAATGTTTGTACTGAGCGAGTAAAGCAGTCGGGTGATAATAAATTCCCCCTGATGAGAGGCTGTCAGTAAGAAACTGTCAGATTAGCAAGGGAAGAAAAAAAATCAGCTTTAGTGGCAATCCTTGAAAGGGAAATGAAAAATTAGACAGCACAAGAATTGATTAGTCCTAAGCTTTTATTCAATTACAGTTTTCTAACATGAAGGTGTTGGTATGAGTCATTGGAAGTTTAGAATGGTGAGATATAAGCCTCTTTATCATGAAAATGAATAATCAGAAGGAGTGAGGTCACTGTCTGATGTCTCCTATAAGGACACTATGTTGAAATCTGAGTTGTCATCAACTTTCCAGTGGTATTTTTTCACTACCTTTATGATGACATAACTCAAGGAGGTGCATGTAGATACTTGAAAAACTTCGTATAAAGGGAGATCTGAAAAGGGAGATAATAAGCCACTTGCGTGCCATTCTCCTGTAACTCCAAATGACAAGTGGCAAAGGTCACTTACTCACTCCTGAGTTAAGATTTACTCTCAGTTTAGACTACAAAGCTGTCTTTCCATAACAGAGTTGCGTAATTACAGCTGGGCCCTGTGAACATCATTTGCTATCATATAGTTTAGACAGTGTCCTCTGACGACTATGAAAAAGATCCCGTTCTGAACCCCTTTGCACCCTTCTGGTGGCTCCAGGCTTGCATTACGTATGATCTCGAGGTCTTGACAGCTCCCCTATCTGCTAGTCTGCCTTGGCTAAATTGCTTGCTCATATGACAACAGCAGTTGGAATGGTTACTTGTAAAGATAAACTTGCCAAGCTTACAGAGTACTTTGTCTAGATCAATCTTTATACTATATGTATTTGTGAAAATATTTCTGAATAATACTAGCATTTGACTCAGGAGGCTGAGTATAGCAGACTGCTAACTTTATAGAAATAAAGGTTAAAGAATTGAATGCATGTGTTGTGATATATTGTGTAGTGTCCATATTTTCTTGACTGGGTTGCTTAACATGCAGAAATATCTTTTCTTACAATTATGGATCAGGAATCCCAGAATTGAGATATCAACAGTATTTACTTCTCCACAGGCTCTTCTTCTTCTTGGCTTTTGAATATATTCATCCCTGCCATGTGCTGACAAGATAGTTCCTTTGTTTATGTTGTTTGCACCCTAATCCTTTCATCTTATAAAGATACCAACCATTGGTTAAGGGATTAACCTTCATACCTTTTTTGTGTAATTTAACTACACGCTTATAGCCTATCACTAAACACTGACCTGTTTTGAGGTAATGAAAGCAATGAAGTGGAGGGCTTCAAAACATGAATTTGAAATGATATCCACAGCGAATAAAATTGAATTTATTTCCTATTACATTTCAGGAGGAACAAAGCTTTAGCGTAGTTAATAGCCTGGATTATGGCCCCTATATTACAAGTGTTTGATTTCATTGATTCCATAGTGAGGGAAAAACCAGTAAATGATCACCAGAAACTCTGTTTCAATTTTCAACTTTTGATCTTTATCCAGACTAGTGATACCTGCTAGCATGCTCTCAGGAGGGGGAATAATGGCTATAAGTCACAGATGCCAATCAGTTTTATAATCAAGATGGAAATAATTTACCTTCTAAGCAACAAACAGGATAAGTTTGATGTTTACTCCATGGGTTAGATATGTTAATGCATTTTTTAATTACCATGTTGTAAATTTATCATTGATTCAGCACAATAGTATCCTCCTATACTAAAAGAGCATCTATATAAGATCATTTATGTACCTAGACGCCTTGTGTCGTGAGGGCTCTTCATTCCCTCATTCTCACCAATCGGGTTGAGCCTGGAATGTCCACTTGCTCTCCCTTCCTCTAATTGAGAACTAAGTATCCTGGATATGCATTGACTTTGGATAGTAAAGCAATTATGGATGTATAGTAACAGTCAATATACTTTTAGCTCATTCTCCTCCAAATGAGAGAGGCCACATGTAATAAGTATGTCGACTAATATATGTTTTCTTCTTTAACATTTCTTCATAACAGAGCCTCGTGACATGAATTGAAATCACTGAACATACTTCAAATGGCTGTTTACTTAATATTAGTGTTATTACAAAAACGCCAAACCCCTGATTACAAAGTAACATTCTCTAAGAGAATAAAGATGAAGAAGTTTCTGCTCATTCATCTACTTGCCACAGGCACTGACATTCTTGTAGAAATGTAATTTCCCCTCCTAGGAAAAATGTTACACAACATTTTACTCAATCATCTTAAAGACATGCTTATCTCTTAATAGTCTTGTTATCTTGGTTCAAATTTGCCGTTACCATATGTCTCCCTGCTTTTTGTAAGACATTCTGACATTCAATTGTGTGTCTGCGAGAGTGAAGGTAATTCTTATCGCACTGACGCATATGGAAGCTTTTCACGCTTATAGAGTCCAAACAAATGTTTGTAAATTAGTGAGCACTGTGAGGTCATTCAATGCTTCTAGAAGTTGCCTTCTATCTGCAATCTACCTGAATTAGTCCTTCCAAGATGTTTGCATCTGACAGGAAAGAAAGTGGAGTTTCCGTGCTTCAAGTCACTCTTTCTCATGGACATTCTTTAGGCAGAAACTAAACATGATACTCCACATCATTTGTATGAAGGAGGGGAAGGTGACATAGTTCTTAGCCAAGAAGCTCTGACTCGCTTTACTCTGTACTTTAAAGTGGGCATAAATGTTGGCAAGGAAGGCTTAACTCTGCAACAGATATTCTTTTAATTGAGAACTCTGATGGCCTTAGATATCTTATCAGAACTACGTTTTTATCATTCTATGAAGATGCCCATGAGTTCTCTCAAATAAAATAGTAAGGTATACCTTTCACTTTGTAGAAATACTATAATTCTGAGTTGAGCTGCAATATAGCCACAGAAAAATCTTTCACAGTCAGTTATTCACACATAATGTATCATGATTCTCAATGATTTAATCTGTTACCCATCAGCTCAGATTTGTATGCAAGTCAGAGTTAGTATCTGAGGTCTCAGAGTATATACCCCATACATCCAGAGAACAGTCACTTTTCTTGCAGCAAAAATTTTAGCAGGTAGCCACAGCACCAAACACAATACTGAGACTCTGAGCTACACTTCTAAGCTATAGCTAGAGAAGTATGAATGATAGGACTGTAATGGTCTTCTAAATTCACAATTATCTAACTATGTAAAATACTGTAATTATACATCTTACCTATGAGAGAAAAGGTTCCGACCCTCCTAATTTATTGAATGCGGGTAATTCAATTCAATACATTTGTGTTATATTGCAAGAAATTAAGGACAAAACGAGTTACATAGAACAAGGGGCCGATTTTAGTCAATTCTTTATCCCACACAGTGTAGCCTACTACTGTACTTGTTTAATTTCTCTAAAAGTGATGCTGACAAACTAAAAGGATATATAATGAAAAACAAGTAGATCGTCCAAAAAACAGATGAGTAGGTTTCATGTATTTTTCTAGGTCATATTTTCATAGGCATTATATTATCTGGATATCTCTCCAGTTATCCAGAGTCCACAGTTAATACAGTTAATAATTTTTCCATTTTAATCCTATGCAAGTACTTGTCTGAATTCTCAGGTCCCAGGTCTTCCATCAGCGTTCAACACTGTTGGTCCTTTGCCCAACCTCAGGCATCCTCTTTACTCCCACTATAACACACACACACTTTTCCTAGCTCTGTTCCTTTTTAAACCTACCCATAACATGCATGGGGATGGAAAATAATATCCCAATGAGCTTCAGTGGCAAGTACCACTCAACATCCTTTAAGTCCTTCTTCCCCATTTGAGTGACAATGTGACACTTTTTAAATATGCCATAGATTCACATACAGATACTTAACATGCACCAGTGATAATAACCTCTATATTGGACGCCTTTGTATATTTTCATTAGTATCGTTGCTTTTTTTATGCACTGCTTGTTGGACAATAGACTGTAACATGTTAGTTGTGAGGCATTTTCTGTGAAACAACAGCATAAGGAGTTAATAAAACAGATAGGTCTCCCTTCCAATATAAGCCCTGTGCTAATGAGTTATTTTTGAGACATTTAAAAGGAAGTTAAAATAACTTTCTACCTTGCAGAAAACATCTCTTCAAATGGAGACGCGATTGTTTGACTCGTTCTGCATATGATTCTAAGAAACAATGACTAATCTCCGTTTTTATGAAAATGGATTTAAGTCCATATTCTCACTTTGGAGAAAATTTTTAAGTAATCAAATAATGTTCAAAAGTATTGTGCTTTGAAGGATTTTTAAAAAAATAATGGTTGGAGCAGCATTTTATGCTAACAATGGATACCTTAATAAATGTGGAACTGTGAAAAGGCCTTGCAAGTGCTTCCTAAAACAAATGCCAGAGATAAAGTTGTTATATTACTTCATGGTGGAACTACCTGCTTTATTTGAGTTACTGAGACAATTCTGCACTGATGTCAGCATCATAGACACATAGTTAAAAGTTGTCACTGGTACTTAACTGGGTTCTGATAGATGTTCCAGGCAGTTATAACATATACTTAGTAAAATTCACAAAACCTCATGTTAATACTTCAGTACTAAATACATATGAAAGTTAGTAGCCTAACAATAAATATTACCAAAAATGTACCATGTTCATATTAGGTCATTATAAATATTAATCATATCTGTTTGGTATAATAATAACATACAGATTAGATTACGAAATAAATACATATTTCTTACAGTTCCAGATGCTCAGAAATCTGAGGCTGTGGTGCAACATGGGCAGGTTTTTGTTGAGTATTTTCTTCTGGCAAATCGGGCAGACTCATTGTACAAGGCAGAGATAGTAGGGAAAAGAATATAAGAGAAGAGAGTGGGAGAGGGGAGCAAGATATAATCCTAATATGAGGACTGCCTCATGACATCATTTAAATCCAATGGTTGAGTAACCTCTACACATCCACCTCTTTTGGCTTAGAACTTTAACATATGAATGCTGAGTAGATACATAACAGCCATTGCCTTATAAAACTGTTAGCTAAAATGACCCAAACAAAACCAAAATAAAAGCTCTTATGGGTTCCATCTCTCAGTGGTCCATACTAACTCTCCTGTTCACCCGTGTGTATTACATGTATATAGGGAGGTACAAAAAGTTAGAAAAAAAAATCTTATTTTATGGTCTCATCAAACACAAAAGGGCATAATAAGAGATAATTGCCTTCAGGGTGCCTAGGTGAATAAACAAATGACTAATGATAGAAGAGGATGCAGACATCTAGATATTTGACAAAATACCACTTTATACTGAAATTTGAAACAATATAATGTGGAATGCCCTGTGTATGGTAACAACACATAACTCTAGGAGGAAAGGAGATATACAACTTGGATTTGTAAAAACCTGAAGCAATAGAGAGAAGTAGTTGAGTGAGGGATTTTGTAGTAGTAAACTATAAAATTAGAAGGTATTGTCTTTGGACAGCAAATGACACACATTTATCACAAAGATAATGAAGGAAAACGATTGGTGAGACTTAGCTCTAGGCAAAAAGCTTGCTAATTTTCAGTCACCGTATTCATAGCGATAAATTCTTGTTTCATCTTCATCTTTGACTTTGTGTTCTGTGTTCTTAAGACTCCCTTCAGTTTTAGAGCAATTTTTTCCTGGTAGGAAAATGTAGAAATTTCTCAAGCATTTTTATACATATGCAACTTTTACAATATTGATTTTCTCTACTAATCAGTTTGATTTGCTAGCACTTGATGATTCGCCACTAATACATTATCACCAAAAACGGCCATTGGGAAAGTGAAGGTCCACTCGTGGCTCTGCATGGTCTTTGACTTTTGATAAAAGTTTAATAAGCTGTTTCTATCATTTTTATCATATGGAGTATGGTCATTACTCTACAGAGCTCTTCGTCTTTTTTAAAATCTGTCCTTCTTTCTAGCATATATTGGAAACAACTTTGCTTTGTACTGTATACATAGATTTACCTTCCCAGAAGGTCATAGAGATGAAGTTAAACACTTTGGGGGTATTTCATATACTCTTCTCTTGGAGTTATGTAAATTTGCTTAAATTAAAACACAGAGAGCTGTTCTATGGCTCTTGGTGGATTATTAGCTCAGTGTTTTGTGTTGAATATTCCATTGTCTGTAAGTGAAATAGTTTATTCATTCATTTATTGAAAGTCATTCCATTTACTTAGAATGCAATCATTCATATGTCTTTAAAATCTTAAATGTCACTAACAGAATTTTTATATGTGTTACATATCCTAATTGTCTAGAAGTCTAGAATCTCTCAAATACAACAGAAGGAGTGCTCTGAGAATAGGAAGATAGTGATTGACACTAAACCTAGGAATTTTTACACAAAGGTTTGCCTAATGAATCAAGAGATTCTGATGAGATTCTTGGAACACAATTTCACTGGCATTTTGGCTGTATGTACAGATTCTAAATTAAATGATTTAAGATCTAAAGGTTAATCTGGAAAAATATGGAATTCTTTGAATAAGGCCAAGGCCTTAGCAAAATTCTCAATTTCGAACCTTTGGGTAACCATGAGACAATGAATCTAAATTGTACAGATCACAGAAGAAAAGGACTTGGTGGCAATTTAATACTTCAGAGTAGGGACAAGGGAAATCAGAGTGAAAATTAAGATAAGGGATTTTTCTTAAATTCTAATAAAAACTTACTGTATTATTCAAACTGATGGGTCTCAAACTGCCGTCCCAGTTCACATATATCATGTGCCTTACCTTAGACACTGCCTCATTCTCCACTTCCATTCTACTCCCACTCTGGCCAGTCTTTATTTTTCACAAATAGTCTCCCTAATACTTTCATGTATGTGTGTATGTCTTGATACATTCATGATTATTATATGTACATAATGGAAGTTCTAAATATTGAAGTAAATGGAGGATGTGTCTTTCTGTGTCTGCCTTATTATAATCAATATGGCAATCATTATTTTTATGCAAATAGCATTATTTCATTCTTAATAGTGATCCAAATTCCATTTTGACTATATGCTCTATGTATTTTCTACCCATTCATGCATTATGGACATGTAGACGGATTCCATCATGTTGCTCCTAAGAACAATGCCTCAATAGATATGGACCCACAAACTTTTCTGTGGGTTTCTGACATAGATTTCTTTATCTGTATACCCAGGGATGGAATTGTTAAGTTCCTTGTGCAGCTATTTTGTGAAGTATATACGACCTCAGATCCAATCAATTCTCTGTTGCCAATCTAAGCAGGGCCTGTATTTATTATTATTTTATGTGTGAGTAACTGATGTGGGTCTCCTCTACATACGCGGCATCAGTTATCTCCTTCTCCCTTTACTCAGGCAGCCAAACATGCACAGGAATCACGTCTACCCATGAAGCCATCTTGTGGTCCTTCCTAAGGCTTCCACAATTTTAAGGAGACAGTCTAGCCTGAAGCCCAAACTGTTTTCTATTTGGAATTTGCATCTGCCATGAAGGCTAACCTTATACCGTCTTGTAAAGTAGTGCTGCGTACCTTCCTCAAATATGTGCTGTTTTCATTTAACACTTCCTGAGGCTAGCGCAATCTAAATCTCCCAGGTGTTTTTGTTCATACGCTGTGCACTGTTGAATAGAATAGGCACGTATCTCTGTTTTTAAATATTTTAAAATTTGTAGTTTAAATTCTTTTCAGGATTAAGAGGATTTGAAAATCCAGTGCTGAGCTGATCTGTTCTTATTATTAGTATGAGAATGATTAAACAGTATTTGCTATGAGAAAAAGATAAATAAGCAACATCTGGATAGAATCTATCTGTGTCCTGTAAGATTCAAAGGAGTTACATTTACTCCTATAATCTGAGTCGTTTGGTCTATCATCTATTGGCAGGTATGAGGTAATGTAATCAAAGAAAACATTATCGCTTTAGGGTGTTTTTTTTTAAACTATCAATAATAAATGCAAATGCATGTCCAGATTTACACTGAAAAATGCATCAAGTTCTACTACAGAAAAATTTTTCTCTTGCTTCTTTTGTACTATTGGCCCTGTCATTCACCATGCTTCTGTATCAGAGTTTAAATGTATTCCCTTTTAAACTGTGAAGTGACTCACAGAGGTCTGTCTCAGAAGAGGACATAGACATGAAAATAAGTGAAAGAAAAATGACATGTTTGCTTTGGGTGTTCAAAGAAGTGAGGCCCAAGTGTTGAGCCTCCCAGAGGAAGAAAAACTGAATAAAACATGGGAACAGCTCCTGGAGGAGCTTCCAGATTGGCAGAGGAGCTAATGCATGGAAATAAATACAACTCACAGGGAGAGACCGCACCCTTGATGTGAGAGATGACAGTTTCAAAGAGGCGGCACTCATTTAGACAGCAACCCTGGGAGGTGTTTTCTCAGAAAGATGGCATTTGAGAGAGCATGTACAGTCTTGTTTCATTAACAGCTCTACGTTTATACATCTTGTCAGAGCATCAGGACTTTTAATGACTCCTGCATATTGATTCTTTCCTTGGTATGATCTGGATAGCATGGAGGTGCTCACTCCTCGACATGTAGTCACACCGAGAGAGGATCCTCATTTTGGACCCCATGTTTTCCACTTCAGGAGAGAATGTAGAACACAAAGAACGGGAGTGATGTTCTAAGGGAAATTGATGTTTACTCAACATTTTCGTCTATTCATGACAACTTTTAAAAGCCTATCCCTAACTTTGGCTGCTATTAATTACATAATGTGCCTCTCTCTCTCTCTCTCTCTCTCTCTCTCTCTCTCTCTCTCTCTCTCTCTCTCTCTCTCTCTCTCTCTCTCTCTCCTTTCTTCTCTATCACACGTCCTTCTTACCTCCTTCTTTTTTTTTTTTTTTTTTTTTTTGAGACAGGGTTTCTCTGTGTAGCCTTGGCCATCCTAGACTCACTTTGTAGACCAGACTGGCCTCGAACTCACAGCGATCCGCCTGTCTCTGCCTCCCCGAGTGCTGGAATTAAAGGCGTGCGCCACCACGCCCGGCTCTTACCTCCTTCTTGAACTCCACACTTCTACTTCAAATAGTTGGCTGTGCTTCCTAACAACATGCGTGCCTTGAGATTAAACTTTTTTGTCAGTCTCGGAATGTATGGAAGATACTGAAGACGAGTAATTTCTTAAACGCGTGGCATTCTCATAGGCCCCTTTACCACAGAATATAATTTTACATAGATTGCAAGAGACATACAGGTTACTTGTCAATTAATAATTTATCAGAAATCATGGGGCCACCTGAACCATATTACAACTTTTCTTTCACTCAACAACTATGAATAGAGGACCTTCTGTGCTGCAATAACTATAGTATTTTATTGTATTAATATGCCAAATAAAACAAACTCTTTTACCATATGAAGAGATTATATGGTCAGTGAGAGATGAAAAACAGAAAGAAAAAAAACATGTTCAAAGATCCAGTCGTTTACACTTGGGGTTATTTCAGGCTACCTCCTTGAAGTTACACCGATTGTACTGTACTATAAACACAAAGGTGGTGGATGTCGGGTTCAGCAAAGCCAATTCCTGGCTTTTTCAATCTCTGCTCCTCTTTTATCTTTCTGTTTTGCAATTCTTCTGCATCTAGTAACATCCAGCTATGGTGAAAGAAAGAAAATGCCATTGTTGTGATATCCCACCAAGAGAGAAAGCTTATTTGTTTCTTCACAAAAGAGTAGAATTGCTTAATCTGATTAATACAGCTAATTAGAGCCATACCCAAAAATAAAAACAAATGAAACAAAACAAAACAAAAACCCCATCACTTTGGGCAGAGGGTTAGAAAATGACTTCTGAGGTAGCATACACAGGGAACTGTTACTACAAGCTGCATTAGAAATTTCAGTGCCCATGTCTGTCACTGACAGTTTCTTTTGCATGACATAGAAGGATAGTATTTACAAGAAATAGATAAGGAAACTTATAAAAGCAAATATAATAAAAATTAACTATCGCTTCTCGGCCTTTTGGCTAGAATCAAGTGTAAAAATTAACCATTAGAGCAGGATTTGAAAAAGACTATGGAAGCTGCACATATCGAAAGTGAATGGTAAAGTTACTATAAGTTCATGGATATTTGATAGCTGAAATTAATACTTTGCCATAATTTTGGTAGGTAAAATGAGATTGAAAAAATGTCAGAACGCAAGTAAAAGATTCAAAGTTTTGCCGCTTTTACCAGGTATCATGGCTTAAGTAATTTTCTGGAATATATTGCCAGGATACAAATATACAGAGGACAAGAAAACTTGGCTTCCTTGCCTGAGATTTTTGAGACAAGAAACTCACTGTTAACTTCTAGAAGCAATTGCATCAGGTGTCAAAAAGCAATAATGGTGCCCTTGCCTGTATTATTGTAAGATAAATAAATTACATCTTCCCATGATTTACAGAACACCTGACAGAAAAAGGATACTGAAATGCAGTAAGAAGTGTTACTTTATAATAATCATTACTGTAGATGTGGTCTCCATGAGGCCCTTTATATCAGTTACTGTGTGGTATGTGTTATCAAGGCCATGTGGCATCATAGCCATGTTTCTTTTCTTTTTGTGTTCACTGTCCATGAGTAGCCTGGGATATGCCTCATCTTAGGCAGACCAAACGTGAAAGTAAAATATAGAGACTTTTTGCCTTTAATAAATTAGTTAGTAGTGCACACTCTCTACCTTTCTCCCTGGAAAAGCTTTCTCCTTTCTCAAAAAGAATATTCTCTGACCTTATTTAAAAGCCTAGATCTTCCCTTCTTCTTGATTGTTTACCATTCTGAGTCCGAAGAAACTCAAAACAGAAATGTCAAGGCATAAAAGAGCTGGTATCTTCAGAGACAGGGCAAAAGCTGAGAGGAGAAAAAGATCAATATTTCATAATAAGCTCCAGCAAAAGAGAAAGGCCCAACAGTGTCCAGTGTTTCATCCCACCTCTCTTGACAGCCACCTAAGACACTGGTGTCTCACTGAGCTAGATATGCTTTGAATCCATGGTACCATCCCAGTCACTTCGTATCCCTAACTCTCTCACTTCCTCAGAACACAGTGAACAGCAACGCTTTTCTCCTAGAAATCATGAGAATGCTGTGCCCTGCTATCTGTTTCTACTTACAGTGCACTCAAAATACCTGGGCCAATGAAACCATTTCTCATGGGCTTTAGAATTTCAGCCACCACAGGTATTCCTGAGAAAGGGACATGAAATATGCCACCCTCATGAAAGGTCTCATCAAGTACTTTGTCAACCAAAGCAAATCAAAAATTCCTGCTCTTCTGTTTAAAGATTTACCATGTAAAGGCTTAAAAGTAAATCAGTATCCTTCAGCAAGAAAGGCAATTACTCATAACTCACTCATTTCTGGGGTATTTCACAACTTTGGTAGTACTATGTTTAGCACATAGAAAGTAAATAGTAAGTTATAGATACCGTTCCAATTTGATTTGGGAATTATGATCAAGTACCTTGTTTGTATTTTTCTACTTCAGATTTCTGTGCCTGTTTTCCCACACTTCTATTATTCTATGAATTAAAATATGCACTTGAGAGTGACCAGTTCATTTCAAGTGTGCTAAAAATAGTTCTTGGCTATGCCTTTCTTTTAAAGTTAGATATCATGTATGCTCCGTAGTATTAAAAAAAAAAAAAAAAAAAGAGCCTTGCATAGGAGGCTAAGAGAGTTAGCAGCAATGTTTGCCATAATTCCCATGAGGCCCATTTCTCTTGGAAATTAGAAATTTAGTCAGTAAATAAATGCTTGTGGAGAATGGAAGAAAAAATACTTTGAATAAAACAGAACTTTTGATATGTGAAGGATAATATTTTTAACAGTGTGGGATTTTGTTATTTTAAGTTCATGCACCCACAGGATCAGCGTTATAGAGCATGCTCAAAGTCCAGGTTAGTGCATCATTCCCAAAATTATCCCACAGATTTGCCGTATCACTCTGCATTTGAACAGGCAAATTTCTGTTCCAGGAACACATGAGAAGCATGGTGTTAGAGAACACACAGTCACATTAGCCAGGAACTTCCAAGGCATTTCAATGGAGAGAGGAAATATAGGAAATATCACGTGCTGATGGCAATTCACAGTAGAGGACTTCACACGGATAAGGAAAATAGAGTTAAGATCGTATGGGTCTTGAGGAGAAAGCCATGACTGTAAATTGTGGAAGAAATATGTTATTCTGGACTTGATTGCATGCCTGACATTTTCCATGCCATCAAATATAAAAAGAAAAATACCAGTAAGCTTGAGAAGATTTCTCTCTCTCTCTCTCTCTCTCTCTCTCTCTCTCTCTCTCTCTCTCTCTCTCTCTCTCTCTCTCTCTCCTTCTCTCTCTCTCCTCCCCTCTCTCTCTCTCTCCTCTCTCTCTCCTCTCTCTCTCTCTCTCTCTCTCTCTCTCTCTCCTTCTCTCTGTCTCTGTCTCTGTCTCTGTCTCTGTCTCTCTCTCTCTCTGTCTCTCTCTCTCTCTCTGCCTCTCTGCTTTTGAAATATGCACAGCATAGCTGATGTTTCAGCCTTGAACCTTAAAAAATTTTTTTTGCTCATCCTAAGAACTAAAGTATTCTTATATAACAACAGAAATCCAAAGACATCCAAATAATTTTATTAACACAAACCATTCCTCGTCTTTCAGCATAAGCTATTGCTCTTATTATTCACAGATTCCATATATTACATTTATCTCGTTGTAAAACTGCATTGTTGTTTTGAATCCAATATGCATGATACTTAGAAGGTCATTTGTACCCATGAATAAAATGGCAGATATGAAGGTGGTCCAATACAGATATTCCCAGGAAGATCAAACAAGGTGATGCACTCTAAAGTTTTGCTTAGCTTTTTATATTA
Source organism: Acomys russatus (assembly GCF_903995435.1). Lineage (NCBI taxonomy): Eukaryota > Metazoa > Chordata > Mammalia > Rodentia > Muridae > Acomys > Acomys russatus. The sequence goes on along the minus strand of NC_067158.1, from coordinate 39,113,896 downwards.
CAGACGAGAGTCTTTAACAGCAATTGTTTAGTTCAATATTTTTCATAGCTTTTTGGTTTGTTTGTTGATGTCACTCTTTAAAATGAACTTTAGATTCAATTCTAAAGTGTTGGCTGAGTTTGCTACTGGCAAGGAGCTGTGACATGTCTTATAGAGAGCCCAGTGGTATTATATAATCTTATTTCAGACATAGGTGACAGTGTTGCCGATCACAATTTTGGTATTGATGAATAATTGTGTTTGTGTGCTAATTAAGATGTGAAATAATAAACACTCATAAAATACTTTCTACATTAGTCATTTCACAAAATGGTGTCTCTTGTGGTTCTCAGGACTCCTAACTTGCATTTCCACAGGAGCAGTGAAGGCTAAATCAGTGTTTCCCTATAAGGTTTCCCTTATGGAACATTACCTTCAGAAATACTAATTTTTCCACTTGCTTTTGGTTATGAAGTATACATAGCCATATGTTTATTCTGTTTGAGTCTTATCTATTTAAAGGTGATGATAGATAGATAGATAGATAGATAGATAGATAGATAGATAGATGACAGATGATAGATGGATGATAGGCGATAGATAGATAGATAGATGGGAGATAGATAATAGATAGATGATACATCCATGGTATTTTATATGATTGTGAGATATACTCCTTTATAAGTCATAATATCCATCAAGAACATTTTTAGGCTTTAATTTTCCAAAGGAACTGACAGTTAAATTTGATAGTGTGGTTGTTTCTTTGGCAATTATTTATGTAGCTGAAGCAATTAGGGTTCAAGAGAGAATAATAAATAATCCTATTGGGTTGTATGATCAATAATAACTGGAGTCACCAGAAAAGGCTTCCAATTGATGGAGAGTCAAAGTGGGCATTCAAGGGTAGGGAAAATCATAAATAAGAAGGCATCACAAAACTTGTGCATGGGCAGGAGACAAGGCACCAAAGGTAAAGTCAGCATATTCTGGAGGGGTATGAGAAGCATAGAATAAAGCAAGAAGATGGTGTTTGAATGTTAGATGCAAGTGAAAATGATATACACAGATACCGAGGACACCGAAACTTTGAGAATTTGGAAGCCATTGCAGAAGTAGAGGTGCTTCTTTCTTTTGGATGAATCTAGAGCACGATAATTTGTAACACTAAGGTATAGAGCTACCTTTTCCCTCAGGGATGATCTATAGATGCTTGCTCATAAAAGGTCATGAAGTAAAATAAGACACTATTTCAAAAATCCATTTAAAAATGAAAATTCTTCATCTGCTTCTATGGAAAATGCAAAAGCATCTCCTAATGAGTCTTCAAGATGACTTGCATTGCCATGTCCTGCTACAAGTCAATCCCATGTGCATTGTCTCATGCATCCTCACTGAAAACAGAAGGCTGTATTGTGGTGGCCATCCTGATACTGGAAAGGTGAACTCCTGAAACTATATCATGACAATACAAGTATCCTCTGACCTACGTAATCCCTAGCTATGTAAAGATGATTAAAAATATTGGGAGATAAGCATATATCTCAGACAGGGGAACCAGAGACTCCTCACATTTCTTGTATAACGGAGGTAAATTGAATAAAGAAGACAGATTCTCTTAACTGTACAGACAACTTTGATATGTGTAGCTGGAGGAAAATGTTTGCCGGTGCTGGCATTTTGAGGTCCAGTCTGTATTTCTTAAGAGTGGGAAGAGACAGAATAAAGGTGTAGCTTAAAAAACCTAATATTTAAACAATTATCTACTATACACTCTGCATACTTATATGAGAATAAGCTGCCTCTATATACTGTGTGGTATCTGTATATCTTACTTGAATTCTTTACACTTACAGAGAGTCATATACATGACTATAAAGCCTCTCTGGAAAACTTTGCAGTCAAAACTAAAGATGATCTTGGGGCTAAAACTTGAAAAAGACAAGCTGCAAAGATAAAAGATCAAAGTCTGTAGAAAATTGATTTGTCTTGTCTTAACAGTGATTTTTATTTTCTTACAATATAAATTTATTTTCAAAATTAAATTGTGCTCATCATTTAAAAACAATTATGTTATATAGAAAGTAAACACTATTGAGAAAAACTCCATGTAACTTGAGATATGGCACTTTAATGTCTCCATTGTCATCTATATCTGCACTAATGTCTATGAGTTGACTGCATTTTGATAATAGTGTTAAAAGATAGCACTCTACCTCCTTTTAAGACCCTCCTTCAATGACATGTGCAGTGACACTCAGACCTTAATCACATCCATTCATTGTTGTTACTGGCTTCTGATAAAGTTCTTCAATCCAAAATAAAGTGATGAGGTAGGCATTGTTTGTTTGTCTTCCCTGGAAGGTCCAGGAAGGAAGGGAAAGGAGACTGTGTCAAAGTGATGGCCCCATAGGACTGTTGTCTGTGATTCTAGTATGAGTCATAAACCTCCCTGATCCTGTGGCCTCCCTGAGTCTCCACACCCCAAAGCTAATAAAGGTAAATCAAAAGAGAATGGAATCTTTGGGATAAATGCAATGGCCATTGGAAAGCAATCTTTTATTAAGAAAGTTAGGAAAAGCATTCTTTTGTTAGTTTTCAGGGCTACTTTATATAGCTGATTTGTGATGGAAGCCCAGTGGAAGTTACTAATGAGAGGGATCAAGCTAACAGCTAACTGTAATTCTCTCCAGTTGATGTCTTTAATTTGCACTAATTCCGTATAAAAAATCTTAGCTGAAGGTTTCTTAGACCTTTGCCATTTGCTGCCAAGCTTCTAACTTCCTCAGTGGCTACAAAGGGTGATTTTATTGATTTACTGTTTGCAAAGATTTGTGTCTAGTGAAGACTGTGTTACAGCAAACACAACTTCAAATACAAGTACTTTATTTCAAAAATGTGCACGGGATGACTCATGCAGCAGTTTTCAAAACTGCTTCCAGGGTCAAGAGTAAGGACCTTTTTATGCTTACTCTACTTTCCCTCAGTGACTGCAGAACACAATCTATGTTTACCATTGTCTTCTTAAAACAGTATTTTGGTAAGAATTCAACATTTGTACATGGCCTAGTTAGCAGCACACCATTCTCTTTAAGTGTGATTTTTTTCTAAGAAGTGTCTCTGGACTCTGTGTCCCTGCCTCTTCTGAGTGAAAAATGTAATGACTGAAAGGTCAAGTTATGGGTTCCAGAGGCACACATATGCTTGCTTTTATTGTCTTTTGAGAATGAGACTGTATTATAATCGATACATTTAAATTCAATTATTTATCTGTAATTAGCACAGAATGGTTATAATATGTATGTGGTACAGTGTGGTAATTTGCAATACATATACAATGTGTAATAACTAACCAGTCATTAACCATGTTCAGCTCCTATAAATAAATGCATTTCTCTGTATTTGGAGCCTTCAAGGTCCTCTTTTCTGGTTCTCCATAAACATGAGAGTAATAGATGTAATCTTCTGGTATCTATTGCTCTATGTACTTATTATCTGTCCTTTTCCTTTCTCCTCCCCTTCCCAGAAGAGGCACATGCTTCTACTGTCTCCTCACTCCATGATACTGAGCAGGCTGGCTGCACTCCCTGACCTAAGGTTTCCTAGAAGGACTGTTTTACAGGCTAATATTATGTATATATAAAATATATAGCATGTGTAACAGAGTGTGCATAGATGATATAGAACACCATGTCTTAATCAGACTCTCAAGCAAGAATTCCCAGGCACGTGACTTTTTAAGGATACTCTTCCAGCAGAAAGGGTGAAACAGTGGGATAGAGTGTGGGTAGAAAGTCTGGCAGGGAAGGAAGCTAAGTAGCAGGTTACCAAGAAGAGACTTGATACCCTATGAGCATATACTGGGGGAGGAAATCTCCCTCAGGACCGGACCAATCTTGCAGAAAGGAATTAACTCCCTTCAGAATTTTTGCTTAGAATTTAAGCCAGAGAATTTGGCTGCCATTCACATCCAGTGAATCAACCCAGCTATAAGATACAGTAGGCAGTCAATGGCCTGGAACCACTGGTTTTCAAACTCTCAGACACAGAAGCTACAAAAATCCAAGGACCATGAGACAGAGCTGAGTCAGTCACAGGGGCAGGAAGGACCTTAGATAAACTAAATGCTTAAAAAGTTAACAGCATTAGGTACCAAGTAATAACAGCATGGGCCCTCAGAGATCTGGACATAATATGGTTTGCCCCACCATATTCTAGTGAAAAATGCCACTAATTTCCACTTCTTCTTTCATTCTTTCCCACAAGTTTTGACTTATGGGTTAGCCTCCCTATTTGTAATGTCTTTGGGTCCCGGATTGCTAAGGTTCTACTTTTCTAGAAACTATACCTCGCCACCGGTGAGGATGTGCTAGGCCTGAAGGAATGGGCTCAGAATGTGGTCTTGATTTGTTGCATATTTTATTGCCACAAAGGGGAGGCACAGCCCCATTAGTTACTGTTTGTTACTGTTGCCTGCTACAGGGAAATAATTACATGATCAACAGCTGTACTTTGTGCCTTAAATGATTAGTGTTGGGTCATAAATTTACTTCGGTATTTCCACTATGAAGTAACAGACATGGTGAATCTGAGCTAACTTTTCTGTTGAAGTCAAGAGGCTGACAACGGTTCCCTAGTGTATTCAAGATGAAAACAAGAACAGACTAGCAATTTAGATAAAAAACAAAGCTTGATTCTCTCCCATAAAATACTGAACCCTAGGAACGTTCAGCAAGTGTGGGTCCGGCTCATGGCCATTAGCAGCGAATATAATTGAGAGCTGAGGAGAAGGAAAGCAAATTGCTTTGGGCCTTTCTGGGTTGTTCTATTGATCTTGTTGGACTATAAAGTGCTGTTTGTGGCGCTTACATTGCAGACTGACTTTGGGCTCTGCAAATGGACAGTGAGAGAGAAAGAACCATCTAGTGAACTAAACCCTAGGGGTCCAAACCAGCTGACTAGTCATGTAACACTGTGCAGACCTAACCCAGGTCTGAACGCACCATCGTACTTACCTTCAACAGCTGTCATTCAGGCAAAAGGAAATATTTCCCCAAGCTGTGTTTACCAGACTGAGTTTGAGGAAGTGACATTTACTTTTAATTCATTCAGTAACTCTTTTCCCTGGCAAGTAATCTCCACAAACACTTTGGATCCCAGATGGGGTTTATACTGTGTCTTGAAAATTAATGGGCCCTGCCATTGGTGCATGAAAAAAAAAATCAGTTCCACTGGGGATTTCTCAGGCTGTCCCCAGTTACCCAGGACTCAACCTTGGGAAGTACAGGAAAGCCTGCTCAGAGAAAAGACCAGGGCTGCCTTGAACTTTGGTCTTTAAAAATTCTGACTGGAGCTAAAGGCCATTCTAGTGCACCCTGCACTTGAGAATGGAAATGAAATTGAAACAGTATGTGGAGCCGGAGCCGAGGGAAAGTTCTCAACGCAGCTTGTGTCATTAAAGGAGCAAATTGCATCCTTGCACCCACTCAGATAGCTAATCCCTTCAGGCTGGTCTGTTTTTAACCTTGCTCTGTAAACAACCACAAATGCTGTTTCTGAGGAAGCTTTGCGATACTATGGCTTTCCCTTTGCTTCGGGGCCATGCCAAAAATCCAGTTAGGGGTGTGGGTCAGGATGGATCCAAGGGAGACCCTGTGAAAATTATTTTTCCTTTCCCCTCTGCCAACTAGTTACGCTTCACATTTAAATTAAGACACCCACGCACGCATGCGCGCGCACGCGGACACACACGTGCACACATGCGCATCCACAGACGCACACACGTGCACACATGCACACACACATGCACACACACATGCACACATGCACAGACACACACACAGAGGCCTTTTGCAAATATTTAAAATAGTAATTACAAGAAACCTAAATGAAATTAAATTTATTTATCATGTATGTGTTTACAGCATATGCCATAAGACAGAATTTATTTCTAGCATAAGTCCACTGATTTTGCCAGAGACCATGTGTAGTTTCCTTCAGCACTTGCACAATAAATACATATCAATATTTTCCAAGGTGAGTGATTTTCATGCGAGCAGAACACCTGCTTATTGCTTTAGTTTGTCACTAGAAGCACTCGTCTAAAATTGTTATATAAGTCTATATTGGTCCAGTGTTTAAGCCTGATGGTGTTCATTTCAAAATCTCTTCTTTTATAGACGAATTCAGTATAGGATTTGGTAACAGTGACTTCAGTAATGTATTCGCTCAGTAAATGTGCATTAGACACTTTACCATACCTGTCATCACTCAGGACTAACAGCTTTGGGATCCTCCATTAATAATCCATCTGACTTTTCATCACTTCCTCTGGCTCCTCTGCTCTTTAAGAGAATCAGTTTTAAAGTCTGAGAAAAGTCTAGAAGTCACTTGAAGAAATAGCAAAAAGCATGTGCTCGGATGGCCAAGAGACAACAAACAACAAAAAAAGATATTTATTAAAGGTTCCCCTTCATCCTCAGAGGCTCGATTTCTTGATAAATACATCTTGCTTGGCTTTTAAAAAATCCTTTATTAATGATACTCAAAACTTGAACTAAATGATTATTCCTCATGACAAAAAATGCATGGGAGGTTTTCTGTTCTTTTACTGGATATCACCAATAAAATATACCTAAAATGAGAAATTTTAAGCCTCTTGAGTAGAAACCAGAGAGGTACTGAGGAAACAAGAAAACAGAGTTCTCATTTGTAATGTGAAAATCTGCTTATAGCAAATATAAGTCTTAAGAGAAAAAACCAATGCATTTCTCATCAGCTTGGGTTCATTTTATTTATTGTCATTAAGAGTTGAACAACTTTCTTGAAAAGAAACTTCCCACATGTCCAATGTCTGAAGCAGGTCATAATAGGCATTTTTAACTTGAAAGAGAGCACAGAACAGACAGAGTTCAGTGTTCTGGTTCCTGTATCTCTCCTCTTCCTTGAGAGGCTGTGCATCAGTCTACTTTCTCCTGTCATTATAAAATCCCTGAAATTAGAGGTTAGATTCTTTATGAAGACAATTCTATTTATCTATCATTTTGGAGGCTAGAAATACAACATGAAAGAATCAATTCCCATCTTTCTCTTCTGAGGAATCCTTTAGAAGCATGGCTGCAGAGAGATGACACCATGGTCAGAACCCATATAGAAAAGACATGTGGTGAGACACAAACAAAATTTGGGGGCCTTTAAAAACTAATTCTATCATTATGAGAGCTACATAGGTCCCATGAGAACTCCATTAACCCCTTCTAAAGTCAGCACCTTGGTGGGCTCACCACCTTATACTAGGTACTAACTCTTAGACAGGTCACCTACCTCTCCAGTATGCATTGATATAGGTTAGGAAACATAATACAGAGGTAGGTGGTTCTTGGAATATATACTATACCTATACATCATACACGATATTGTTTATTATAGCAAAGACAATTGAGGATGCAACCACATCTCCTTGACCTGTTTGGAAACCTTTCAAAGCAGTTCCATTTTCACAGCTCTTTTGCTAATCTATGTGGCCCTGGCTGTCTTGAAACTCTCTCTGTAGATCTGTCTGACTTTGAACTCAGAAATCTGCCCGCTACTTCCTTCTGAGTGCTGGGATCAAAGGAATAAGCTACCATGCCCAACTAGAGACTATTTTCTTCAAAATGTCATCCGTTACAAAATCTGAACAGCGTTATCAGGCTGTTTCTGTTCCTGTTTGATTACTTCTAACAATAAGGGGCTCATTGCTTCAAATGTCAGCCCAAAACATCTGAATATTTTATGGGTCTCTTGATGTATTAATTGAATATCATCATCCCCCAAAATATTTTTAAACAATTGGACACACAAATAATTTTAAACTTTGTTAGTACATTATCATCTCCAAAACTCCACTAATGACAAGAACGAGGCAATAGTTTCTTTTGCAGGCTATTTTGGATTCCCCAAAACAGGCTAAGAAGGTTTTCTTGGAAAGGTCACAGAAAATAATTTTCTTGAACAGCATCTAGCACGCTGGATCCAACGCTGAGAAATTCTGTTGTTGCGTTGTTGTTGTTGTGTTGTTGTTGTTGTTGTTGTTGTTTTGTTGTTGTTGTTGTTATGCAACTTTTGAAGAGCTTGATGTTAGAAGATTATCCTGACAGTGGCAATATTGGACTCTCAGCAAGTAAAGCTGTGTAGAACCAGGTTGTTCAAAAGCCAAGGACACCAGCAGTAATATTTATATATTTTCCTGATCTCCAGACAACACCTTCATCTCCCTGCTCCTGAATTAACTGTTCTCCGTTTTAAATATCAGCGCAAATACAAACTTACACCTGTGGGACGGGAACTAGTCAGGTGCCGTCATGTGAAAGAAAACACTTGTTTGTTTGCTTTATCTTCTTTGAGGAGACTTTTAATCTCCAGAGTTTCCAGGATGCCAAAGAATGTAGGCACATCTGGACATTTCCTGCCCTCTCTCCTCTTCCATGTCTTCACTGCGGCATCTTTTCTTTATTTGTACATATTTATTTAATTTATTCAGATTACATCCTGCTTGTTATCCCCTCACTTGTATCTTTCTGTTTTGCCCTCCCTCCCTCTTTCACCCTATTCCCCTCCCCTAGGCCTGTGACACAAGGGAACCTCCTCCTCCACCATATGATCACAGCCTATCAAGTCTCATCCTGGTAGCCTGTTTACCCTTCCTCGGAGTGCCACCAGGCCTCCCCACCAAGGGGAAGTGGTCAAACAGGGGTCACCAGAGTTCATGTCAGAGTCAGTCCCACTCTTCACACAACTGTGGAGAATGCTGTGCTGTCCTTTGGCTAGATCTGAATAAGAGGTCTAGATTTACTGTATGCATTGTCCTTGGTTGGTACAACAGTTTGCGCAAGCTACCTTGGGTCCAGATCCGCCAGCCTTGATGGTCTTCTTGTAGTGTTCCTGGAAACTCTGAGTCCTCTCTCCCCATTCTCCCGTACCTCTCACTGCAGCATCTTAAACACTATTCTCTGCATGCAGTTTAAAAACATTCAGTGGGCCTCTTGCCTGTTTTAATTAATCTTAGTTAATTTTATTGAAACACAGACTTGCTCATTCGTTTACAGGTTGTCAGCTGCTGGCTTCATGCTACAGTGGTGGGACTTAGTCATTATGATGCACACCGTTGGTCCACAGTGCCTTAAATATTTCTATCTGGAGCTTTGCAGAAAAAGCTAGCCAGCCCATGCAGCAGAGTCATGATTTAGACTTCACCCAATAAAGGGCTAGTATCATAGAAATGGGACCACATTACAAATAACTTAGGTGGTTTAATGTCAGTATCACAGAAGACCCTAAAGATGACTTTTCCCAAGACATCACATCTCCTTCTTGACATAGATGTACACAGGCATACAATGAACATTAGATATCATCTGTAAATTGTATATAATAATAAAAACTATTTTTTCCTGGAGATCCATACATCTTAAGTCGAAGGTTGCTGGCAGTGGCAGAGTGAAGATTCATGAAACATCATTAAAGTTACGCAAGTTACTGTCTTGTTAAGACATGTCAGGTTACAAGACATGCAGGAAAATACCAGATGTTTGATCAAGCAGAGATTCCAGGAAGTCATGAGCACTGGTTGCTGGTGGATACGGACCAGAGGAAGCTGATAAGCTACAGTGAGCATGGGAGACACATCTCTGAGGGAACCTTCAGACACCACACACAGTGAACAAATCCTGCCTTTTGGCAAGTAAGGGTATCCCTGTGTCATGAATGACCTAAGGGACATTTCTCTGAGCCAAGGGACACCGACAGACAGAACCATGCACAACGGTAGTGTTACATGAAACCGCCTTGAAAGATTTCCAAAGCAGGTCAAGGAGGTATGGTTGAAACCTCGATTATTTTTGCTACAATAAACAAATAATAGTGTTTCCTTTCGATCCAGGTTCAATTACACCAATTCTAGTCCACCAACCCTTCAATCCAGTAACAGTTATACCTTTTAAGCCTTCGAAGTAGCTTTTACAACATAATCGGTATGTTTTTTATCAATATTAATGAGATAGTCATGCAAAATGATTAGCAAACAGTTGAGGTCCTGAAATCTTTAAGGCATTCAAAACTTTTTACTTATTAAGCTCAAGAGCTTATGTAGAGTCAGGAACCTACTGCTGAGTATAGGCCTTAGGTGGTAGATGATATTCATTGGGTTATTGAAAAGAGAACAAAACTGTTTAATGTCTAGGAAGAGAATTCAGTATTGACTAGTAGCCATTTTTCTATTGAAGATATTCTTCAAAAGAGAAGCTCAATGTATGCATTTCAAAACAAAGAGTGGTGAGAGTAGATTCCAGCATAGATGACTTTGGTGTTGAATGGAAGATTAAGTTCTCAAAAAATAAGACCAGAATATGTGTCAAATTCTACTCTGAGGACAAGCATTGGCATCAAACCTGAGCATCAAAAAAGTATCTTGTACAGTTCAGGGCTTTCATAAGCAGACTTTACTGCAGGAAATCTTCTTGTGGATAGTTGGTCAGAGAGGTACAGGTGACTCTACCAACAGTATAGCCAGTGACTGCCTCCAGGTTGGCAGTGGGAACTTACTGCTGAAGACACTTCACACTCTTTGGACATGGGACTAGGATGATTCAAGCTGTATCTGGGCTGAAGTCTCCTTCCTATAGGCTATAAAATACTGTGCATGTAGCCAGGAAAGGGAAGCAATTAAAAAGTCCTACTCAGCTATAATACCTATGAATCACAACAGTGATCAGCAAGGCAATATAGCTATAGACATGCAATACATGGCAACCACATGTTGGTGGTAACCAGTAATTGTCTAATTTGAATTAAGATCCATTCAACAGGAAATAAATAATTTCCAAGAAGCCTAAAAAAAGAAATACTGTTGTAGTGGAGTCAGCCCTAAAACCATATGCACACAAATAAAAAAAATGGACTCAGCAAGTTTTATTTACATATTTATGAACTCATGTACACACACATATACATATATATGTACACACACATATATACATATATACATCATACATATAATTAAAAAAACATAGGATATCAGCTTGACTGGGGACCATGGGAGCTGTTAGTGGAGGGTATTGGGAATGGTTGCAGAGAGGAAAGGGAGGTGAGAAAGAGATATAATTCTATTTCTATTTTGAAAGAGAAAAGTAAAAGAAAAACTGGGTCTTTCATATTCAGACCCACTAGCAGGTGCTATCTGTGTGCCTCAAGTACTATGTAAAAAGCAGACATCACATCTGTATAACCTATTGGTAATAGCAAAGTACCTCTTACTTACCCCAAACACCTCCCCACTCCCTGCCAGTTTTCTGGTTCTCAACATCAGAAATGAGAAGATTTGGGGGCATTAAAACAAAGGTGTCAAAGTGGTTAGACTCCTTTCTGGAATCTGGCAAAGAGAACGTCACTGGATGCTGCTTAGTTTTTAGCCTCTTGCAGCTTTTTGAGAGATGAGCATCATCCTAACCCAGGGATGCTTTGCTTCTCCCATCACCCTCCCTCCATGAAGGTCTCTCCTGCCTCCCTCTTTCTGGCTAAGGATTCCTGATTGCCTTGTGCTCACCTGCCTCCTTCAGAGTCATCTCATCTCAAACACACTTATTGGTTTTTCTGGAGCCAACATAACAAAATGTCAAATGCTATAGACTAAGAGGAATTAACAGAAATGATAGAATTTCTCCTAGATCTTCAAGCTGGAAGTCCACTATCAGACTGTGGACTAAATCTTCCTGGGGCCTCTGATTATACTTGTATTTTGCCCCCTGCACATAGTGTCCTCAAGTCCAGGCACACTGATGCTTAGAAATTAAGGATGGGATCCTTGAGGAGATACCCCCAGGTCATACTGTATATCAGCAAAGTCTTCTTGGTAAGAAGACTTTTTTTGGTTTTTTTGTTTTGTGTTTGAGATTTTAAGGATCTACACATTGTCATTTGGTAGATGCTGTTGTTCTGGCAATCCTGACCACTGTAATGTTTATCATTGATTCAACCTCCATTGTTAACTCTTCATTCTATTTGACCAACCCTATTTCAAAAGAATCAAAGAATTCCAGAAAACTGGCCAGTACATGTCCACTTTTAAATTTCCCCAATTTGATCCTCTTGCTTTTTATAAAAATGCAAATCTGATCAAGGCACACCCTGCCTTGATACTTACAGAAAAATCCCCTATAATAAAGACAACATTCACATGACTCATAAATTTTACATTGTACAGCTCTTGTGGACGTCTTCTGCGCCTTGCATGCTGCCTGTATTCAGTGCCCATGTACACTCATCCATCCATGACTTCTCTCTCTCTCTCTCTCTCTCTCTCTCTCTCTCTCTCTCTCTCTCTCTCTCTCTCTCTCTCTCTGTCTGTCTCCTGGGGAATTTACACATGTTATTCTATCTACTTAGGCTGCCTTTGGCCTATTAGTAATTGTAGGATTCTGAATTAAAAACAAAAAGTTAACAAAATGGATTGCCCAGAGCACTTTAATCTCAGTGCGCCCAGAGACAGACAAAGATGAGAGCTGGGTCTATCTATAGGAGACCATACAGCAAAACTCTGGTTGGAGAGACCGGGGATGCACACAGCCATTCTGTGAACTGGGGGGCTACACTAATCAGGAAGCAGATGTAGAAATATCTACACCTCTTTCCCATCCCTAGCCTCTTCTAGTGAATCCAAGCAGGAGACATGGTTCCTCTTAGTTCCCTCCCCTTTTGCAAAGCATTTAAGCCTAAATGAAAAGTGCTAAACTGTGAAAAATGGGAGAGAAATTTAATCGCAGGGATGACCTGACTTAAACACATTGACTTTTCCGTAGGAAATTGTTTACATTCTTAATGTAAAAGCACTTTGGATCCCCCAACGAATCTCTTTTCAGGTAATACTTGGTCTTTTCTTTCATCCTCATCATATGTAATGGTTGGTCTAAATGTTAAAACATAAACTATTTCATACAAAAATAAGTTACCATTTATTTCACTCTTAAACTCCTTGAGGGTGGGTAGACTGTAAGAGGATACCTGTTGTTAGATGGTGTCTTCTAGACTTGGCAGGGACTCTGCAACAGTGAATAGTCAAGTATGGTTACCTAAACAATATTTAAATAATGATAACACAGGTGACATGAAACACAGATAGGGAAATTTCCACAAGGCTCCAATCCTAGTGGAAAGCTGCAGGCAATAGGCGGCTGTTAAGAGAGGGTAAATCAGCCTTTCCCGAGGACAGACATTGTGATAAGTTATCCAGCCCAAAACTTATGTATGTAAGGGTAACAGTAAATGGACTTGGTAGCTGTGTGTGTGTGTGTGTGTGTGTGTGTGTGTGTGTGTGTGTGTGTGTGTGTGTGTTTATGTGCAATGATGGCAATGATAGAAGAGGTAATGAACTTGAGAGAGATGGAGGATATATTAGAGGAGTTGGAGTCAGAGGATGGAGGGATAAAAATTATGTGAATATAATACTTATGTGGGCAATTCTCAAATAAAAAATTTAAATTAAAAAATCTTGGAACAAATACAATGTTTGCATGAGAGTAAATAAATTATTATTATTATTTTACAGTATAACATTTTTATTGAAAAATAAAATCATTCATATTACATCTCAATTGCTATCCCATCCCATGCATCCTCCCATTCCTCCTTCCTTTTCGTTTCCACCTCATTCCCCTTCCCTATGGCTGTGACTGATGGGGACCTCCTCCCCTTGAATATGATGCTAGGGTGTCAAGTTTCTTCTTGGTAGTCTGCTATCCTTCCTCCGAGTGCCATCTGGCCTCCCCATCAAGGGGACATGGACAAATATGGGGCACCAGAGTTCATGTGAAAGTCAGTCCCTAGTCTCCACTTAACTGTGGAGAATGTCATGTCCGTTGGCTAGGTCTGGGTAGGGGGTTGATGGTGACTACACATATGATGGGCAGATCTGGGCCCAGAGGTTCTGCTCGATCTATGGCACCAACCAAGGACAACACGTGCAGTCATCATCAAACCCCTACCCAGAGAGTAAATAAATTATAATGAGGTCCTTGAATATAGATGAAAATGTAAATTAAAGAAACTGAAGGGTGGACACTTTAAGAAAAACAACTACTTAGTAAATCTAAGATTATGTTTAATATGATTGGGATAGAATTTTTCTTTCTACAGGTCTAAGGTCAATAACAATAGAATCTTATTGCACAGACAAGAAAACAGCCCTGTGGTATCTTGACAATCACAAATGTCAGCAATTATGGCTGAAATTTTGAAGAGACACTAAAGGAAATGGTTTACTTTGCCTGAGTACAGCCAGTCAGTAATGATAATAACAAATTTATTACCAGAAGTTAAAGAACATCTTAAGAAAATGTGTTAGTGTATAGAGCTTTCTTTACACACGTATTCTAACTGCCAATTCTGCTTCTAGCAAGCTTACTCAGATCACTTAGTTGTCTGAGAATATTATTCAAGGTTTGCCAAATTTCCAAGAAAAAATGATTCTGCAAAACATAGTACCATATATAATTCAATGGTCTCATTGATGGTTTGGAAGGAAATCGGGAGTCACGTCTGTCTAGTTTGAGACTCATAAACATTTATCCGGTGAATGGAACATCTGTCTGAGAGAAGACTGGCTAGAGAGATTAGAGATTGATTGTCAACAGGCCCTTGTGCTGTTTAGTGCAAAGGAAAATAAAAGCATTAATGCGGTTTATTTCCAATCATATTAAGTTGTATAATTTTTTAGAAAAATGTTTGAGTTGAAACTGTAAAACAGAAATCATGCTATAGCATCCGTTGCTTGCTACCTCTTGGAGGATCCTATGTTTAATTGGGAATTGACAGCCAAGCTCCTTCCTGAGGCAGTCTACCACCCAGGAATACCACATGGGGTCTATTTTCCTCCACATGTCCCATCTCCAGCACTTGTTTTCCTGGACTTATTTCAAGCCATCTTGATAAGTGTGAAGCACTTGCTTGTTTTGACTGGCATTTTCCTAGTGACTTATAAACATGGTGAACACCTTCCCACATGATTGCCTTTCACTTTATATAGTTTAAAAAGAAATCTATATTCATGTGATACCTTCATATTTTTAAATCTTTATTGGTTTTAACCCTACATGCTCCTTTGTGTTTGTGAGGGGTTATATGCACATAATTATATATATATATATATATATATATATATATATATATATATATATATATATATATAGAGAGAGAGAGAGAGAGAGAGAGAGAGAGGTATCCAATGCCTCCCCATCTTTTTAACTCTTGGCCAACTCTCCAGTCCCTCTTTTTTCTATTTTTAAGTTTAATTATTTATCTTTTTATTATAGAGGCACATAACTTTTATATATTCTAAATATAAATCTCTTATCCCATAAATAATTTTAAAAGAAATCTAGTCATTCAGTGTATTGTCTTTTTATATTAGAGAAACTTTGGCTGCTTGGGGTATAGGTTTAATTATATATTTCAACTCATTTTCTCATTTTGCTATTTAGTTTGTGCTCATCTTTAAAAAAAAAACTGTGTTCCTGATGAGATGTTGCCATCACCACTCCCATGGTTTTTGTTTCTTTCTTTCTTTCTTTTTTTCTTTCTTTCTTTCTTCTTTCTTTTCTTTTCTTTTCTTTCTTTCTTTCTTTCTTTCTTTCTTTCATTCTATGATCATGATTCCCTTCAGATCTTTGGACATACTTATAATGGCTGCTCATTCAAGCCCTAGAAATTATTTTAAAATTATATTTCCTAAGATATTCTGTTGTAGAAGGGTATTAATATTTAATATTGATTCATATGGCTATTAATGCAGCAGTTATTCCTTAATCTGTTATTATGGAAATAAAAGTATACAGTCACCTTCTAGATTCTTAATAGCCTTAAACCACTAGGGCTGGGAAGATTAAACAAAACAAAACAAACAAAACCCTAAGCTTCCTTGTCATCTCACAGCCACACACTTACACAGAAAATAAAATGTACTTCCTGTATGACACATGTAACATGAGTCTATGGTAGGATACAGTAAAGTGAAAGGTTGGCCAAAATAGATGCAAGTTAAAAAAAGAAAAAAGAAAAAATGTGGTCTTAGGAGATTTCTCAGTGGTTAGATATACAAATCAATGTAAGTCATCCACTTCATATTGACTAACAAAACAGAAGTATCTTGGAAATATCCAAAGTATTTCCCTCTTATCTTCTGAAATATGACTTTTCATGGACAGATTTTTATAGCATCAGGTGAAAGGTTAATTGTGTCTTACTATCACATAATATTTATTATGAAAACACATGGTGTTTTGGCATGTATTGAGAAGTAGAAAGATCATTTCCTCAGCATGTTTATAATATTATTCTGTCAGGTATGGTGTTATGTTGTATTCTTTATTGAACAGAAATTTCCCAAGGAAATAGATATGGAGAAAATTAAAATACCAATTCAACTTAATTTGAGAAACTTTAGTAGATTTAAGTAAGTTAAAAATGTCTCAGTGATTGCAGTTCCTAACAGATAATTCAGATAATTCAGGCTCCTGGAAGACAAGTTGAGAATTCTTCCTCCAAGTTCCTCTGGATTTGCCACTCAATCACACAGACATTTTATTCATTTTAAAAAATTGATTGTATTCTCTCAGTCTTTTCATAACCAATTGGAAGGATTAATCATAACAGTTTTCATTCAACTTAGAGTCTTCATAATAAGAAATAAATCAATTAAAGTTTGAGAACTGCTGTACTTTCTGAAATACCAGAGTAGTGATGTTTCCTTTAAACCACAGCCACTCCTGTGGGTGGCGGGTCGTAACACCCTGGAACTGATACAGCACAAACACAGTTCACATCCTTTGGGGGTGGATCACTATTGAGTGTTTTAGTAAATTTTGGGTGTGGAGGGTGCTTATCTATTTATAGACAGATTAGAGAATATTATCTAAGGGATATTTTAAAATGGCTTCTCAACTGCCACTATGTGTGGCATGTCATGCAAGATGTTACTTCAGTATTTTATGTTACTTGGTGGAATGCAGAGCACCCTTAGATGATTGTAAGAGAAACTGATTTGGAGTAGGGGTTGGGGAGATCCATCCATTCCTCCACTTCCCTTCAGAAGAGAGCTGGTGTCCCAGGGATATCAAGTGAACACAGCTTACGTATTTAAAATAACATTAGGTCCAAGCCCTCATGACTCTGAAGCGCACCATTCATCTGAGTAGCCCATAGATTTCCAGGCAATAGGCTGTCTTTGACTCCCACCCTCATTTCATCCCCTGCACTGGGCTTACAAGTATGACTGGCCTCACCCAACTTTTTGTATAGATTCTTGGTAATCTGAAATCAGCTCCTTAATCTTGTGCTGCAAACGCTTTACTGAATGAACCATCTCACCTAGCCAGAATTCAAGTTATTTTTAGTGTACTAAATAACCTATAAGCAATGCATCAAAACTGTGATCTAACATAATAGTGCTTATGTTAGCAATGATCTTGTATGGAGTTGGGTTTTAAGAAACGAGTCAATGGCAAAACAAATGTGGTGAACTCTTCTAAGACTGTCTGAAGTTTAGAAAACTACAACATGATGAATGGTGTGATTCTGATCTAACTGTCCCATGGCTTTATTAAATGACAAAATCAATGTTAAAATGAAAAAAAATAGCTGTTATTGAATTGAAATGGAAATCTGACCTCTACAAGGCACCATTTTGGCTACCCTGTTAAGACAGCATTTTCCTTATTAATTTAAGTAAACTTTAATATTCTTTCCAAACTTAATATTTTATACTTTAAAGATGTCTGATTCTGATGAGCTCATTTCTTTAGTGACTTTGAAAGGTCTATGGCATGTCAGATGCCATATTCAAACACCACAGGAATACTGAGGCTTGGCTTTTGTGTATACAACACTCAACTCAGATTATTATGATACTGCACATTGCAAAGGCAGGATGCAGATATAGAGCTAGAGATGCTGAAGACTTGTTTTCTCCAGTTACAAAGGGATGGGGATGGAGTGCCGAGAGGCAATGAAGTGTCAGAGATAACTGTGGATGGCATGTGTACAGCAAATAAGTGTTATGGGTGACAAGCTCCTAAATCCCAATGAGTGAAGCAGAAAGAGGTATGTAACTTGAGTTATTTTTTATTTGGAAAAATATATCAAATATAGAATGGATAAATTTAGTCATTTTAAGCATTTAAGTAAATGACAATAAGGACAGGCACAATTACAATATTTAGTAGACACTAAAGTAACTCAAACTAAAGCTCACTTTCACTGCTTATTCCCCATGATAACTATAGTTCTCTCTGCCTCAATGGCTTTTAATTCTAAGTATCATAGATATAAAAAGTCCATATATAATATACTCAGGTTTAGTTTATAACCTAATTCACTTGGCGCAGTATCTTAAGAGTTAATCCATATGCTAATATTTTTGAGAATGTTCACCAGTTTTAAGACTGAATAACAGTCTACTGTGCTTACGTTATAGTGCTTAGCTTTCTTCCTGAAAACCGTTTTGCAGCCAACGTAAGCTTCTTTCATGATAAAATAGCTAGGGGACAATTCATCCAGTATTTTTCTCAACTATGCCATAGAAGTAAGGTGCTGAAATTAGATGCTCAGTGTAATAAGCAAATGTGTTAACACATCCCAAGAGACATCTGTTGAATCTAGAGATAGACTGGAATACAGAGCTCTCTCAACAGCACTTTGCAAAGATTTAAACTGTGACCAGTGATTCTTCTGTAAGGCCCTCATTAGGCTGAGGTTACAGACAGAGGAAAAACAAACTTCACATTATAATTGTGCTTTTATAGCTAACCAAGAAATGCAAGCATTCAACAGAGACACGTGTGTGCCTATAGATTTGGTGACTGAAAACATTTTCTATAAATCTGAATTATAAATGACCATTTATAATTCAGAAGCAGGTGCAGTGCATGTATGCCAAGCTGTTGTGATGAAAAGTGTTGTTTTCCCAAAGTTGGCCCAAAATAATTCTGTACATGAGAATATGGAAAAGTACTGATAGAAACACTCATGTCATTTGAGTATCCTGAGCATTTAAAAGACTTTCACAACAGTGGCAACTTGAGAGCAGGGTCTTAAAATTAAGACAGATCACAAGACCCTTTTTGGAATAAGAATTGAATGAAGTCTTGGATTATCCTAAGAGCAAACACATCTCTTGTAATGGAACCAGGACACACATATGGTAGAAGTGGCCTTTCTAAAGTTAATGAGGAAGAATAACAATGCTGTGTTGGTGTGCTTCACGAGAAAGCAAGAAGCCAATTATTTTCATTTATTGAAGTGACTGCATTTTATTCCTGTTCCCTTAGCTATCCCTAATTATAATCAAAGTTGTTATTCACCTTTTCACCTGATTATTCTCTTACTGTGTATTCATTGTTGCTACACATTTCATATGGAGATACTTATTAAAATAAATTAAATATTAAACTAACATTGTATAAAAAGAGGATACCACCAAAATAATTTTAAAACTGGTATCATGAATGTTCAACTGCTAGAACTAATACAAATCTAAACTTCCTGTATTTAAATAAAACTCCATATATTGATTAAGATTGGCTCAATATTTATCACCTAGTTTAGTAACTTTTCATCATTTGGTCTACCTTGTTTTTTTAGATAGTGTTTTTCAGAGACTATAGACTAATCCAAAACAAAAAATAAAATATAAGGTAAAGAAAAAGAAAAGACATGGAAATGTTGATGTAGGAGACAGAGTGTACTCTGTAATCTCCAACAGAAAGAAAGAAGAAGAAAGGGGAGAGGCATTCATACACCCAAGTGGAAAACAAAGTCATAACCTAAACAATAAGAAAAATAAAAATAAGTGTGTTACACTATTCATAAAGTGAGCCATTAGTATATGAAGAAAGTAAAAAATTGTAAACATAAAAAAACTAAACTAAATTAAAACCTGTCGTATGCACAGACACTACCTTAGACTATGGAATTTAAAAAAATATCTTTTAATGTAAATGCTGTGTTTCACATTCTAATGTACACATAGTGTGGTCTATGCTGACAATCAGTTTGAAGGAGTTCACCTCACCTCCATTGTAATGGATTTCAGAATGTGTTCTGCCACCCTGGTAACTGAGGTGAACTCATTAGTCTCTGATCTTTCCCAGTTTGGATCCCAAAGCAGAATTCTCTTGTGTGATCACTTAACTTGCTTGCAAAACTTTTCTCCAAATGCATTTTTTTTTTTTTTGCTATTTACCAAAATTAAATTTATTATGTAAAGGTCAGGGATTTTCCTGGCAGGGAACATGCAAAAGAATGAGCCGTGAATTCAATAGGCACTTGCCATTTGGAATTTTACAGGATGCTATGCACTTCAGTAGGATCACTAGATCGAGTGCACAGCTTCTCCAGGGACTAAAACAAAATGCACTGTTGTTTCCCTTACAAGTATAAGTTCTTTTGCATTAAATTTTTCTAAACTAGGCACATCAATTTATAACCACACCTGTGTGCTTCCTGGAAAAAGCAGGGCAGTGTAGACATATTCCTATAACAGCATATCACAGAAATACCCGTTGCTGTTTCTTCGTTCTTAGTAATAGTGGTCCCTGTGTATCTTCTAACTTCTTTAAGATACGTATTCTTCATAAGTGACCCAAATGTGTGTAAGAAACAGTAGGGAAGTGCGTATAATTGCCCTTCTGGGTCAAAGTCTGCAGTTGATATACACCTGTTACTTCCTAGGACGCCAGACATGAATCAGAGAATCACATCTGTCCTTGAACATCAAAGATCATTATTTCGTTTGAAAAGCAGCCTTCCGTATTTCTGTAGCTTGAGAACATACTGAGGCAAAGCAGTTTTCCAAGAGGCCAGAGTTAGAAAACGCTGTAGGTTTCTAAAATACATAGCCCAGTGACTGTCTGCAGTTTTACTAACAATCCATAAGGATGTCTTTCCATTCCTAGGAAGGGAAGCAGATGGAAACAGTGATGCTTTCAGTGGACAGAGCTGAAGTAAAGTACAATAGAGATGGTGTATATGAGAGAAGCTCATAGACTTGAGAGAAATGTAAGGCAGAGAAATGCACTGTCCAGCTCTGCAAAAGAAAATGGATATGATTATTATTCTCCACGGGCACAGAAAAGAAGTGGATGATCGATTCTTGACACAGAAAGTAGAGAAACTCTCTAAGGGCAAGTAATATCAGGAGAATTCTTCTCCATAGCAGCCTTCATCCATACTCAAGGCTTAGAGTAGAATTTGTTGAAAAAGTATCCCTCAAGATTGTGCAAAGTTATCTCAGAATTACGGTCACCCATTTAACAAATGCTTATTATGTGACATTCACTATTAACTGGACCAAATGTTGAGTTGTGGGTAATATGTATCTGAAGCCTACCTTTTATGTTTATGATCATGATGTATGTAAAAGTAGCTGCTTGTGTTTTCTACAACATTCCATATGTATAATCAGATTTGCAACTGTACAAACCAGATCAATGAGTGAATGACCTTACCTTGATTGGTTTATTATAATGCAGGATATATCTCACCTTCATCACTTTTGAAAGGTGCTACTGTTAGTCTGTGTCCACATCCTTTTGTCCATGTCCTGGTGTGGTGTGTGTGTGCGGGTGCATGAGTGTATGTATACATGTGGATATCTGTGCATGCAATTCAGTAGAATACAGTAGATATTTTGAAAAATGTACAAGACAGACAACAGAAATATTGACATTCTGATTTTGGGGGAAAGATAAAAGGAATGTGGTTGTCTGAGTCCAAAGAGCTACAGAAATACTAAATCATTCAATGTTCTTGCATGAAAAATTCAGTGAGTATCACTTTGTAGTTTACAAAGGGGAAAATTCCCATAGCTACAAGATCATTTTATACTTATTATAATCCATAGTTTTATTAACTTTGTAAATAAATTGTTTCTTAACCAACACTTTTTTTTTATAGCACAGAGCAACTCTTTTTTAAACACAATAGCCTTGTTACAACCAAAACCTTTTAAGGCGTAATGGACTCACCAAACCATTTTTTCAACTTCCTACACGAAAAAGAAAAGATCACAGGTATGGGGAAGGAAAGTGAGTTGGAGGTAGCATTCCTAAAATATAGAAGGATCCTAAGGTGGATTCCTTAATAAAATATATCTCAGATAATTGGGTGTGATGTGGTTTTTTTTTTTTTTTTTTTTCACTTTTATGCTAGAGTGATCAACAGTTTCTCTGTATTCCAATCCAGCCCCCAGGCATCATTTCTAAGCAGTATTGCTTGGTGGAAACATTTTGGCAGCCACAGTATGCCTAAATAGGTTTTTAATCATCCTAGACAGGGGGGACATTTTATTTCAGACCAGGAGCAGCCTATGAAATTGGAGACTCATTAGGAACAAAAACAGATGAGCTCCAATTAAACTGACTGCTCACTGGAAACCCCTGGTGCCTCGGAGGGCAGCTTTGCTTAACTAAGGTTTATGGGACAAACAAGGCAGTTTCAGGTGTCAGTTTGAAACAGCCAGTCAAGGAATGACTCACAGTTGGTTTCACAGTTAGATTACCTCTCATTTACTGTCCCTAAGGACTGTAGAGAATTAGGACCTCCCTTTGGCAGCACTGTTTCCTTCTGAGATAACTACTGAGGAGTGTTCAGGGTACTAGTACGTTCATGTCTCTCCATTGTAGTTCAGAGTCTGGGTGCATGGTGATGTATTCCTTTCTCTTGCTCCCCTTTCACAATGACTTTCTCTAACCCTTAGGACATGGATACTGTTACTCCGAAGACCAGTTCCTTTTTCTTTCCTGGATTTTTTTTATCATGGTATATACCCAGTTTTCAAGAGAACTCAGTTTCCCTTTCGAGTCTTCTTTAAAGAGTAACAGCACCATATACCCATTGGTTCCATCCAGGACTATTTGGAAGCCACTGCTGTCAAATATGAATTGCTAAACCTTTTTAATCACTTAAGAATGCTTTTAAAAGGCAGGAATGTTATTTTTGTTATTTATACTTATTAGAAATTCCACTATTCATCTTAATACACACTTTGTTCTGAAGCCATGCCCTAAAAAATTAGAATACACACCTTACGCATCAAGAAGCCTTTGATGGCACAACCAGAAAACTCACATGGAATATTTACAGTGACATTAACATTCAGATAGAAAGAAGACAGCTGTGAGGACTTTCCAAGCTAAATTATGACGTTTCATTGAGACTGTGCACTTTTTCTCCACGTTCTGAACTCAAAATAGCTTAGTCTTGACCCCATATCTGAACACAGCATGCTTCTTCAGCCCCCACACCACACCATCCCACGCACGCACCACTCACACCCACCACTTGCCTCATACCCAAGGCAACATCTCACTTTTCTTTCCAGAGCCAGGCCAGCTTCCACGCCCTTTGTCAACACACTCATTCTGCCTATGCCAGTCATCCACCGTCAGCATGCGTGATAATATTGAGCCGACCTGGAGCACCCATCACAGCACACACCCTCACTCATCGTTAAACACCTCGGATCCTGGTTGTTTAAATGATGAGCCCTTGGAGGGAAACACTTGGCGCTAACCTGGAGAAGAATGGGAACACAGGAAGAAAAAGCAAATTGTTTTCCTTTTCCCACGCCAGGGCCTTTCAGCTCCTCTTTTCCCCTCACACCCTTTTGCTATCGCCATGTTGTATAAAAGTAGGATAAGTAGAAATGTTATTTCCTGGGGGAAAGGGTGTCCTTGAAGATGTAGCTCCCCAACAGCTCTCTATCGCCTCACCCTATTCATTTCCGTTGGAGGAGCATCTAAGTCTGTCTCTCAGTTGACTTCCACACGTGTATTTCTTTTCTTGGAAGCAAAGCTTCAGGGGTACAGAGGCCTCTCTCCGTGTTCCTCTTCACTAAGATAGGATCTCAAATGGGTCTGTGTTAAAATAAACCCGATAAACAAAGATTCCCTCTTGACTAGCTTTCTGGTTGGATATTGGATTTAAATGTTGCCTTTATTAACTGGGGTTTATGAACCATAGGAAGATATTTCACTTCTCTATGCCTTCGCTGTCCTCAGTCTAAGGCTGTCTGCTGCAATCCCGTTGATTTCCACGCTTTTAGCAGGGTGGGTGGGCATGTACATTATATTTCAAAATGTAGATCATTAAAGGCTGCATGCAAATTTCCTGAAAATTAAAGGGTCTGGAGAAACACATAGCATGCTGAGGAAGCTGCCATGGTTAAATAAGAGGGTACCCAAGGCACCTAACAGAGGACCTGTCCTTCCTTCACAACCAAGTCACGCAAAAAGTTCCAGACACCAGCTTCCTCAAATTTGGTCATTGAATTTTGAAATCATATTTGCCAAATCATATTTGATGAGAAATTTGTCAATCTCATCTAACTTTTTTAGATATTATTTTTACATATAAATGTATATTATTACACATATATATAGTAATATATATATATTACACACATATATATATCTACCATACCTTGTCATTATCAACTTAAAACATCTATCTAGACCTAAAAACATCTTAACCCCTGAACAACTAAGTTTAATTGTAAAACTAAACTATCTGGTCTTCAACCCCATTAGAGACTTGAGAAGGAATGAAATTAATTACTCACAAGGTTATTTTTAATTCACTGCTGTAGGATTTTTATATACATGCAAAATAAGTTTAATTTTACATACATTGGTATAAAATTCAAATTTAAGATTATTCTTCACACACATTTTATATATATATATTTACTCATCTAACTCTTTAGCATATCTTGAATGGTTATTTGGTCTGATCCTTTAGGGACGTTACATATTGAAAAAGGATTTAGATATATAACAAAGGATATAATGCGTTAACAGTTTTTATTTAGTAAATATTAATGTGTTATCAACCATTTGCCAATTAAATAGAGTTGAAGGCATTCAAGCTAGGTATGACTGGGAGTCCTAGTATTTATTCAGGAAGCACTTCTATGAGAACAAAGATAGATGGGAACTCATTAACTTTGTCTGAATCATATATGTATCAGTGGCCATATCCCCCTGAAAACTTAAGGAATATATAATTTACCTTATAACTTATCCAAGTGACCATGAACTGAAACACTTCATGTGAATAGACTGGTATCAGGAAAACATATCAAGTAATTCTAGACATCTGATCTGCAGTTAACAGAACCACAAATCTCCGAGTGTTGTACAAAGAATATCCCACTGTAGTAAATGATTAATTTCCACATTAGAATTACAGTTAATATAGACTGATCTACATATTTGTTATGTATGCGTGCTACGAAGATATTGCTAAACAAGTGCCAAGCAACACTTTGGTGATCTGTCCATTTTTAGAGTTGTTTCAACTCTCTCTCTCTATTTCTTCCCTGATTTGCCTTCAGTGTGTTTACATTTATGCTCTAGCCATTCCCTTCTACATAGGGCACATCACCATTTAACATTGGTAAATCCCATGAAACAGAAAAACATTCATTTAAAATTTATATCTGGTATGCCATGCAATAGTTTTTTTTTAATCTCCCTTCTCTTTTGGACTAACAATACCACTGTTGGAAGCCTAAAGTTGACTTTTAATTTAACTGGAGTCTGCCTTCCTTCTGGTGTTCAGGAAGTACCAAGGGTTTTCTCTTCTTTTTTCAGTTCCTTGACATGGATTTCCCTCATTTTAACTTCTCACATCTCTCTCATTTTTACTAATGGGCATCCCTTTGGTAACTGTCCAGTACCCTACTCTTGGTCAACTACCCTCCTGCTTTGCGAAGTTCTGGGCATTCTCATGGCTTGCACACAGTACCATCTTGATATCCCCACAGTTACAGTGAAGGAACAGTGTACTAGGTTCACTATTTCTATGTGGCCAAATCTATTGTTCCTTCTTCCATATCATCTGTTAGCTAACCAAGCAATAAACTTTGGACTCATACTTAGACCCTTCATTGTTTAATCAAGAAATGAGTCACAGTTATTTTATACCTCAAAAACATATCCCGAGTTTCTTCTCCTTACTGCATTGCTAGTTCAGCTGACTAGACGGGCTTTACCTTCTGTTGCCCAGAACATTACAATTCTAAATCTTTTCATGTCTTTAGTCTGTGATGAAGTGTTTCTCTTTTTCTCCCACTTTTTAAGTTGACCCTATAGCCAGAAGGAACTAATATACAAATCTCATCATGTCACTGTCCTTCATGAATATTTTAGTAACTTCTGATGAATTTCCAATGACGTAGAGTGACACATCTGCTGATATGATTGGGCTTTCAGGATACCAGCAGCATCATTTGTAACTGCTCTCTAACTTGAACTGATTCATTTTCAATGCTATGGAGTTCCTAACAGTTCCCCCCCCCCAAATACATCATACGGCTCTAAAGTTCCATGTCTTTCATCAGGCATCACCTCTATCCATAATTCTGGTCCTAACTTTATTAAATGGTATAATCCTTGCTTATCGTCTAAGTTTCTGGAATGTCACATGTCCCTAGAGGATGCACATATACAGTCCTAGATGTGGCTGCTTGTTAAAAATAGTAGCATGTTTTATTTAGTATTAAAGCAACAGCAGCACCCATTTATATGGGCAATAACAAACCTTGTAATCATGTTTCTACCACCTTGGGAAAAGAGTATGTCCTTAGAAAAATCACTCCACTGCTGTTCTAACTTTCTGTTTGCCTACAATACAATCTTTAAGCTAAATGCTCTCCAGATTCTCTCTTGCTTCTATTTTCTGTGTCCTTTCTCCAGGAACAACACATTTCAGAGTTGTCAATAAATCAGCAGTGTAGTACAACTACAAGCCTTGTTGTTTATTGATCATTCCCAGGTAAAGTGGCTTTTATATGAAATCAATATATGTGTTAAATGTATTCAAAGTAATTGCTTTATATACTTAAAAAGCATACACACTGCACTTAGCAATGAGGCCTTCTTAGCCCCACCTTGTGGACTGCAGGTTTATTTTCTGTTTCCATTGGTGAAAGCTACCAGCTGAGGAAAGAGACTGTAGATTAGAAGGGGCATGTCTGTCCCTGACTCATGTCTCGTAACTGTCATTAACTTCACTTGCGACATTAGAAAAGTTATAGAATTGTATGTTTCTTCAGTATTAAAGTGGGCACAATTGCTACAATGGGACATCAGTAGATCAAACATACGTCAAACTTGGGACAGTATCATGAAAAGAAATGACAATCAGTTATTATATTAATAAGAAAAAAGTCGTCAAAAATGACAACCAAGTCTTTTAGAGTAAGGGGCATCCATACCACTGTTACTAATGGGAAGTTAATGTTATGTTTTTGTGCTAGCTTGAAAACACTTCGGGAACATGTTGGACTTACTGACACCAACATGAAAGCCAGAGATTTCAAATAGCTTGTCCCAAAACAAGTCCCCACCACCTGATGCTCCAGAGACTTGTCTATTCCTCTGGGAATAGTAAGTGGAATTATATCACTTTTCTTTTAAGTTTTTCTGACTTGGCTTGTACCACAATCACCTATAACTCTACTGAAGCATCTATTGCTATGCCAATGATTTGCACTGTAAAGATGTGCCATGTGTGGCTGATATTACTGTAAAGATGTGCCGTGTGGGGCTGATGTTATTATTTGACATGGGCTGTAGGTAAATGCGTTCTTAACCAGTTAAGAAATGTTCTCAGCATTCTTAAACATGTCACTTGTGGAGACTGACAGTGTGAGGATATTGAAACTACATGTCTTGGCTAATTCCTATTGTATTTTGTGTAGGATAGATAGAGCAGTGCAAACATCAGCTTATGCACTCCTTTCCCCTTGCTGGCTTTTGCCAGTCTATTCTGAGACAAGAATAAAAATCTTCTGAAAAAAACCATAGTCCCAGATTTATTTGACAAAAATTGCGGTTTGCTTTGGCTGATGTGTTTGCAGTCATACTCAGAGCTTACAGAGCGCTCTGTGAGAGCTGTAGTGCCCGAGATGAGAAATTGGCTGTGGACTCATCAATTTACCTTGTGCAAAGGAAAACCATCTGCCTTTGTACTTCCGAGGAGAGAGAAAATAAAGCCCACTGCCTTCTACAAAGACGAAACACACAATGAGTGGAAGGAATCAACAATACCGTGTTCTTATCTCCTCTGAAAAGAAGAAACTATGCCTCACCCCCAACTTCATTTGTTAAATGTGCTGTGAGGGCTCCTTGCGCCTGCTTCCAACTCTTACATGCACACACCCTGTTATAAAGGGCTTAAAGATCTTAGAAACAAAATTACCACGGGTGAAATTATTTCTGAGGAAGAATATCTTTCCACTTGGTGGCCAGAGGAATGAGGTGAGAAAACACCTAGGCAAGCAAGACATGACAGAGTCGCTGTCCCAGACGTCAGATTCAGTAAAATCCCAGCTCTAACAAGAGGCTTTTCGAGCCTCTCAGTTTCCTTATTACTGGCAAGTGCAGATAATACACTCCTCAAAGAGCAATCCTGACAGATAATGGGGTATATATAAGGGCTTCATCACCACCTTTTCTGGAACAAAGAAGGCATTCGATAAATTCTTGTCATCCTTTCTGAGGCCTATGCATTCTTCAACTCTTATGTCATGACTTTGTTCCCTTTTCCCCCACAGCCCCTGATGGGAAAGGAGGCATCAAGTGGCTGAAAAGATGACACTTAAAAACCCTACCTTGCTCACCCCCTCAGCTTAGCTCCACCCAGCTCCAACGTGAAATCTCTAGCTTACTTCTCAGCACCCAGAAACGTCAGGTGATCTCCACTTCAGCACCCACCTCTAGGCACGGCAGAGCAATCATGTCTTGTTAGCATTCTGTAAACTTCAGTTACTTTGTATATGTTCTAGCTTCCCCCCCCAAAAGCAATTTCTCACAAAATGGGACTGTGGTCTTTTTTCCCTAGAGGAGATTTGGAATTATTTTGTTTACTTATACATCAAAACAGAATATTGAAGAGTGTTGTATTATTTTTGTTTTTGTTATTTAGAGGTCAAATAGAGTATACTTTCGAAGGCAGATATTTAATACTTTAGGAAGATATTTCACCAACTAGCCTTAGTTCAAAACAAGCAAACAAACAAACAAACAACCCTGCTCACTGCATATGAGATGAGGTCTGTCCTTCAGTGGATTGCTGGCTGCATGGCAGGATGAGGAAAGCAGAGTAATAAGAGATGAAACCATACAGTTGTCATTCAAAAACAAACCTATCTTATACTGTAAGTTACTGTTTACCTTTGTTGTTGCTGTTTGTTTGCTTTTTTCATTATTTTAATAAACTACATTTTGATCATGTTTTTCTGTTCCCTCATTCCTCCCAGATCTGTCCATCTCCCATCCACCCAACTTTATGTTCTCTCTGTCTCTCTCAAAAAAGAAACAAAAACCCCAAGAAAACAAAAATGAAAGCCAAAAAAAAAACCCAAAAAAACAAAAAAACAAACAAACAAAAAAAAAAAAACACCAAAAACAAAACAAACAAAAAACTCTGCAAAAACAGACAAAATACCAATAAGGCAAAAATATGTCAGAGCAAAGCAAGACAAACATTTCTTAAACAATAAGACCTTTATTGGAGAATTTATAGCAAGTACAGCTTATGATTTGACTACATTTAAAAGAATTTTCTCTGACCTTTCTCTCCACAGAATAGATTGTGGGAAAGCAAGCACAAAAGCTGATATTTTGAATGCATCAGCCAGGAAAAACAGAATGGTGGTTTTGAGCTGAGGCATCACAGTGAGGTGTTGGGAACTGAGCCAGGGTGTTTATTCATAGTTTATATGGTGGCTGCAGGGTCTTCTATACAGCATGTCTGGAACCAGTACTGTTTGCCTACCTAGGGAAATCATCATCCTGAGAAGGCTGGAGGAGATGGCAATAGTCTACCCTCCCAGAGCCAAAAGCGTGTGATTGTAAGTGCTCGAGAACAAATTATCACACGCCGTTTCATGTTACTTTCTGAAGTCTCCTTGGCACCACTCCTTGTCTATGCCATGCTGGACTGAGCACTCTAGGAAGAGGAAGCTGCCCCACTAACACAAGGCTACAGCGTGCATCCCCTGATTCCTTGTTGCTGCAGAACTGCACCTTTCACTTTATCATCCGGTTGTCTGGATTATTTTACAAGTACCTCTTCCAACTTGAGATGGAAGATAAACATCATTGTGAAGCCTTTCCTGTTCTCTCCCTTACAGTTAATTGCTTGTAGATGCTATTGGTTCAGATGCTCTTGGATCTCTGTGCTCATCCTACCCTTCTCATGGAGCCAGAAGCACTCTAACTCGTGTCCTCCCTGGATTCCTGGATGCTCCTTTTTATTAGTCTCTTGGCCTTTAGTTCAATATCCCTCATATCTTAATTAACCCCAACAAATTTTCCAAACCACAGGCATAATAACTTGTGTAAAGTGCAGATTTGATGCTATTTGTTGCTCCCCGCCCCCAAATAACCTATTTTCTCTTCTTTCCACCCTTTCTATTCTTTCAGATGGCATCTGTGTTAAGGCTTTGTTCCAGGTAGCCTGAATAGTTTCATTTGTGGCTGTGGTGCTCAATGAGCTCCAGGGGTGAATAGCCTTTTCTCCCCTTCTAAGATCTAATAATTGCTTCTCTATTTTCTGCATTTCCTAGTGCTCTGTTAATGACAACAAATAAACAAACAAAAAACAAGAGCTTTGGTAAGATGTAAAAGCATAAGATGTTTATAGTTTATCCCATGGAGTATGTAAATAAATACATGGATATTCAGTCATCCTTTATTGAATACACATTTGTTTGTAAAACATTGCTAATCATACTTATAGCTAAAGGCATGACCCCATTTTCTGTCATTGACAAGGCACCAAGAGAAAGGAAAATATTGAGAAAATGAGATGAAAAGTCCATTCTTCTACTAATTAACATTTGAAGGTTATAACAACTAACTAATGAGATAAATTCCCTCTTAACTTTTCCTTACTTAATCGTGTAAATACAAGCAATGGTGATAGTTACATGCTTTTCCTGGAGGTCCTGTGATGCATTTGAAAATGACCTTAATCATGTTTCCTCTTCCCTACTGGTTCTTTGGTTGTGTACATATAGAGAGAGACCCACAAGCAGCTTTCATGCATTAACTTGTCCACAACGAATTGGCCTTAGGGGCACAGCATAATGTAGAGGATGATAATGTTTCTATAAAATTGTATTTCATAAAGTAGTTTTTCCAAATACAATTTTATGAGAAGTTTAACCATCTTCACTGCTACTATATTCTCCTCTTTTCTCAGAAGGCAGGAGAATGGGTATCTGCCTATTCAAGAATTTCCTTTTCCCTCAAGTGATCATAGGAGTGTGTGGCCAGTGCTCTAATTCACTAGATAACTTGCCAATACATTGAGATTGATCCAAGGCCATTTACCTGACCCAGGTTGTAGTGGTTGAGTTTAATTGCTGTACTGTAATAGATGAAGCAAAAAGGACACAACCACAGTTGTCTTCTTCACCTGAACATCTTATTGCATCCTCCTTATTAGTCTTTCTTGTTGATATATAAGGCTCTCACCATCCAGCCCCCCTTTCCATATTTTCAGTCTGTTTATTTACTAATAAGTACAAGACCAGAAGGGAGTTAAGGAAAGCACATAGATTGTCGTGTCCAAGAAGATGAATGTGCATGAGAAAGCAGGTTTAAGATGCAATGAGATTTCAGAGGCAAAAGCAAAGAAAGAGACTGGAAATCAGCCAGTGGGTAGGTGGAAATCAGCTTGCCAGTCTCAGCTTCTGACTTTTGCTGATAGAATCCATATGGAATTGAATGCCTATACGAGAGAATACATCTATCTTCTGCCATACAACTCGTTATGGAAACTCTATCACCAGCTCATCCTTAGGTGCTTCAGGAAATATGATGTCACAAGTTACTATGAGGGCTGCATACAGTTAGAATCTATACAGATGAAAAGAGATAAAAAATAAATATGTTAATTTTTAATGGGTAAATTCAGGGAGGGTGGGGAATGCTGTCCAAACAGAAGTACTGTCATTTGGTACAGTGTAACTGGGCAACAATGTGACAGAACATTTTTGGTTCACTTGATTCTCTGAGAAAGTAATAAGAAAAAGTAATGAGGGAACAAATTTGACAGAGTGGCTACTGTGCAAACGGAGACTCAGAATCACAAATACCAAAATAGTAACCAACTTGGTTGACTCCAAAACCTATAGCATATATGGGGAGAGAATTTTTGTGACAGGTAGTAAAACTGGTCTAAAATGTTACCAAAAAGGACCCAGAACATAATGGGTATGGTAAGAAATTTTAATGGTGTCCCGTGTGCCTTTAACAGTAATGAGAGGAAATGACAGAGAAAATTTGCTGGCTGAATAATCACCCAAAATCCTATAGAATGTTGGAGCATCATCTTCAGCCTTCTGGCCCAGTATTTCTGACATACATATTTGTGAGGTAGGAACTATTGAGGACTTGTTTACCATGATATGGCAGAGTTTGGCCTTTGACTCTGCCTGCCTCCAATCTTTCCCATTTTTAGGCAGAATTCTATTTGTGGCAGAAATGAGGACATTTTGTGCAGTGGCTAGCCTGCCACATTTGAGGCTATCTCTATAAGGAGGTTCATTGATGCTCATCATCTTCTTTGACATAGGCTGGGTGTTCAGGTAAATAATTTTATTCCTTCTCAAGTCTCTAGTTGGGTTGAAAACCATATATTTTAGTTTACAATTAAGCTTAGTTGTTTAGGGGATAAGATGTTTTTAGGTCTCTTGTTGGGTTGAAAACCATATATTTTAGTTTACAATTAAGCTTAGTTGTTTAGGGGATAAGATGTTTTTAGGTCTAGATAGATAGCTTAAGCTGATAAAGATGAGATATGATAGATATTGATTTACATTCATAATTTTAAACGCACCAAGATAGGAAAGATGTTTTCTTCAAGGCTGCCAAATACCAATAACCAAAACACTATGAACATAACATTTATATAATTCCTGATTGTTTCATGATTCTTCTTGCTGTAGGCAATTTATTACATATTTGTGTAACCATATAAATGTATATGTAAAAAAAATAATAAAAAGAGTAATCAGGGGGCTATAGGCAGGGAATTTACAGAAAGAACATTCTTCGCCACTTGGCTGCTGTGAAAAATACTATCCAGGTGAGAATGTGACTATAGAGAACCAGGTGTTTGTCACATGGCAGCTTGCCACATTTATCCCTGGAACACAGCAAGGGTCATGTTAGCATTTTGGTAAGAAGTAATCAAATACAGGTTAGGTTTCTGAGGTTAATCCACCAGGTTGGGTTCAGTGCATACTATCACGATGGCTTGTGTGTCCTGCCATGCAATGAACACTGAATGAATGATGATTCATTCAGTAGAGAAAGGGTGGCGCTGCCTTCCTTGGCCAAACTCAGACCTCATGTCTTCTGATGGATGTCCTTCTCCCTCCTTTCTTACTCACCCGCTGCCTCGGAAATCCCACTGCACTTTACGCAGGCTTCCACATGCACATTAACCTTGCAGTCAGCAATATAGACCCCTCTTTACCGACCTCCCTTCTAGCGTTGAAGCTTCCTGTTGTTATTTTAGGCCTTTCCATGCCTTGCCCTGGGGGAATGACTGAGGTGAAGCAGACAGTCAGTACAAGGGGAAGGTTTTAGGAAAATGGGTGAGTCCTCCACCCTAGTCCTCCGGCCTGGACCTGAAGAGCTCTCCACAGAGCCTGAATAACACAGCTGTCTTGGCTAGGGTCTGCCTTGCCAGGCTGCTGAGGCTGGAGTGCCTAGGAGAGGTTTGAGGCTGATGATGAACTATGACTCTTTTTTTTTTTAATTTTTTATTATTAATTTATTCTTGTTACATCTCAGTGGTTATCCCATCCCTTGTGTCCTCCCATTCTTTGAAAAATAAAATCATTCATATTACATCTCAATTGCTATCCCATCCCGTGCATCCTTCTATTCCTCCCTCCCTCCCGCTTTCACCCCATTCCTTTTCCCTATGACTGTGACTGATGGGGGCCTCCTCCCCTTGAATATAATGCTAGGGTATCAAGTTTCTTCTTGGTAGCCTGCTATCTTTCTTCCGAGTGCCATCGGGCCTCTCCCTCAAGGGGACATGGCCAAATATGGGGCACCAGAGTTCATGTGAAAGTCAGTCCCCACTCTCCACTTAACTGTGGAGAATGTTCTGTCCCTTGGCTAGGTCTGGGTAGGGGTTTGATGATGACTGCACGTATTGTCCTTGGTTGGTGCCATAGATCGAGCAGAAACCCTGGGCCCAGATCCGCCCATCATAGTGTTTTTCTTGTGCACTATGACTCTTGCTTGGGCTTTTCAAAACATGTTCTCTTCACAAAAGGAGGTACCCATATCTCTCTGCCACTTGCCAACTTCGTAGAGAGTGTCTTGCTTGTTCTATCTGTAAAGTGGGTCTAGTCGCAAGAGCTTCTGTCTGGGTACTGGAAAAATACTAATAGTTGTTCTGAGGAGTAGAGGACTTACCATGACGTCTGCCCTGCCCTGAATGGCTTAACTGCATCATCCACCTGTTGCCCTGACAAAGCTGTGTGACAGGATTTTATCAGCCCCATGTTATGAATCACTAGCATAAAGTACTACAGCACCCAACTGGTTAAAAAAAAACTCATCATACACACCAGAAGGGGGGAAAATGAAATGTGGACAGGAAGCCAGAATTCCTGCCTATTAAGCGCAGTTTTTTTTCCCTGCTGTTGTTGACCTGAATAAAACAAACCTTCATAGCTCCAATGTTCTCATTTTTAAAATAGATTGCTATAACACACAGTGAGACAAAGTTCGGAAACACAGATGCAGGTAAAACTATCCCCAATAGCTATCATTGGTAAATGAAGATGCCAAGAAAGGGTTACACCTGATTTTTAACTCAACAGTGCAAGAAATCAACCCACTTAAAGGTGGCATTCTGAGAACAAAGCATGTTGCCTCTCAGGAGCATTCTCTGGTCGCTTGAAAAAGCCTAGGGCTAAAGTCTTAGGGCTGTCTTACACTCAGACCAATGTGTTGGGCATGAATGTCTACATGTGTGTGTCGATGTGTGTGTATGGTTTTATGCATGCCAGTGGTGAGCATTTGTTGTGAGGGCAGAAGAGGACACATTGTGTCTCCTATAACTCTATTCCTGTAAGGCGGTCTCTCATCAAACTAGAAGTTCGCAGTTGTGGCTATGTTGTCAAGGACACAGATATGCACCGGTGTTCCTGGCAATCTTTATGCAGTTGCTGGCTTTCAAACACAGTTCCTCATGTCTGCAGAGAACAGTCTTACCTGCTGAACCATCTCTCTACACTGTACATTTTAGCTTGAACTGAAACTCCCTGTAGCTGAAGAGCAGAGCTCAGATGTGGTTTTATCCATCCTACCATGGCTAAGACAGTTAATTGGGGTGTTATGCGAGAGTGCTCTTTCTCCAGCTAAGAAATAACTGCACCTCCATTATCATCAGCAAAACCTCTTGGACACTGCATAAGAAGGAATATTATCACACTTCTGTGTAGCTTGCAGCATATTCCTGAAACTCAGTTTACTTCTGGACTTTTCTCCTGTTACGTCTGACTAGTAGAATGTTCTTGCTTCGGAGCATTACCTTGTTACACATTGAAAGCTCAGAGATAGAATGGCTAATTAAAGCTGGCCTTTCCTTCTGGCGGAACATTCTTTTTCTCTGCCTATCACACACACACACACACACACACACACACACACACACACACACACACACACACACACACCTTCATGCATAGTTATCCTAGTGGGCTTTCTTTTTTCTAGTGCAGTAGAGTCAGTATGTGTGGGTTTTACTTTAGAGTATCTTCTTCCTTAAAGAAAAATTTCTTGTCAAAATAATTTTGTGATTATTACTCTGTGTATAATAGACAGAACAAAACTCCCTTAACATATCTACATTTGATTTGTAAACTATAGAGATATTTCAGGTCATATGGTAAGGGGTACTTAGGTTTGCAGGTGAAATTAAAATTGGCAGTCAAGTGATCATAAAGGAATTCCGTTCTTCTTTAAGAAGAGCTCATGTAAGAGTTATGATACAGTGTGGGCAAGACTCAGAGGATGGCCATAAGCAATGATCATGGAGGCCACCAAATGCTACAACTGGCTACAACATCTAGAAACTAGAAAAATAAAGAAATTGGGTGCTTGCTTAGAGCCTGCTCAAGAAATGCAAGCCACCATCAGCGTTCCAGTCAGTAATAGCTGGTTCAAACTCCAGCTTCCGAACTGGAAAATAATGAACCTGTGTTATTTTAAGCAACAAAACCTGTAGTAATTTGTCATAGCAGGGAGAGGAAATGGACATAGCATTATCTGTTTTCAGCTTTAAAGCCGCATTACACTCACAGAAAAACAAGCAAACTGAGGAAGATCAGCTGCAAAGCCAAGGGCCAGTTTGCAGAGATACACCATGAGCACGTGTCAAGAAGATGTCTTTTCTACTTCTCTGGCCTCTATGTTTGAAGCTGAAGGGCTAGGACACACAGTTGTCTTTGCTTGGTTTATTTTAAAATTGAGACTTGGCTGAAAGTTAAGAAGTGGCTGCTTTTCCAGAGGACACAGGGTCAATTCCCAGCACCCACATCACAGCTAACAACCATCTGTAACTCCAGTTCCAGTGGATCCAGCACCCTCTTCCGGCCTCTGCAAACAAAGGATACACATGATACAAAAACATCCATAAAGGAAAACCAGTCACTATACATAGAATTAAAAAAATAAGTAAAGGTAAGAACTGGTCCATTCCCTCAAAAATATGCATTCATATATAGCTCCAGCCTCGTTGGCTATGATGTCACAATGGGTCCTGGAAGCTATTTATCCATTGGTATTTCTGAATTAAAGACAGTTGCAATAGTCAGTATTCAAAAGCATTAATACAGAAACAAATAATATTAGTTAGACTTTCATGGACACCACCATACCTTCTTTCTCTGAAATTCTCACTAGAATTTCACTTTTCTGTAGTGTGCAATTCTTTCCTGCTTGTTTTATAATATCTACTGTGTAGACATTTCAACTCCCATTGAAAAAGCACAGTTCAAGAAGAGAGGAAAAGATATGCCTATGCCTCCTTGCTATCAGGTCTTGGCAA
The DNA here is from genome assembly GCF_903995435.1 of Acomys russatus. Taxonomy (NCBI): domain Eukaryota; kingdom Metazoa; phylum Chordata; class Mammalia; order Rodentia; family Muridae; genus Acomys; species Acomys russatus. The sequence continues at coordinate 39,076,741 of NC_067158.1, read as the reverse complement.
GTAATCACAAAGAACTCACACTTAAAGAACTAATAGGAGCCATGACCCATGACTGTAACCCACTTCCTGCATCTCTGTGGACCTTCCCTAAGCATCCATTTGTTTAGCTCTGTTGAGTATGATTGGAGAAGTTGGGCAGCTCTCAGTTCTAAGAGAGAGGGACGTGACTCATGTGTCTCACTGACTCTGACACAGCCTAATAGGACAACGATTTCAGTGAAATCCAAGTCTTTCCGCATGCGTGCTTGCATGCTGATGACCAGTGGAAAAGGTAGAGAAAAGGGAGGGAGGGCAGCAAGTTCATAAAGAGCATAAGGAAGACAAGGAGATTGAGAAACATTTTGGGAGAAGAATTTTGAGGACTTTGCAACATATTCATTCTGTGAAGTTCTTACAGAGTCTATAAAACAAAGAATGATGGAAAACACTGCTAACTGTCTCTGCAGATTTAGAACGCATTTCAGGCTACGCTTGCTGGATTCCATTTCCCGAAGCCCTGCTCTGGTGCAAGGGATGAGGTAATGCAGTGTTAAGAACACTCTTCAGTCTCTGCGCATCAGGCATGCAAGAACTGAGAAAATAAAGCTGATGGCATGGGCGTGGTGAAACAGGCAGCCAGGCCTCTGTGAGTGGGAATGTGCCTCTGCTTACATCAGGCCTAGAAGGTAGGACTAAACCCAGCTTGGCTAGTACAGTGTCTATGAAGATGCCAAGATGCCACCATCTATTCTGTTTGTAAAGGCATCTATTCCATTCCAAAGGCCATGTGAGGCTGCTGCTGAGACACTCGAACTAAACCGGTTCTTTGGCATTGTTGCTACCAGACTCCAGCCACCAGTACAGCAAGCAAGCAGAACTGATTCAAGAGAAATGACTTTTTGCCTGTTGCATTTTCTGTAGTAACTGTTTATTCCTGTTTTAGATCACAGCTGAGTGATCTGTGAGTTGTTTATGCCCAAGGCAAGCCCCATTCACTTTTAGGTTCTTGAATGGCTCACAGATCCTGCCCTGGGATTAGCTTTTTTTCTTCTATTTCATGTCTCCCTTTGCCCTTTCCACATTCTCATTTCTGCTCCCATCAGCTTCTCTCCCATCTCTTTTTATGTTGAGCCCTATTAGTAAATCATTTTTCTTTATTTTTATCTATTCTTGCTTGTAGAAAGGAATAAACATTTACACTTCAAGATAGCATTACGAACACATCTTACCTCTTTGAAGACCAATGACATGTTAAAACTTGTTTATCGTGCAATGGGATCATGATTTATTTAAAAATGAAAACAAATAAGATAATGTTAACACAGACTACTCATTCTTTCACATATATGATTCTTGCATCTTAAGCGAGAACTCCTGTGGCCAGGCCCCAATTCTTCCATATCTAGCATAGAATTTTGGAACAGTTGCTTAAAATTTTGTATCTTTGAGTCTTCATCTATAAGTGTTAATATTACTATCGCTCTGGGATAGTATGGCAGTTCATAGAAATCTGTATGATGCACAGAATACATTCATTGTATGCCAATTAGTAGGGGCTCAGGGTTATTCATATATTAATTATAGAGCAAATCAAGAGATAATTATTATTATCTTGGAGAATCTCTGCCTTAGGCGAAATGACAGTTTTGATAGAGAGGTCATGTGTAAAAGGTATGAGAGGAAACAAGAAATTATGTTCTGGAAGAGACTAGTGAACCTGGAACTAATACGGTTTAATCAGAAAGGAAAAGAGAATGGGAGGGAACTAAGAAGAAATAGATGGAAGAGGCACAAGAAGGAAATTAGGGAAAGAGGAATAAGCCAGAAAGTTGTATATCACCAAAAGTGTATCTTCTGGTAAAACTTTTAATTGCACATCATAATAATGAGATACTTTATTTTTATGAAGATTGCATAATACACATGCTCTGATCATAAGACACCTAGGAACTATTATAATAAGACATTGTGTAATATTGCTGTAAATTTCTTAAGATGTAGGGAAGTTTCTCCTCAATTCACTACCTTAAAATGTAATCAGCCTTATGGATTCAAGACGGCACCCAGACCGGAAGGTTGTGTTGGTTAGTTTTTTAATGGACATCCATATGCACATTTTAAAAGGTCCATCAGTACACATTTACAGCATTTCAGATGGCTCCCTGAGCTACGTGAAGTAGCTTGAGTCCTCTTTGGCCAGATAATTCCCATGGAGACCACTCAAGGAGTTCCTCAGAAAAACCTAGTAATTGCATGAGAGAATGGCATGCAATATGTGGGGGCAGAGACGTAACTTTGAGTAGAATAGAGAATACCTGAGGATGTACAGTTTCTGTTACTATGTTAAAAATAAACTTCCAATTAGAAGTGACCCAAAAGGTCACATGTTGACTTTGTTCCGTTGCTTGTTCCCTCAGATTCTGATGTTAAGAGGTTTCTTCTAACATTGGTCCAGTTTGATCAACAGTTTCCGAATACCCTTTCTCCTTCAATGGAAGGCCTTATGTCTCTCAAACTCACTCATAAAAACTGTGTAAAGCTTCTTTCTTCATTGGAACCTTCTGGAAAATGCTAGACATACTGATGACTTAACTTCCCTAGATGCAATTAACAGGGAATACATATTTCTTTTAGATTCTCATATCACTTTAACTTCTTAATGCATCCTCCTAGTTTCACCTGCATTAAAGCAAACAGGATATAGATGAGATTGGAAATTTAAAGCTATTTTGTTACCTACTTGAGTCCTTAGGTCTCTAAGAAGTAGATTCTGCCTTCTTAAGCATCTTCACTTTTTTCTAAAGATTAATTTATTTCATACGCCTGAGTGTTTCCCCTCACATGTGTTTGTGTATCAAATGTGTAGCTGATGCCAAAAGATGCCAGATAAAGGTGTGGCATCTCTTGGAAATGGAAGTACAGACAGCTGTGAGGTGCCATGTGGCTTCCTGGAAATGAATCCAGGACATCCACAAAAGCAGCAAGTGTTCTTAACCAATTGGCCACCTCTCCAACTGCAGCATCTGTATTTTTAGAATTAATTATTTCTAAAGGGGTGTGTGTGTGTGTGTGTGTGTACAAAAAGACATTTTCTCTATCTCCCCTATATTTACTAGCTGGACCTGAAAATAGAATAACAAGACACATTATCAGGGTAAAATTCAAGTTGTTTATTAACATTTGTAAGACGTATAAATATGGGATAGTTAGACATAATTTTAAGGGTTAGATTTTAAGATTACATACACTCTAACCAAAGAGTGATAGATTGTGAGGAAGCATTAAAGGGAAATGGATTTGTTCTTTTAGGGGTGGTGAATTACACAAAGTAAAATGCATGGTGGAAAATAATGGAAATAATAGGCTCAGTGAGTGCTGTGTAGTAGAGGGAGGGTTCCTGCCGAAGAGGAATATACAAGTGTTTATCCCTTCTTTAGACTGAAGGAGAAAGGGACAAAGCTTTTGATATCTTCCATATTTTAGTTACCTTCACCTCAAAATGATCATTGTGCCAAAGTGGCATATATTAAAGTGATCAGCCTCTACACTTCAAGTATTGTTCGGAACTTAATGAGGTTATGTGTACATTATAGTCTTATTTATATTATTGAAGACAACAGAATAGGCCAGATTAACAGCAAATATGTCTGTAAAAACATTTTTTTCTACCATGCTTCAATCAGTTGTATATTTATGGAGCTAAGAGTATGTGGGGTAATTAATAAAATTTTTTTTAAAAAGTGTATGTGGAGTACATTGCTGTAAACATCTGGCTGGTTAGTAAAAGTAAAAGTAAAAGCAGATAACATTTTAAGAAGTAGCAAAGAAATGAAATTGATCAGGTTTTATCACTGGTAAAAATCTCAAAGTGAAACTGCAGCCAAAGAGAAGAAAATAATCAGTTTCACGTTTAATATCTCCTTTGAGAGCTTAAAGGATTATAGGGGATCAATATCATAAAAATGAAAGCCTACATACTCTCTCTCTTTGGCTGGTCCACTGATGTGGTCACACCCTCTTTAAATAAGTTTTCACTTTCCCAATAGTTTTTGCCAATATTTTTTACTCCACAATCCTTTATCAGAGCCCCAGATAAAGTACTGTTCACCATGATGTAGACTGAATGGAGTGGGGAAGGGTGAGAGATGTAGGACCCAACACTTATGATATCTGTGTTTAAATCCAAGTCCTTCCAAGTGATATCAAGAAGATCTCAGACAATTTGTTCAACTATTTAAATTATGAATTTCTTCTCTGAGACCAGAGCAATAATATGAATAATAGGATTTAAGAAGGGACAAGATTTATAGCAATGACTCTCAACAATACTCCCAAATATTGACAATTGTTATATGTCAAATGAATCTCCTTCAAGTCCTGGTTTTACTACTTATTGATGTAACTTGGTGAAAACAACTTAATCTCAGTGTCACTTTGTTTTTACTTAAAAAAAAAAAAAAAAGCAAAATGTATGGTTGAATGGTGGTTGGGTAAATAGACACTTCTTTTGAGCATCTCATCCAAAATTAAATACACCCTTATAAGGGGCAGCCATGGTGGCTCAAGTTTATTCCTAGTGCTCGGAAAAGAAAAGTATTCCTATGGCTATGGTAATCAACCAGCAAGTCCTCCTGGGCTGAGAACTAGAACCAGACTAGGGCAGGGACAACACAAGCGTGGAAGGGCACAGCTACTTCATCCAACGAGAGGCTGAGGGGCCTCATAAGAGTTTACATTCTACAGTAATTCCCAAGTCCCAAGGCAGAGCGAGGGCACCAGTGACTGTGCTCAGATACCCACATTTCAGGTTAATTTTCATAGCAGCCAGGCAAGAAAGTTGTAGCACTTCTGTTTTAAACTGTCAGAACCGAGCCTCATGTGGAGTTGTGTTCCCAAGCAAGGCAGACCCAGGATGCAGTCCAAGTGTGTGTGACTCAAGTGTGTCTGACATCCTATTCCTAGCTAACAATGAAAACCACTGCCATTAACAATGTTTACCTCTGTTCTAAAGCTCCCTGCACCACCACTCATTCTTCAAACACATACTTACTCTCCTTTACTCCTATTGTGTCTTGTAGAAATATCTAGTCCATAGGGCACTGCAATCATTGGTCACCTTCTTCCCCCAAAGCCTCATCTCATACTAAAATGTTCCCAAAAGATAGGATGAGCCTTAGTCATCATTTTATTAATAAGGTGCCATTTAGCACTGATAGTGACAGCAGGATAAACACTAAGGAGTACCTGGATGGATACCTATTGCTGTCCAGGCATAATGCCCACACACTTGGCAAGCAAGTAATCGCCAGTTTCTTAGTCTGTACAATGAAGATGCTCATAAGACCTATCTCACTGTGCTCTGGGAAATAAACTAATTCTTGTTACTTTGCAATACGGTTGAGTCCATAATAAATGCCTTGTAGGTGTTGACTGTTAATTAGAGCTAGATTTATTCCCTACAATTCCCTTTAAATTGAGAGCTTTAACTGAAGCAGTATACCAAATTCAAGAATGAACATTGTTTTCAAACAAGGTGAGCGTCTCACGGAAGCTCACAGAACACAAAAGGAGAGCACAAGTTGCTTAGACACTGATGTATGGCCAGGAAGCACCTATGATCCCGACGAGCTATAGGTGTCCACCATGTCTGTCTCGATTCTCCTTGCATTGCTACCAGCATTGCTGGCATGGAACTTGGCAAAGTGAAGAGAAGCAACTGGGTGACTAAGCCGGTGTGGTCCTGGCATGGCCCAGTCTTGGGAATTTCCTCGAAGTTGCCTCTTTGCTTCAGGCAGCTTGGGACAGGATAGTGATAGGATCCTTGGGGGGTGAGTGCAGACCAGAAGTCCCTGTGGATCAGGAGTCCCTGAGTCAAAACATACTCCCTAGGTAGTTTGAGCCAGACTCTTTTTTTTTTTTAACAACTAAAGATGACAATATTTATTTGAGATTCATCACTTTTTGCAGGTTCTGGATGAACAGAACCTCTTTTTCTTTTTTTATTTTTTTATATTTTATTAATTTATTCATATTACATCTAAATGGTTACCCATCCCTTGTATCCTCCCATTCCTCCTTCCCTCCCATTTTCCCCTTACTCCCCTCCCCTATGACTGCTCCCCTCCCCTATGACTGTGACTGAGGGGGACTTCCTCCCCCTGTATATGCTGGGCCAGACTCTTAACAAGATGACTTTCTTTTCTTTTCCTTCTTTCTTCCTTTTTTTAATGTTTTTTATTTTTTAAATTATTATTATTATTATTATTATTTTAGCAAACACCGTATATTTAGCTGTGAAGGAAGTTTGTGAAACTTTGCCTCACAGAAACAGAGAAGCAATGGCTGGTTTTGACCCTCAGGTGGTCCTGCCCTCCATCTCTGTTGCTTTGTAAACCTGAGGATTCAGTGGATCTTGCACTAGTGTGTTAAGGGCCAGAACAGCTGGAGACATGGAAAAGCTGAGTTGCAGCAGCATGGCTGGGATGATCTTGGCTGCCTACTCACTGGGTTGCTTCACTATGGTACTTTTCTCTAGAGAACATAAAACAGTCACAGAGACTTTGGCACCAACCACTCACTAGAACCCCCCACCCCCACCCCCCCTCCCCATACAACCAGAGTGCAGGCTGAGCCTTTTCCCAGAGGAAGCTCTGGGAAGCGAAGGCAGCGGCTGTAGCAGAAAAGGGACACTTGCGCTTCCTAGGCAGCAAACTAGCTCACTCAGCCCTGCCCAAACCGGCACCATCAGCGGGTGGTGTGCTAGCTCTCCTCCGGGCCAAGTTCCTTGGGAGTGTCTCTTCTCCGCGGACCCTGCAAAGTCTAGGTTCTCCAACAGATGTTTCTCCCTCAGCTCTGAACTCAGAACACCCACCTGCCGGCGGCTGCAGCGCAGGGTCTGGAGCCTGGATGCTGTGGCTGAACTGAGCCCCCCTCCAAGCAAATGCAAGCATCAGCATGAAAGGCTGGACTTTAGCCCAGGTCTGTCCTCACCCTGGGGGGCCGCCTGCTTGGCTCTGTTCATCTGAGAGGAGCCGCTGCTCACTTTCCCCCCTTGCAAGTCTTTGTTCCAAGCCAGACATTGCTCGGATTCTCTAATTAACTCCCTCCACTCCAAAGGGGTCCGGAGGCTGGGATGCTCTGAGATCAGAGCTTAGAGGATGCTGACACTAGAGTGGGAGTCGGAAGGACTGCAAACAGTGGGTATTGTTGTGATTATATGTGCATCTCTGAAGCTGCTTCATTTGCTGGGACTGATTGATTTTTCGGAAGGTAAAGTGGTCGCTTCCCAGTCTGTGCGCTTGGTCAGGTCCGCTTCTGAACTGGATACAGATGCTGCAGAAGTTGCGAAGGTCTAATGTCCAAAGCAAAAGTTTTAAAATATGCATGCTTGACATAGACAGCAGCCTAACACCTGGGCAGCTCATTTCTGTTTACCTGGAGACCTGAGAATGGGAGGGAAGGGTTTTATAGCCTCCTCTTTCTGTTCTAAGCCAGTTATTTGGGTTTAGGGCGATTTGTGGGTTAAATGTGTCTAAGTGAGTGCTTGCTTTGGGTTGTCAAACTCATTTTGGCTACCACACCTTGAGGTCATGGGTGATCCCTCCCTCTGGAAGAGTCTTGAATTGTGAGGGGATTGTTGTGTTTGTGTGTCATTAGTCAGGAGTCGCTGGGGTGGAGCTGGGCTGTTGATTATATGAAATGTGGTGTAAAATGGAGTTAATGGGTGTTCAGCAAAAATGTGCTTTGAATATTTAATTTGCAGATGTTTCACCTACATTCTTCAGTGAGCCACCTTAATCGTTTGTCTCCTGAACAGGGAACCAAACACAGGACAGCACTGATACTTCTGCTATTTTATCTGTCTAATGAGAATCTCACCTTTATTATCCAAAAAATCAATTTTACTATTGAGAGAATGGCAATTCAAAAAAAAAAAAGCTAATTAACTTTGTTTTTAACTATTTGAACATACATCTATGTGTATATGCCTTTATATGTTCATACATGCATATGTCTTTATATGTTCATACATATGTTCATACATACATACATACATACATAGTTATATGTGCACACACATAAATATGAAATATCTACCGCATAACATACTGTAGAAGTTTATAAGTTAAACCAACTGATACAAACTCTGTATACAAGCTCTGTTTTATCTTCTCAAGTGAAATGATACAGACTCTGGGGTCTTTGTTCATATTCCTCCCAGCTATATGTTTGCTGAGCTCTGACCAGTCACCTCTGCCATGGTATATGAGGAGGGACATGGAAATGTTTAACTCTTCACATCTATCACAATCGCTCTAACGTCACGCATCAGTTACATCTGGAACACATGGTATTTCTCATAGTATGTTAATATTTATAAGTATACTCTAACTTCAGAGTTCCCCCCCCCCAATTACAAAATAGGTGTGATAATGTTGTTAAGCCAGAATACATCCAATGTTCTCAGACAATAATCACATTTTAAATTGTTATCAATATGACAAGTTCTACTTAGATATAATGAAAAGGTGATTTTAAATGAGGTTAAACAGGACTCAAAAAGTTGGTTTGTTCCTTATTTTACACATGAATTCTATTTACTCATAGTTGAAAAACAATACATAAGTAAATTTCTCAGTATGTTAAACAGCAGTTTTTAATTCTCTTGAGATTATGCCTCAGTGGACTATTTAAATACAAATAGAGTAATTTCAATTTCTATGAATAATATACATTGACCTAATGTTAGGGACCTATTAGTATGTGTTCTCTGGGAATGGTGTTCTCAGAGTTAGTATGTTGTGATCAAGGGGCTTGCTCTAGAACTGGGTACCAAAGTAGAGAACCACCATGGAGATATTTGAAGGATATCAACTTCCACAACACTGTAAGACATTAAGTAGTTCTTCTGTCATTGGTGATCATACTAGAGAAGTTTACAATTGAAACTTAAGCTAACAGCCCCTGGCAATGACTCAGCTTTCAGTGTTAAGTCAGTTAAATTGGATATTGGGATGATACTTCTTCAAGTTTGAGTTTCAAAAGTATGCTGATAAAATTATAAACCTAAACTCCTCCTTAATAGTCAATGAATTTTGAGTTGACTTGAAGGGCAGCCTTGAAGTGGATGTCCAAATTATAACCAAACTGCAACTTGAATCTTTCTATGTACCCATAAGTATAGATATACATACATGGTTATAAATATTGTGTGCAATGTACAGTAATCTGAGATAAATTTGGATTCAATGAACAAGTCTTGCTAATGAACAATGCCACCATATATAATATATGACCCATATTCATTTGGTATGAATAGATTCTTTTTTTCTGAAATACATTTTAAATAATTCTGGTCCAATCCAACGTTCTCACTTTATATAGATAATGAACAAAGTTATCAGAGAGGCACATGAGTTGTCAAAAACCAAACCATCTGAGAAGAGAAGGAAGACCCAAGTCAAATATTACTGAATGCTACAGAACACTTTTCTTACTGCAATTCTTTAACTGATCTCTTCTAACACGCGTAAAGAAAATAAATTAAAACATGCACGGAGATATTTTCTTGTCTTGAATTAGCTCCTAAGGCATATTAAAACATCAGGGAGAAATATACCTATGGAAAATAAAATCATGCAATAGCCAACTGATTCATAGAAGGCTTGGACTCCAACCTAAACATGGGATCCAAGGATGCTAAGACTCCTGCCCCTCATTACAGTTTAGGACAACAAACCAAATGGTCTTCTAGGCATCTTTCTAAATTCTGCATTAAATGTTAATCATCATTGACTTACACCAAATGACACTGAATGATAATTCCATGCAGAGTCCAGTGATGCTGAGACTCAGCAAGGATATGATAGCGAGGGCCGAAGCTTCCCACATAGACTTTTTCAGAGTATGACACTAAGGAGAGATAGAACAAACCAGGCTTCAAGAAGTACCAGGCAAGTTTGAGATCAAGGAAAGTGGTAGCTAAAATTAGAGCTATGAGATATCACATTCATTCTTTGTACCTGTAAATACTTAAAAGCAGACAAGTGCCAGGTGTGGTATCACATGACTGTAACATCAGCACTCACAAAACAGATGCAGGCACATTTCTTCAAGTTCATGGCAAGCCAGCAAGTTCCAGGACAGCCAGAGATTCATAGAAAACTATCTCAAAAACCAACCAAACAAACAAAAAACAGGCAATGCCTATGCCAAGGTAGATTGCAAAACACTTCACTGAGATTGTGACATAAAAAAAAAAGGGGGGGGCTCAAAATATAATGAATTTGGAAGAGTCAGCCATAGACACAAGGGTTGACAGTAACTATTCTCTGTTTTAAATTTTCAAATTTTCAATTTCAATGGTTTCTTTTAAATTTCAATAAAGTTTAAAAATGTCAATTTAAATGCAGTATTTGGCAATCAAAGGTTTTTTTGTAAAGAAAATTAAAAATAAATAATGAGGATTGAAGAGATGGCTCCATGGTATAGAGCAACAACTGTTCTTTCAGAGAACTGGGTTTTGATTCCCAGCACCCACCTAGTAGCTCACAACTGTCTGAATCTCTAAAATGTTCTTCTAATCTCCAAGGCAAGGGCACACCAGGCATGCAGGTGGCACGTGTGCGTGCGCGTGCGCACACACACACACACACACAACACTCATATACATAAAATAATAATACAGCATGAATAATGAAATATTAATATAATTATTGAAGGCCTCATACATAACCACTCATTAAAAAAAAGAAATATGGAAACTATCACACTGATGTAATTTCATACTTTAGTGTGTTACCAATATCATACTGTACTCTGAATGCTGAATGGTGATGGTCCTCTGTAGGGTTTAGATTGAAATGACGAGATGCTGAAAGTGAATTTTAATCGAAGTCTCCCTGAGAGACCTCACATTGAAGTAACAGAAACATCACCGGAGAAGATAAAAGAAATCAAATTCTGAGCATAAACTTAAGCAATGTTCCTTGGGGATAGCATTGGGGTGGGAATTGGGATGTTTTGGGGGGTCTTTTGTTTATTTGTTTGTTGTTTTTAAAGGACTATTTCAGAGCAACTAGAAGTGGAAGAACAATTTCTCAAATTGGAGATTGAGGGAAGAGGATTCTAGTTTGGGCAAAGAGCTAAGGCTATATTCTTAAGCCTGGACACTAGTGGCTTTTACGGATACAGGAAAGGAATGCTTATAGCACATTGAGTTGAGGCTGATGGAACATGGGTTCCAGGTATATTTATGCTCTAACTTCTAAGAGCCTTTGACTCCAATGTTTCAATTTGGAAGAAGCTAGAGAGGATAACCAATAATTCACATAGATTATTCAGAGAGTGGGTAAAAGTCTGTTCAGAACACAGAACAATCCACATGCGAGAGAAGGTAAAAGCCCATAAAATTTCCTTCAAAACAAAATACTCAGAGCTAGCTGTCAATTTCCAGTTTCTGCAGAAGTCCCAATTAATACAATATCTGTGGCCTGCAGCTGTTCTAAAACAGCACTGCTTTCATTTCAGGAACTTTCTGTTAAATATCCTAGTTATGAGATAAGAAATGTGGAAGACACAGCACATACTTTTTGATATAACAGTCCCTTGGAGGGAGGAACTGAAAAATTCTGATAGATGAATCTGACATCTGTCAGGATCTTTAATTTTTCTGAATAGTTTAGAAATTTTCTATAATGAAGTATAGAAAAATCACAATAATAAACCACCTTTAGTCCCTCAGGCAATTTTATTAATGACTTGTATTTGGACATATGTTTCTCAGCAATCGTATCGTTCAGTATTTCTTGGTTATCTACATTATGTATTCTGTATGACTCCAGGATACTAAGATTAATAGAAGATCACCACTCTCTTTAATAATTTAGTTGAAAATGAAAACCCGTAGACAAACCAATAAAATGTAATATTTCATGGCTAGTCTACCCAAGCAAGATATTCCATGAAGACTGTAACTAAATCCAAATAGAAGATTCAGAAACATTCAGAGTTCAACAAGGTAGAGTTTCCTTTAAGCTGTCTTGTTATTGATAAAGAGAAACGTATCGAATTTGCATACAGGAAAGGTGCTTATGCAAGTACTATATATAAGGCAACGGGTGACATAACACTACCCTACCGTAGAAGCATAGGGACCTGGTGCACCATATGGGGTTCCTGGAACAACAACAAGAATGTGTGAAGAGTAGACACAGTTTTATTTCTTCTTGGTTTTCATCATCCATGGTGTTCAGCACTATTACACACACACACACACACATACACACACACACACACTTGCCCCAATATAATTTGAATATAATTTGCACTAGGAGTACAATCCAAGACCTTCAGTGCTACTTTCTAGTGTCCGTGAACCTCAACACTGTTGATTAGCTGACTATATTTTTTGGTCATTTGTTTTTCTGATAGTGAGATTTCATAGCAAAGTTCCGCACAAGTGGATTTCTGCGATACATTAGAACCTATGGCCCTAGGAAGTAATTTGAGCTGAAATATCTAGCTGTGAGCTGCATGTGCCTGACTCAGATGGACTTTGATCTGGATGGCAGGGCAGCCCATCCAGTACAGTAACCAAGAAAAGATCTTAGATTTATAGCTGCAGTTTAACATATATGCACGAACCACCTATTGTGTGGAGGGGAATTGAAGACGGCAGGATAGTTTCATGTCTTTAAGAAGCTTTCAAATTGCTCAGACAGCAAATGGCTCATGAACAACTTTGGCAAGATGGAAAAATATCTTGCTGTTCAAAAAAAGCAAGCTTCTAGAAAATTACAAGAGTCCTCCTTTCCTCTTCTGGCTGCTAGATTTTAGGGTGGAGCAGGGGTGCTTGAATGAACGTGGTGCTATTTGAAACCTCCAGACTTAAGAGATCCAAGACTTTAACAGGCAGAGAACTTATGGCAAAGGTAGAAATATCAATTATAAATGTTTATTTAAAAAAGGCAGTGTCCTATGCTTTCTTTTGATAGTCATATTAGCATAAACAATAAGCAGGTCTGTGTGGTCTTGACAGTGCTTCAGACTGATTTGCCTTGGGGCTGTGATTTTACTCATTTCAGAACTCATTCCCGATGTCATGCTCTGGAGAAGAGCTGCAGCCTTTACTGTATGGAGAAGGGAAATGTATGGAGCGAGAATTTTCACCACTCAGTCCCTTGCAACAGTAGACTGCATCAGAAAACAAACAAACAAACAAACAAACAAACAAACAAAAACACACAAAAGCCAAACAAGCATACCTGTGGATAACTAGTTTGAGGTCTTGCTCACTGGAGTGGGAAATAGTGCACCACACAAGAAATGTAGAGCATCTCAGTAAAGATATCAGAAAATATCAGTGTGTTGGCATCTATGGTGAGTAACTGTGAAGATGGCTCTAAGAAAGCAGGACATTGGTTTGTACCGTATGTTGCTAGGAAGACAGAGTGACTCACAAATCATCTTCATCTCTTCTACAAGTAGAGAAAAGGAAACAAAAGTGAAAGCTGTAATGAGTAAAGAAGAGATGCCCATTTGTTGGGTTAAAGAATATTCATTCTTTTTCTCATTGAAAGATTTTGTGTATGCCTCTGTTCAGATGTGATTTCAGAGTGGCCTTATTTTAGTTTGGATCAGCTATGGAGATAGAACAATGGACTCTGATGTTTATACCCTGTGCACTGTCTATATTCCTCATGAGAAGCCCAAAGACGCTAGTGAGCCAGGCTAGCTCCTGCTAGATCCCAGGTCTGCTTGTCCAATTTGAAAAAGATAAGAAGAAGAAAAGTGGGACAGGAAAGTCTATAGGTTTGATTTTTAAACCCAATTCAGTAATTCCATGCCAATTACTAAATTTCCTGATTGAATTCCAGATCTTCTCTCTCTCTCTCTCTCTCTCTCTCTCTCTCTCTCTCTCTCTCTCTCTCTCTCTCTCTCTGAGTCTTTTTTCTTTTTAAATTATTTTTTATTTTTCTTTTTTTACACTTTATGTTTACATTATTACACATATATACAATAAACTATCTACAGCATACAGCAAGAAGAACCACAAAACAATCAGTGTTTTGCCTATTTGTATTTAGGCAACCTTGAAGAAAACATCTTTCCTATCTTGGTGCATCTAAAATTCTGAATGTAAATCCATATCTATCATATTTCTTAAAAATGGCATGACCTTGCCTTGTCTCTAAGATGTAGAAAACTCAAAACTGTAAGTGAAATACCGAGCCCTGTATCTCATCCATGAGCAGGAGCCCATGAGCACCTCTCTTCTAACTATGTTAAATAATATGACTTGCTTACATCCCAGCGACTAGGCCGGTGGCTCTCAGTCTTCAGACATCTCAGCACTTATGAGACAGGCTATGAAATCACAGATTCCCATGTTGTACTTTGTGTTTCAGTTTCAGAGAGGGCATGGTTGGTTCTGAGTCCTTGCATTACTGGCGGTTTCTTCATTGGTATCATTTGTCCAAGGACCACAATCTAACAACCATTGAGTAAGTCAATGGAACTGAAAGACCTGACCCTCTGAACATCTAACAAGACCTCCAAGTTTAGTGAAGTCCTTTGTCTATTGAACTTTATTACAAAGTATTTAATGGCTATATTTGTCTATATTAAGTATTAGCTTTTGTGGGTCATGTAGCCTAGCACAACTCTTCAGGGGAAAAAAGGTGATTTTTGGACTATATAAACAAATGACTGCTAGAGAACAGCTTTGTGAATGCTTGAATTAGAGCACCACAAAACCCTCATACACCGTGAAAAACTCTTTAAAGTTTTTTTGTTACTTATATAAAAAGCAATCCTTATCTGGCATTTGGTACAATATTAAGAAATAGGATAGATTTGGCTTACACTAGCAGGACCATCCTTTGTTTATCATGTAAATCTAATAATTCTGCAGTTCTTATACATTTTTATATAACTATAAATTCAATGTTAGAACATCAATATTTCTGTATTAGATTATAAAGCCTTCATAAATATTTAATATCTGTTATATTTTATAACATTTTATCTTTACAGCTTTTTTCAGCATTTGAAAAATTATGTAATAAAATCTTCACATGTGATGTTGCTTATATATTTAGTAGTATGTTTTTGGGTTAGAATCTTACAAGAATAATTTTTGGTGGGACAAGAAAATAAATTGCTTTAACTTTGTTGACATTTATACAAGGTGTGTTTGTTTTATAAAGAGATCACAAAAGTTCACCTGTGTCATTGGCATATAGAGCATTTTCAGTGATTTGAACTCACTGCGTTATTAAAACAACTCTAAAGGATACTGTCAGTGTTGATTAGAGGATATTTTGAAGATAGGCACTAAAGATGATCATGGAGAAGCTCAATATTATTGACAAATGGTGACTTTAAAATACTGTGTCATTATGAGGTGGTTGGATCAGGAGGACTGTGACCTAATCCCTCATCAGTTCACTGGCGAGTTCATGTCTAGATTGCATCACTGAAAGTTTATGGAAATGTGATGGCTGGGTCTGTCTTTGGGAAGAACACCAGAGGCATGCTCTTGGAGGCTACTCCTTGTCCTGGTCCCATTCTTCTAATAATCTCTACTTCCTGGCTTCTAAGAGATGACATTTTTTTTTTTTTTTTTTTTTTTTTTTTTTTTTTGCCACATGCTTCTACCTTACCACAGGCCCTTAACAAACGAGACAGTAGACAATTAACTGAAACCTTTTAAGCCACAACCCAAAGTAAACCTTTCGTCGTGGCAGTTGCTTTTCTCAGGTGTATACCAGTAAGATGAAAGCTCCAGTAATATGCTTATATTCATCTCAAGTAAGGAATGGGACATCTTACTAATGTGACAGGCCCAAAATAAGGAATCATATGCATTGTTTGAAGCAAAAGCATACAAAGGCCCATCCAAACTCCATTTTGTAGGTTAAGATAAACTAATGCCTTACCCAGAGTCCCTTGTGAATCTTTGAAAGCACTTAAATAAAGGTAGGACAACACTAAGGTTAGACAACACTAGCATGTTTACTATGGGTCTAAGATGAATCACTAAAGCCTTCTGCACCCTGTTTCCTTTTCATAAGCCATAGATCTTATCATCTTAAGACCCACCTCTTTAGAGAATTCTGAGCCCTAGCCATGACTTAGAGATGAAATATACACCCTCGACTTGTTGTACAGCAAGTCCCCACTAATGCTTAGTTTGTATCTCAGATTTTCTCACCAGTGCTTAGTGCCTCCTCTTTTTAAACAGTTATTGGTGACAAAATACAAAGCATCATGAAAAAATTGCCAAAAACATAATCCAATGTTGCTAATTTTGAAAATTTGTGTTTTCCTTATCCTAGGATCTGTTTTGTCATACTTTCAAGGTCAGTAAGTGCCTTATCTACTCATTATCAAACACAATGCAATTTGATCAAAGATACTGGTAATTGGCCTAGTTTATACACTGCTCAATAAGAGAACTGGTATCAAACTGGAGCCTTACAAGCTGAAGTGTTTTGTTGTGGTGTTTCTTTCTGCCTTACTCTAACATTCCTCAAAATGCAAAGACTTTTCGTATAAAGCAATGATGACTGAAGCTGTGAACTAAGGGACCTCGATGTTACAGAATCAGCACAGTGCTCTACCTCCTATTGCACACAGTTAAAGACTTTATACTTCAGCCAATTTATAGTTATGAATGGCCTGACTGAAGAAACCCTCTAATGATTAAATGAGAGAATATCAACAATTTATCAGGGATGATGTAAAGTGATGATGAGATTCTGGACTTAAATAAATTACAAGGGAAATTGGTTAATGATAAAACAATGAGAAGCCAGCCACACCTGTAGGAATACTAAAATGATGCATCTGTCCTTACTGCTTTCGGCATCTTGACACCACTGGTTCACTGAAGACGAAATTAGTACAGGCTTCTAAGCATCACTTGACTGAAAAGAGAAGATTAACTCCTTCCCATTCCTGTGAATGTCTAAAAAGACCCAAAGGGAATCAGTCAGGTTCATTGCTTCACAATCATAGCAATTACATAGCTAGCACTCTCTTTGAGGAAAGTTTCAGATTAATGTTGAATGTTCACAAAGTGATCTAGCCTCAGTGTAGTTTTATATCCCTCCCACAATAAATAAGTCAATGATAAAACCGCTTAACATTTTATAGAAATTTACTCAAGAAAAAAGTGCCAAATCAGCCCAGAAATTTTACTGCTGCAAAAATCTTTGTAAGCTACAGGGATGACTTTCCTACCTAATATATTTCAAATGCACAAACTCACCACTAATAGGAGCTATTCCTGTCAATGGCTTTCTAGGACTGTTAAAGAAAAATTTCCAAAACATGGGTGTCCTCATCCTACTGTACCACCAAGGTGCCTAAATTTGGCACCTGAATATGCCAGGGCTGTTAGGGAAAGTTTAAACTGTGGTGTAAACTTTTCATAGAAGTTATGCCCCCTTGTTAAAGAAGTTTAAGCTCAGGACAGCAACGGAGGGACGTGTGTCCAGTGAATATGAATGGTCTGAGACCTTGAAGCGCAGCAGGCCTCTAATTAGTTCCCACTCTGAGAACTCATTCATTTTATTACACATGGTATTGGTGGTGGCATTTTCTTATGGGAACACATTTGTGTTGCAGAACAAGTCACAGAAAGACTTGGTATAGGCAGCATAATATAAATTCTGAAATGCCATGTATTGCATAGAAACACTGATGGAGTGTCCAACACAATATGAATTCTGAGACACCACCAGTGGTCTAAAGAAATCCCCAGGAATAAATGAGCTTTAGGGGAGAGACTGAGAAACTCTGGCTATCCTTCCCTTCCTTTACTTCTTTTTTAAAAATATTATAATTTATTTAGAATTACATCCCAATTGTTAGCCTCTCGCTTGTATCTTCCCTGTTCCTACCCTGCCTCCCTCTCTCTTTCCCCCTATTACCCTCCCCTAGACCTCTGACAGAAGAGGACCTCCTTGCTGCCATATGATTGCAGCCTATCAGGTCTCATCCAGATAGCTGTGTCCCCTTCCTCTGTGTGCCAACCAGGCCTCCTCACCATGACTAAGTGGTGAAATAGGGGGCACTAGAGTTCATGTCACAGTCAGTTCCACTCTCCACACAGCTGTGGAGAAAGAGCTGTCCAGTGCCTAGGTTTATTGCATGCATTGTCCTTGGTTGGGGAAACAGTTTATGCAGGCCCCCCTGGGTCCAGATCCACCAGCCTTGATGATCTTGTGGGGCTCCTGAATTCTCTGGATCCTTCCATCTCCCCATTTTTCCATTTAGGTAAGACCTGTCTCTGTAACTAACTATGGTAAGAAGAATGAAGATAGGTATCATAAAGAGGGTTAAATTTAAACTCACAGACTTAATATCTTTTGTCTATTTATCTTTCTTATGGATAAATATTTGTCATGTAGTGATGGTGCCCCCCTTTAGTTCCATCACTTGGAAGGCAGAGACAGGCTGATCACTGAGTTTGAGGCCAGACTGGTCTATAGAGTGAATTCCAAGACAGCCAGAACTGCACAGAGAAACCCCATAGGAAACCCAAAAACCAAACAAAAAGCCACCCCCTCAAAAAAGAAAGAAAGAAAGAAAGACAAACCAATGTTTAAATTTTCTCTCTAGGTAAACAAATGAGTGATTATTTTATAAATTTCTCTACCATAGTAATAGATCTAATATAAATTGCACTTGATCCTGTCCTCTGTCATCACAAATTACTCCACGACAGATCTCTTTTTCTTTCAAAGGGCAAGAAAATTGGTGTTTCGAATTAATCAAATGTGCTTACTTCCATGTAGGCAGCAAAGCACTTTGAGGGTAGGAATCGTCATATCTCTGTTGCCTGAGGAAAGTAAACATGCATAGCCTGGAGTCTACATACCAAATACTCATCTTCACTTTCTCCTCTTTCTTCTTAACACTGGGAAAATTATCTACAAGATGAAGAACAGAGGATTGAATTAATTATAACAAGAATATTTTTCTTAACTTCAGCTACAGTACACTTAAATAAAATATCAGAGCAATAGCTTTTTGCTGTAATCAGTATATGAATTATGGCTACTAGTAAGAATTATATCTAAATGACTATGACTGAAGTTTTGAATCATTTTTGTTAAGATTTTTTCTTTGCCAACTTCATACATATATGTAACATGTTTTGATAAACTTTCCGACTTTTTCGTATCTACCCTCCTTCTTCCTCCTTACTGGTTCCTTTCCCAGATTTTGTGTGTGTGTGTATGTGTGTGTGTGTGTGTGTGTGTGTGTGTGTGTGTGTGTGTGTGTGTCATGTAGCAAAGTTTAACCAAGACCACCTGTTTGTCCATTGATTTTGAGCTACTCATTGGAGTCTGGTAGCTCATTGGAGAACAGGAAATGTCAGGAAGCCCCTTCTCCCAGAATCTGAATTGTTTACCAGTAGCTCAGCAAACAAGGATAGAACCTTTAAGCAGCTCTCCTGTCTATGCCTGACTATTGATGGGCCCATTTTCATGTACAAGCAACCACTGCAGGTGTGAGTATGTAGCTAAAATGGCTGTGTCTTATCCAAAGATAGCTTTTCTGAGCCTTTAACTCATTTTTTACATTCTTTCTTGTCCCTCATACACAGTGTTCTCCTAGCCTTAGAGGGCTGGCATAAATGTCTTGGTTAGTGCTGAACAGTCAACCGTGAGCACCTTGAGCTTCCATGGATCTTTGCATTCATCATGTTTCTATGGAGAAAGCAGCATTTCTAATTAAGGATAAGGAAGCATATGTCTATGACTATAAAGATAAATATTTAGAAAGCAGTTTGGGGCTATGTCCATTTAGCTAAACATGAGTAGAGAATTGGTGCACACTTTTAATTCCAGTACTCCAGGAGGCAGAGACAGGTGAATGTCTGGGTTCAAGGCCAGCTTGGTTGAACAAATGAGTTCTAGGAAAACCAAAAAACAAAACAAAGCAAAGAAACAAAAACAAAAAACAAAATAAAACAAAGCAACCCGACAGCTTATCAATTCCTGAGCCAACATTTTTTGGCTGAGTGCACAGTATCAGGTATGGGATTCCCACTTAAAGAGTATACCTGAAAGCAAATCAAAGAGCTATTTGTTTCTACCATAACAGTTATGCCAATTGTGCCATTATTCCACAAATGTGCGCATCTTCCTTTTTAGGTTGGTATTGTAGTTTTTTCCTTAATATTGTGGGTTTTTTTGATTCAAGGAGTTTATATACCATTGCAGATAGAAAAGAAAAAGCTCATAATATCAGAATATATAGAAATATATTTTAAAACATTGGCCATGAAACAAGTTGCTCCAAATATCAAAGTATATTTATAAAGTACAAAAAATCTTTAATGTATATGATTCATATGCAGAATCAAAAGTATCCAAAGTTACAGGATGAACTTTGTAATTCTCTTATATGAAGCTAAACGTCCCTTCTTTGTAAGAAACTTCCTGCTTCTTAATCTTTTGCCATTTATAGTAATAAGCCATTGATTTCTAACAGACTTTACTGTATTCAAAGTTTTTTGTTTGTTTGTTTGTCTTTTTTTATTTTATTTTGTTTTGGTTTGTGCTGCTTTGTTTGGGGGAAAACTCATTGCTGGATTTCTAGCCACATCATACTTATTGAGTCTTGAGTATCAGCAGATTTGAAGAACACATTTGTGTCAGAGTTTCAGTGAGTGTCGACACCCACTAAGTATCTTTCCTAATGACAAATCCCCTTACACATGTCTGGGGGCAGCTATTCTTTGTTAAAGGGAAGTCTTTTCTGGATCATTGGCTGGAGGCTGGGTACTCATGAGGGGCAAACAGGAGCTAAACCCATGTATCGAGAGCCAGAATAACAAACTGAAGGAATTCTCTAGTGCTTTCCTGGCTGTGCCAAATTTTGTCAAAGCACTTCTGAAAAAAAAAAAATCACTTAACACTAACCAGGCCAGCCATACCAGCTTCCCGGATGCTGGTTTAAAGTTGCAAATGGCATAAGTATGATGGTTAACATGCTTCAACTTGACTTTTTTTTTTTTTGATTTTTTTTTTTTATTAATTTATTCTTGTTACATCTCAATGTTTATCCCATCCCTTGTATCCTCCCATTCCTCCCCCCCCCCCCATTTTCCCATTATTCCCCTCCCCTATGACTGTTCCTGAGGGGGATTACCTCCCCCTGTATATTCTCATAGGGGGAGACCTGGTGGCACTCAGAGGAAGGACAGCTGGTAGTCAACTTGACTTTTTATAAAATGCCTTAGGAATGTTAGTAAAGATGTATGGAAGACACTTAAAGTTGGCATGAGGGACATTCAAAAATCAGTCCCTGAATGCGTAGTTCCATGAATGATTTTCTTCATTTCAACCTAATTATGTAAAGAAACATGCAGAATAATAATAATAAGCACTTTGCAAGTGCTCGTTCTTTACGGATGCACTTACCTTTTAGTGTCAGTCACTTTAATGCTTCTCTCTTCATCTATGCTTGGAATAAGGCCAGCTAATGCTGATATTAAAAACATCACTGGCAAACAACTTCACTGAGCCTGGTATTTTCAAAGTATTTATTATCTTATTTAATGCTTGCTGTGATTCAGTGAGGTGAGTAATGCCATTTTCCTCATTTCTCGGATGGTATTAAACTTAGTTCCTGATATCACAAGTCTAGGGATCCAGCGTGTAGGCACAGCACAGCTAGTCTTCTTGTGGAACTCATCCTTAGCAACCATTATCAGCTCCAGGAAGGAGACTGTTTAGTATGGGACGATGGTTGTACAAACAGAAATACCAAAAAAAAAAAAAAAAAAAAAATCAATGTGATGAAGGAGAACAACAACTGACTCCATTTATGGAGTTTAGGTGAAGTCGCAGAAAAAGAGAGCTTGATTTTAGACTTTTTAGACTGATTGGCAGCTTTTAAGGTAGTGAAACTTGACAAGAAAAGTAGGAGAGAAAATTTTATAATCAGCCTCTCTCAGCAATCTACTTTTCCTACTTTTTAGTAAGCCATAGCAATGTTTTCCTTATAGAATCAATTTCCATATTTTGCAACCAAATTTTAAATTGCCTATGAAGAATCATGCAGGTCGCTCTCCGAAACCATGACAAGTAACTGTTGTGTAAGTACATATTATTATAGACTAGACACTATAATAGGACACAACAGCAAGGACATGCTGTTAAAGTTAATTTCAAAGGCTAGTCATTTATTCTGGCCACTTCTGGCTGTGGTCCAAAAGGGAAACTGTATCATCTATGCAGCAATATGACTATCTTCCTCCAAACTGCTCTTGGATAATGGACTTAGCTCTCATGAAAATCACTTATTTCTAACCCTCACTGTGTCTAACTGAACTCTCTACAGCAGGCATTAATGGAGACCTTTCCAACTGGTCCAGGGCATCATTCAGAGATTTATATGCACTTACAGGCTTTAACAGATACCATGATGGTTGGGTTTCAATTTTGCTTGACATCCCACAGCTGTGAAGAATTAATCCCCTTGTTGTAGCCAGCCATGTCAACTTTGTCATAAAGCATCTGTGCCCAGTGGTCATTCCCCTGGCAGTAGGATTTCGGCTGCCGCTGTACTTCATGCTGGTGAAAATCACCATACCTCTTCAAGAACTGCTGGATGTCAGAGACACCAAGCAGGGATGACTACTTTCATCCTTCCTGTCAATTACAGGAGGTTGGTAATTAAGCATGGCTTCTTTTTCATAGAGGGAGGTGTTCCTCCCAAATGGATCAGCTCTTTTGAAAACATTCAATTTAAGAAAAAAAAAAAAAAAACTTCTGAAAACGATGCTCTTGCTTATCTCTGAAGAATTAGAGGCAGCTATAAAACTGAATCTTCATTTAATTTTCTATTTAGTTGGGGGTTATTCTATGTACAGGATACATCTACTGAATTCTGCTTAAAGGGATAACATGTCCTGTGTTCCCCTCCATTAGCTTTTACTGTAGTCAAGATGCCTGCCCTGTTCTACCCTCCAGGGGAACCATTAACTCTCCTGGCTTACACGGTGGTATAAAATGGTACTATAATGTGCTAACAATTTCTATTACCCTTTAACTTCACGTGTAGTCTACCATTTTAACACAAACTTCCACATTCATTACCTTCCCCTCCGATGAAGAACCAAACACAGCAATAGGTTTTGTAGAAGTTACACTGGATTTGTTTTTGCACAGATGGAAGTTCCTAGGCCATTAAGAGTTCTGATTATCACATCCACTGGGTCATAAAAAGTGAATCTCCTCAGTCCAGTGAATTTTCTTGTAGCTCATCCCTGCCACTCTTTTCTTAAGATAGTTTCTAATAAGTCTTTATTGAGGAGGTTTACTGAGCAAACCAATGAACCAAAAGTAGCATTCTGTATGAAAGAAAATGCTATGTACAAATGTTATGTACAAATGTACCTGGCTCAATGACTTGACTCATCATTTTCCAAGAAGCTGGAACTGAGAACCACCTTTCATGTGTTTCCTTAGGGACTGTACCAGGCAGGCTCCTGACTCCCATCCTTGTCCCCATGCAGGCTGCGCCTGTGACAGAATCAGAGATCAGAAACAAAAGGAGCCAACAATATCTCCTATAACATATGCAAATTGAAGCATTATTTTTAGATAATTCTATATTTTCGCAGCCTGGGGATTAAATTGTAATTACTCATGTTCTTAAAGTGGTGCATAATTATTGTGCTTAGAGCCACAATAGTCCCTGGAAGGTATGCACATGTATCAGCTTAGCTAATTGCCTTCCTAGCCCTGTGTTGTTACAATAAAAAAAATAAATAAATAACTGAAGGTCATTGAATCTGACGTGAATATATGTGAACAGAGCTTCTAGGA
Source organism: Acomys russatus (assembly GCF_903995435.1). Lineage (NCBI taxonomy): Eukaryota > Metazoa > Chordata > Mammalia > Rodentia > Muridae > Acomys > Acomys russatus. The sequence continues at coordinate 39,052,907 of NC_067158.1, read as the reverse complement.
TGCGTGGTTGGTTTGCAGGGTTTCTTCACACCAGACAAAGCACAGCCTTCAAAACTCAGGCAGACATATATCCAATCCTCCCCTCTCTGTTGTGTTGGACATAACAACTCCAGTGTAAACCTACTTTCAACAACTCACAGGCTGTGTCTCAGACCTTTTTTTTAGTTTGTTTTTATTTTATTAATTTATTCATATTACATCTAAATTGTTATCCCATTCCTTGTATCCTCCCATTCCTCCCTCCCTCCCATTTCCCCCTTACTCCCCTCCCCTATGACTGTCACTCACTTATAACTGAACACTAGCCCAAGGGGCATGTCTCGTGAAAGTCTTCACCTAACAGGAAAGTGGGTCAGAGAGGAAGACATCCTATGGGGACTCTAGGTGAGAGAATCATGGGAGAATGGGGAAATAGAAGGATCCAGAGGGTCCTAGAAACCTACAAGAAGAACATTATGATGGGAGGATCTGGGCCCAGGGGTCCTGCTCAAACTATGGGACCAGCCAAGGACATGCGTGCAGTAAACTTCGAACCCCTGCCCAGATCTAGCCAATGGACAGGACCTTCTCCACCATTGAGTGGAGAGTGGGGACTGACTTTCAGAGCTTCTTCTTAACTTCTCTCTGAAGTTCAGTTTCTCCATCAGAGAAATGAGTTTACACATTATGGATTTTTTATTGTAACCACTGGTCCTGGATGTAGTTTTCCTCCTAGTGACCATTCGGCCAGTCATACCCCATTATTACAAAGCAAAAGTAACAGCAGCAACAAAAACTGTAATACACTTTCAAGGTCACTGTGGTGTGGAAGAAAATCTGTGGAACTTGGGGGAGTGAAAGCTAAAGTCTGCCCAGGATCTTTTTATTTCCTAAATGTACTATGTTCAAGGAAGTTTAGACTCAATGTTTTCTGTTTTCTCTGCCTTCTTCTTTTCCTCATATCTCACATTCCTTTCATATTTCCTCCCTGTGAGACCCTTCCTCCTTCTGTGTTTCAGGTGTTCCAGATTTCCTTCCTTCCACCTTTTCTCCCTTCAGCCTCTTCCTTTCTTTATTCTTTTCTTATTCCTGACATTCTTTATGTTCTTGATACCATTACTTCTCTGCTGCTAATAAAATATACTAATATACACTTAAATTGGCATAAGGTCAAGCTTAACACTAGTATATGAAGTTCTTGTACATGCAGATGTGCAAATGCTAGCCTTCTCATTTCTGCTAGGTACTGGCTTCTTTGTACCATTCTGCTCAGTCCCCCATCAAAAGCTTTTCTCTACAGTGCCTCATAAATTCACATCTAGTGGCAACTAATTTTTAGCTAAGATATTCTGCTTTATTTTTTGCCTTTACCATGAAGAAGATCAAAATCAAATTTAAATTTTTATTCCCCATTAATAAAAACTATAATACATTTCCTTAGTTTGCTTTTATCGCTATTGTTTCTATTTACCTTTTATCGCTATTGTTTCTATTTACCTTTTATCGCTATTGTTTCTATTTACCTTTTATCGCTATTGTTTCTATTTACCTTTTGTCGCTATTGTTTCTATTTACCTTTTATCGCTATTGTTTCTATTTACCTTTTATCACTATTGTTTCTATTTACCTTTTATCGCTATTGTTTCTATTTATTTTATTCTATTATTGTATTCTTATATCGCAAGCATACTTTTAAAAGATCAGTCTATTCAAGTTTTATATCTAAATGTTATTTTTTTAGAATTTCATGCATAAGTACTGTATTTATATTATTTCCACTCTTTCTTCTCCCCCTCTAACCCTCCCATATCCATATTAACCCTCTTCAGTTATTGATTTCTTTTTAAATTATTATTGTTATATGTACGTACACATATATATTCATGTGCATACACACACATATTTCATTGGGTCTATTTAATGTTGGTTGTATGTGTCTAGCACAGACCCCATAGGATTGTATAACCTAATAAGGTGTTTGTTTTGGCACCGTAGAAAACTGATTCTCAGTATCTCAGCTCTTGGGCTAGAAATGAGGCTTTGTGAGAGTTCCCATCCTTGATAGAATGCATGGTGGTTTGAATGAGAATTGCCCTTGTTGACTCATATGTTTGAATACGTGGTCTGCTCCCCAGTTTGTGGAACTGTTTGGGAAGGATTAGGAGTTGTGGCCTTGTTAGAGGAAGTATGTTACTGGGATGAGCCTTGAGGATTCAAAAGCCTGCACCACTCCCAGTTCCTCTCTTTCTCTCTCTCTCTCTCTCTCTCTCTCTCTCTCTCTCTCTCTCTCTCTCTCTCTCTCTCTCTCTCTCTCTCTCTCTCTCTGCCTTGAGAGTGACTCTGATTTCCTGATATAAACTCTCATCTACCACTCTTGTCCTATGCCTGCCTGCTACCATGGTCCCTGCTGTGATGTTCATAGACTCATCCTCTGAAATTATAAGTTCCCCCCAATAAACTATTTCTTCTGTAAGTTGCCTTGGTCATAGTATCTTAGTATAGGAATGGAGACGTAACAACATGTCAATGGATTTGCTATTATGTAGGCCATTCTTATGGCAATTATATTGTGGAGATTTCATGGAGGCAGATTTCCAGTCATGATACAGAAGACACTATCTCAGGATAGATTTCTGTATCCCTTGACTCTTGCAATCTACCTGACACCTCTTCCAGAATGTGTCTTGAGCTTTAGGTATAGGGGTTGATACTTACAGGTATCATTGGATTTAGGCACCCTGATATCAGTGATCAGCGGTTCTCTGCATTTTGACCACTTCTGCATTTCTATTATAACCTCCATCTATTGCAAAAAAGAAGCTGCTTTAAGAAAGAATGATAGCTACACTTATCTCTGGTTACAAGGAAAAGTATTTAGAATGCAGTTAGGAATTATTCTGATTTTGGATAGTGGCTATCAATTGTTCTGCAATCCATCACCTCTCCAATCACAGGTAAAATTACAAAACATAATAGCCACATACTAAAGATTATGCCATTAAAATAATAAACAGAATCATGTGTTTTTATGAGTGCGACTCCTTTTGTGGAATAAAGTCCATTTACTCTTAAGTGCAATTTAACTTAAATGTAAGCAATCGCTGAGTGCCCAACAACTGTTACTATACTAAACTAATAAAGCCGATTACTATGAACAGGTTTATAATAAAATTTAGAAAAATAACATATAAGTTTGAAATATGATAGATTGGAACTTCAGTAATTGTTAAGAATATACAAGAAAGCATGGCCCAAGGGCTACTTACAAAATCCCAATTCATTGCCAAAAAGCAAATTATAGACCCCAGATCACTACTTCTATCTCATTCAAATAATAATCATCTCAGTTATGCCACAGTAACTTCTTTAGATCTCTCATAAAATGAGAATATTAAAAAATGAAATAATTGAGTGTCACCTCGTGAATGAACTTAGGAACATCATTTCTCCAAGAGTTATGAACACAGAAACATAAAATTGAGAAAGATGTCTCTACCTGGCGCTGTTTTCCAATATCAAGTGAAACGGAAAGCCAGAACACTAGAAGGCAATCTGCATGAGGTTGGAGTTAACACCCCTACTTCTATAAATAATGACTCTTAAGAAAGAGGTTGAAACAGATGAGGCAATCCCAGCTATTTGCTAGAAACCTAAGAGGATGGTGGATAAATAGGATTAGGGAACCCAAGCCATATCATAGGACTAATAATGTAAGTCAGGGATGACAAATAGATTTCATCTTGCCAGCCAACTGTAGCTAATTGGTTGTCAAGAACATAAAATTGAGAAAGATTAGAGAATGCATCTCAGCCCTGCAGGATGGAGCTCTGTGACTGATTAGTGATGTCTGCCAAAGTACAGTCATGCTAGCATGTAGCAACTAATGTCTCTATTCCACTGGCAGTGGCTATCTGACCTGTTTGGTTGACTGATTACTCCACGGTGTCTTGGGATCCTTGTTGTTGCTAGTGTTCTTTGGTTATATCTTGATTAATCTTTCTTCTCTCCTGGTGACTATTCATTGTTGACTATGGCAAATGATAATTGAGATTTTAGTTATTTCTACATCAAGCATAGTAGTATTTCATATACTTTAAGGAGGTTTCTAGTGTTCCATTTTAACATCCCCAAAATTATGTAACAAACACATAAATTGTTGTTCACTTTGGAGAAAATAACACCTATGTTATGTTCTCAGAATTAACGAGACCCATGTTCGTTGGGAATCTCTTCAATTCCTTCCTATACAAAGGACATAATCATTTTATTTTGGCAACTTAATGTACCTGGTAATGGACCATGGATGTGATTTATTATTTTTGAAGGAACTACTTACTTTTAACATTCCTGCCATCATTTCCATCTCTAGCTCACATTTTATTTGGCATAATACTTTTTCACGAAGAATATTTTGTTTAAATGTTATACATATGCATATGACACAGAATATATGTATTTTATGGCATTGAGACAAGGATTCTGACTTGTGATTTGTTTGTAATATTTTCTCTAAGACACACAAATACAATGATCATGTAACTATTTTTGTGACACTTCTGCCAAATTTATTCTCATTTTCATAAGTGTCATCTATTCTAACTGTTTTGGTTGACTGATAATGCCTCATTAAATAATTAGATTGGAGAATATTAATAAGATGTATGTGGTGTGTGTGTGTGTGTGAGAGAGAGAGAGAGAGAGAAAGAGAGAGGAGAAAGAGAGAGAGAGAGAGAGAGAGAGAGAGAGAGAGAAGGGGGATGAGGTACAACAGGGCCTTATTAACTCTACCCAGTCATTTAATAAATTGCCACTCATTGTGGGGTGTTTGTGATACATAATGATGGATCCCTGGGATACGGGACATTTCTCATGGCACTTTGAACATCATGTGGAACAAACACACAGATACACATACAATGATGAGAGGTAAAAGTGCATGGGTTACCTGTGGGAAAGATATGGTTCTGCTTAAAATGTAGGACAGGGTGAATAATGCATCACTGACTAAGAGGAGAGTTGGGGTAGAAATGCACATGTTCCTGTCATCAAATATCAATCTTGTAATGTAGGGAAGAGAAATTGTCTGAAAATACTATTCTCTCCCATTTATGTACTAAAATATCATCCTTGGTTGGCTGTATTAAGCACTGAAACTTTTGAAAGGCCCTGCAGGGTCTCCTAAGTAGGATTTGTGCACTTATAAGGATTCCTAAGAGGTAAACTTATTATTAGTTAGTGAAAATCTAGGTGTTACAAACACATTTTAATAAGTGAAAGGAAATATATGTGGTCTTATTTTGTTATTTATCTATGATAAAACAGCCAGAAGGGAGAGAAGTATAGTCACAGCATGTGATTATTGTCACGCTAGAGAAAAGCCAAGTTTGCTCTTCTACAAACCTAGTCTACAGCTTATTGAAGTAGAAATCAATTTCAAGCATATTTTTAAAACTATGGTTTGGTCCTCAAGTATGTATGTGAACCCAGATTTTATTTTCCTCTTATCATCCTGTCCTTCTCCACAGGAAAGTAAACGCATAAACTCACAGAAACAGTGGAATGCAAGTCCAACATCCAAATAGATGGAATAGTGTTCTAATCCGATCTCAACTTTATTAAGACTCAATATCTTTAAGAAGGAGTTTGCCGTGAATCTGTGTCTCCTATTAATGTTGGAAGGTCCATAAAACCTCACCAATATGACTGTCTAAATACAAGCTAAACAAGAACAAAAGTAGACACGCCAAAGTAGAAAGTAGAAAGTCCACAAGGCCTCAAACCTACACACAAAAAATTAAAGGCAACTAGAGAATTCTGAGAGAGTGAGAAGAGAACATCATTTGTTTGTTCAATGCCCTGAAAAAGATATATAGAAGTAATATATTATATAAGATGGCATATTTACATATTTATGAATATTTATATATTTATACAAATATACGTATATATTCCTGTCACCAAAATAAAGAAAAAGGAGGCCATGAATTCAGAAGAGATCAAGAGGTGTACATGGATTTGGACAAAGGAAAGAGAGGAATGCTGGAATTTTATTATAGTATCAAAAATAAAAGTGGATACCATTATGCTTTTAAAGAAGAAGTACACAATGCATATTCATAATAAGTATTTCAGTGTGAGGGAACAGGAAGAGGTAACAGGTAATAACAGTGAGCTTTTGTTATGAAAGAGGCAATCTGAGAAGAACTGCATATATCTAATCATTTCCAGGTTATATTATTTTCTACAAAATATTGTTTTACTAGTAATTATAGTATTTTTAACCAGGACCTTAAAATAACGCACTTAAAACTTCTACCAAATTACATGAAATATGTAGGGTTTTCTAGGACTCATAATACATTAGTAGACTCTGACTGTAGTAAAATCACGCATACAAAGCTATGAACAGTATGTCTTGGTAGCGAGTTTACTTTCTCACAGCTCTAAAGCTTGGTCGGGTTCTTGAGAGCAAAGTCTTCCTGGATTTCAGAAAAACCACTTTCCCTCTGTGTCATCACATGGCTCCACCTTTATGCAAAAGAGGGGGGGAGAGGGAGAGGGAGAGGGAGAAGGAGAGAGAAATTGAATACTCTAGCATGCCTTCTCACCTAGACACCAACCTCCCTGGGTCAGACACAATTAATCTTAAGTACTTTCCTAAATGGCCAGTCTTCAAATACAACCACTGTAGGAGTTAGGGATACCCTGTGTACATTTCTTTTTTCTTGGGGGGGGGGTTTCGAGACAGGGTTTCTCTGTGTAGCCTTGGCATCCTGGACTCACTTTGTAGACCATGCTGGCCTCGAACTCACAGCAATCCGCCTGCCTCTGCCTCCTGAGTGCTGGGATTAAAGGCGTGCGCCGCCACGCCCTGTGTACATTTCAATGGGCTAAAAACATAGATAATACTTTAAATTATAACTAACAAAATGCATTTTAAAATGAGAATAGCATAAAAAAAAAAACGTCAAAAATAACAGAGTATTCAGTCACAAAGTTGTGTAGCCTACATTCAGTGTTACTTTTCTTGTAAAACTTCAGTTTCAAATTGGTTCTGGGGGAGTCAAGTTGGTTTTGTAAGAGTCCTGGAGCAAAGCGCTGTGATTGCATTACTAACTGCAGATCTGATTCCTGGGCTATAATCTCATTGGCTTCCACATCACATGCCTCTCCACTGCTTACAAAGGCTAAGCCTGTAGACCTTTAAAGCAGAGAAAGCCTCTAATGGCATCTCATTCGCCTGTCAGAGTATTGATTGCGTCTCAGCATTGAGTTAAAGTGCCACCAAGAAATCTAGTTAGATCGTTCTTGGGTGGCTTGGGGATTTTGATTGCAGAATGGCTGAGTGGATGTTTCCCAATATTGAAGGCAAGCAACAGGGATTAAAAGAAACTCAGGCTTATTCATTTCGGACAGCTTTAAAAAAATGGAAACAACAAAGTGTCCAGAGCAAGGAAATTAACTGAACTTCTGGCCCCCCCCCTTTTTTTTTTTCTTTCCACTTTCTATTATCATGACTCATAGTCAAAAGGAAAACAAGTGAAAAGACTCAGGAGCTGCATAATAGGGAGCCAGGGAGTTAAGGCTGTATGCAACAGGTAGGGAAAACCTTCTCCTGCCTTCCTAGCAAGTGAAAGATGATAGTCTCATTCAGTGACAGATAACATCTTTGCTCCATCCTCACTAAGACATGTAAGCAGAAAATTTAAAGCAACAATCCCAGAGCCAGCTCTGCACCAGGAGTTTGAGTCAGCCATAATAATCTGGATGAACTCGCAGGTGGCCTTAGAGACCAGTACTTACACAAACACTTGCCTTTTTAGACCTCAGCTTGATACAGAAAACATCCTACCTGTGTTCTAACACTTAGAAATCATTTTTGCATAGCGGTCCAGATTTCAATTCATCTCTTCCCTTTCCTTCCTGGAATGTAGTATTTGTAAAGCTTCCAGGTTCTTTCCTCAGAAGTAGGAACCAATTGGTTGGCGTTTGCTAGGTGGTGGTACTTCATATAATGCCTTGCTTGAGACCATTGCCCTAAGCATCACTTTACAAAATCTCAGGTGAAAACAAGGAAAGCCATTTCCGGCAAGAGCGATTCCGAGAAGACAGGTGTTTCCTGATGCCCTTTAAATAATCCTTGTGCACCTCCAGCTGGCCAAGAGAGATCCACCCTAAGCCAGGTGGCACCCACCAGCCGGAGTGAATGGTGGCTTTCCTCTCAGGTAAACACCATTCAAAGCTGATGGAAAAGAGAGGGGCAGAAAGCAGAGACTGACCTCACAGCCTTGCCACCAAGTCTGGTCTGCTATGCATCCCCGGCAAAGACTGGCTTAATTAATTGAAAAACTAAAGTTATTATCAAATCCCAATGGAAATGAAAGACCTTGGTCAATATTTATTGATTTTGCTTTTCTGGATCTTGGAGCCTTCCATTGAGACTCACAGTTTCTTTGCTTGGTCCTATTTTCTTAGGTTCAGATTTAACCTTTATTCTGATGACTTTGCCAGGAAATGCAGTTCCATATTAAAGAAAGAAAATGAAGTGGATTTTGCTGCTGGCATTGCAGTATTTCTTCAGAAATAGTAGATTTTCAGGTTTTTTGCTTTTTTTGTCTAAACTTCTTTAATAAGTCTTTTCCTCTCTCTTTCCTCACTGGACACTAACTGCAGCCCTGAACAAAAGAGAAATTTCAAAAGTTTATTGTCTTTTTTTCCAAAGTGTACAAACTGAGACTCAGGATACTGAAGAAGATTGTTCTACTCATGAATGATCCATTCAGAGCTGAGGTCTGATGTTACAGAGCTCAGTCCCCACCAGGGGTACCATAGGAAGACATCAGATGAGGTGCTGTCTAGGTTATTGCATGCTGCCCTCATCATGTGCTATGTGTTCTATACATAGGAACCATTACAAATGTAGTGCTTGACTGGTACTGTTCTTGTATGTTTGGGTTTTTTTCTTCTCAGAGAGAAAAATAAGGAAGTTAAAAGACATTTCTCAAATTTTTTTGTGCATCATGGTTATTTTTATCAGGAGGAATAGCCATTTTCATAGAGAAAAATTGACTGCATATATAGTAATATAATGAAGGCAAGATTATTGGGCGCATGATGTGATTGATATTCAGCTCGAATCCACAAGGGATTGCCAAAATCTGGAGAAGAGTGACGGTCAAGGGCTTACCATCTGGGAACAATGAGCATGAGGTATTGCCAATGGAAAAGTGGGATAAATTACTGACGCCTGACAGAAGAGGAGCTAGACTTGGACTCCCTCTCTAAAGACTATGGGCCACTGAGAGAAGAGAAGAGATGAGAAGTAGCCCAAAGAAAAAGAATCAAAGAGCCTCGAGCCTCTTTCTAGTCCTCAGCATCACTTAATACATCCTGTGAAAAAGTCACACAGGCAAACTCGCTTCCAGAACCCTTATTTAAGACATCTGGGCAGAACCTGGCTGTTTTCACATTATGAATTTTGTAGAACAACAAACCAGAGTTTGGAACCAGCTGCTGTTGACAATGGGGGGTGGGACACTGATTGTTCGTGATTAGGCATCTGCTTCTGATTTCACACTGATGAATTTAGCCCTATGAATTAGTATGACCACTGAGACACAGTGCTTGCCAAAGAGTAGTTAATAGTTAATAAACATAAGAAGACAGGAAGCACGAGATGAGGGTATACTAAGGAAATGTACTACTCTCCTGAATCCATTCTAGGAAACTGTGTTGCAGACGTTGAGGTTCTGGCATTTTACTTTCTGCATGTAAACACTCCATGGTTTACCCCAACTGTAATCTTCTTCTGTTCCCTGAAAAACACCCACCTCTTATTTACACTCGGGAAAGCCTTGTTTGCTCCAACCCAGGAAAGTTTTGCCCAGCTTATCTCCACAGTATCTCTTTTTCCAAACTCCCTGACTCTCACTTTGAATTATTCACTTTGTTTACAGAGATCTAGCCCTAGTCTGAACTTTTTTCTTCTCCTTTGAGCCTCAGAAGAATTTTTCATCTTAGAGGAGGCACCCTAGCAATCAGTTTTACTAACATAGGTTTGCTTGGTCATGTTTGTGTTCCTACATACTCCCCCTTTCACCAAAACTATTGCAATTCAAGCCATTGAAATTCAGCATCCTTGTGTCCTTATTCCTTTACCTATACCTTTATCCAAAATACCTAGGGCAGTGTCTTTCCTGGAACAATTTCTCAAACATTCCTTTAATACATATCCCAATACTGTTGCAAGAGGCCCCGGCCAACTTTGTCCCATTTCTCTTCTCTAAATCCTTTTGTTCTCCTACCTCATTTCCTTTTCTTTCTAAACTACACTGGATTTGAATGGCTGTCAGGGGAAATGCAGTGCCTGTCACTGGAACCTGTCGTCATCCACCTGAGCCCATTTCCCCTTACATCTGTCACCATCTGGAAGAATAGCCAGTGATTTCAGGTTGTGTGGACTTTATGAAAATGGAAACATGTTGGAGAGTCCCTGAGGGCTAAACCATTTTAAGAGCCCTTGTGAGATTTAGAGGCGAAAGGATTCTTTTTTTGGCAAGGAGTCTGAGAATTAGGTTACATTCTAAATTAAGTAGGGCAAAATTTGTCATATATGGCCCAGTTCTGTACTTAGAAACCACAGGCTCACACACACACACACACACACACACACACACACACACACACACACACACATTCCATTTTGAGTTGATATAACAGCATACAGATTGATTTTTGATAGTAGTAAAGTTCTTTCTTCATGGGTAGTATATTTTATAGAAATGAGGCAATAGCATAGTTGTGATCATGCCTATTTTACTGATAACAAAATAAAAAGAATTCAAAATGAATGCAAAGACTATACATCTAAATTCATGTCTTGTAACCTATGCGCTCTGCTATGGGAACTCAATTAAGGGTCAGTTTCTCTCATTGGAGAATAAGATTGTTGAGTGATCTCCAAGAAGATACTTCTACCTTCTTTGTTGATGGAAATATATTGCAGGTCTGAATCAGTTGGCCTGGATAGAGTCTGTAGTTTACTTTTCTAGCTATTATAAATAGCTATCAAATGATGCTTAGGCTGCTGAGCCATGGTACACATCCAGAAGAGTGAGACTTTGGAGCTAAATTGTCTTTTGACCAGCTAAACTCTCCTGAATTTCACAGGCACATGGCAGAATTTGAGGGATATCTACTCCACCGCATGGCATTCTGTTCCAGGTTTTATTTATGTGGGCATTATGAAAGTCACTAAGACTTATTGAACTGATTTGCAAGGATCTTCCTGTACCTGCAAGAGGCTATAAATAAGCTGAGTTTAGCAGAGATGGGAGTATTTGGCAAGCATGGGATTTCAAATGGAAATTTGAGTCTGCAGAAGTAGAGCCTCTTACAACAGTGTGACTGACTTTGTCTGAGTAGATACCACTATTCCTATTCCTAACACTTAGATTTATTTTAGGATGAAGCAGAACCAGGAAGACATTAGATGTATAGGCTGAGAACCTGGGACGTGCCTTGGTTTCCTGGAGCAGAGGAGAAATATCCAGCTAGCCTCCCTACTTTCTTTGTCTGTGCAGTTTAACAGCTGAGGATCCTCCATAGGCTTCCATTCCAAGAGAAACTGTAGGTCAGAACAGAAGCAAGTCACTGGATTTCAAGATTTTTTTTTTTATCTTTAGTCAAGCAATAATGAATTTTCTATTATGCCCTGTCAGGATGGCAAGCCTCGGTCACTGAAGAGCACGCAATCATGTCTGATTGCCCGGTAGTCACTGTGAGTGAAATAAACAGATTGACTGAGTAAATGACTGTTGTTTGGTTTATGGAAATGCAGCTAGGATCACAGTTACAGTCCCTCTTCAGTGCCTCTTAAGACCGCAGCGTGGGTAGAAGTCCTGCTCTGTTAGGTGTGGAAATGTTCTTCTTGATCCTATAGACACCTTGTAAAGCCACTGAAGCTGAAAAGAGTGGAGACTGTAAGGTGTTGGGGAGGGTTAGAGTACATAGTAGTGGTGAGTGTGATCTCAATAGAGCTGTGTTGTGTCTAATTCTCTATGTTTAACCACAACCCCCCCCCCCCGCCAAAGAGTTAGATATGAATGCTCTCATATGCAGTAGATGGAAGGACCTGGTCAAGGCATTCTAGGATTATTGGTGCACTGTGCTTTTTCTAATTTCTGACTACCCTTCTTCCTGGCTTCCTCTCTTTCTTAACTCTCCCAAGAATATACCTTTGAACATTTTGGCTTGTCTCCACTCCCGAATCCCCAATAATTTGACAAAACTGAAGACATGGTGTTTTATTGAGCTTGCAAAAGCTCTCTATGTGTCCTCATTAAAAGCACGATTCCATCTCTTCCATGTCTCATTGCTCCTCTGTGTGCAGATAGGGCTACATGGTGACATGAATATAGGTTCTCACGTCAGAGACAGCTGGTGTTCAAATGCCAGCTCATCAGTTTATTAATTGTATGGACACAAACGTCTATGCTGAGATCAGTTTCCTCTCACATAAATCGGCGTTAACAATTCATCCTGGGCCTATTAATATAATTGAATGTGAAATGAATGGAGTTATCTCTGCTATCTAACCAGCATTGACAACATAATATTTAACAGGATGGGAAGGGAGGAGAGGCACTAATCATCAAGTAAGTTGTAAACTGCAGAGCAGGCTTTTGATTCTCAGCTATTTATCATAAATTATTCGTTCTAACACAAATGGGAACTTCCACTGTTGATAGTAAGCAGAAGACAGTGCACATTGCAGGATGTACACTGGTCAGCATGTACACCTCTTCCTTCTAAGAGTATGTTGAGTTAAGTGCCACAAACCAATATACCATCGCAAACCATCCATCCTTTGAAGAACAAAAACCAAAGTAACATGCCTGAGTTTATCATCAGATAGGCCCTGTTGTTATCTTGGTAAGATATATAATAATAATGCTAGCATAAAATGCCTGAATAATTCTACATTGACCCTAAGAAGCCAGCAAAAACGTACAATTTAAAGATCCTACATATGTACTTTGAGATTTGGTTCATAAGTATGCTTCTTAATCACACTGATTCCTGTTTATGTTTGAAATAGGTAACTTCAAAGCAAAATATACTACATGCTTAGAATAAAATATGACAAATTTTATTTTGTTATGGACATAGCATCTTTTTGGACATGCTATTTAATGTTCCTTGGACCTCTGCCCATCTATCCAATGATTGTGAATAACAGTGCTCCTGCCATATAGGTTCATGGTGGGAAAAAAAGGGGAATGGCACACACAAGGGACCCAGAGGGCACATGTTCTCCAAGAATAATAACTATTGCATCTAGCTCAGTGGTTGAAATGGCCTTGTGAGTCCTCAGGATGCAATGCCGTATCATCTTTGCATCAGAAAAACTAGGTTGACAGATTTCAAACTGAGAGACACAGGCCGAGTTCCTTTCACTTCCTAAATCAAGTTGGTTATCAGTTTTTTTTTTTTGGATGCAGAAAGGAACAGCATATTTCAAAACCCCATTTCATTCCCCAACTCATGGCATCCATGGCAAAAACTTCAGCCATTGAGCTTTTTCTAAAATAATACCCTGTTTTTGAGTCTTTGCCCAGTGGCCTCTTTTTGCTTTCTTATTTTCATCCTTGCTGTCCCAAGGAAGTCTGTACACTCTCCATATGTACATTGTGATGATGGTGGTGGCATTTTCAAATCTATCTGGGGTCGAGTCTATATATCAAAATAAATCTGGACTTTTGACATTAGAGAAATGATGAAATGTGACTGTTTTAAATGAAAAACCAAAGGTCACACAATACTTTCTCATCTTTTATATTCTTGGTCAATAATATTTTATCCCTATCTGTAACATGTGTCATTCCTGTTTTGTTAGAGAGCTCTACTTCAAAACTAATAACAATGACATTTTAAATATAAGACTATGCAACATTCTTTAAAATAGTTAACCTTTCCCTTGACATTTCGTTGGATGTCTAATTAGCAGTAACATTTTGTTGTCTGCCATCTGAAACTTAAGAGGTCTATAAGCCTCAGAAAACCAAGCTTGCTTAAACAATCGCTCATCATAATGAGAACTCGTGCCTTTAGGATCGCTTCTCCTTTTGTCTTTCTTTGCCATTCCTTTGGCCCCATCATGAACTATTTGTAACTTCCTGTCTGTGCTGGTTTTTCTATTAAAAAGTAAAATATTTCTCTTTTATAACTTTTACTTGGAGGTGACTTTTTTTTTTCATTTTGCCAATTATGAAAAGTTCATCCCAGCTCCACTTTGGTATAGTCAAGGGAGATCCTCAGCACTCGTCTAGTGAAGCACAGCAGAAGTTCATTATCAAAGCAGGAAAAAACTCTGTTATACCTTTATACCATATTTCCCTATATAGACTACTTCACTTCTTAGAAGCCTCATTAACACATATATTTATGTTATAAGTATTGATATGGAATGATATGCAAATCATTAAATATTAAACATTTATTATTTAGGCTTTCCTATCAATTACTTTCATTTCAACTTTAAAAAGAGAAATCAAACTATTATCATGCCAAGTTTTTTTTTTTTTTTTTTTTTTTTTTTTTTTTTTTTTTTTTTTTTTTTGTCCCAAACTGCTTGGTTAAGTTTTTTTTTTTATTTAATCTTTTTTTTTTTTATTAATTTATTCTTGTTACATCTCAATGTTTATCCCATCCCTTGTATCCTCCCATTCCTCCCCCCCCTCATTTTCCCATTATTCCCCTCCCCTATGACTAGTATTTTAAAAGGCATTAGTTCATGTAATTTCACAATAACCATGTAAGGAAGCATTGTTATTTGCATTTCATTAAGACATAACATTATACTCAGGGTCTTAAGAAGTAATTATTCTGTATATGGAATGAGGTTCTTATTTCTCTGTCTTGCTGAATAATTGCCTATTTGTTAATTTAAGACATCACATTCTCTAGAAGTATCGAGGCTAGCTATACACCGTAGCAAGACTGTAGACATTGGTTAGATTTCAAATTAGAGCTGTGATTATTGGGAAAGGACTATAGAGCAGAGAGCCAGACACAGTAATAGTCAGTATTATGTGCGTTTCACAAACAGTGCTAGAGGATTTTTGTAGGTAACTGACAGGGGGTTAGAGATGCTCATAGATGAGCCAGGTCCATGGGATGAACAGCTAGTGAAAGGGCATAGCTGTACGTTCAGATTGTAGGCGAGTGTGTGGGTGTTGACTGTTGTGCTCTTTGACCATGGGCAGTGTGGATGAGAGACATGGCTGAGGGTCCCTGCCCTCAAGTAGAACAACATAAGCTAGTTGTTTTGATTCTGCAGTAGACTGAAGATGAGTCACCAGCACAGAACTTGGGGGATGGGGCGTTGGGGATTGACAAAAGTTGATTAGTAAACACTTTAAAGTACTAACAGTTGGGAACCCTGGCCAGGACCAGTTAAGTTCTGACTAATCTCTGAGTCAATCAAAGATGTATAAACTTTTACTGGCTTCTCTTTGTTCTTCTCTTCATTTTGTCCCAGTCCCTAAGGGAGCAGTAAACTCACACTGAACAAAGGGCACGCACACGCACACACACACACACACACACACACACACACACACACACACACTCAGATACACACACACATACGTGCATGCACAAAGTTTTTTGTATGAGAAAAACCTTTTTCAACACTAGGGTATCAAAAACTGCATTTAGAATTCACAGTGACATTTGCATGAGCTTTTTATCATCCGAAGGTAAAAATGTGTATTTATGAGAAAACCTATTCATGCTTGACTGCCTGTGTCTTTTATTGTTACTTAAAATTGAAATCCACCAAATAACTTGCAGTTACCCGATTTAGCTTCGGTTACCTCAAGGCCAAGAAAAATAGAAGTATTTCTCCTTAAAAATTATCATTAAAATAGAATTGAGGAAAGATTAAATCTTTTTAAAACTTGACTTTATTAAGATGCATAATAATTGTAGCCTAATTATCTCAGAGGCAAGATGGACAGATTTCACATAGATTGTAGAAGAATTAGCCTTTGAGAGTCCTGTGACACTAGCAAAGATACGAACTCTTTCTAACCTAATTAGATATGTGAGAAAACTTATTGAAGCCAACACAAAGACTGGCTCCCTTCCCCTTGTATGGTAAAAATGAATCCTAAATAATGAAAAACAATCCTGTCTATTAAAATAAAATGAAGACAGTTGGACAGTGTTCAGATTTTCTTCATCATACAGATATTTGTTATTTTACCTTTTTTCACACCCATTTAAAAGATATTTATTAAAATAATAATAATTAAACGTGTTCAATTTAATTCTTTTACATTTATTTTTTCTCTTTTTGAAATGTTTATTAATTTATGTATTTTTAATTTATTCCCTTTACATCCCGATTGTAGCCCCCTCCGTCGTCTCCTCCTGTCCCTCTTTCCCATTTCCCCTTCCCTAGTCCTCAGAAAGAGAGAGCCCTCTTCTCCTACCATCTGACCCCAGCCCATCAAGACTTATCAGGACCACCTGTATCCTCTTCCTCTGTGGCCTGGTAAGGCTGCCCTACCAGAGAGAACCGATGAACAAACTAGCAACAGAGTCCGTGTCAGAGACAGCCTTCTCCCCATATTAGGGGACCCACATGGAGACTGCGCTGCCTAATGACTACATCTGAGCAGGGGGTCTAGATCCTCATCATGCATGGTCCTTGCTTCCTGCATCAGTCTCTGCAAGTCCCCTAGGCCCAGGACTTTTGGCTCTGTTGATCTCCTTGTATTTTTACCTTTTTGACTGTAGCAGATTCTTTTGACTCCTGAGGTCACCTTTGGCTAGAGGCATGTGCTTCTGAACTGATCTAAAAACTGACTGCACATCCTTTGAGGTATTCCAGTCTCAGCCAGTCCTTGTCCCCAAGGGGACATCCTAAGTCCTCTTTCCTGGAATAGAAGTTGTGCAGGGAGTAGAAGAGACACTGTAAAAATTACGTCTTTTTCATTCAGCAAAGGCTCTGCATGCTGTTCTGCCTGCCTGAAATTGGGGGGTAGAGAGCACCAAGGTCCCCAAGTAGCCACGGGGCAGACTTAGAAGACTGACTATTATTCCTTTGTGATCTGCACTCTGCCTTTAATAACTGAGCTTTTATTACTAGCCATTTTTCAGGTAGCAGCCTTGAGCTACATTTTATTTTGTTTTCTTTAGAACTGGGTGGGAAGGAGTAAGGAGAAAAAAAAAAAAGTAAAAGAAAATCACTGCTTGCTAACTGCTCGAGGATCAGGTAACAAAACACACATACGCAAACAATAGTGAAGAAATAAGTATAGGAGATCATTAAGGTGGTCCTGTTACCATCCAAGTGTGAGCACACAGAAACTTCATGGGGTAGATTAGTTAGTACAGGGAGAATATTTTCTGTGTACCTGCTAGGATAGTAGGCTCCAAGTCAGTATTCAATAAACATTTCTGAAGGAATGAACATCATAACTGATTTACACACAAATTCATATCAATATGTCTTTTAAATGATAAAATCTTTATGATAAGATGTTTTAGTTTCTTTTAAAAACTAAAACAGGCAATGCATACCATCTGGTCTATTGCAATTTTAAAGCATAACAACAGAAATAACTAATCTATCATAAGTAGGGTCTCTCCTAAAGATATATTTTAAGCTCTAAAACTAAAGTACTCATGTAAGTATCACATTGCATGTAAATAATATCAGAACCTGGTTCATGGATGATCCAAGAGGAGTGAGTGTTTGTTGATCAAATGTCCAGCGCAATCTCCCATCTGCTATATTTGCAAGCAATAATGAAGATGAGTGTAAGAGATCAGATGAGTGGGCATGTTACCAGCCAAGTGTGAACACACGGACACCTCATGGGGTAGATTGCAACATGGAGAATATTGTTTGCAGACCTGTGATTTGACTCACGTCTTGCCTCAGCCAAAAGGTTGGGGCTTTGCCAATCCTATTAAACTGTCAAAACAATGTGATTTGAGGTAATACCTTTCATTAAAATACCACTCTTTCATCTGGCCAAAGGTGCTAGGATACAGCTGTCCTCACCATCACCATTACATCTGTGGGAGAGCTGGTTGATGTTGGGATCTGTCTCAGGTGTCCATCCCAGTTCATTTAATTTCTAGAATGCTAGTCATATGAAGTGTATTATCAAACATACTTTCTAGGTAAGAAAATTTCATGTATGGATCATATAAGAAACGTAAGCTCTTATGTCAGTTTTTTTTAATTCATGATGGAGAAATTATCATTCCTTTCTCATTAACATAGTGAGATGAATTAAATTATGACCATAAATGGTACAATATATACTTTTGATGCTTCTGACAGGGTGGGTGTATTAGTCAGACTTTCTGTCTCCAAAACAAAATATGTAACTTCAATAGTTTAAGGGGAGGGTCATTTTATGTCAATTCTTCAGTCCCCAGTCCTGGGCTCCATTAATTCAGTGTCCATCCTAAGGCAAAGCATCCCAGCAGCAACAAGCTACTTACTTTTGTCTGCTGACACAAGTAAAGAAGTGGAAGGGATGGAGGACCAGTTACATGCTTTAAACATGTGTTTTCATTGGCCTACTTCTTCCAGACAGGACTCCTCTCTATGTCCCATAGTGCTGCCAAGAGCTGTGAACCACATTTTCAACACATGAGAATATAAGGGATGTTTCATATTCAAAGAGTGATGCTGGTGATAATGAGAGCTGCAGGTGGATGAAAAGGAGTCGTTACTTACAGCTGGCTGGTTTGTAGAAGATCTAAATATATGTGTTGAGAGAAGAGTCTCCATGTTACAGTGGGAGACTCGGAAGCAAACAAATATTTATAATACACTTATTGTTTCACAAACAATGTAGAGTTATTGAAGGATATTGTACAAGCAGGTGATCTGATAATGTTATTTTTCTGAATAATCCATTTTAATATAGTACAATGTTAGCATGGATAATACGGATAAAAATGACAGTCAACATTGAGGCTGTAGAAGGAAGGGTTGAAGTCATTGTTTAGGTTTGTAGGCAGTAGAATTAAAAGTTTCCTGATCTAGAATTTGCTCAAATATAGAGACAAGTTGTAGCCAATGATATAAAATAATCCACAGCGTCTAGCTGACTAAGAGAGTAAACTCAGTCATGTCACCTCTTAGGAGATATTTTGGCAAGAGGATCCTTGACTGATTCAATCTGTGTGAACTTCACAGGATAATATTAATAGTTAAAGTTAAGAATGAGAGCAATTAAAGTTTCTTAAGAACAGACTGGGAAAGAATAACCAAAGATGTGACAGAGGCAAACCAGATGGAAGGAACTAAAGAAGGTTGTATAGGGAAGGAAAGAGGGCTCAGTGGGTAAAAGCAATTGCTGCAGAAGGCTAATCCTTACTTCATATCCCCTCACTGGTGTTAAAATGTTGGGTGTGACCCAGCCAAGGACAGTACATGGCGGAAAACTTTGAACCCTTACTCAGATCTAGCCAATGGACAGAACATTCTCCACAGTTGAGTGGAGAGTGGGGACTGACTTTCACACAAATTCTGGTGCCCCATTTTTGACCATGTCCCCTTGATGCAGAGGCCTGGTGGCAGTCAGAGGAAGGATAGCAGGTACCAAGAAGAGGCTTGATACCCTATGAGCATATACAGGGGATGGAGGTCCCCCTCAGTCACAGTCAAAGGGGAGGGGAGTAGGGGGAAAGTGGGAGGGAGGGAGGAAGGAATGGGAGGATACAAGGGATGGGCTAACAATTGAGATGTAATTGATAAAATCGTTTTTAAAATGTTGGGTGTAACCACATATACCTGTAACATCAGCACATTAGGGAGAAGAGACAAGAGGCTTCTGGGGATTCCTGGACATAAGAGTGGTTTCTAGTACAGCTTGAAACCCTGACTCAAAGGAATAAGGTGGAGACAATAAAGAAGAACATGCAACATCCTTCCCTAGCCTACATATAAGCTGTCATTCATGTATTCTAATGTGTGCATATGCTACACACACACACACACACACACAGAGAGAGAGAGAGAGAGAGAGAGAGAGAGAGAGAGAGAGAGAGAGAGAGAGGAGAGAGAGGAGAGAGAGAGAGAGAGAGAGAGAGAGAGTTTGATGTAATGGTATAGAATGTATAATCTAGTAAACTGAAAAGGGAAAAAAAAGAGTTTCAAAACACAGAGAGATAACCAGGGAGTAGGAGTTCATTTTAAAGCTGCATGATAACATGTTAGAAAAGATGCTTGTTGCTTTTAGATGATCATGTGATCATGTGTTTTATTCCATTAATGCTCCATATGATATCGATTGATTTGTATGTGATTAGACAGCTTGACATGCTACCTCCGCTCTGTATTTCTTATTGGTATATTGGAGCTTTTTAACTCCTTTTAATATTGTAAATTTATATTTTCCTAGGAGTTTACTCATTTACTCTAGGTCATTCAGTTTATTGGCATATAAATTGCTCATGATAGTTCTTTATAACTCTTTTTATTTTGAGGTAACAGCTATAATCTTCCATTTTCGCTTCTAATATTTTACATTCTATTTCTCCTTAATTTTTATGTTTAATTTGTTCCTTTTACATGCCAATTGTAGTTGCCTTCTTCTTTGCCTCTCTATCCTACCCTCCTTCCCTCATCCCCTTTCCCTCCCTCCCCTAGTCCTCAGAAAGGGGAGTCCTTCTCCCCTAATACCTGACCTCAGCCTATCAAATCTCATCTGTATTACCTGTAGCCTCCTCCTCTGTGGCCTGGCAAGGCTGCCCCACCAGGGGGAAGTGATCAATGTGTGGGAGCCAGAGACCAGGTCAGAAATAGTCCCTGCTCCTCATGTTATGGGACCCACAGAGAGACTGTGCTGCTTATCTACTATATCTAAGCAGAGGGTCTAGGTTCATATTTCACTTTATTTTCTCCTTTGCTATTTCCTCTCCTCTCTTTCTATCTCCCTCCCTGCCCCTATAGAGATAGAAATTTTATTTTACTTTTTACAAAGAAGAAACTGTTCATTTGGGCCCAGTGGCACACACAATGGTCTCAGTACTCATGGAAGCAGAGGCAAGTTGATCTCCATGAGTTTGAGGCCAGCCTGGTCTGCAAAGTGAGTCCAGGACAGCCAAACCCCTGTGAGAAGGGGAAGGAGGAGGAAGAGGAGGAGGAGGAGAAGGAGAAGGAGGAGGAGGGTTCTTGGATATATAGAGTTTTATTTTTGTTTTTATGTTTTGTATTTGGTTCATTTTTGTTCCAAGGTTCTAGCTTTGGATACAGTTATGTCATAAGGTATAATGTTATATTTTTTTGTAATTTTAAAAATTTCAGATTTGTTGCCTAAACTGTTCTCTTAAAAGTACTTCTCACTATCCTATGGATTTTAACACATTATAGTCCTTTATTTATAAAATATTTCATTTTCTTCATTACCTTTGATTGATAAAGAAAATATTACATACTTTTCAGTATCTGTGAATTCTCCAAGATAATTTCCATTATAAGTTTCTTGATTCTCACTATTGTAGTGTCACTTTTGGTAAGAAGAATAAAATCTGAAGACACCACAAACACCCACACAAATACTTGGCCTTTATGCCAGTGTTTCTTTCTATTATTCCTCTTAAAAGTGAGTAAATTGTTCCCATGGGATCAAACTGTGTTTTTAATTATTAACAAGCTCAAATAATAGATACCTAAAAAAATAAATAAATAACAGTGCCTAAACAAATGACAGTTTAAAAATATAGGCTGTTTTGTTATTTTCCATATTAAAATATACCTTAAAATATAAATAAACCTAGAACTTTTATTCTGCTGCAATTGTCAGCTATATATAACTTCAAGAGCGCTACAAAGTTGTAAATAAAATCCCACACACATTTTAATTTAAACTGTTATAAATACTGAAAACAAGAAGCTAGGATTCGGTTGCAACTCCCCCTACAGTGCTAGCAGGGAATGTTTCCCTAGCATTCGTTTTTATCCCCCACTTTACTAAAGATGTTCTGCAATGAGAGCAATGTCCAGCTAACAAAATGCTTTTGTTCCTTTAAGACAATTATTAATTCAGCTCTAAAGCTGAAACATTACCACCTAAAGTTATTTAAGTCATATATATTTATATTCTTTGTTTTTTTGTTTTTGTTTTTCGAGACAGGGTTCTCTGTGTAGCCTTGGCCATCCTGGACTCACTTTGTAGACCAGGCTGGCCTCGAACTCACAGCGATCCACCTGCCTCTGCCTCCCGAGTGCTGGGATTAAAGGCGTGCGCCACCACACCCGGCCCTCAATATATTCTTGAATTCTAAATATTATAGTCTTCCCATTTGCATGTAGTATTATAAATCTAAAAAAAAAAAAAAACAGCAATGTAAAGGTTTTTTTTATGTTGTAGAAGAGATTATTAAATGAGCATGGGGGAGAGGGAAAGTGGGGAGGGGTACCCCAGAAAAAGAGAGACAGAAGAGAAAAGAAGAGTAAGAGGGGTAGGAGAGGAAGAGTAGAGAGGTAAGAGAGAGGAAAGATTTTATTCCCACTTAGTTCTTAACCTTTTCTGCTCACAGCATTAATCAACCACATTCTTGCCTCTCCTCTCAGGTCCCCTTTCCTCCCATCCCTTCCCTCTCTTTCTCATCTTCTACCACCTCTCTTCCTTCTTCTCTCTCCCCGTGTAATGTGGTCTGGCCTAGAACTGGGTGTAAGTGAAGATATCTCGTATTTCTGATCCTCACGCCTGCATCACCTGGACTGCTAGGGTTACAGGGGTGTGTGTGTGTGTGTGTGTGTGTGTGTGTGTGTGTGTGTGTGTGTGTGTGTGTGTGTGTGTGAGACCATAACCACTCATGTGTCAATATGGAAGGCAAGCATTCTGATAACTGAGCTACATTGTCTACTCATTTTCTTGGCTACAGGCTATATAGTCATAGTTCCAAAAGAAAGCCAGAAATGGCATCGTCATAATAATATAGAAAGGCCGTATTTTGACACTTTTGCTTCTAATTTCCTGCTTTGCATAGAAAGCAATACAGACTAATTTTTATTAGATAATTATATCCAGCAGCTAAAGCCATGTTTTCTCTTCAGGGCAAACTAAGCTGAAGGTGGAAGTACCAGAGGGTATCATGGAATCCAAGAGATTTCATAAGTTCAGTGATGTCGAGACAGTTCAATATGTTGAGGGGATTCATGTGGAAAAGCAGCCACGAAATGTTCAACTGCACACAAGAGTGAGTGCATTTGCAAAATTCACAGCACTGGACTCTGAACTGAGAAGATTATTGCTTCTTCTAAATGTGTATCTTGCTCTTCCCATGAGTACTCTAGAGGTTACCTTTAAATTACACATTCCCTTCATGTAGAAAAGGAGCATATAGTGCACACAACTCTTTCCATGATTATAGTTAAAGCTCTCCTAAATATAAGAGTAAAATGGGATGAATAAAAAAAAAGCAGCTAGCTGGCGAAGTAAACAGTGTGTGCATCATATAGCTTTTATCTGAATGCTTGCCTGATTTTATCTGTATACCCATATCCTCTCTACTCAACCCTTATGTGTTTCTTGTGCAAGCAATGCAAAGGCCTCAAACCCCAGGCAGCTTTCTCAGTCGCAAGTCCCTTAAGGCATTGTTTAGAAAGTTATCTCAGCAGGCCTGAGATTGTTAATGTTAGGTAGACGTGCTCCCGTGTGTCCCCCTTGTCTGCCCTCTAAGAACTAAGCTTTCAGGAAGACTCACATTATTCCTTAGCTGACAGGAGCAGGTGTCTGTATCCGAGCTAGATGGATGAAACAATGCACTCTTGCTAGCCTTCTGGGAGTTTGACATCTTGGAGGATACAAAGCAGAAGCTGTTTACAGGACCAGATCTCAATATGGCTCTGTACACCAAGTCTCTAATGAGCTTTCCCAGAGAATAACATTTCAAACTGTTGTGACAACTTGTTGCTGGGGGAATTATGTGAATTTGGTGGGTCTCCTTTGGGAGACATCTCCTGGAGGCTTGCACCTGATATCTTCCAAATTTTCCTCATATCCCTTTCTTCTGTGTTGATGTTTTCCTGTCTTTCTGCTTTTTTGAGTTCTTAGCCTAGTCCATACAGTGGCAAATTTTCCAAAATCTATAATACCCTTTCAGAAAAGTATTAACAAATAACTTCAACTTTGCCTTGTATTAAAAAAATCCAAAACTCACCAAAACTAAGGAGCTACATAGATACCTCAGCTACAATGTTATAGACACTTGCTTAGCATGATCAAGGTCCTGCGTCCAATGGCAAGAAGCTCACACACACCCACACCCACTCATATGCACACCCACACCCACTGATACCCACACCCACTCACACCCACACCCCCTTTACACACATGCATGAACTTTACAACAAATATAAATGATGTCCTTCCAGAATGGAGAGATAAATTGAGATTCTCCTATGAAAATCTGTTTTCTTGAGGCAGCGAGTGTGTCTGAGGAAAACCCGGTATCTGGTAGACACGTGAAGGAGCCTGCTATGTGAAGCACTAACTTGGCTCTCCTTTAGGATGGTCCCTTATCACCACATGGTAAACTTTGACGTTTTGTAAACAAAACCTTAAAATTTTATCTTCCTTTCTTCCCATGAAAAAAATAATGTCCTGCACACTATTAAAGGCAAAAGTACTGAGAAACTTTGGCAAAATTTTTCTTTCTTGTGAATTATTTAAGTATGCTTTGTTCCAAGCCCCTAAGCCATGGAGTTGAAGGGGCTCTCCACAGGAAAGCTCCTCAACAACAAAAACAACAACAATAACTTCTTCTTCTTCTTCTTCTTCTTCTTCTTCTTCTTCTTCTTCTTCTTCTTCTTCTTCTTCTTCTTCTTCTTCTTCTGTTTGCTTTGGATCCAGTTTTGAAAAGATATTTTAAGTATAGATGAACTCTTCACCTGCTTAATAATAAAATAAGTAATTGGCACTAGATAGTGTAGCTTAAGCTTTACCGTTGAGGACTGATGCTGGGAACATGTTCTTGGTCTCTTCCCTCTTTGAGGGGAGTTTTTCCATTTTCTTTTCTTCTAAGAAGATAATAGGCCCTCTATGATCACCTCTCTGTGAACTCCTTGGCCTGTCCCAGTCTTTCAACACACATTTATTGCATTCCTACTGGTTTCTTGATGCTGTGTTAATTAAGTGCGAGTTCAGCAGTACATATGGCAGCCATGTTTCTGTCCTAGTGGAGGCTACAGGGTTGCCAATCCTGTCTCACCCTGTTGTCATGCACATTTCTCTTCCCCGTTTCTATGTCCTGGAATCTTTCACTTTAGGATGGTATGGACCTTTTTTTTGGAATAGATTGTCTCTAAAACAGAATCCTTTGAAATCGAAATGAAGTAATATTTTAACTCAGAAATTTACAAGTGGGGTCTAAATAGATAGAAAAAACAAAATTAACCCACAAGCAAAAGGGTTTATAATCTGAATCATAAGTTTTCAGGATAAAGGTCTCTTCTATTGAGTTTTTTTTTTTAAATATAAAAGAAGTATTTATGTGTAATGGTCCAATGTAAGAAGACTTTATTCTTCACAAACTATCTCCATCTGTCTATCATACAACTTTATTTGTAAGGTTGCAAAGATCAGAACGATCATGAAAACCATGACAGATATTAAAGTTGGAAAGATGGGTCAGAGTGTAAAGGTGCTGGCCTCCAATCCTGACAACATGAGTTTAATTCTCAGACCCCACATGATGGAAGGAGAGAACCATCTCTTGCAAGCCATCCTCTGACTTCTGGATGCATACCTCATCCCATGTGTGTACACACACACACACATATACACGTGAATAAACGTAAAATTTGAAAGTCGTCATTTATAATGCTTAAGAAATTGATGTGCTTCACTATGTTGTAATGAAAAGTGACCAGGTCCTTCTGCGTGTCAACCCCAATGGTAACCGGCCTTGCAGTGGAGGGACTCTGCTATTGTCATCAGTTACATACCAGAACCCAGCATGAGTGGGGATGATCCTCACCTTTGCTACTTTTGACCAGTATGAACTTACAAGAGGCCTTGTTCTTTATCTTATCAAAGCACAAACATTTAAGTGTACGTTTCTCTATATTCCTGGGAGAGTCACATGGGAAATCCCTTAGTACATGAAAGGTATTCAATGAACGTATGGCAAAGCATTATTCTTTGCTCTGAATTCAATTTTGCACCACCATGTTTTGGTATAATTACCCTTAAAATGCAATTTCCTCTTGCACTTAGCTTTATATTTAAAAATAGGGATCTTTTTCACTTTCTTGGCTATTGCTTTGAAGCATGAAAAACTCTTTTCTACTTATTTCTACCACTGGTTTATACATTATTTGGAACAAAAGACTTATAATAAAAGAAAATACGGTATCAGTATCATTACACCATTCCCACATAATTAAATTATTCCAGAATACAGTTTTAATGAACTGAAATACATAATATCAAAGCCTAAGAAATTATATGTCATTTCTAAGATAAATGAGTAAGAAACCTACTTAAAATTTCACACTGGCAGTTTATTCACTTCCCCAGGTTCTTCAGTTCTAGTAGGATAATGGTGAATGTCTGAAAATCCTAGCAAGGAGTCCATTTCCTTTGTGTGTCTGGGCTAAGATTTGAAATGATTCAGACTAGTACAACACTGCTAATTGTGAGGGACAGGCACTCTCATTTGAAGTGATTTGACATGGACAATCTCATCCTATATGGAGAATATAATGAAAGATAGTACCATGACTGTAAGATGGGAAAAAACGGAAGGCTGGGTGTGTGGGGAGAGGGAATGATGGGTGATAGGGCAGTTCAAATTTTTATGGGATGTGTATAATATGCAGAGGAGCCAAAGCTTTCTAGTTCTTTGAGATTAGAAGAAGGCATCAAATCTTCAGTTGCTATTTCATCAAAATAAGCTGTGATTTTTTTTCTCAAATGATCTGGAAGGAACTCAAAAAATTATAACATCCTTAACAAAATATAATTAATTTTATACCTTCTCAAGCCTCTCATGGGGTTGAAGACTATAGTTTAGTTTTAAAACTAACCTTAGTTATTTAAGGGTTAAGTTTTTTTAGGCCTAGATAGATGTTTTAAGCTGATAAAGATGAGATATGATAGATGTTGATTTATATTCAGAATTTTAGGCTCACCGAGATAGGAAGACGTTTTCTTCAAAGTTACCAGATACAAATAGCCAAAACATTATCAATGTAACATTTATATAATACCTGATTGTTTCATGGTTCTTCTTGATGTAGGCAGTTCATTGTATACATGTGTAATAATATAAATGTATATGTAAAAAAGAAAAATAATTCAAAAAAAACAGGAAAATTCTTTCTCATCCACTTAGAGAAGTTTAGAGGAGCTTATACAGAGCCACATGTTCAGGAGGGAATTCAGACCCAGCTGTTTGTTTATATGAGTGCGCTTGGGCAGTTATCCTTTGTGCCTGTGATTTTGTGCCTTTCATCTTCAGTAGGCAGCACTAACCACGTGAACATTTTGGATATATGAACCCATTTTATTTTCACAGTAAATCAGTAGAAGCATAATGTCAGTACTCATCTACAAATAGAGAAATTGAGGCCCAGGCAGTTTGTAGCAGTACATTTTAAGATAAATATTTTTAGAATTTAAGTGTAAATATTATCCCAAGAGAATGTTATACCAACTACTGACCTCATTGGGCCACATAATGGAAATCTAGAAAGTTACATGCAATATACCAAGCTTCGATTCACAGAAGTACCTGGTAAGCACTGCACAGGTTCATTTGTCATTCCTTTTTTGGGTACACAAAATGTTTGCCATTGATATCCGTGGTGGTTAGAATAGGAATGGCTTCCATAGGCTCATGTATTTGAATGCTTGGTCATTAGGGAGTAGAGCTACTTGAGAGGGCTTAGGAGGTTTGGCCCTGTTGGAGGAGGTGTGTCACTTGAGGTGGGCTTTAAAGTTCTAAATGTTTAAGCCAGGTCCAGTCTCTTGCTTCTTTCTGCTGCCTGTGGATCCAGAAGTAGTTTTCTCAGCTCTCCTAGCACCATGTCTGCCGTGTGCCGCAATGCTTCCTGCCATACTAACAATGAACTAAATCTTTGAAATGCTATGCAAGTCCCAATTAAATGCTTTCCATTGTCATGGCGTCCCTTCACAGCAGAGAACATTGACTAAGACAGTATGTAATATAAAATAAAAGAAAAACAGAATCAATATTGAATAATTACTTATTTTCTAATTAATATTATTCTCTGATGGATAAGTAAATCAATTTGAATTGAATGAATGAAATGTTGAGGTTGACTAAGCTTAGTGGAAAGCATGAATTTCTTCCTATTGAGTGAGGTTTAAGACCAATTAGGTAGTTTTTGGTTACCACCAGGATATAAATGCCACTATTGCATCTTTCCAAACATCTTGCAGTGCTGGTCATTGTTGTAGTTCATAAGCATTACAGCCAGATAGGATATTGATTGCTCTTCTCCACTGGAAGCTTGTATCATAATACAAACCCCACATCTAAAACTCAGGGAACATCTTGAGAGAGGGAAAGAAAGAAAGTAAGGTGCAGCAGATCAGACAATCTGCTTGGAGATAGTGTCTTCTTTAAGGGTGGGTGGGTAGGTGGAGAAATAGTGAAAAAGCTTAGGGAGGAGGGAGTGAATCTGAAAGGAGCAAATAGTTTAGAAAATAAGATATCCACATAATTGGTGGATTTCTGAGGCAAATTTCTCCCTGGATGGTTAATGGGATGATCCTACATAACCTTCATTTCTAGGAGCTGTATTACTGTCATGTGATATTTTCAGTGCCTTACCATGAAGCCCTGCATTCTCCAGTCTAATCAGTTCCCCTCCTAAGCTCATTGTTGTTGATGATGACACTTAAACACTTGAAGAACTGGCATCTAGTGTTGGATTAGTATGTCAACACTGTCCAGTACTCCCAAATAACCTTCACATAGTAACATACAAAAAAACAAACAAACAAACCTGATTAATTCATCAGCATGAGCACTAGCAGTTGATTAGCATCTCATTTTAATTTTTTACTGCCAGAGGGTTCCAAATGTTTAAGTAGTTGAGATATGAGACCATACTCTTTTTCTATAATTTTTTTCTTTCTATTCTATTCCATTAGGAAAGAAAGTGCACATAACAAAACAAAAGAAAGACAGCCATGATCAAAATTGTAGGGTTAAGAGGTGATATGACAGGCATAAATGGGCTGATAGGAGAGAGTGTGCTGAGGTTTGGTAGGAGCAGGAGATCTCTGAAGGCATGCCTAAGGAAGGCATCCAGGAACAATGAGAGTGAGTGAGAAGGACAAGATGCTTCCCAATCTGAAAGCAAATTATTTCTAAGGAGAAGACAGAGAAAGGGTGCAGTGTCTTAGGGTCAGTCTATACTGAAAGTCTAAGGTGGAGACCAACATGTTTTTAAAAGGCATTTCTGTAAGAGAAACTCTAACAGTAAGCAGGGAGTCATGTCTCCTCTCAAGTGAGGGAGGGAGGATAAGCTATAGGAGGACTGTATTGAATTTTGGGTGAGGGTAGACTTGCTCATCTGTGTTTCAGGATAATGTTCTCAGGTCTGAAACCGATCTGGTCTTGTCGCTGTTGCATTAGAGGGCAAAGCACATCGCAGATCTGATGAACATTTCTCAAAACAATTAGGAATCATTTAAACAACTACATACACACTGTTCCAGGAAAATTAGTCAAATCCAGAGTCATATAAAAATTATAAATGATAAAGTATGGAAGTTGATAGTGTAAGAATAAAACAAAGAGAAGAAAGGGGTTTGGGAGGCAAAAGGAAAGGAAAAAAAAACACTGAATATGACTACAGAAAATTTGTAGGGGGTTAAGTAAACAAAATTTATGCCAGCGGAGAAGCTAATAATATCAGCAGTTACTAGGAAAGGATTTTCCATGATGAATTTAGCCTGACTGTTGCTACAGGACACTTCAGATTCAGAGCAAATGGCTCTGATAGAGCATGCGCAGGCCTTTGCCAGGGGGTGCAGAGGGGCTAGATGGGGGGAAAAAGACATTTTTGTAATTTTAAACTAGATTTCTATTTAGCTGCATCTAGACATGCTGTGATTATAAGTAATGTTATTTCTGATTTTTTGAGTGGGTGCTAAGGGCTACCAATTAAAGTGAACTTCTGAAATCTCATGAACTCATCTGCTCACGGAACAAAGAAAAAAGAAAATTCATTTCCCCCTTCCTCATTGTTTCCCTTTTATATATTATAATTCTCGCTGTCTTTCTACAGAGTAACACACAGAATAAAAAATAGGAATAGAACAGCAATATCTTCAAGATAACGTAACAAAATCACTTTCCGGACAGTCAGAGCAGAGTTATTCTGCCGGAGATCCGGGACTGAATGCTGTAGCTCTATTCTGATGCAGAGTTGAGTGTGGGCATGCTTATCTAGAAATGATGCTGATTACTTTTACTGCTTCAGAGGCTTTGAGGAGACCTGTGAGATCAAGGTGAAAAGGACAAAAGAGATTTTAGGATTTGAGAAAGGGACACATAAGTGAGTAAGTAAATAATATCCCTGAATTTTTCTCCCACCTGCTGTGCTTCATTTTTCTCTTGGAAACCTGCTTCATAGTGAGTATTTTTTTGCCACATTTAGCCCTGTTCTACTTTCCTAACGTTAGCGTATTCATGAAGAAGGCAGAGGAAAATACAGGAAAAGTCAACTTGACAACGGGGTAGATGAGAAGGAGATGGGTACTGGATATAATGTATATATGTGGCTATAATAGGCAACTGAAAGTCCCTTGAGACCAGGAGGCAGCATCACCATTATTTCACTTGAATGTAGGATGACAACCATAAGGGGGCAAACACTTCACAAATATCACTTTGATATGATGTAAAGAAGAAAAGTTAGCTGGGAACAGAAACAGAAGTCTTGATAAGGAGTGGACTAGTCAAGAGAGCCTTGAGAGAGCAGAGGGGACAAGGGAGGAAACAGGCATTTCGGAGCATTGGGGAGTGGGTTTGAGCACAAGCTAAAGAGACAGATGATGGTAGAACTGGGAGAACTAGTCACACTGAGCTGCTTCACCATCACCTGTTTCCTTAAACTGTTTCTATTAGGAAGGAACCCAGATATACACACTTTGGGACACAGTGGGAAATGCTGTCCCTTCATTTATTGCACCATGAAGGCTGGACACTGGAAGAGGAAAGAATGTGTAAAATTCAGTTTGAAAATGCTTCTCAATTACATTGTTGACAAAGAATTTTTTTGTCTTAAAAAAATCAGTCTTATTCATTCTTTCCCATGGTAAAGTACTTTATTCTTCTTGTAAAGAAAACAAAGGTCTGACAATGACAGGGTATGTGAAATATTGCATCTAAAGTAGAAAATAAACCTCGTATTTTCTCTCTCCTGGATCCAAACATATTCTATTTCAATCCATACATGTGTGCACATGTGCATATGTGTATTATATCTTTACGTGCATATTATGTGATTCCTCTTTTTCCTCATTAGATACCATTATTTTTCTACTGAGCAAAGAAAACTATATTTCCATGTGACATAAAGATACTTTTAGTAGAATGTAGTTTTTGAATAGCCTACTGAGTATATAGGTCTTCTCTATATTGTTAAATGAGAAAATTTATGTTCTATTTATTGTTTTACCTTAATTTACTGTCCATAAAGCAAAATAAATAAGTTTCCTTTCTTTTTCAACATCTTGAAAAATACCCCAAGCCAAATGTCTTTATGGTTTCAATCTTTTTTTTTCTGGAATTCAGCCTCCCTAAAAGTAACAGCCCCTGCTGATTAGCTCTGAGAGTGAACTTCAAAAAGCATTGCTGATGGCTTCTTTGCAAGAGCTTGTGTATTAGAATCTGAAGTTATTTGAACAATATTTCTTCCTGGGGTACATAAGAGTAATATTCATGTAATGACATTTGGTGTCACTTTATAAAATAAATGTCACACTGAAAAGTATAAACTAAAATGCAAGACTGTCATTTAGGGAAAGCAAATAGCAACAAACAACAAAGCTCTCCAGGCTTAAACATAGGAACCACTGTAGCCCTCTCTTGTTTTTTCTAGACTCTCTTACCTCAAGAATAAAGATGCCATCTTCCAGGCATTGAAATGATCCAAGCCTTCTGAGGGAACTGTGACTTCTCAGATCTTTCTGTCAATTCCTGAACATTCTAGTAGGAAGTCAGATTTGCTTCTAAGAGAATTTAAGGAAATAGGCTTCTTTTAAATAGACGGCAGCAATCTTGGTGTCTTGTCCACTTAAAATGGTTTCTACCAAAGGTTAGGTCCTACCACCAGAACACGTTCTGTACATGTTGACAAAGGTATCATTACTGACCTGTATTCAAACCTTGAAGAGTCATAGTGTGTTTCAATGGTATCTTGGGTCAGTCATTCAAGAACAACTAAACTCAGAATGTCTCTAGTGAACAAGAGAGAAAAAGTTTGACTTTGATGAGCCTGGTTACTAGCTTTTGTGTGTACGGTATATTTTTGATTTTTCAGGATTTTTAGGTTCAGTGCCAATAGATATGAGTTCATTTCAGATATATCAAATGACAACAATAATTGGCTTAGTTTGGCTATCGGAGAAAATTATCACAATCTAGGTGCCTTGTAAGTAGCATACTTTTATTTTCACAAATTCATTTGATGAATTTCTAATCTTGTCCGTGTGTACTTGGAACGAACATATTTATAGAGTTGTTGTTCTTGTTTTATGAATTAAAGCAGAGAGTTTAGAGATAAACAATTGCTATCCTGACTGACTTCTAAAAAAATAAAAGGGAAAGTTTGCAGAACACATTCTGGGTTGTCAACCAGCTGGTGAAGACCTTGGACAGGACAAAGCAGCATGGCCTCTCCACACTCATCGTCTCATCACTTAATCTAAGCCATTTGCTTGGGAAACTACAGCTGTGCAGCGCTACCAAGGACTGACCCATGCTCATCTCTAGATGAAATAATTTAAAATTTAGTTATCTCATTTCAGAGCATGAGATACAAGAAAATAAACAAAGTCAACTTATTTCTCTTCACAACCTATTAGTGTGCCCACATTCCTACAAAATTTATGAGATGATATGCATGGTCCATGAATAATGAACCGTGGGATCTGATTATCATGAACAGAGTCAGCAGCATGAAAACAATTTATATTATAATTAATCGGTAGCTTATTTTGAAATATTCACAATAGTCAACTTGCCATATGACCTTGGTCCAAAAGTAATTTCATTTTTATAAAGGTAAATGGTCACTTTCATGTCAAATATGACAACTATTTCTTTAGGAATAATAAATGACAGCTATATGAGAAATTGACAGAGAAAACATGCTAAAATAAACACATTTCTGTAGCATTTTTTCTCACATGTTATCTGGTATGGCTTTCCTTCTGATTAGAATTATAGTTTCCATTGAGGTTTAGTTTTGTTTTGTTTCTCTTGGAGTGGTGCAGGGTAGGGAACTGAGTAAAAGTCTTCATTCACTTTGATATTTTCAGATAATTAAGGGGATGGGTATATCTCATTAAATCTCTGTGGGAAAATAAGTTTCCATGCTAAAGAGAGGGAAATATTCCTTGACAATTAGTCTGAAGGCTACCTCTGGCAGGTGCACCATGCTTAGAATTTTATGATCCAGGTAAGAGGATCAAGAAAGGACAAGAAAAGCAGTCCCTGCAGAATAAGCTAACCAGACTGCCAAGAACAGCGTCCTCCCACTGTAGAGATGGGATTGAATGGGCTAGGTATTTCTTTTGGATGCAGGCTTTAACATGGGCATACTGGCCAGGAAGCAACAGTAATGCTATACCTGAGTCAGGTTTTTTGATGAAGGAACAATAATTGGATTGGAGGAAGAGACAAATAAGTGAAAAACTTTCTCTTGATTTTTTTCCTCATCATTGTTTGCTTCATTTTCTTCTGAAGACAATATTTTATTCTGTGTGTGTGTGTGTGTGTGTGTGTGTTGCCAGATTTTTCTGTTTTACTTTCCTTAGCATAGAGTAGTAGTAAAGAAGGCAGAGGAGGAAAAGAAGAAGAAAACCGAAGAAAAATTGGAACTTGACACAATAGGGTAGATCTGAAAGGTAATAATAATTGAAAGATGCTAATTTTACTTGTTCACATGCTAATGATAAAGGATGTACCCTGGATACATCAGAACCACAGTCCTTAACATAACATCACACACACACACACACACACACACACACACACACACACACGAGAGAGAGAGAGAGAGAGAGAGAGAGAGAGAGAGAGAGAGAGAGAGCCGCACACATTATAAGCAAAATACTTTGAATGAGAAAATAAAATTCTTTCCAATGTAAGTTTAAAATGCTAAAAGAAAATATACTAGTCAGCAGGGAAACGTAAGTCAAATAAAAAAGAAATCATATTTATGAAAATAAGAACAACAAAAAACATGACTTTAAAAGGGAAAGGGAAACACCAAAGGGTCTGGACCCTATCAGAATTTCAGAATTCGTTTGTTTGCAATTATCTTTTTTAAATTGCCAATTGGTTGCTTAAACAATTAGGCATTTGTTTTCCTTAGTTAGAAAGGGTGACTATAGGACGTTTGGCTGGCATTGATTTAGTGACTATAGGACGTTTGGCTGGCATTGATTTAGTGGTTCAATGTTACAAAAGTCACCAACTTTAGGTATCTGTCTAATTTTCTCTGGTGTCAATAGATAACTATAGCAGCTCAATTTCACTTTCTAGATAAGTAGAGGGGGCTGGACATGCTAACATGACTATAATTTTATCCCAAGAACTGTAGCCTCCAACCACCCATGAAAATATTAGACAATAGAAAACATGTCATCCGTATCATTATGGATAATATATTACTTTATAAATTCTGAACAGACAAAGAAACACAAAAGAAATAAGCATCACATCTTCCTGATCTTACCAGAGTCAGGCAATGGAGATGAAGGATGATGGATGAGCAGGCACTAATACAGCTAAACTAATATATCCCCAGAAACAGAGTGACAGTGAGGAACATGTGGATGTTTTTGCTTCTATCCTTCATGACTCCAAACACTCTAAAGGGAACATCTAAAAGACTACTTAAAGGGAAAAATTGATATGAACTTTTATATGCAATTACATAAAAATAAAATATTGTATTAACTCTCTGGCTTCTCGGACAAATAACATGCATGACAAAGCTTTATTTTAGGTGCACAGTGATAGGACTTACACAGTGTTTTATAAAAATTACCCATTTCCTGTAAAAACTAGATACACTCTATACTTTATGAAATACCACACTATGAAAATTATGAAAAAATATAAAAACCAAAGTAAAAGAAAAATATTTAAAGTTCCACAATTCCAAGTTAACTGCTGTGAACATTTTGAATTGCTTTCCAGTCTGTCCTTGGGCATGATAGGTAGCCTACGCGTTCTCTTTGCAGTGGATCTAAAATGCTTTCCACATCAGATGTGTCCTTCTGTACCAGAATAATCTTCATGCCAATTTTGCTTTGGGAAGTGTCGTGGTTAATTTGACCAGTCCATGATTGTAGACCATAAAGTTTTCTACCTGTAACTTTTCACAGTATGGAATGGTTAATATTATTATGTCTACTAATAATCATAATAAATGTGCTCTGTGTGAGCCATTTTAAAGCAAAAGCTACCATACTGAGCACATTATTTATTAAATAGCTTACTTCTCAAGGAACTGAGTCAATCAAATACTACCATTAACTTTTCTGTACCTATGAGGAAACCATGTCTTAGGAGCACAGGGTGCTTTGTCGTGTCCAATAAACTGCAGCTATAATGCTTGCAATATGCGCTGCATAGTCATGCGGATATCACTGGAAGATTTTTGGGAATGTGTCATCAGATTTTGCTCTGAATTACAACATTATGCCCAACCTTTTCTCTCTTGACAATAGAGAAAATTGGTCCCTTCATAGGAATCTAAGTCCGTCCATGGGAAGGAGACTCTTGTCAGTTTTATAGTAAGTGACTGTTAAAAGGTAACTTTTAAAGATGAAGGTAAACAGTTATAAACCAGCTTTCAGCACAGGAAATAACTTAAGAAGTGCTAAAGGGACAGTAGTGACATCCTACCTCATATAGACTTTCAGAAGGAAAATATATAGAGACATGGAAACATGGCTCTACCTGAAATTAGCATTTGAAGACATTGTAAAAATATATAGTATTTCTGTTGAGAATAACTTTCTCAAAACAGGTTGATACATGTGTGTGTGTGTGTGTGTGTGTGTGTGTGTGTGTGAGAGAGAGAGAGAGAGAGAGAGAGAGAGAGAGAGAGAATGTGAGTGTAGCCATTTTATATGTATGTGAATGTGATCTCATACCATAACATATAACACCACTGCTTGTTGATTTTAGAGCTTAATGTATTTTCATATATATTATTTCTTTGGATTTTCCAATGAAATAAAATGGCATACTACCTATCTATACCTCAGGAGGATGTAAACGGATAAGTTCAGTAGCTGAGTTGCAAATTGTCTTATTTGTTTTATTTTACATTTTTTTATACATTTGAAGGTTTTCTTTTAAGAGTGAGGCTGAGAAGGACTGAGAGAGGGTGAGCTAAAAAAGTTGGGTAGGCAGGAAGTAGGGAGGATCTGGGAGGATCTTGGAAAGGGCAAACCATGGTCAAAGTACACTGCAAAAAAACCAAACAAACAAACAAAAAGAATATTTTTATAAGGTGAAACTCAAAGGGTCAGTAGCCCTGTTCTCTGAGGGTCAAAGGTCAGACAAATATTTCGAAATTAACACTTAAACTAATATTCTGAAATGCCACAAAATTGTTCTGTAAGTTTTTGCCCTTGCTAACATTGATAGCTCCATTTCCATTACTATGACACTTGAGGGGAGAATTATTACTTTTGAAGTACTAAAACTTTATTATGTTTGTGCATCTTCATATTTTATAAAGCTTTTAGGCCTGTTTTGCCAAACCAGTTATCAGTGTAGCATTTCTGGGCAAGGCTTTCTCTCTCTGGTAGCATGCACAGCACCGCATAGCACTCTGTATGCCAGCCAGCAGGGATTAGGCTTGCAGGACTGTACCAGTTTGCTTTCTCCATATTGTATGAGTTAAGTATGTGCTGTCTTCAGAAATAAAGTCCTAGTTTCAAGTTGTATGTGATTTAAGAGCACTTTCAGAAGCCTTTAAACTTTGGGTGTATCTACCTGACCTTAATGGCCAATGATTCCGAAAGATATAACCCATTGTTTAATGACTAAAGATTTTTTGTTGTAAATATGTTTTAGAGAGACCAAGCTCATCCAAGCATGAGATGTGAATGAGTCTGGATGATTGCCTATGGTATTTTGATAATAAATTCGTGGAAGAAGGAAAAACAGTTGACTGCACAGAAGCCTCATAGGTCTTCCGGTTATCAGAAGAACATCGATTCATTCCCCTTCCCACCGCCTCAGTTTACACTGTTGAAGAGCACCACTCATAAATGCTTTCATTTCCTGGCTGTTATTCATTTACAGAACAAATGATCATCAAAAAAAAATATTGAAAGACAACTATTATGCATGGCCTAAATGCATAATGTTGAAATTCATTTGGTAAAGTCCAACCTTTCGTGACCTCAGAATGTGGTTGAACCTTAAGATATAAAAGAAGTAGCCAAGCTAAAATGAGGTAATTAAGGTAAGCCTAATAAGTTGTGATTGTTGTCCTTGTAAAGTAGGGAGAGTAGGGAGGCCGAAGAAAAGGCTAAAAGAACCACAGGGAGAAGATGACTATCTGCAAGCCAAGGGAGATACTCCAGAAGACACTGAGTCTACTGATTCTTTGATCTTAACACTTAGAGATGCCAGAACTATGAGATAAGCTTTCCAGTCTGTGGAGTTTTATATATATATATTATATCAAATCACTTGTGTATAATGCTGCTTCAACCCAGGAGTACAGTTTGGTTCTGAGCAAAAGATTTCATGACTCCCTAAGAAACAGCCCTTCCGCTTCTCTCCCTTCATCATCTTCCCTTTCCCTACTTCCTTCTCCTAAAGATACTTTATGCATAGTATCTCTTTCCTGCTAAGTCCTCAAATGAAGGATAAACAGAAGCAGAATTACATGGACTCTTACATATTTGTTTTGACAGAGAGGAAATAAAAATTGGAGTGAGTGCATGCACAAATCTCATAAAATTTAAATATTATTAGTATTTAAGATTACATTATTAGTTGAGTGTTTTATAATCAGACTACAAGATAACACTGTTAAAGCTTAATTAAATTAGCATTTTATTAAGGACTCTGCAATCAATGGTACTGGAAAAGTAGATTAGTTGTTTCAGTGCTGTGTATTAGCATGAATCATTTTCTATTAATTTTCAAAATATGTAATAAAGTTTTTCTCTGCTACAATGAGCAACAACCTTTTTAAAAGGCTGATAAGATGAGGGCTGAGGAGTTCATTCAGTGGGTAAAATGCTTATGAGCATGTTCTAGAATCATCTATAACCTCAACGTTGAAAAGAAGAGGGACATATACAGGTATATCCCAGGGATTTCCTGGCCAGCTAGTCTACCTGAATCATTTAGCTCTAGGTTCAGAGATAGACTCTGTAGAAAAAAAAATGTACGTAGAGAGCAATAAAAAGGCATTGTTGACCTCTACCATTCATACACACATACAAAGACATACGTACCCATACACACATGTGAATACACATAAACACACCACACACACAAAAGATAAGAAACGTAGAAGTTAGCCTGGTGGTGGTGCACACCTTTAATCTCAGCACACAGGAGGCAGAGGCTGGTGGATCTCTAAGAGTTTGAGGCCAACCTGGTCCACAGTGAGAGTTCAGGACAGCCAGGGCTACACAGAGAAACCCTGTCTCAGGTTAAAAAAAAAAAGGAAAGAAAGGTAGAAGTTACCATATTGTTTGTCTTTCCAACAATTCTAGAAAACTTCTAAATCATCAGTGAGTAACTGACAAATAGTTCCAAATGAAAACATGAGCATCTTGCCTGAATTTTTAATAGTGTGTAGTTGAAAATCAATGAAACTGAACCAATCACACTCCATCAAATAAATTACACATGAAAAAAATCCTCTGGGATCTAGAATCTTGACAGAGGATGGTACCAGGTTGCCCACAAGAGAGGTGGTTCTAGTAGAAGATGGTAACTCATCACATAAAGAAGTGTAGAAAGTTCTATACTTAGCTAAACCTACTTTACACTCATTGTTTAGTCCTAGGACTGAAGCATGATAGGATGGGATACTAACTGAGAAGAAATTTAGTACAGTAGGTTGTTTTACATGCTGCCTCTGTAGCTCTATGGATAACTGAGAGAAGCCCTTCAAAGGAAGTCAGGCCACCTGTGCTGTGG
Source organism: Acomys russatus (assembly GCF_903995435.1). Lineage (NCBI taxonomy): Eukaryota > Metazoa > Chordata > Mammalia > Rodentia > Muridae > Acomys > Acomys russatus. The sequence goes on along the minus strand of NC_067158.1, from coordinate 39,013,484 downwards.
TTGATTTAAAGTGGTAGTCTAATAAGGCAAGATTGAAAAGACTGGAAAGCTGTCTAGAGAAGACAGGGGCTAGTGGCAGTAGCCAGACTATCCAGCTAATACAACTCTCCCAGGCATTTCTTGATTAAGACCCATGCTGTCTCCCACAACTAGCCTAGGATTATCCATAAACTACAGAATACTACCATCTGCTTGCCATATCTATAGATTCTGTATGTAAGCATTCCACCTTGAAGATGGAAGATAGCTCTGTAACTAAGAATGCGATGACTTATTTCCTTTTCATCACTCCACACCCAATATAGGCTCGTAATTGGTTGGTTGTATAGCATTTACATCATAATAGATACTAAAAGGAATCAAGGGTGCAGAGTATATGATAGAATAGATGCTCAGGTTGTATGTCAGCATGATGCTATTTCTATAAAGCATTTGAACATCTGGGGATTTGATATCATAGAAGAGGCCAACTCTAGAACCATTGACCCAGGAGCAGTGAGAGAGTGCTGGAATTACAGAAAGCTTCTGTATAATGCTCAACTTTCCCCCACAGTACCTGCCTGGGTTTTGGCCATTTAATTTGTGATGTTTCATGTACTAAACCATTAGCTGTTAAGAGATTTGGACCCAGCATAGGTTATAGGGTTTCAAATCTTGGCTCTCCCACTCACTGTGTCATCAGATCAGGAACCTAATCTCTAACAAAAAAAAAAAAGCCCAGTTCCTTGCCATTGACCAAATGGGAGTGTCTATGACACCATCTTCATAGGACATGTTGTGGTGATTGAAGTAACCCATGGACAATTCTCAGGAGACCACATGCTATAAGGCATTAGGCATAGAAAGGAAATATGTTTGGCATTACTGAGAAAGTAGACAAAAGAGAAGCCAAATGGAAAGATAACATGAAAAAATGGAACTCTGTATGTTATGATAGCTTGAATGCAGGACATTAGTTTAAAAAACAACCCAAAGAGAAAATACAAAATTAATATACTCTCAGAGAAAAATATTAAAACATTAAAATGTAGCTAAGAATCCTCAAATAAAAGAACATACAGATGAAAATGTGAATCATACAATAATAATTAAACTTAATCTTCAGCTCTTTACATAAAAATGGAGTATTTTTAAATTGTCCAATTTAATTCTTAAGGTGATTTTTAGTTCCTTTAAAGATTACGCACTTGAAAATTAGAGTTTCAATTGGGAATACTTAGAAAAGGGCTGTGGTCTATAATTTATGTCACTAGTTTTCATCATGAACAGAAAAGGATGCTTCTTTTCCCTTCACTTAGTTGAAGCAGGCATGGCCCTTCAAAGCAGGGAGGCACAGGAAAGACCAGCTTTAAATCCTTACCCAGCACACATTGGCTCTGTGACTATTTGCCCCATGAATACTAATGGGCATTTGAAAGTGCCAAACAAAACACAGCTCTATAATAAAAGTCTACATAAGACATGGCTTTGCCAAGCAGAAGGAAAAACCTGTAGAACTTAAATACACCATGTACGTTCTGGTTCGAATAGTTAAGCTCACTGCGCACCTTGGACAGTTTACAGTGTTTTCAACTTATTTGCTCTCAACCTGTCTTTTAAGAATTTGTTGGCACTATAAAGAATAATGAATCTGGGTCCAGGAACAGCATACTGATATTAGCTTCGTATATCTTGATCCCAGTGGTTTATGATATCTAATTTTAAGTTTCACACCACACATAATGAGGCTAGAAAATTCTTTCCCTATGAGGAACAATGGCATGATATTAACTTACCACAGCTCATCTGTTATATATGCTTTAGTAAAGCATTTAGCATGTTTCTTCTCTCGCTGAAAACCTAAAAAAAAAAAAATGTGTATTTTCATATTGCAGATACATATACCAGAGGCGATAGGGCCAGTTAATTTACTCTGAGTTCCCTTGTGTTAAAGTACTCTGATACATCAATAGGATGGTGCTAAGATGGAGCCTGCACGAAGACACTGGCCCCTTGTTTATTGAATGACCAAGTTGCACCATTACTAAATGCTATTGCTTTCTTAAAATCAGAGCATGGACAAAGATGAGTGATCATCTTCATTAGGGTGAGGTGTCTGAAAACAATTACTTGTCAAGAGTTTTTCTGGGATAATTCGCTGGACACTTAAAGTGACCCCGAGCCAGCGCCTCCTACAGACTTCCATAGATGAGAGCGGATGTGGTTCTACGTCTCTGCAGTAAGAATCAATGTTTGACCTGGGGAAGAATGACCAAAGTGTTTCATCTTTGCTTTCTTTTGGCAGAGGATCTCACTCTGTAACTGAGGTTGATCTCAAATTCAGAAAAATCCCCCTGCCTCCAGAATACTGGGATTACAAGTGTGAGGAGGAATAACAAAAGGTTTCTTTTTCATGCTGAACACAGTAGTACATTCTGTAATCTTCGGGCTTCAGAGGTGGAGGCAGGATTGATGTCAGCCTGGGGTACAAGGGACATCTTTTTCAAAATCAAACAAGATCAGAAAAGTTGGGGTTTTTTTTTTCCTAATTTATTACAAAGATGTCTAGAGTAAACTCTGCTACATATACTGCTTAAGATAGTGAGATGACTGTATTCTTGTCTGCCAGCTGTGAAGACAGCCTGTCTCTGACCGTCACAATAAACTCCCTATGTTGGTATTTTTATGGCTTTAATTAATTCCATGATCCTAATGTCACACAGCAAGCAAGTACTGAAACTAGGATTCAGTCTCTACCCTCGTTATTCTGTTATTGTTGATTGGATTTTTAATTGTGATTTTTTTTTTTGTTTTGTTTCTTGTATTTTAAGGCAAAGTCCCAATTCTTTCCCAGGATTGCAGGGAAGCTACTATATACACTGGCATACCCTTAACTCTTGCTTTTTCCTCCACCTCCCAGGTGTTAATATTCTAAGCCTCTGTAACCACACATGGCTCAGAGTCTATACTTTAATGTAGAGTAAATTGCTGTCACTGGTACCACTCTTATTTGAATCTGGTTATATTTTGATAAGATTCATTGATTGGCAGCTTATTCTTGGGATAGTGCCCTCTACTTATCCCTCATTCATAGTGAATTAAGATAAGAATCTGAAAGTAGAGGCATTCCAGATGACTATATTGCACGATGTATATGGTGCCTTTTAAAATTGATGTGCTACAGATCACTTTCGGATGCTGTTAAAATGCAGATTCTGATTCGGTAATGCAAAGTGGGGTAAAAGCATCTGCAGCTCTCACAAGATACCAGATGAAGCTGGAGGGCTATCATATTTTAAATAGCTAGGGCATAAAGGAAAGAGAGGCTCAATGTGAGAAGAGGGGACAGGAAGACCCAGCTGGACAGCAACCAATTAATTAAGCTTTGCATTTTCTAGGTTGTGTGAATGCTCTCTTGGGTGAAGTATGTCCTATGAGAGCAACCTTGTTCATCTCACTGGACTGTGCTTTAATGTTCAAATTAGAAAGTGAAGTACAACAAACCAAAAATGAAACAAACTAATAAAGAATATATGGATCCTACCAAAACGAGCCTCCAACTTTTTTCATTAAGTGTCCCAGTGCCAACAGTGACTTCGGATCTCTGTATAAATGCAGCTGTCAGGCAGGTTTCTCTATCCTGTGTAAACACGTGACCCAGAGATCATAGTGAATTCAATGGATTTACTCACCCAGAAAATAAGATTAGATCCATAATTTCCCTTGCCTGGGAAGTCATTTTCACAAGCTTCCTATGAAATTATACCCTGGGAACACAATATTGCTTTCTCTCCATAAGGATATCTTATCTCAATTTCATAACTCCCGTCACTTCTTATGACCAGAGAGTGTTTTAAGAGCGCTGCTCTCTCACACTATTGAAGTTTATTGCCAATTCTACCTTTTCCCCTACCCTCCCCAAATCCTACTAGCTAGTATTCTAATACAAAAAACTCATCAACAAGGGCTGGTACTGCCTGAGATCCTAAAGTCTTAGCTTTCCAGTGGCTTTTGACACATGGTGACAGTTCTGCTAAGTTTTGGCAGTTCAGACAGTCCCAGCAAAATGCTAGTTGTGCTGGAAATCCATGAAAAGCATCATGGTTTGTTGATAGGCCACTTTTCCTCCTTTGAAATTCAATTATTTTTATCCAGATATTTAACAAACATGTATTGAACATTGTGGATCTTTCTAGGGAGAAAAAGATAGATTATATGCAATGGTATTGTAACAAGGCAGTTTTGCATACATACATACATAGCTTCTATTCTTGGGTGAGGTAAACATTCCTGAGGTGTTTTGAAGCTTATTTGAGATAAAATATGTAGTATATACTATTTAAAGCATTTAGTCATCACAGACTTCTAAAACATGATGGTTTTGGTTTCCCATGAATTAGTTTATCCCATACCTCATAAATCTGTAAGAGGCAGGGATTCTGATCTTTCCCACAGAGTTTTAAAAGTTTTGAAAGAGTGAGGGCCGTACTGCAGGAAGTGAATTTCCAAAATGCTTCCATCCAACAGAAATCGTAAGATCCCTAGGAATCAGCCCAATGAGTTAATGCTAAGCTAACTGGTATTGCATAATTGATTGAGTGAAACTAGGATTTCTCAGGATTAAAAACTTAGCCTCACTTTGTTTACAATGATATCTATACAGAATGAGCTCATGATTTATTTGGATAATATATTCTGTAGGATCTCTTAGGAATTTAAAGTCTTTTGGGTTCAATTTTTGGGGTTCCTGGAGATTGAACCTAAGAAATTTGGCTTACCAAGCTAGTACCATACCCAGCCCTGAGCCACATCTCCACTCATACCTGGAGGGTTTGATGGGTTGTTCTATAACACTAGAAAATACAGTCTGTTCATAAGCTTGAAGGATGTTAATCAAAGCAAAACCCGAAATAGCTCACTCTTATTTATTTAGGCTGCAAACCTTGAAGTTACAACTCTGTTGACAAATGTCACCAAATTTGAATGTTACATTGTCTTCCCATGTGCAATAGAGTAGGTATTTTTATTTAATTCTTTAAATGTATATTTTTAAAAATTTTTATGTGTGTGAGTATTTTTATCTGCATGTATATGGGTACAGCAAAAGTATGCAGTACCTGTGGAGGTGAGAAAGAGAGCATCAGATCCTACAAAGCTGGAATTACAGACTGTAATGAGCCACTGTGTGGGTGCTAGTAACTGAAACCAAGGCCTTTGAAAAAGAAGCCAGTGCTCTTAACATCTCTCTAACCAGCATGATTTCTTGTATGGAACTATTTTGTATTTGTGTATAAAATTTGTCTGTGTGACTAAAAATAATTTTACCATGAACACTTTTAATGTGATCAAGATAGTGGTAGGAAGATTCCAGAAAATATCTATTGACTTGCCACAGCATTGTATTTCTCCATCATGACATAACCTTCTCAGTTGCTATGCTAAATTTTAACATATTGGTCTTTGTTTCTAATAAATAAAAATACTTAGCTGCTTACAGAGTTACTTGCTTCCAGGGCAATGTTTCACATTGTAAGCCTGCCTAACACTTTAGTTACTAAGAAGTAAATTAGTAGAAGCCATCCAGCTCCATCTTTAGGACATTAATTTGTTGTCGCTAATTTTTTCTTGTGTTGATGGAGAAAGTAGGGTTAAATTATTCAGGATCTTTCCACCCACACTGATAAATTGAACTTCAATTATATTCATTCATATATAAATATGAATATATATGACTTATGGATTATCATTTATGGTACACATGCATGGCTAACAGCATTGTAAGTAGTAATAGTTTATCACTTCAGTTGATTTGATCAGTTGAAAACCTGCATTTATATTATTCTCTAGCTGTCTGAATTTGAATCCTTAGCTATTTTTTTATGGGTATAGAAGTTATCTAAAATTTCTGAGGATATATATATATATAATATATCAAGAGCCATTCCCAGTTTTTAAAACTGCAATGATGAGTGATAATTTACTTTTTAAATGCTGTTTCCTGCCATGTTATTTGTGTGTCTCATCTCAACAAGTAAATATAGAACTCACCATAATCCAGTGTAATATAATTCTAGCTGGCTTTGTCTTCAAAGACTCTATTTTTCCAAAGAGGATCACATTCTGAGAGGTTCCAGATGGACATGAATTTTTGAGAGACAAAATTCAACACAGAGCAACGTCTATGTCTGAAAAAAAATGTATAAGAAGTTGAAAAGCATAGGTGTAGCCAGAGGCCAGGAAAGTATCACAAATGAGCTAAGCAAAGCATACATCCTGTGATGTGATAGAGCTGGGAGTGCTGCAATTTGCGTCAAAGTACGTCCTGTGTTTAAGGGGCAGCCAGTAGCCAGAACTAATCATCATTGCAGAGAAGGAAAACACATAGTGTTACAGATATTTCCATTTTTCATGACCCAGAAATCTAATGTTTTAAGTGACATATATATTGAAACAATCGTCCTAAAAGTTTTTTTAAAAAGGGAGAATTTGAAGGCATCAGCTCTAAGCCAACGAGAATCGATTTACAATGTCAAAATTGTAAACCAAAGAGCAATTGTTAAGGAAACATTTCTGTCCAAGAACAGAACGGGGAGTCTCAAATTTGGTTTCTCATCTGATTCTGACTGTAGTGTTCCAGTGTGGTTCTGCATGGGTGAGTTTCCTGAGGCGCTCTGGCAGTGCTAAAGAGCAGGCCAGGGATGTTTCGCAAACACTTAGTGCCATTGGCTATGTCATCACATTCCTATTCCAGCTCCCTAGCACAGACCCTCCTTGCCAAATAGTCAATAAGTATTTATTGATTAAATTAACAAACTAATAGTCTTATAGAAAAGATATGCTGATAAATGATGAGGAGCAAATACAATGGCCTGAAAGGACTGAAGCCATGTAAGTAGCCTCTCCCCCTGGAAGTTCTAAAGGATTGTATGTTATTTCTTCTGGTGTTTGAAGGGTTTTACAGGAACAACTACTCCATTTACTCTCTAAATTCTTTGAGGATATAAAGGCCATGTATTATTAGATTCATTTTTCAGATGAAGAAATTGAATCTCCTAGTGAAACCTTCTCTCTGACTGTATTATTATTACTATTATTATTACTAGTAGTAGTAGTATTTAATACCACTAAGAATTGATGGATAGTCTACAGAAAATGAAATAAATGGCAGTGTTTTCAACAAAAGAATATGAGCCACTAACTCTTCAAGAGTATATCAAAAGCAGAATGAATAGAAAGGAGAAACCAAGAAGTTGGAGGAAGAAACAAGAATCAGATGGTAACAGGGAGGAAATACCCTCTGTGTGAAGACTACACTGTGAGACTTACTAAATAAATGACCTGGAGCCACTGTTGCTGTTATATTCAACTCAGAAAGCCAGGGGCTTGAAAGATAGACAAGTGCTGCCAGACCTTGGACTGGCAGGCGGTGGCTGAACACTCTCTAGCTTTAATGTCCTGAACTATAGTGTCTTTCATATTAATCACACATGGTGTTCTTGTGAAAGTTGAGTGATGTAAGGCATACACTGTCCCTGGCTTACTGAAAAGAACTGTCCATCATTGTCACAGCACTGCATTTCAGGGCATGCTTATTTGTATAGTATCTTAGAGAGAGGTCATCACAGGGTGAAATGGTTGCTGGGTTTAACTCCTCTGGGTTTACATTTACTGTCTTAGCTAGAGTGTAATTTACATGATACCAAGGAGTAAAAGCAGACAGGTTGTATTTACCCCAAACTTCCATCAATATATTATTCATGAACAATAGTTGACAGACAAATCGTCACCTATAAAACAGGATGTCCTGGGCTATGACAAAAGGTACATGCTACACATTGTACATGGGATTGGTGGTATGAGATCACCCGTTATATAATAAGCACTTTATAAAAATCAATATGTATTTAAAAGTTTTCTAACTGCAACTTGATCCCTTACTCTAAGAAGAATCATTCTCACTCAACTATAGTCATCTTTCTGATGGAAAACAGCTCACCAAAAGGAAAACCCGACATGAGAGTGATTGATAATTAAAGATGCTTAATATTTAAAAAATTGAAAATTAGGCATGAGTCAAGGTGGAAGTGTTAGTTTGAAAAAGAGGCAGGAGACCCTTGTATGCAAGTATGATTCATATATTTGTATATCAAATATAATTATTGTTAAAAGAATAACATTTAAGAAGAGATTTTTGTTGGGATACTTAGCTGTTATTTTTTAAATTTGTTCTGTTTTCTGAGTCTTAAGTCTTAAGCAAATTTGTCCCACCATCCATCAGCTAAGGATGGAGAGTCACACCTAGCCAGGAGCTATATGTATCTCATTTGAGCCTCCTTGCCAGCACCAGGAGATAGCAAAGGCTGTGTTCTTATTTCTTTCCCAGCACAGGCAAGATCAAAAAGGCTCTGCAGAAATAGGCTACTTTTCGAGTCTTAGAAACAAACAGCAGCAGAGTTCTGCTTTAAACTAGTTACCTTTTTTTATTCTGACACTGCAAGCCTTTCTACCATGGCCTTTATTATACCCGGCTCCTAGCTTCTACCTTCTTCCTCTTTCCTCCTAATTATACCTGTTTTAGAAGTAGCATTTTAAATAATGCTGTGTAATCTTCCTCTGGTTTGTGGTGTAGTGAAGTGGACCTTTAGTCAATGATGGAATTAATGCATGGGAGGGGACTACGCTGTTTCCTAACATTGTATGATCACAGAATGTGGCCTGTCAATGAGGACATTTTAGAGGCTAGTGGGGCTTAATAGCACAGGATGTTAGGGGCAGCTTCCCCAAACTGGCAAGATCTTGTCACCCTAATTATAAAAACAGCTCCTGATAAAGCCTAGCCTCCAATACAAAGATATTCCTATATAAGACATTTTACTATTTCATACAGGGAAGAAAGGAAAATTAGATTTCAGTGAGGAGTCATAAAAGATCCCAAGGCTACATGGAGATGCATCTTGGAAACAAAGCGCTTGCCTAGTACAGGCCGAGTGCTGGGCCTAATTCCTATTACCACAAAAGAGAAATGGATGAGTAGAAGTAAGAAAGGGAGGGATGAAAGGAGGGAGGGAGGGAGAGAAGAAAGGAGGGAGGGAGACAGGGAGGGAATTAAAGATTAAACAAACCAACAAGAAAGACTGAAACTTTTTTTTTTTACTTCAGCCAGTAGCCATTGCTCTCTAGCAGGTTATGGCTCTCCTAGTGAATCAGAAATGTTCAAATAACATGCAGACTGAGCATTCATAATCAGAACAGCTGACATTTCAAATTTTCAAATGTCTTACAAATGGCTGGAAAGGTCTAATACTTCTAGTCTCTTGAGTTTCAGGTATCAGGTATTCATCCTGTGTTGGATTTGGAGAACTGTTTCGCTTTGGCTATCTTGTGTATTCCCATTTGCTCTAGAGAACTTAAAAGGATTATTGCTATTACACTAGCAACTAATGCCATTTTGCAATGGTTCCCTAAGAATAAATTCAACACAAAAGTTAACAATCTCAGATAAATGGATAATTAATCAAGTCAGGATTAAAGAGAAGGAGAGTAAAAGCAGAAACAATAAAGAGATAAATGGAACTGTGGAAGAATGGAAGGATACAGTGGGGCAAGGAACAAGAGAAAGCAGGGAGTGTTTCCCAGAGAGATGCAGGTGGGCAGAAAAAGAAGAAGAGAAATCGAGAGGCTCAAAAGGAAACAGAAGGAGCAATAGAGACCAGCATCAGGAGAAAGCAAGGACCACATACATACTATAGAATTTGTCATTCAGTGGTCCTGAATGGAGTCAAACATGTGCATCTGCCTGTTCCTGTAGATTATCTCCCCCAAATTCAGTTGTGTGCTGCTTGACTCTTTCTTAGTTAACTAATAAAGAACATCACTGCTTTGTAACCAGGCAAAGCAAAATAGGCCAATTAGGAAATCTAGCTTTGGGCTCCTAAAAATGAGACATAAAACAAAACACAAGTGTTTCTCCTAATAGTCAGCCATGAACATTACTGTTACTCTTCTTAAGGTGAACAACTGAGAATAGGTATAGGACTTGCTGAAAATTTCAGTTGCACAGATTGTCAGGAAATTACAGTGATTATTATCACCATGAACCCTGAATAATTGTGTGTTTCCAGATTTGATAATATTCAGTGAATCTGAGAGATGATAGATAGATAGATAGATAGATAGATAGATAGATAGATAGATAGATGAAATAGAAACAGAGAGACAGGGATAGAATATGTGTGTAAGGAGTATTTATTCACTTACTTAAAAATAAATATTTTAACAGATAGATGATGCTTGTAACTGGTGAAACATATATGTCCTACCCTGAGCACCCAAGCCACTGCTAAGGAATCAGTCTATCAGGGACGACAGGAACACAGATGGAATCACAGTACTTTTGAAGTTCCTGGGGTTTGGTCACAGATAATGATCCAGGGGAAAACATTATATCTCTTCAATTATGATTGTTCATTTTATTCTACTTGATGTCCACAGGCCACAAGCAAACACTATGAATAACTTACAAACCTAAGTTGGAAGCCAAATTGGTAGTGAATGAGGGAGTAGGAGCTTTTATCCCAAAGCAAAACCTCAGGAAACAGTTTTTATCCACGGTTCTGCAAAAAGCGGGAAGATAAGCATAATTCTCCTTATGGTAAAATGGCTCCCCATTGTCACTATCAGAACTTCTTGGGTTATTAATACATGGTCCATCATTCAGTATTGAAATCTGCTATTTATATACAATGGCTTTCAATGTATATCAGAAAAGATAGACGGTGAAAAATGACCACCTGTGTACAAAACGGCATCACCAAACAATGGAGGAATTGGCTTGATGAAAAACTGATTTCTTATCTGGAATGCAAGAAACTGTAAGAGGAAACCCTGCCTACCAGTTTAGCAAATACTTTTCCACTGATGTAATTTTAATGGAAGTGGCCAATGGATGTGCACAGATGCTTTTTACTCTTTTTGTACTCTTTGTTTCATGAGTTTGGAAATGTTAGCATGTTACAGCTTTAATTGGCATATAGTAGGGTAAGCAGTTGGCTTAATTTTTAATTCTAACCCCATAATCTATGTAGCTATCATTAGACTTCATGATTTATGTTTTCAGTTAACTTAAGGTATTAGTTTGTATATTATAGAATCCAATGAGTACAAATTTTACAAGTCAGTGAGCGACATAAATAATTCAATAACAATGACAATATTATACATACATATATGCAATTTATAATACATACTGATGATATGAAAATGGGTATGATACCATCTTGTCTTACTGATTTATGCTTCAGTGCCCTCAACTCAAGCAGTTTTTGTTGTCACTGTTGTTTTGGCTTTCCGTTTTCAAGACAGGGTTTCTCTGTGTAATAGTCCTGGCTGTCTTAGACTCATTTTGTAGACCAGGCTGGCCTTGAACTCACAGAGATCCACCTGCCTCTGTGTCCACAGTGCTGGAATTAAAGGCATGCATTATCATGCCCTGCTATCAGTTTTTTAATAAATAGGCTTTAAAGGATGTCTTCTTCTGTGTAAAACCCACTCTAGTCTACCAAAGAGGTCTGCATCTAATCCCGGTTGTTCATCTGATGTTCTTCATGGTTTTCTATAGGTTTTGCTGTTTGTTCTTTATCTTCTATAATCTAAGATACACAAAACAAGATAATTTTAAGGTATTGTTCCGGGATAGTAATAGCAGGTACCGAAGAAACATCTGAATGAATTAGTTAATGAGCAAGTAGCATTTTATCCCTAACAGATCAGAGTTATCAAGGGAAGTCTATAATCCAATCATGCCGTAGCTCAGGCGTTAAAGTAGATGTTAGATATTTCAGAGCTGAGACTTTCGATGTGATTGCTGCACATACAGTTATACAAAGAAAATAATTTCTAATGCTTATGAATATATACTTACAATAAAGATTTTGAATACCTCAGTAGATAAGTGCTTGTGGGATAGATGGTTTTCTGGCTGTCTCACCCTCACCTGCGTCCTTTAGTATTACTATTGGACCCCAAGCCTTATGAACACTGTCTCCATCAGAGGAGCTTCACACTTAGATACTCTTTAGGGAAGTGAGAAGGGGCTGTGGGGAAGTATATTGTGCAAATTCTAAATGCATCTGCTAATTATAGCCCTGTAGATGATGTTGGACTTCTTAACAAAGGATGATACAGAGTCTGATTTCATGCTTTGGTGGATACAGACTGAACAACGTATATATCAGACACCGTGAAGATGGTGGGAATACAGTAATGAATGAGAAAAGCATAGGAACAGGTTTAATGTGGATATAGTTCTATCAAACTTAAAAAAGTTGGAGGTGTCTAATGTAGCTTTTGTCTATTCTGTTTCTAACTTGTTTTTAGTTAACAATATGTTCTGTGTATGCCATTTTAATTCCTCTACTGATCTTAGCCATGTCTTTGTATTATTAAACTGGTGTCCTAACATCAAGAATTTGCAATGTATCTTTTTCTTCACTTACTGCAGGCTACTTACAACTAACATGGTCCCACTCTATATAAAATATGAAAGCCACACAGTGGTAAATTCCACTTACCCTTCTTCAAACTTCATGCTATTGGT